>NC_057798.1:518302087-518920006 GCF_018294505.1 Triticum aestivum | reverse complement strand
CCGTGGCACGAAAGCGTAGGATACACAAGTCTTGGGGCAGGTTTGGCGTCCCGATTTGGGTCCAATGGCCGCGGAGCCATGCACTAGTGTGTTGAGGTTGCTAGGGTGCTTGGCGATTGTGGCGGAGGAGATGCCCCTACCTCCCGCAGGGCACCACCCCCCGTGAATGTCGTTGGACAAAGCCCGTAAATGCGGGGCCTTCCTCTAGTGTCGTGACACGGGAGTCGACGCAAAGGTGAGGATTCTCATCCTTGACCGGCAGTGATCAAGGTCATACCGGCAGATTGGAGGACCGATGCGACTAGCTTTTGGCACGGAGGTGATGTCCCAGATCAATGGTTTGTGGCGTGGTTGTTCGATCATGGCGGCACATCATGGTGGCTTGCAATGGCGGTTCGGTGGCGTGAGGCGGTGCGTGTTAGACTTAATGGCTCCTCTCCCTTGATGCCACCATGTGGCGCACTCGGGGGAGGGGGGGAAGGACATTGGTTGGTGATTGACGGAGCTAATCCGGCAGATCTCGGTAGAGGTAAGAGTACGTAATAGATCTAAGCCGTTGATTTCATTAAGCAGTGAGTCAGGGTAACTCTTATCTTCTTATGCCCCATGTGAAAATAGGAGGTAAGAGGGACCATGTTAAAATTGGCATTGGCACCGGTGCTTGGTTTGTTTGGTGTTGTTTAATACTCTTGAGAAAATGCATGGTTGTGTGTGTTATTAGTTTTGACATTGAAAACGAGTAATTGTTTTTATGTTTTGATAATATCTTGGAAGAAGCTACCGGTGATGTAACCAGTGAAAAATAGTACGTTACAGCGTTCTGAGAATTGTCTCGCTTAAATAAATCAATGAATAATGTCTCGCTATAGAATATAGCAAGCTGACATCATATTTGTGTCAGTTTGTTTTATCATAGCGCGCTATTTTTTTCATTAGTACTCCCTCCGTTCGAAAATACTTGTCATCAAAATGAATAAAAAAAGATGTATCAATGGATAAAAAGGGATGTATCTAGAACTAAAATAGTTCTAGATACATTTTTTTAATCCATTTTGATGACAAGTATTTTCGGACGGAGGAAGTAATAACACATTAAAGAACTGAATTTAGTGAACTATTGTTGTACCATGAGCCAAGGACCTGAAAGATGGGATGCCAACAGCAAACGTGCCATGCACATACATAGTTTAGTCGGTACTGATTATCGAACCACCGGGCAAATCCGTGCAGCTGTAAAGTGGTCATCCATTGGTTGCTTGGAAGCTGGAGATCGACCTGGAGGCTGGAGTTTAGTAGCTTTCATGTTGGCGTGGGCAGATTCGAACTGGCACTGAGCGCGCATGAGCTGATGAACCATACCCTCGGTGGTCCAACTGATGAACCATGGGCTTGAACTGGGATGGGGCTTTTTTCTTGTTCATTTTTTGCAGGCTCACAATGAGTTCTTTTTTCTTACTCCTTTTTTGCAGGCTCGTCACTGGTTCTCTCTTCATGTCCAAAACAGAAAAATGCAGCCGTGTTTCTAGTTCTTTAATAGAAAAGGTTCAGAGCCTACTGTATTGCATGTTATCTACTCACTCTGTTCCGAAATATAAGTCTTTTTTAGAGATTTTAATATGAACCACATATGAAGCCAAAGAATGAATCTATGTATTAAAATACGTTTGTATACATCCGTATATAGTTCAAATTAAAATCTTTAAAAAGACTAATAGTATTTCAGAACGGAGGGAGTATTTTCACAATTTTCTTAAGTCTCGTAGAATGAAACAACAGTCTGGTTTGCCATTTTTGTAATTCAGTCGAAGACAAGTTTTTTTTAGAATATTTTCTATATTTCTGAATTTCCAGTCATTTTCCTAACGTTTCATTCAGTTTTTCCAATTTTCTATTATTTCTAGAGTAAATCTTCTTATTAAAGTCCATTTCTACAAAATTTATAGTTTATGAAAACCTCATTTCTTGTCTAAAATTTCAATATGGTTTATTTTTTTTCGATCTTACTCTATTTCTTGGGGAAAAAAGGAAGGCACACATGTGTTTTTTTTTACTATAGTCGCGAGACCAAAAAAATATTTCTTTTCATTCTAAAAGGGATTTCTCCCTTTACTAATATTTTTTGATGATATTGTCAGAACAGTTCATTGTCTACACCATGCGATGGCAGCTTCCAGTCAGCTGCCATGCAACATGTACATTGTTGGACGGTTGGAGCTGCGCTGTGGGCAATCCACTCGGCTGTAAAGCCACCTTGTATCGCTGGGGATCGGGAGACTGGCCCGGGGTCGAGTAGCTTTCACGGTGATGGCGTGCAAAGATCAATGGAGCCGAGCCGACGTGAGCGTGCGAATTGTTGAGCCGTACACTTCTTGGATAGAACGATGAGATTCTCAGGCTGGTCAGGATGAGCGCGCGTTGCGGTCTACGTTGGCAACAGTTCATTCACGGGCATCGCCAGACCAACTCCCCACACGCAGATGATATTTCTTTAACACATCCGGCCGAATTCTTCACACCTGCACTGTATTTCCTGTCTGCTCGACGGGTTTCTTCTGTCTGCTTCTGCACCACATAGAATGCTTCATGGTTCTTCGGACATCGATCGGTTTCAGCGTACAGTACTAGTCCGTCGATTAACCCCTGCGGTTCAGGCGTCAGTTTCAGCGTCCGTCCAATTATTGGGAACCGTTACTGCCCTATGATCGAACGCGAGATCGACACGTATAGTACTTAGGAGGGCTACATGTGACCTGTGGACTGAGCAGTCGTCCTGATCAGCAAAGCTCCAACACGTTGGATACTGGACAGAAACAACACGTTGGTATAGATACCGGACACGGACAGATTTGTACATCTTACGACAGACGATAACGTTGTTTTGTTGTTTGATTTGATTGATGATCTTGATCTGCCTTCTCCTCTTCGTGCCGCACCGGAGGGAGGAAAGGAACAAGGAGCGTATCCGCGGCAGCCATTTCTGGAGATATTTCGGCGCGGGGTTTGTGCTGGTGCGTGGTGACCGCGTGCGCCCGGGTGGCAAGTGACACACCAGCCCATGTGTAGTGGACACATCAGCTCTGCAGTAAATTAATCAACACCTAGGCAATCAGGTGTACTCTTATCGCGTCTGGTGACCGCAGGCAGATAACTACGAGAGGTCTCATACTCTCATGCAGTATCTGCCCGATGGGAACAGGGCAAAAACTTTTTAGGACCGGGCGACGAAGTGATGGACGAATCAGTGGGCGGAGCCGAGGGTCAGATGGGATTAACAAAGCGCGGCTAGTTGCGCGGATTAGGCGGGGCTGGGTCGTCGCGGTTGGTCCCCCGAATCTATCCACGGAGGAGGAGAAGGAGCAGCGGCGCGTCAGGAGCAGGAGCTGCTGGGATTTAATTAGTCCTCCACTAACTCACGTACCCACACGCTCTCTCGATCAATCATGTTAAACTAATCGATCCATTCCAGGCCAGCTGATCGATCATTTTCTTGCGCTCCTCAAGCTAGTTGGTAGTAGCATCAGTGCACATATCTGAACTCTGAAGTCAAATGCAATGCCGCACTTTACTCGTGCCAAATGCTGAATTCAGTCAGAAGCAAAGGGTCTAGCGCTACTGAGCTACTAGTACTAGCTAGCTAGTGTGATTAACAGAGCGAGTCCCCTCTAGCTAAGTTGAAGGAAGAAAGAGCAGATAGTGTAACATTTCGCAATGCTGAAAATGCATGCACTTAATTGACTCTTGAGCACATGGGAATGGGAGGTACTTAGTATAACGACAGAGAAATACAAGTTGAACAAAAACAATCAGTGAGAAAGGACCAACGTGGCTATATTTCTAAGTACTCGTCCACATGCATGCGCCGGAGTTGGGCATGTCAGCCTGTAGCTAGCTTGATTGCAAGACGCCACGGCCTCAGCGAGGTCAAAAACAAGTGGCCGGTTTTCGCCTGAGACCGCTCCCCCGTGCGTGGTTTCAACGGACCACGAAGTCTGGCGCGTCTACATGCATGAAACGCCCCGGCGTCGCAATATTCGATCATTAAATTTCTCTACCGGGTCGACGACGACTACTACTGTAGTAAGCCATGTCAACTGCTTAGCTAAGCCAGGCAGGCTAGATGTATAGTGTGTGGTTTGGACGCGACGACGCCGCTCCTGTAGAATACTTCTGCTACCGATGGTCTCTCCTCCTCTGCTTGCGGATGCTTGGAACGAAACAGAGTAGGAAATCCATAATCTGCAAAATGGACCTGTTTATAAAATACAAATGTTGCAAATCTTTTTTGAAACGCCACTGCAGCGGCATGATTGATTGGAGCTGAGGCGTTCGCCTTCCAGAAGCTTCGCGCCACGTACCATGGACAAAAGAGGGGAGCCCTAAAAAAACTACGATATCCCGGGGTGTTTGGTCAACTGTCGCAGCGTCACCAGTGCCCATGTCCCGGCCTGGGAAGCTAGCAGACAAGCGAGGCCCATCACTCGGATAAGAGACATGTCAGTGGATTGACGCTGACAGTATGTGCCAATCTCGGAACTCGGAGGCGCCTAAACTGCACCAGCACACAAAAATCGTCCCTCCTATAGCTCCTTTACAGGTACAGATAAATTATCTTTTCTTTTTTTGAGATAGTGGCACAGATAAATTATCCGGCGACGGGTCAGACGTGCAGTCGTGCAGATGTGTCTGTTTATACCATGGAAGAAACAAGGAAGCGTGTTAACGCAAAGGGGTTTTGAATGAGCAAATATGCTCGTCATGTCGAGAGAACGGAAGCAGAGGAGAGAGACTCTGCTTTCAAAAGCGATCGGCCATGGTCATGACAATGTTGGTCGTGTTCTCTTTCCCCGACCGTCGTGACCCCACCTCTTTAAGGCTTTGTTCGGTTAATCCCAACCCCAGGCGGATGGGAGGAGATTTGCAGGGATTTTGGCTTGCAGGGGATTAATTCCCCCTCAATCCCCTTCAAATCCACCTCAACCGAACAAGCCCTAACAAAGCAGCTTAATCATGCCAACTGTAGTCAACTAAGACGCCTAACCACGCAGACTGATGGCAGGATTAGAAACAAGTGTTGTTACGACTTGTGGCTACCGGCGGGGTGGTGCTACTAGTACTACCTTCAAAGTTCAAACTACTTAACTTTTTTCTTTTGCGTGTAAAACTACTTTGCGACTAGAACTACCGATGAAACTTCGAAAATACTTCATTTGCATCTCAAAACTGGAAGAGGACTTGAGGCAACTTGCCTTTTCAGCCAACAGATTTTTCATATGAACAAGAAATGATAAGTTTTTTCACAAAAATATAAGAAATGGCAAGTTTACCTTTATTCCTGGATACTTGTAGTTGTCGATTCTATGTGGTCCACAGACCTGGATGTAAATTCTTTTGCTTCAGATGTTCTCTGTACTCCCTTGACATTTGATGAATAGATCCACAAAATCCACACATTGTTTTTCTTTTAGTTTTAGCCTTTTTAAGAAAATAATTCAATTTTACCTTTTTTAGGCTCCACATTGTTTACATAATTCGGGGGTGGGGGGGGGGGGCAAAAGCCACACATGGCCTAGTTCTAGGGTATTTCTCGCTATATTATTGGCAACAACATTCGATTCCCTACAAGAATAAAAAAAAAGAGATATCAATACTAGTTTGAAGAACTTTTCTAATTTCTGCAATGATCATTGCATTTGTTCCTTACGTGCCTTCCGCTATGTTCTTGACCGTTGTCGCCGAGTCACGTCCAATTACCGCCGAATTGATCTAGAGGCACTTGCATTCATTTTTACCTCTCCAAAGGTGAAAATAAAAGCAGTAGAAGAAGCCCATTCCAACTTTAATACATGCCACTTTCAAACACAAAAGAAAAAGAACTTTAACCCAACCCGACCTGATGAAACTTGGTAAATACTCCCTCCGTCACATAATGTAAGACATTTCTTGACACAACACTAGTGTCAAAAAAACGTCTTACATTATGAGACAAAGGGAGTACTTAATTTGCATCTTAAAACTCGAAGAGGACTTGAGGCAACTTGCCTTTTTAGACAAGAAATTTTTCATATGAACAAGAAATGACAAGTTTCTTCACAACAATATAAGAAATGACGAGTTTACCCGCAGATCGTATTAGACGCTCGCGAGCGTCAAAACAGCGTGGCTTTGCTGAAGCACGGCCTCCCGACACCGCAGTTTGGGCCGGCCCACGATTGCTCTGCTGTTCCTTCTCTTTTCTGTTTCTTTCTTCCCTTTTTCCGTTTCTATTTCTTTTCTTTTCTTTCCATTTTCCTTTTTTATTTTTCCTTCTTTTTTCGTGTATTACACAAAGTTCATTGCGTGTTTATATACAAAAATGTTCATCATATATGTAAGGAAATGTTCACCCTATATTAAGATAATGTTCAACATATAAAAATGTTAATTGTGTATTTAAAAATTGTTCAGCGTATACGTAAAATGTTAATTGTGTTTTTTAAAATTGTTCAGCGTATACCAAAAAAGGTTCAACGTGTATTTAAATAATGTTCAGCATATATAAAAACATGCTCAATGTGTATTTAAATATTGTTCAACATTTATCACAAAAATGTTCAATTTGTATTTGAATATTACTCAACATATATCACAAAAATGTTCGATGTGTATTTAAATTGTTTAGCGTATATTACAAAATAAATAAATATTGAAAATTGTTCTCCGTTTATATTTTTTTTCAATATTTATTCAATGCTTGGGAATCCCTAATCTTCTTGACTTGAATGTCTGTCCTTTGGGTTCCTGGGTCAACACATATTTAACTAGTGAGGGTAGGACATGGAAAGATATAGTTGATTCCAAATACAATCCTTCCCCCAACATCTTCTATATACAAGATAAAGGAGACTCCACTTTCTGGAAATGACTAGTTTGGGCCTCTAAAGTTGTCAAATTTGGCTATAGTTTGGGACACTAATGAGATTTTTTTATTCTAACCGATATGCTGAAGCATCAAGTCGATATCGGTCACACAGAAATGCAACGGACAAAATGTGACGTACTAGAAGAGTTTCCGCCAACTCCCGAGTCTAAGGAAAAAACTATTGGGAGGACCACTCAAAAGCAAGAAGTTATTGATATATGCAGTGAGGACGAAGAAGTTATGCATGTAAGCAGCCAGGATGTCGTCAAAGAAACTTGTGCAGACCATAAACAGAAGGATTCACCAATAGAACCAAATCGACCACCGCCAGATGACAAGATAGCATACCAATCTGAAGAGGTAACGATCATCACTAACGAGGAAAACATCAACATCAAAATCCTTCGCACAAAGCAACTTGAGCAAACATGCACTACATTAAAAGAGGATAACAGAACGAACGACATACGGACTAGGCAAGGACAGCTTTTCAAGCAGAAGAAACACCCTGTTCTTCAAGACTGCATATTAGCAGGAACATGCAATCAGAAGAATTTACAACAAAAGATACTTGAGAAAAGGAAACAAGATACTGCTCCAGGATCCACAAACAATCAGCAAGGCACCCCAAGTACCGTCTCTTTAGACTTCTTAGCCCCCAAAACGACAAAAAACATGAAGAAATTAATGAATTTATCTTAAGCCTTGACATGGACCAACTAAAGCAATACAATGAAGTTCTATACGCAGGATTTTCATTTGATGAAATCAAAACAGCCTGCCTGCAGATTGTGCTCGGTCTCGATCTTAAAGAAGGACTACAAGAATTCAATGAGGAAGAAACATTGAAAGAGTTTGAACCCCTTGTAAGAGGGAAAGAACTTCTAAAGAAAAGGCTGATAAGTTAAGAATTAACACTAAATAGAAGTATGCACACATATTCATTATCCTTAAGCTTGCACATTTACATGAGATTTAATTCTTCTAACAACAATGATCTTTAACTCTCTCTGTCTCCAAACACCGCAGATTATGATACCTGACAACACAACTTATCACTACACATTCTATGTGTTGAACAAGTACACGAGCTCCGTCAACATACTTGACTCACTGAATTATATATACACAAGCGTTAGGACATGGAAAAAACACCATAAAGATCACACAGAAATGGTACGTGATTTCAACCTTGGTTTTTTCTTCTTGCATTACTTTTCTTAACTGCGACATCCAACAACAAAACCAAACCATAATCACAGATTAAAAGGATGTATGCACTGATGAAGAAGCATTCCGGAGAAGCGGAACTAGAAGGCAACAATGAACTTAACTGGTCGAGGATAGCGGAAAGGCCTAACAGAGTCAGCGTGCCAAAACAACAGGCTACGCAATGCGGACACTTCATGGTCCAATTTGTAAAATATTGGAATGACATTGATCTGACCAAGGACGATGAGGATTTTCATGTAAGTTAATAGTACAAGCAACAATTTTATTTTAAAAGCAGCATTGCTTGAATTGTTCAATTTTTTCAACATGCTTGTGAACACCAAGAAAATTAAAGAATATCCAATAACCTTCCCTGCAACATCACTCTCCCCTTCTTGTTGCTATGCACCTCCTAGATAGATCTCGCGTGATCGTAGAATTTTTTTTGAAATTACATGCTATGTTTCCCAACAAAAAGTACTACGAGGGTTAAACTACAAAACATACAAAATCAGAAGGAAAAACCGGTAACCAACCACATTGGCTGGTTTTCCCTCGCGGGAGCGCTCCGCACGCGACAAGTGTCGTGCGCGGAGCGCTCCCGAACCGTTCATTTGTAACGCTCCGAAGGAGCGCTCGCCAACTAGTTGCTCTCTTCCGAAGGACTGCACATCAACTAGTTGCTCTCATGAAAAAAAAAAACAATAGAAGAAGCCCATTCGAACTTTAATCCAGACCCGTTTCAAAAGAACCACAAAAATAAACTTCAACCCGATCCCTCCTATTCGCCGCGCGCTGCGGCAAAATGTCACAGGTTCACAGACCGATCGGTCGGATTGTGTTGGGAACCTTCTAGAGGTTCCAAGCCGATTTTCCAGAAGGTTCCCGAACCAGTTTTTTTCTGTTCTGTTTATCTTTTCTTTTTTCCTTTTCTCTCATTTTTTCCTTTTTCTATTTATTTTCTTTATTTATTTCTTTATTTTCATTTTCATTTTTCTTTCTCAGATTTCCTTTTCCTTTTCAAAAAATGTTCGCATTTTGAAATTGTGGTTTGTTTTTACTGAAAATGTTCATGTTTTCAAATCTTGTTCATAAATTTCAGAATTTGTTCGCTTTGTTTCAAAAATTGTTCGTTAATCCAAAAAATGTTCACCTTTTTAAATTTTGTTCACACACCATAACCTATTTGTTTCCCAAAATTTCCCATTTTTAAGCATTTTTTGGATTTTTTTAATAAAAATTACATGTTTAAATTTTGTTCATAAATTAAAAAGTATGGGAATTTCAAAAGAAATGTTCCTGTTTCAAAATTTTGTTCAAAAATATAAAATTTTTCTAGAACTTCAAAAATTGTTCCCATTTTTGCTAATTTCTTCAAAAATTCCAAACATATTTTCATTTTCTATATTTGTTCACATATTTAAAAAATGTTCATGTTTCCAATTTTGTTCACAAATTCAAAAAATGTTCACGTGTTTAATTCTTTTTTCACAAATTCTGAAATATTTCGGAATTTCCAAATATGCTCCTGTTTTACAAATTTGTTCACATATTCTAAAAATGCTACATTTAAAAAAAATCCACAAATTTTAAATGTTCATCTTTTCAAAGTTTGTTCGCAAATAATGTTCATAACTTAGAACATATTCTCGTATTCAATTTTTTAGTTCTCGTCCTTTTACTTCCCATATAATGTTTGTGTTTCAAAAATATTTTCCTTTCTAAAAAATTATGCTTAATATTTTAAAACAATTTTTAATCTACTGCGGATTATAGTTCATATATATTGGGCTGCTTTTGGATGTACTAAACATGTGTTACCACAGACGTGAGGAGAAGAGTTCGATCTCTCGCGCACAGTTTTTTTAAGGACTTTGAGGAACTTGTTTATTTTCGAGGCTGGCTATAGTACTTTAAGGGCTGCGCCGCGAATTTTATATAGTAGCTCTCCTGTCGTAGTGGCTTGCGCATAGCGGGCATCTATACTAGGTCGTGGGTTAATAATCAACGTCACTTGGCGCGCTCTCAGCCGCCGGCCACGTGTCGCAATCTGGACACTCCCTTTGGATTTTATTTTTTTTTATTTTTTTGCATGCGCTTTTGGCTTTCTGAACGATTTTTCCCGGGTTTTTTGACGTTTTGGTTTTCCACCAGTCTTTCTTAGCTTTTGCATCAAAAAAAAGTTTCGAAAAAAAATTTGCGCGAGAAAATGCGTTTTCTTTTTTTTTCTTTCGCGAGTCATGGTTTTTTTTCCGCGAGAGGCACGGTTTTGCTTTTGCGAAAGTCACGGCCGTGCCTCTCGAAAACGGAAAAAACGCGTTTTCTGTTTTTTCCTTCCGCGAGAGGCACGTTTGTGCTTCCGCGAGATGCACGGTTGTGCTTTCGCGAGAGGCACGGCCGTGCCTCCCGGAAACGATAAAAACACATTTTCTGTTTTTTTCTCTTCCGCGAGAGGCATGGTTTTGCTTCCGCGAGAAGCACGGTTGTGCTTTCGCGAGAGGCACAACCGTGCCTCTTGGAAATGAAAAAAACATGTTTTTCAGTTTTTTTCCGGGAGACGCACGGTTTTGCTTGTGCGAGAGGCATGGTTATGCTTTCGCGAGAGGCACGGCCATGCCTCTTCAGAAACGAAAAAAATATGTTTTCTTTTTTTTTACTTCCACGAAAGGCACGTTTATACTTCCGCGAAAGGCACGGTTTTGCTTCCGCGAGAGGTACGGTTGCGATTTCGCGAGAGGCATGGGTGTGCCTCTTTCGGAAAGGAAAAAAAACCATGCTCCAGGTTTTGTTTTTTCGTCCGATTTTTTTCGTGAAAATCTGTCCTATCAACATGGGATCTAGTTTTGGATATCTCGACGCGAGGAATCCAACGGTGAAAACGGTTCGAGATTTGAACGCACGGTTTAAGAGATAAAAGGTTTTTGAATAAACATATCTACAAAAAAAAAGAGAAAACTCCCTAGTTGCGACAAGTGGCGCCCATGCAGTGCGCCACTTGTTGCAACCTGGGAAGGAGGGAGTGATCTTTGTAATGAATTTTTTTAGACAACCTCGCGAAACTTTATTAACCCGTCACAATGTTTACAGGGACGAAAGAAAGATCTCCCGGATGACCTAACCAAACATGGCGACCCAATCCAAGAGAAAGAAAATATTTCGCTAGGTTGTGAGCTTCAAAGTTTGAGCTCCTAAATTCATGAACTATATCACAAGAAATGTAGGACGACGATCTATCTAACACCTCATTTAAAACCGCACCATAAGAAGCGAGGTTGTCCTGCTTTATGTCGTCGACTACCACCTTGCAATCGGAGGCAATATGAATACGCCGAATATAAAGATCATCAGCTAGTGCAAGAGCTTCCCTTAGAGCCAAAGCTTCGAGTGTAAAGGGATCTGTAACGTGATTGAATACCACCGCCGAGGCTCCTAGGAAAACACCGTGCTGGTCTCTGATACGTCTCCGTCATATCTATAATTTTTGATTGTTCCATGCCGATATTCTACAACTTTCATACAATTTTGGCAACTTTTTATATTATTTTTGGGACTAGCATATTGATGTAGTGCCCAGTGCCAGTTCCTGTTTGTTGCATGTTTTATGTTTCACAGAAATCCCATATCAAACAGAGTCCAAACGGGATAAAAACGGATGGAGAATATTTTTGGAATATTTAAGATTTTTGGGAAGAAAAATCAACGCGAGACGATGCCCGAGGGGGCCACAAGGCAGGGGGGTGCGCCCCTGACCCTTGTGGGCACCCCGTAAGGCGGTTGATGCTCTTCTTTTGCCGCAAGAAAGCTAATTTTCGGAGAAAAATCTTGGCGAAGGTTTCAATCCAATCGGAGTTACGGATCTCCGGATATATAAAAAACGGTGAAAGGGCAGAATCTGAGAACGCATAAATAGAGAGAGACAGATCCAATCTCGGAGGGGCTCTCGCCCCTCCCACGCCATGGAGACCATGGACCACAAGGTAAACCCTTCTCCCATCTAGGGAGAAGGTCAAGGAAGAAGAAGAAGAAGGGGGGCTCTCTCCCCCTCGCTTCCGGTGGCGCCGGAACACCGCTGGGGGCCATCATCATCACCGCGATCTACACCAACACCGCCGTCATGTTCACCAACATCTCCATCATCTTCCTCCATCTATATTCAGCGGTCCACTCTCCCGCAACCCGCTGTATCCTTTACTTGAACATGGTGCTTTATGCTTCATATTATTATCCAATGATGTGTTGCCATCCTATGATGTCTGAGTAGATTTTCATTGTCATATCGGTAATTGGTGAATTGCTATGATTGGTTTAATTTGCTTGTGGTTATGTTGCTGTACTATTGTGCCCTCCATGTCGCGCAAGCGTGAGGGATTCCCGCTGTAGGGTGTTGCAATACGTTCATGATTCGCTTATAGTGGGTTGCTTGAGTGACAGAAGCATAAACCCGAGTAAGGGGGTTGTGGCGTATGGGATAAAGGGGACTTGATGCTTTAATGCTATGGTTGGGTTTTACCTTAATGATCTTTAGTAGTTGCGGATGCTTGCTAGAGTTCCAATCATAAGTGCATATGATCCAAGAGAGAAAGTATGTTAGCTTATGCCTCTCCCACATAAAACTTGCTATCGGTCTAGTAAAGTAGTCAATTGATTAGGGACAATTTCACAACTCTTACCACCACTTTTCCACACTCGCTATACTTACTTTACTGCTTCTTTATCTAAACAGCCCCTAGTTTATATTTACGTGCTCTTTATATTCTTGCATACCTATCCAACAACACCTACAAAGTCCTTCTAGTTTCATACTTGTTTTAGGTAAAGCCAACGTCAAGCGTGCGTAGAGTTGTATCGGTGGTCGATAGAACTTGAGGAAATATTTGTTCTACCTTTAGCTCCTCGTTGGGTTCGACACTCTTACTTATCAAAAGAGGCTACAATTGATCCCCTATACTTGTGGGTTATCAAGACCTTTTTCTGGCGCCGTTGCCAGGGAGTCATAGCGTGGGGTGAATATTCTCGTGTGTGCTTGTTTGCTTTATCACTAAGTAATTTTTATTTGCTGTTCTAAGTTGTTCTCTATCTTTAGTTATGGACATGGAACACGAAATATCAAAAAAATTAGGTGTACTTGCTACTCATGGAGACGGGGAACCTCCTAAAACCCTCGATGCTGGTTATGTTAAAAATATTATGTGCTACTTTGATATTCCTAAGAAAGCCCCATTCAATTATGTTATGGGAGACACGTTGGATCAACGTGAATACTTTAGGGATTATTGCTTGACAAAAAAAGGGAAACTATTATGGGATCAAATTCATATGTTACATTGGTATGCTCGTCAACTATGCTTGAGATATGATTATACTTGTTGCTCTAGGGTGAAGACACCACACCTTCCCTTTTCATGCAAATTCAATGATGATAAAACCTTGGCTTCTTATGCTAATGGTATCTATGATTACTATGATGTGGAACAAATAGAAGAATTTGTTGCCTTTATGGGTGCTTATGAAATTGAATCTTTGTTTAAAGAGTGTGAAAATCTTGATGATGTTGTTTACAGACCTGAAAATTTTGCTATACTTAAATATTGTTATGAGAATTATGAATACAATTCCGATATTGATGCATTTATTGAGAAAGTCTTCGCTGTCTAAGAAGAGATTAATATTTTGCAGGAGTCTATGGAAGAAGGAACTGAAGAAACTGTGAGCTCATTGGATGAAAAAGATGATGAGGAGAGCGAAGAACAAAAGGAGGAAGAGCGGATTAGCTACCCGTGCCCACCTTCTAATGAGAGTAACTCTTCAACTCATACATTGTTTAATTTCTCTTCAGACTTACCGAGGATGATTGCTATGATGATTATTATGATCCCGTTGATTCTCTTGAAATACCCCTTTTTGATGATGCTTGCTATGCTTGTGGCCAAGATGCCAATATAGATTATGCTTATGGAGATGAACTTGCTATAGTTCCTTATGTTAAACATGAAATTGTTGCTATTGCACCCACGCATGATAGTCTTATTATCTTTTTGAATTCTCCCTACTACACTATATCGGAGAAGTTTGTGCTTGTTAAGGATTATATTGATGGGTTGCATTTTACAGTTGCACATGATGATTTTGATAGATATAATATGCATGTGCTTGCTGCTCCTACTTGCAATTATTATGAGAGAGGAACTATATCTCCACCTCTCTATGTTTCCAATATGATAAAATTGCAAGAAACTGTTTATAATATGCATTGGCCTTTACTATGTGTGCATGAATTGTTCTTTTATGACATGCCGATGCATAGGAAGAGAGTTAGACTTCGCCATTACATGATATATGTTACTTTGTGCTCACTACTAAAAAACAAATCATTGTTAATTAAAATTGACTTTGATTTACCTTGGGATCCGGGTGGATTCATTACTTGAGCACTATATGCCTAGCTTAATGGCTTTAAAGAAAGCACTGCCAGGGAGACAACCCGGAAGTTTTAGCGAGTCATTTATTTCTGTTGAGTGCTTTTATATAGTCTAAAAACAAAAAAAAATAAAGAGGGAAACCCAAAACTTTTTCAAAAAGGAAAGTGAAAGTGAGAAAGACAAGCATTGTTGAAGTGAGGGAGCTCCTTGAACTTTGTTCATGCTCACGGAAACTTTGTGAATCTTAATTACAGAAACTTTTCATCAAAAATAATTATCCCCTTGTACAATTCCATTGTATTATAAAAATAATGTGCCAAGATTTGCCTTTAGGATGTTTACAATGCTTGTTGGTTTGTGCGGTGCAGGACAGAAACTTTGGCTGTAGTGCGCGATTTTACATTTTTTACTGGAACGTCAAACGGTTCTGAAATTTTTTGCACTGTCTTTCTGTAGAAATTTTTTATTTTTCCTTATTTTAATAGAATTTTTGGGGTACCAGAAGTATGGTGAATGTTCAGATTGCTACAGATTGTTCTATTTTTGACAGATTCTGTTCTTGATGCATAGTTTACTTGTTTTGATGAAATTATCAATTTCTATCAGTGTATTAAGCCATGGAAAAGTTATATTACAGTAGACACAATGCAAAAACAAAATATGAATTGGTTTGCAACAGTACCTGAGTAGTGATTTGCTTTATTATACTAACGGATCTTACTGAGCTTTCTGTTGAAGTTTTGTGTGGATGAAGTGTTCGAAGATCGAGGAGGTCTCGATATGAGGAGAAGGAGGAGAGGCAAGAGCTCAAGCTTGGGGTTGCCCAAGGCACCCCAAGTAAATATTCAAGGAGACTCAAGCGTCTAAGCTTGGGGATGCCCCGGAAGGCATCCCCTCTTTCTTCAACAAGTATCACTATGTTTTCGGATTCGTTTCGTTCATGCGATATGTGCAAATCTTGGAGCGTATTTTGCATTTAGTTTTCACTTTTCTTTTATGCACCATGCTGGTATGAGATAGTCCATGGTTGATTTATAGAATGCTCATTGCACCTCACTTAAATCTTTTGAGTATGGCTTTATAGAATGCTTCACGTGCTTCACTTATATCTTTTGAAGTTTGGATTGCCTGTTTCTCTTCACATAGAAAACCGCCAATTGTAGAATGCTCTTTTGCTTCACTTATATCTGTTAGAGCGTGGGCATATCCTTTGTAGAAAGAATTAAACTCTTTTGCTTCACTTATATCTATTTAGAGAGATGACATGAATTGGTCATTCACATGGTTAGTCATAAAATCCTACATAAAACTTGTAGATCACTGAATATGATATGTTTGATTCTTTGCAATAGTTTTGCGATATAAAGGTAGTGATATTAGAGTCGTGCTGGTGGAGTAATTGTGAAATTGAGAAATACTTGTGTTGAGGTTTGCAACTCCCGTAGCATGCACATATGGTAACCGTTGTGTGACAAATTTGAAGCATGGGGTGTTCATTGATTGCCTTCCTTATGAGTGGAGGTCGGGGGCGCGCGATGGTTAACTCCTACCAACCTCCCCCTAGGAGCATTGTTAAGGCATATCTCTCTCGATGTAGTTTTGGCGATTGGTGACAACACGTTTGCGGACTAATCGTGTGCATTGAGCATTTCAGAGATTCATCCTTTGGCACGAGACGATTCCTTCTCCTCGGAGTTTTAATCAAGACGGTGTAGCTCCTTCGTTTTTGTTTTGGTGGACATGTTTCGTAGGAGTCACCGTACTATCAAGAGGGGATCCGCTTTTGATAAGGCTAGGGTGGAATCAACACGTACACATCCGTTTTGCACCCACTGAGCCTTCCTGCTTCGATGGAGGTTTGATAACTCACAAGTGCAGGGGATCACAACAGCTTTCGAGGGTAAAGTATTCAACCCAAATTTATTGATTCGACACAAGGGGAGCCAAAGAATATTCTTAAGTATTAGCAATTGAGTTGTCAATTCAACCACACCTAGATAACTTAGTATCTGCAGCAAAGTATTTAGTAGAAAAGTAGTATGATAATAAAAGTAACGATGGCAAATGTAAAGATAATAGTTTTTGGGTTTTTGTAGTAGTTGTAACAGTAGCAACGGAAAAGTAAATAAGCGAAGAACAATATGTGAAAAGCTCGTAGGCAATGGATCAGTGATGGATAATTATGCCGGATGCGATTCCTCATGTAATAGCTATAACATAGGGTGACACAGAACTAGCTCCAGTTCATCAATGTAATGTAGGCATGTATTCCGTAAATAGTCATACGTGCTTATGGAAAAGAACTTGCATGACATCTTTTGTCCTACCCTCCCGTGGCAGCGGGGTCCTAGCGGAAACTAAGGGATATTAAGGCCTCCTTTTAATAGAGAACCGAAACAAAGCATTAGCACATAGTGAATACATGAACTCCTCAAACTACGATCATCACCGAGAAGTATCCCGATTATTGTCCCTTCGGGGTTGTCGGATCATATCACATAATAGGTGACTATAGACTTGCAAGATAGGATCAAGAACACACATATATTCATGAAAACATAATAGGTTCAGATCTGAAATCATGGCACTCGGGCCCTAGTGACAAGCATTAAGCATAGCAAAGTCATAGCAACATCAATCTCACAACATAGTGGATACTAGGGATCAAACCCTAACAAAACTAACTTGATTACATGGTAAATCTCATCCAACCCATCACCGTCCAGCAAGCCTACGAGGGAATTACCCACGCACGGCGGTGAGCACCATGAAATTGGTGATGGAGGATGGTTGATGATGACAACGGCGACGAATCCCCCTCTCCGGAGCCCCAAACGGACTCCAGATCAGCCCTCCCGAGAGAGATTAGGGCTTGGCGGCGGCTCCGTGTCGTAAAACATGATGAAACTTCCTCTTTGAATTTTTTCTCCCCGAACGTGAATATATGGAGTTGGAGTTGAGGTCGGTGGAGGTCCAGGGGGCCCACGAGATAGGGGGGCGCGCCCAGGAGGGGGGGCGCCCCCTGTCTCGTGGATAGGGTGTGGGCCCCCTGGTGTATTTCTTTCGCCCAGAAATTCTTATTAATTCCAAAAAGTGCCTCCGTGGATTTTTAGGACATTCCGAGAACTTCTCTTTTCTACACATAAAACAACATCATGGCAGTTCTGCTGAAAACAGCTTTAGTCCAGGTTAGTTTCATTCAAATCATGCAAGTTAGAGTCCAAAACAAGGGCAAAAGTGTTTGGAAAAGTAGATACGTTGGAGACGTATCAACTACCCCAAGCTTAAACCTTTGCTTGTCCTCAAGCAATTCAGTTGATAAACTGAAAGTGATTAAGAAAAACTTTTACAAACTCTGTTTGCTCTTGTTGTTGTAACATGAAAAGCCAGCATTCAAGTTTCAACAAATATTATGAACTAACCATACTCACAATAACACTTATGTCTCACAATTACTCATATCAATAGCATAATCAGCTAGCGAGCCATAATAATAAAACTCGGATGACAACACTTCCTCAAAATAATCATAACATGATATAACAAAATGGTATCTCGCTATCCCTTTCTGAGACTGCAAACATAAATGCAGAGCACCTTTAAAGATCAAGGACTGACCAAACATTGTAATTCATGGTAAAAGAGATCCAGTCAAGTCATACCTAATATAAATCAATAGTAATGAATGCAAATGACAGTGTGCTCTCCAGCGGGTTCTTTTTAATAAGAAGGGTGATGACTCAACATAAAAGTAAATAGATAGGCCCTTCGCAAAGGGAAGCAGGGATTTGTAGAGGTGCCAGAGCTCGATTTTAAAATAGAGATTGAATAACATTTTGAGCGGCATACTTTCACTGTCAATGCAACAACTATGAGATGGCTGTATCTTCCATACTACATGCATTATAGGCAGTTCCCAAACAGAATGGTAAAGGTTTATACTCCCCCAACCACCAACAAGCATCAATCCATGGCTTACTCGGAACAACGAGTGCCTCCAACTAACAACAGCCCCGGGGGAGTTTTGTTTAATTAATTTGATTTGCTTTGATCTTTTTGGATCACGGGACTGGGCATCCCGGTTACCGGCCCTTTCTCGTGAATGAGGAGCGGAGTCCACTCCTCTTGAGAATACCTAGCATGGAAGATATAGGCAGCCCTAGTTGAAACATGAGCTGCTCGAGCATACAAAACAGAATTTGATTTGAAGGTTTGGAGTTTGGCACATACAAAAATTTACTTGGAACAGCATGTAAATACCACATATAGGAAGGTATAGTGGACTCATATGGAACAACTTTGGGGTTTAAGGAGTTTGGATGCACAAGCCGTATTCCTGCTTAGTACAGGTGAAGGCTAGCAAAAGACTGGGAAGCGACCAACTGAGAGAGTGACAACAGTCATAAACATGCATTAAAATTAATTCACACCAAGTACAAGCATGAGTAGGATATAATCCACCATGAACATAAATATCATGAAGGCTATGTTGATTTGATTTAACTACATGCGTGAACATGTGCCAAGTCGAGTCACTCAATTCATTCAAAGAAGGATACCATCCCATCATACCACATCATAATCATTCTAATAGCATGTTGGCACACAAGGTAAACCATTATAACTCATAGCTAATCAAGCATGGCATAAGCAACTATAATCTCTAAATGTCATTGCAAATATGTTTACCTCATAATAAGCTGACTCAGAAATGATGAACTCATCATATTTACAAAAACAAAAGAGGTCGAGTTCATACCAACTTTTCTCATCCCAATAAGTCCATCATATATCGTCATTATTGCCTTTCACTTACACGACCGAACGATGTGTATAATAATAAGAGTGCACGTGCATTGGACTAAGCTGGAATCTACAAGCATTCAACTCAAGAGAGAAGACAGGTGATATGGGCTCTAAGTTAAATAAACAATCATGCATATGAGAGCCACTAAACATTTTCAATATGGTCTTCTCTACCCCCAAAGGAAAGAAAAGAAAATAAAACTATTTACACGGGAAAGCTCCCAACAAGTAAGAAGAAGAACTAGAAATCTTTTGGGTTTTCATTTTAATTCTACTACAAGCATGAAAATTAAACTAACTAATTTTTTTTGTTTTTTCTTAAGGTTTAACAGACACACAAGAAGAAAACTAGAAAAAGAAATTTAAACTAGCATGGATACTACAATGAAAGAGTATGAGCACCGACGACTAGTGTGTGAACATGAATGTAAAGTCGGTGAGAAATACGTACTCCCCCAAGCTTAGGCTTTTGGCCTAAGTTGGTCTAGTACCAAGGACCGCCGCTACTCTCCCCGGTGTACTGGGAGGTATAATCAGGATACCACTGGCTGGTCATCTCCGGATCCCACTGGACAGATGATGCACGATAAGGGTCCAGTTCAGGTTCCGGCTCAGGTTCAGGTTCTGGAGTAAAAGCCTGGGCTCGATGATTGTTCACCACTTCCGGTGTGACAAGAAAATTTTCTGCAAGCAAATCAAACAACAGAGGCGCAGGCAAAATAATAATCTCAAAGTGTTTCTTATTAAATCTAAGTTTATACAAGAGCATCCTATCTTCGTTGTCAACAATAAACTTGTGTGCTACCATGCTCTTGTAATCTAAAATGTGAGGAGGCAATTTTATCTCCTCTTTCTCATGGTGCCTAATGGGTATCTGAAAATGTCTAGCAAGACGTGCAGCATAGATACCTCCAAATATGGGGCCTTTTGTACGATTCAGGGCTAGCCGTTTAGCAACGACGGCACCCATACTAAAAGTATTGTCTCCAAGCAAGGCATGTTGAAGAATGATAATATCAGGAACGCTCAAGTTTCCACTATTTCCACGACCAATCAAGCATCTACTAGCAAATATGGCAAAATAGCATAAAACAGGAAAGTGTATGCTAGAGAGTTTTGCCTCGGAACCCTTCTTTGGCTCCTCTACAACGATAGTTTTAACAAAGCCATCCACATCTTCACGATGGGGTTCCTCTAATTCTCCCTCATAAGGTATCCTACACACTGCATGAAAATTACGTAAAAACATTTCTCTGAATTCATCATATAAATGAAATGATACTGCAGGCGGTGACTTCTTAGGATAATAATAAAAGTTTTGCACGAAAGTATTGGTGAGTAAGAGATACTGATCGATCTGATCGTTGATGAAACCGGTGAGGCCTGCAGTCTCGATCAAAGAATAAAAATCTTCATGAATTCCAGCTTCTTTCAAGAAATCCTCACATGGCCATTCACACGACCGTACTTCCGCTAAGCGAGGAAGATTATACTTGGCTTTTTCCTTCTCTTTAGCTTGTTTTTCCTGAGAGCCTTGGCTAGAAGAGCTCCTCAAAAATTTCCTTAACATTTTCTAAAAAAATCTAAAATTTTAGTAACTTCAAAATAAAAGTGAACAAAACTAAACAAGATTGGTAGCAACTACTCCTACAAGTGCCTAGAGTCTATATCATGCATAAGAATTGCTTGGGACCTCATAAATTTAACATGCAAGCTCAAGAACATGGTCACCTATGCAGCAAAATTTGCAATGAATAAGGCACTAGAACAAAAACTAAGTGGACCAATGGAGGAGTCACATACCAAGCAACAATCTCCCAAAGTAGTTTTGTGAATGGAGTTTTGAGCAAGGAGATCGAAAATCGCAGCAAAAAGAGCTAGAACTCGTGCTTGAGCTGGATGGGGATTTTTTTGGGGTAGAAGATGAACTGTGTGGGTGCTGGCATAAGTGGAGGGGGGCCACCAGGGGCCCACGAGACAGGGGGGCGCGCCTAGGTGGGGTGGGCGCGCCCTCCACTCTCATGGCCTGGTGCTTGCCGGTCCTGCAGTGTTTTGAGTGCCTAAAATGCTCAAATATTCCATAAAAAATCATACTAAATTTGCAGGGCATTTGGAGCACTTTTATTTTCGGGATATTTTTTAATGCACAGATAATTCAGAAAACAGACATATAATACTATTTTTTCGTTATTTATTCTAAATAACAGAAAGTAAAAAGAGGGTACAGAAGGTTGTGCCTTCTAGTTTCATCCCTCTCATGATCATCAAAATGAATCCACTAACAAGGTTGATCAAGTCTTGTTAACAAACTCATTCCGAATAACACGGAACCGGGGAAATTTCAAATAACACTAAGTTACCTCAACGGGGATATGAAAATCCCCAACAATTAGAATATCATACTTTTTCTTAACACTAGGGAGAGGAAATTCAAAACCTCCAATAATAATAGTTGGAACTTTTCCAATAGAATTGATGCTATGAACTTGATATTGTTTCCTCGGAAAGTGTACCGTGTGCTCATTACCATTTACATGAAAAGGGATATTGCCTTTGTTGCAATTAATAACAGCCCCTACAGTATTAAGAAAAGGTCTACCAAGGATAATAGACATACTATCATCCTCGGGAATATCAAGAATAACAAAGTCCGTTAAGATAGTGACATTTGCAACCACAACAGGCACATCCTCGCAAATACCGACATGTATAGCAGTTGATTTATCAGCCATTTGCAAAGATATTTCAGTAGGTGTCAACTTATTCAATTCAAGTCTATGATATAAAGAGAGAGGCATAACACTAACACCGGCTCCAAGATCACATAAAGCAGTTCTAACATAATTTCTTTTAATGGAGCATGGTATAGTTGGTACACCCGGATCTCCAAGTTTCTTTGGTATTCCACCCTTAAAAGTGTAATTAGCAAGCATGGTGGAAATTTCAGCTTACGGTATCTTTCTTTTGTTTGTAATGATATCCTTCATATACTTAGCATAAGGATTTACTTTCAGCATATCAGTTAAGCGCATACGTAAGAAAATAGGTCTAATCATTTCAGCAAAGCGCTCAAAATCCTCATCATCCTTTGTCTTAGATGGTTTAGGAGGAAAGGGCATGGGTTTCTGAACCCATGGTTCCCGTTCTCTACCGTGCTTCCTAGCAACAAAATCTCTCTTATCATAACGTTGATTCTTTGATTGTGGGTTATCAAGATCAACAACAGGTTCAATCTCTACTTCAATGTTTTTGCTAGGTTGAGCATCAACATGAACATTATCATTAACATTATCACTAGGTTCATGATCATCACCTGATTGTGTTTCAGCATCAGGAATAGAGATATCATTGGGATTCTCAGGTGTGTCTACAGTAGGTTCACTAGAAGCATGCAAAGTTCTATCGTTTTTCCTTTTCTTCTTTTTAGAAGACCTAGGTGCCTCTAAATTATTTCTCTGAGAACCTTGCTCGATTCTCTTAGGATGGCCTTCAGGATACAAAGGTTCCTGAGTCATTCTACCAGTTCTAGTAGTCACTCTAACAGAAAAGTCATTTTTATTATTTAATTCATCAAGCAAATCATTTTGAGCTCTGAGTACTTGCTCAGCTTGAGTAGCAACCATAGAAGTGTATTTGCTAATGAGTTTGAGTTCACCTTTAACTCTAGCCATGTTATCGCTCACATGTCCTATCTCGAAAGCATTATTCTTTAACTCTCTACCAACATAAGCATTAAAACTTTCTTGTCTAGCCATAAAGTCATCAAATTCATCTAAGCACGGGCTATGAAATTTAGTAGAGGGGATTTCAACTTTATCATATCTATAGAGAGAATTTACCTTTACTACCTGTGTCGGGTTATCAAGACAATATGGTTCTTCAATAGGCGGTATATTAAGACATGTATTTCTTCAATAGGAGGTAAATTCTTAACATCTTCAGCTTTAATACCTTTTTCTTTCATTGATTTCTTTGCCTCTTGCATATCTTCAGGACTGAGAAATAAAACACCTCTCTTCTTTGGAGTGGGTTTAGGAATAGGCTCATGAGTTGGCTCAATTGGTTCAGGAATTGCCTCGAGAATTGGCTCAGGAAGAGTCCAATTATTTTCATTAGTCAACATATTATTCAATAATATTTCAGCTTCGTCGACTATTCTTTCCCTGAAAACACAACCAGCATAACTATCCAAGTAGTCCTTGGAAGCATCGGTTAGTCCATTATAAAAGATATCAAGTATTTCATTTTTCTTGAGAGGATGATCAGGCAAAGCATTAAGTAATCGGAGAAGCCTCCCCCAAGCTTGTGGGAGACTCTCTTCTTTGATTTGCACAAAATTATATATTTCCCGCAAGGCAGCTTGTTTCTTATGAGCAAGGAAATATTTAGCAGACAAGTAATAAATCATATCCTGGGGACTACGCACACAACCAGGAGCAAGAGAATTATACCAAGTCTTAGCATCACCCTTTAATGAGAACGGAAATATCTTAAGGATATAAAAATAGTGAGACTTCTCATCATGAGTAAACAGGGTAGCTATATCATTCAACTTGGTAAGACGTGCCACAACAGTTTCAGATTCAAGGCCATAAAAAGGATCAGATTCAACTAAAGTAATAATCTCAGGATCAACAGAGAATTCATAATCCTTATTAGTAACACAGATAGGTGAAGTAGCAACAGCAGGGTCAGGTTTCATTCTAGCATTAGGAGACTGCTGCTTCCATTTAGCTAATAATTTCTTAAGATCATATCTATCATTGTAAGCAAAGATAGCTCTAGCAGCTTCTTCATTCATAACATAACCCTCAGGAACAACAGGCAATACATAATCATTGGGAGAATTTTCATCATCACTATCATCAATAATAGCATCTTCAATAATTTCATTCCCCCAAACTCTAGCAAGTTGTTCATCAAGAAATTCACCTAATGGCAAAGTAGTATCACGCACAGAAGTAGTTTCATCATGCATAGCAGAAGTGGCATCACCAATAAGATATGACATATCAGAATTCATAGCAGTAGCAGGTTTAGGTGTCGCAAGCTTACTAATAACAGAAGGAGAATCTAGTGCAGAGCTAGATGGCAGTTCCTTACCTCCGCTCGTAGTTGAGGGAAAAATCTTGGTTCTGTCGTCTTTCAAGTTCTTCATAGTGATCAACAGATATAAATCCCAAGTGACTCAGAGAATAGAGCTATGCTCCCCAGCAACGGCGCCAGGAATTAGTCTTGATAACCCACAAGTGTAGGGGATCACAACAGCTTTCGAGGGTAAAGTATTCAACCCAAATTTATCGATTCGACACAAGGGGAGCCAAAGAATATTCTTGAGTATTACCAGTTGAGTTGTCAATTCGACCACACCTGGATAACTTAGTATCTGCAGCAAAGTATTTAGTAGCAAAGTAGTATGATAATAAAAGTAACGGTGGCAAATGTAAAGATAATAGTTTTTGGGTTTTTGTAGTAGTTGTAACAGTAGCAACGGAAAAGTAAATAAGCGAAGAACAATATGTGAAAAGCTCGTAGGCAATGGATCAGTGATGGATAATTATGCCGGATGCGATTCCTCATGTAATAGCTATAACATAGGGTGACACAGAACTAGCTCCAGTTCATCAATGTAATGTAGGCATGTATTCCGTAAATAGTCATACGTGCTTATGGAAAAGAACTTCCATGAAATCTTTTGTCCTACCCTCCCGTGGCAGCGGGGTCCTAGCAGAAACTAAGGGATATTAAGGCATCCTTTTAATAGAGAACCGGAACAAAGCATTAGCACATAGTGAATACATGAACTCCTCAAACTACGGTCATCACCGAGAAGTATCCCGATTATTGTCACTTCGGGGTTGTCAGATCATAACACATAATAGGTGACTATAGACTTGCAATATAGGATCAAGAACACACATATATTCATGAAAACATAATAGGTTCAGATCTGAAATCATGGCACTCGGGCCCTAGTGACAAGCATTAAGCATAGCAAAGTCATATCAACATCAATCTCAGAACATAGTGGATACTAGGGATCAGACCCTAACAAAACTAACTTGATTACATGGTAAATCTCATCCAACCCATCACCGTCCAGCAAGCCTATGATGGAATTACTCACGCACGGCGGTGAGCATCATGAAATTGGTGATGGAGGATGGTTGATGATGATGACGACGATGAATCCCCCTCTCCGGAGCCCCGAACGACTCCAGATCAGCCCTCCCGAGAGAGGTTAGGGCTTGGCGGCGGCTCCGTGTCGTAAAACGCGATGAAACTTCCTCTCTGATTTTTTTCTCCCCGAACGTGAATATATGGAGTTGGAGTTGCAGTCGGTGGAGGTCCAGGGGCCCACGAGAAGGGGGGCGCGCCCAGGAGGGGGGCGCTCCCCTGTATCGTGGACAGAGTGTGGGCCCCCTGGTGTATTTCTTTTGCCCAGAAATTCTTATTAATTCCAAAAAGTGCCTCCGTGGATTTTTAGGATATTCCGAGAACATTTCTTTTCTACACATAAAACAACATCATGGCAGTTCTGCTGAAAACAGCGTCAGTCCGGGTTAGTTTCATTCAAATCATGCAAGTTAGAGTCCAAAACAATGACAAAAGTGTTTGGAAAAGTAGATACGTTCGAGACGTATCAAGGTTTTCTTCCCCTGCCTTGGGTGTGGCTTGGTCCCAGCGGTAGTACCGTGGTGCCCAGCGGTTGTACCGCTCAAGAGCCACAGGCGGTAGTACCACTCCGCAGCGGTAGTATCGCCTGTGGGTCCTCAGCCATAGTACCGATGCAGTACCGGGCTCCTACCGCATCGACTCGAGGGGGTCGCCCCTCGTGTCGGATTGTGCGATACTAAGTAGCGGTAGTAGAAGCGGTAGTATCGCTCAAGAGCGGCAGTACCGCCCTACCACCGCGGCAGTACCACGCAGGGTCCATCCTCTGCCTATCTGCTTGCCCTCCCTGGCTGCACGATAGTACCGCGAGGGGGAGCGGTAGTACTGCTGGGGCTAGCGGTAGTACCGCTGCCCCCTACGGTAGTTCCGCCCTCTGCGGGGCTGTTCTGGGGGGTAACGGTTGGATTGTTCCCCCCACTATAAAAGGGGGGCTTCTTCTCCAAAGTTTACTCACCTCTTCCCCCAAAGCTCCATTGTTGCTCCAAGCTCCATTTTCTCCCGATCTCTCTCCCTAGCCAATCAAACTTGTTGATTTGCTCGGGATTGGTTGAGAAGGCCCAGATCTACACTTCCACCAAGAGAAATTTGATTCCCCCCACTAATCTCTAGCGGATCTTATTACTCTTGGGTGTTTGAGCACCCTAGACGGTTGAGGTCATCGCGGAGCCATAGTCCATTGTGGTGAAGCTTCGTGGTGTCGTTGGGAGCCTCCAATTAAGTTGTGGAGATTTCCCCAACCTCGTTTGTAAAGGTTCGGTCGCCGCCTTCAAGGGCACCAATAGTGGAATCACAACTGAGGGAGTCCTGGACTAGGGGGTGTCCGGACAGCCGGACTATCATCGTCCGTCGGACTCCAAGACTATGAAGATACAAGATTGAAGACTTTGTCCCGTGTCCGGATGGGACTTTCCTTGGCGTGGAAGGCAAGCTTGGCGATACGGATATGTAGATCTCCTACCATTGTAACCGACTCTGTGTAACCCTAGCCCTCTCCGGTGTCTATATAAACCGGAGGGTTTTAGTCCGTAGGACACAACAACCATTACAACAATCATACCGTAGGCTAGCTTCTAGGGTTTAGCCTCCTTGATCTCGTGGTAGATCCACTCTTGTACTACCCATATCATCAATATCAATCAAGCAGGAGTAGTGTTTTACCTCCATCGAGAGGGCCCGAACCTGGGTAAAAACATCGTGTCCCTTGTCTCCTGTTACCATCCGCCTAGACGCACAGTCCGGGACCCCCTACCCGAGATCCGCCGGTTTTGACACCGACATTGGTGCTTTCATTGAGAGTTCCTCTGTGTCGTCACCGATAGGAAGGATGCCTCCTCCCATCTTCAAGGACGGTATTTTCGCCAAAGGAGCCTTGGCCGCCGGCCAAACTATTCGGCTAGGTGGTTTTCTTATGACCGCCTGTTCGGCCACCGCTTCGACAACGACCTCTCAGGTCGTCAAAAGCAATCTTCACGTCAGCTTGGAATTCGCCGAGCGGCTGGATCCAATAGAGCTCTCGTCCGTAAACGAACTCTTGGATCGCATTGCCGCCCTGGGAGTCGCTACAGACTACAATCAGATTGGGCTTAAAACCGATCTGGGAGAGATTAACTCTCCCCAGGCCGCCCACCACGTTGCAGTGGTAGAGGAACAACGCGGCGACTCTTCTCTTATACTGAAAACTAGTCATGTCCGGGCTCCCGAACCCTCCATGCCGGATTCCCGCGGAGGGACGGACTTCAATCAAGCACTGAACCTAAAGTCAGGCATCGGACCGGACTCATTGGACAACGTCCAGCAATTCAAGCTTCCAAATTTGGAAACTTCTCGGCCCTTGAGCCTCGAGATGGGTAGGGTTCCGGACTTAATTCCACCCACCCGCCCAGACATATGTGATCTATCTCTAATCCGGCAAGAGCCTGCTGAAACAGTACATCATTACTGGGCCTGATTCCTCCTGGTTATGGACAGGATAAAGGACTACCGAGAGGAAAACGCAATCTCAATCTTTTGCAATAATTGCATGGACGAGGGAATCTTGAACGCCATCAGCCATCGTGAAGTTACACGCTTCGCTAACCTGGCATCCATAGTACGAAAGTACTGTGCGATGGAGAGTTTCCGGAAAACCGAAACTAAGTTTTGGGACAATCCGGCCCCGAATACAACCCAGTCCGCAACAAAAGGGTGCATTACACTCAGGCACCAGGTACAAAAACCAAAAAGCAAAAACCCCATAAAGGGCACGGAACCATACTGGAGGGGTGGCTTAGCGGACCCTGTAAAATTCACAGTACAGAGGGCGCCACCCCAACACATAGCCTTCGAGCATGTTGGATATTACGGTAGGTGGCCAAAAGTGGCGAGGAGCTTCTAGCCCCGGGAAACCACTCCAAAAATACCGGTACGGTATCAACAGTCTTCGAGACTTTCGCATCAAATAACATGCGGAAACGAACAATCCGCAGCTTCGCCGAAGTCTACCAAGTAGCAACAACAAATCCATGGAGCGACACAGCCATCACCTTCAACGCCAGCGACGAACCTAAATTCCGAATAGGCCGAGCACCAGCCGCACTGGTACTTAGTCCAATAGTGGACGGCTTTCGACTTACCAAGGTCCTCATGGATGGCGGCAGCAGATTAAACCTCATCTACGAGGAAACTCTTCAAAAAATGGAAATAGACTGGAGCCGCATTGACCGAAGCAGCACAACCTTCAGAGGAATAATCCCTATCCGGGAAGCGCGCTGCACCAGAAAAATCACACTTGATGTGGTGTTCGGCTCGCCGGACAATTACAGATCCGAAGAAGTCACGTTCCAAGTGGCCCCATTCAACAGCGGATATCATGCTATATTAGGACGAGAGGCATTCACAATTTTTCAAGTCGTACCCCATTACGGGTACATGAAGCTCAAAATGCCTGGGCCCGGCAGAATAATCACTCTCCTTAGTGATCCGGACACAGCACTCCACGCCGAAAACAAGACAGCCGCATTAGCCCTAGAGGCACTATCCGAAGCCCTAGCGGCAGAAGAACTCACCGCGCTACGCTCTACTGTGAATAGGCATGATGTGATACTCGATAAGAGATCCAAGTCCACCTCCTTTAAACCAGCGGATGAAATAGTAAAATTCTAGGTCCACCCAACAGACCCGACAAAGACGGCTTCCATCGGGGCACAGTTGAACCCTGAGGTAGACGCCGCACTGCGAGAATTCCTTCGGGAAAATTGGGACATCTTCGCCTGGCACCCTTCGGCTATGCCCGGAATCCCACGCAGATTGGCAGAACACAGCCTAAACATCCTAAAAGGATTCAAGCCAGTCAAACAGGCACTTCGACGATTTTCCGAACCCAAAAGACAGGCAATGGGAGAAGAGCTAGCCAAACTATTGGAAGCCGGATTCATCAAAGACATCAAACATCCGGATTGGCTAGCAAACCTGGTAATGGTACCAAAGAAGGACAAATCCCGGCGCCTATGTGTCGATTTTAAAGACCTCAACAAGGCCTGCCCAAAGGATGAAGGAAATATGCCCTAGAGGCAATAATAAAGTTATTATTTATTTCCTTATTTCATGATAAATGTTTATTATTCATGCTAGAATTGTATTAACCGGAAACATGATACATGTGTGAATACATAGACAAACAAAGTGTCACTAGTATGCCTCTACTTGACTAGCTCGTTAATCAAAGATGGTTATGTTTCCTAACCATGAACAATGAGTTGTTATTTGATTAACGAGGTCACATCATTAGTAGAATGATCTGATTGACATGACCCATTCCATTAGCTTAGCACCCGATCGTTTAGTATGTTGCTATTGCTTTCTTCATGACTTATACATGTTCCTATGACTATGAGATTATGCAACTCCCGTTTACCGGAGGAACACTTTGGGTACTACCAAACGTCACAACGTAACTGGGTGATTATAAAGGAGTACTACAGGTGTCTCCAATGGTCGATGTTGGGTTGGCGTATTTCGAGATTAGGATTTGTCACTCCGATTGTCGGAGAGGTATCTCTGGGCCCTCTCGGTAATACACATCACATAAGCCTTGCAAGCATTACAACTAATATGTTAGTTGTGAGATGATGTATTACGGAACGAGTAAAGAGACTTGCCGGTAACGAGATTGAACTAGGTATTGGATACCGACGATCGAATCTCGGGCAAGTAACATACCGATGACAAAGGGAACAACGTATGTTGTTATGCGGTCTGACCGATAAAGATCTTCGTAGAATATGTAGGAGCCAATATGGGCATCCAGGTCCCGCTATTGGTTATTGACCAGAGACGTGTCTCGGTCATGTCTACATTGTTCTCGAACCCGTAGGGTCCGCACGCTTAAGGTTACGATGACAGTTATATTATGAGTTTATGCATTTTGATGTACCGAAGGTTGTTCGGAGTCCCGGATGTGATCACGGACATGACGAGGAGTCTCGAAATGGTCGAGACGTAAAGATTGATATATTGGAAGCCTATATTGGGATATCGGAAGTGTTCCGGGTGAAATCGGGATTTTACCGGAATACCGGGAGGGTTACCGGAACCCCCCGGGAGCTATTTGGGCCATAGTGGGCCTTAGTGGAAAAGAGAAGGGGCTGCCCTAGATGGGCTGCGCGCCCCCCCTTCCCCTAGTCCTATTAGGACTAGGAGAGGTGGCCGGCCCCCTCCTCCTCTTTTCCCCTCCAAGGAATCCTAGTTGGACTAGGATTGGAGGGGGAATCCTACTCCCAGAGGGAGTAGGACTCTCCTGCGCCTCCCCCCTTTGGCCGGCCAGCCTCCCCTCCTCTCCTCCTTTATATACGGAGGCAGGGGCACCTCTAAACACACAAGTTAACACAAGTTGATCCACGTGATCTGTTCCTTAGCCGTGTGCGGTGCCCCCTGCCACCATATTCCTCGATAATACTGTAGCGGAGTTTAGGCGAAGCCCTGCTGCTGTAGTTCATCAAGATCGTCACTACGCCGTCGTGCTGACGGAACTCTTCCCCGACACTTTGCTGGATCGGAGTCCGGGGATCGTCATCGAGCTGAACGTGTGCTCGAACTCGGAGGTGCCGTAGTTTCGGTGCTTGATCGGTTGGATCGTGAAGACGTACGACTACTTCCTCTACGTCGTGTCATCGCTTCCGCAATCGGTCTGTGTAGGGTACGTAGACAATACTCTCCCCCTCGTTGCTATGCATCACATGATCTTGCGTGTGCGTAGGAAATTTTTTGAAATTACTACGAAACCCAACAGTGGCATCCGAGCCAGGTTATTTATGTTGATGTTATATGCACGAGTAGAACACAAGTGAGTTGTGGACGATACAAGTCATACTGCCTACCAGCATGTCATACTTTGGTTCGGCGGTATTGTTGGACGAGACGACCCGGACCAACCTTACGCGTACGCTTACGCGAGACCGGTTCCCTCGACGTGCTTTGCACAGAGATGGCTTGCGGGCGACTGCCTCTCCAACTTTAGTTGAACCAAGTATGGCTACGCCCGGTCCTTGCGAAGGTTAAAACGGAGTCTATTTGACAAACTATCGTTGTGGTTTTGATGCGTAGGTGAGATTGGTTCTTACTTAAGCCCGTAGCAGCCACGTAAAACATGCAACAACAAAGTAGAGGACGTCTAACTTGTTTTTGCAGGGCATGTTGTGATGTGATATGGTCAAGGCATGATGCTGAATTTTATTGTATGAGATGATCATGTTTTGTAACCGAGTTATCGGCAACTGGCAGGAGCCATATGGTTGTCGCTTTATTGTATGCAATGCAATCGCGATGTAATGCTTTACTTTATTACTAAACGGTAGTGATAGTCGTGGAAGCATAAAGATTGGCGAGACGACAACGATGCTACGATGGAGATCAAGGTGTCGCGCCGGTGACGATGGTGATCATGACGGTGCTTCGGAGATGGAGATCACAAGCACAAGATGATGATGGCCATATCATATCACTTATATTGATTGCATGTGATGTTTATCTTTTTATGCATCTTATCTTGCTTTGATTGACGGTAGCATTATAAGATGATCTCTCACTAAATTATCAAGAAGTGTTCTCCCTGAGTATGCACCGTTGCCAAAGTTCGTCGTGCCCAGACACCACGTGATGATCGGGTGTGATAAGCTCTACGTCCATCTACAACGGGTACAAGCCAGTTTTGCACACGCAGAATACTCAGGTTAAACTTGACGAGCCTAGCATATGCAGATATGGCCTCGGAACACGGAGACCGAAAGGTCGAGCGTGAATCATATAGTAGATATGATCAACATAACGATGTTCACCATTGAAAACTACTCCATCTCACGTGATGATCGGTTATGGTTTAGTTGATTTGGATCACGTGATCACTTAGAAGATTAGAGGGATATCTATCTAAGTGGGAGTTCTTAAGTAATATGATTAATTGAACTTAAATTTATCATGAACTTAGTCCTGGTAGTATTTTGCAAATTATGTTGTAGATCGATAGCTCGCATTGTTGCTTCCCTGTGTTTATTTTGATATGTTCCTAGAGAAAATTGTGTTGAAAAATGTTAGTAGCAATGATGCGGATTTGATCCGCGATCTGAGGTTTATCCTCATTGCTGCACAGAAGAATTATGTCCTTAATGCACCGCTAGGTGACAGACCTATTGCAGGAGCAAATGCAAACGTTATGAACGTTTGGCTAGCTCAATATGATGACTACTGGATAGTTATGTGCACCATGCTTTATGGCTTAGAATCGGGACTTCAAAGATGTTTTGAACATCATGGACCATATGAGATGTTCCAGTATTTGAAGTTAGTATTTCAAGCAAATACCCGAGTTGAGAGATATGAAATCTCCAACAAGTTCTATAGCTAAAAGATGGAGGAGAATCGCTCAACTAGTGAGCATGTGCTCAGATTGTCTGAGTACTTCAATCGCTTGAATCAAGTGGGAGTTAATCTTCCAGATAAGATAGTGATTGACAGAATTCTCTAGTCACCATCACTATGTTACTGAACTTCGTGATGAACTATAGTATGCAAGGGATGACGAAAATGATTCCTGAGCTCTTCGTGATATTGAAATCGACGAAGGTAAAAATCAAGAAAGAGCATCAAGTGTTGATGATTGACAAGACCACTAGTTTCAAGAAAAGGGCAGAGGGAAGAAGGGGAACTTCAAGAAGAACAACAAGCAAGTTGCTGCTCAAAGTGAAGAAGCCCAAGTCTGGTCCTAAGCCTGAGACTAAGTGTTTCTACTGCAAAGGGACTGGTCACTGGAAGCGGAACTACCCCAAGTGATTGGCAGATAATAAGGATGGCAAAGTGAACATAAGTATATTTGATATACATGTTATTGATGTGTACTTTACTAGTGTTTATAGCAACCCCTCAGTATTTGATACTAGTTCAGTTGCTAAGATTAGTAAACTCGAAACGGGAGTTGCAGAATAAACAAAGACTAGTTGAAGGGGAAGTGACGATGAGTGTTGGAAGTAGTTCCAAGATTGATATGATCATCGCACACTCCCTATACTTTCGGGATTAGTGTTGAAACTAAATAAGTGTTATTTGGTGTTGGCGTTGAACATGAATATGATTTGATCATGTTTATTGCAATACGGTAATTCATTTAAGTAAGAGAATAAAATGTTGTTCTGTTTACATGAATAAAACCTTATATGGTTACACACCCAATGAAAATGGTTCATTGGATCTCGATCGTAGTGATACACATATTCATAATATTGAAACCAAAAGATGCAAAGTTAATAATGATAGTGCAACTTATTTGTGGCACAGCCGTTTGGGTCATATCGGTGTAAAGCGCATGAAGATACTCCATAAAGATGGATTTTCGGAATCACTTGGTTATGAATCATTTGATGCTTGCGAACCGTGCCTTTTGGGCAAGATGACTAAAACTCCGTTCTCCAGAACAATGGAACGTGCTACTGACTTATTGGAAATAATACATACCGATGTATGCAATCCAATGAGTGTTGATGCTCGTGGCAAGTATCATTATTTTCTGATCTTCACAGATGATTTGAGCAGATATGAGTATATCTACTTGATGAAACATAAGTCTGAAATAATTGAAAGGTTCAAAGAATTTCAGAGTGAAGTGGAAAAATCATCGTAACAAGAAAATAAAGTTTCTGCGATCTGATCACGGAGACGAATATTTGAATTACGAGTTTGGTCTTCAATTAAAACAATGTGGAATAGTTTCATATCTCACGCCACCTGGAACACCACAATGTTATGGTGTGTCCGAACGTCGTAACCACGCTTTATTGGATATGGTGCGATCTATGATGTCTCTTATTGATTTACCATTGTCGTTTTGGGGTTATGCATTAAAGACAGATGCATTCACGTTAAAAGGGCACCATCTAAATCCGTTGAGACGACACTATATGAACTATGGTTTAGCAAGAAACCCAAGTTGTCGTTTCTTAAAGATTGGGGCTGCGATGCTTATGTGGAAAAGTTTCATCCTGATAAGCTCGAACCCAAATCGGAGAAGTGCGTCTTCATAGAATACCCAAAGGAAATTGTTGGGTACACCTTCTATCACAGATCTGGAGGCAAGATATTCGTTGCTAAAAATGGATCCTTTCTGGAGAAGGAGTTTCTCTCGAAAGAAGTGAGTGGGAGGAAAGTAGAACTTGATGAGGTAACTGTGCCTGCTCCCTTATTGGAAAGTAGTTCATCACAGAAATCAGTTCCTGTGACAAATACACCAATTAGTGAGGAAGCTAATGATATTGATCATGAAACTTCAGATCAAGTTACTACAGAACCTCATAGATCTTCCAGAGTAAGATCTACACCAGAGTGGTGTAGTAATCATATTCTGGAAGTCATGTTACTAGACCATGATGAACCTACGAACTATGAGGAAGCGATGATGAGCCCAGATTCCGCGAGATGGCTTGAGGCCATAAAATCTGAGATATGATCCATGTATGACAACAAAGTATGGACTTTGATTGACTTGCTCGATGATCAGCAAAGCCATGTTAAATAAATGGATCTTCAAGAGGAAGACGGACACTGATAGTAGTGTTACTATCTACCAAGCTCGACTTGTTGCAAAAGTTTTTCAACAAGTTCAAGGTGTTGAATACGATGAGGTTTTCTCACTCGTATCGATGCTTAAGTCTATCCGAATCATGTTAGAGATTGCCGCATTTATGATTATGAAATTTGGCAGATGGATGTCAAAACTGCATTTCTGAATGGATTTCTGGAAGAAGAGTTGTATATGTTGCAACCAGAAGGTTTTGTCAATCCTAAAGGTGCTAACAAAATGTGCAAGCTCCAGCGATCCATCTATGGACTGGTGCAAGCATCTCGGAGTTGGAATATACGCTTTGATAAGTTGATCAAAGCATATAGTTTTATATGGGCTTACGATGAAGCCTGTATTTACAATAAAGTGAGTGGGAGCACTACAGCCTTTCTGATTAGTATATGTGAGTAACATATTGTTGATCAGAAATGATGTAGAATTTTTCTGCAAAGCATAAAGGAGTGTTTTAAAGGAGTTCTTTAAAAAGAAAAGACCTCAGTAAAAGCTACTTATATATTGAGCATCAAGATCTATTGAGATAGATCAAGACGCTTGATAAGATTTTCAATGACTACATACCTTGGCAAGATTTTGAAATAGTTCAAAATGGAACAGTTAAAGAAAGAGTTCTTGCCTGTGTTGCAAAGGTATGAAATTGAGTAAGACTCAAATCCCGACCACAGCAGAAAATAGAAAGAGAATGAAAAGTCATTCCCTATGCCTCAGTCATAGGTTCTATAAAGTATGCTATGCTATGTACCAGACCTATTGTATACCTTGCTCTGTATTTGGCAAGGGAGTACAATAGTGATCTAGGAGTAGATCACTGGACATTGGTCAAGAATATCCTTAGTAAGGACTAAGGAGATGTTTCTCGATTATGGAGGTGATAAAAGAGTTTGTTGTAAAAGTTACATCAGTGCAAACTTTTACACTGATCCAGATGACTCTAAGTCTCAATCTGGATACATATTGAAAGTGGGAGCAATTAGCTAGAGTAGCTCCGCACAGAGCATTGTAGACATAGAATATTTGCAAAATACATACGGCTCTGAATGTGACAGACCCGTTGACTAAGCTTCTCTCACGAGCAAAACATGATCACACCTTAGTACTCTTCGGATGTTAATCACATAGCGATGTGAACTAGATTATTGACTCTAGTAAACCCTTTGGGTGTTGGTCACATGATGATGTGAACTATGGGTGTTAATCATATACAGATATGAATATTGGTATTAAATCACATGACGATGTGAACTAGATTATTGACTCTAGTGCAAGTGGGAGACTGAAGGAAATATGCCCTAGAGGCAATAATAAAGTTATTATTTATTTCCTTATTTCATGATAAATGTTTATTATTCATGCTAGAATTGTATTAACCGGAAACATGATACATGTGTGAATACATAGACAAACAAAGTGTCACTAGTATGCCTCTACTTGACTAGCTCGTTAATCAAAGATGGTTATGTTTCCTAACCATGAACAATGAGTTGTTATTTGATTAACGAGGTCATATCATTAGTAGAATGATCTGATTGACATGACCCATTCCATTAGCTTAGCACCCGATCGTTTAGTATGTTGCTATTGCTTTCTTCATGACTTATACATGTTCCTATGACTATGAGATTATGCAACTCCCGTTTACCGGAGGAACACTTTGGGTACTACCAAACGTCACAACGTAACTGGGTGATTATAAAGGAGTACTACAGGTGTCTCCAATGGTCGATGTTGGGATGGCGTATTTCGAGATTAGGATTTGTCACTCCGATTGTCGGAGAGGTATCTCTGGGCCCTCTCGGTAATACACATCACATAAGCCTTGCAAACATTACAACTAATATGTTAGTTGTGAGATGATGTATTACGGAACGAGTAAAGAGACTTGCCGGTAACGAGATTGAACTAGGTATTGGATACCGACGATCGAATCTCGGGCAAGTAACATACCGATGACAAAGGGAACAACGTATGTTGTTATGCGGTCTGACCGATAAAGATCTTCGTAGAATATGTAGGAGCCAATATGGGCATCCAGGTCCCGCTATTGGTTATTGACCAGAGACGTGTCTCGGTCATGTCTACATTGTTCTCGAACCCGTAGGGTCCGCACGCTTAAGGTTACGATGACAGTTATATTATGAGTTTATGCATTTTGATGTACCGAAGGTTGTTCGGAGTCCCGGATGTGATCACGGACATGACGAGGAGTCTCGAAATGGTCGAGACGTAAATATTGATATATTGGAAGCCTATATTGGGATATCGGAAGTGTTCCGGGTGAAATCGGGATTTTACCGGAATACCGGGAGGGTTACCGGAACCCCCCGGGAGCTATTTGGGCCATAGTGGGCCTTAGTGGAAAAGAGAAGGGGCTGCCCTAGATGGGCTGCACGCCCCCCCTTCCCCTAGTCCTATTAGGACTAGGAGAGGTGGCCGGCCCCCTCCTCCTCTTTTCCCCTCCAAGGAATCCTAGTTGGACTAGGATTGGAGGGGGAATCCTACTCCCAGAGGGAGTAGGACTCTCCTGCGCCTCCCCCCTTTGGCCGGCCAGCCTCCCCTCCTCTCCTCCTTTATATACAGAGGCAGGGGCACCTCTAAACACACAAGTTAACACAAGTTGATCCACGTGATCTGTTCCTTAGCCGTGTGCGGTGCCCCCTGCCACCATATTCCTCGATAATACTGTAGCGGAGTTTAGGCGAAGCCCTGCTGCTGTAGTTCATCAAGATCGTCACTACGCCGTCGTGCTGACGGAACTCTTCCCCGACACTTTGCTGGATCGGAGTCCGGGGATCGTCATCGAGCTGAACGTGTGCTCGAACTCGGAGGTGCCGTAGTTTCGGTGCTTGATCGGTTGGATCGTGAAGACGTACGACTACTTCCTCTACGTCGTGTCATCGCTTCCGCAATCGGTCTGCGTAGGGTACGTAGACAATACTCTCCCCCTCGTTGCTATGCATCACATGATCTTGCGTGTGCGTAGGAAATTTTTTGAAATTACTACGAAACCCAACAAAGGATCCCTTCCCCCTCCCCCGCATCGACCAGATAATCGACGCTACCACAGGACACGATTCATTGTGCTTCCTTGACGCATACTCCGGCTACCATCAAATCAAGATGGCGGAAGCGGACCAAGCCGCAACGGCATTCATCACTCCATATGGACCATTCTGCTTCAACACGATGCCCTTCGACTTAAAAATGCCGGCGCAACATATCAGCGCATGATTCAAACATGTCTGGCCACCCAGATCGGCAAAACAGTCGAGGCATACGTAGACGACGTAGTCGTCAAAACCAAACACGTCAAAACTCTAGTAGACGACTTGAGGCTCACATTCGACAACCTCAGAGCATATGACATCAAGCTAAATCCTAAAAAATGCGTTTTCGGCGTACCAGCCGAAAAGCTCTTGGGCTTCATTGTATCCGGCAGAGGAATCGAAGCGAACCCAGCCAAGATCCGAGCTCTGTCACAGCTGGATATCCCAAAGGACCTCAAACAAATACAAAAATTTACTGGATGCGTGGTGGCTCTAAGCCGCTTTATCTCCCGCCTAGGAGAAAAGGCATTGCCCCTCTATCGCCTCCTTAGGCGCACCGAACACTTCGAGTGGACGGATGCTGCCACTGCCGGACTCGAAGAAATAAAAGCCATATTGGCAAAAAATTCGGTCCTGGCTGCGCCCAACCTGGGCGAACCAATGTTGTTATACATCGCGGCAACACATCAAGTTGTAAGCGCGGTACTCGTCGTCGAATGAAAGACAGAAGGGCATAAATTCCCTCTTCAAAAACCAGTGTACTACGTATCCACTGTGTTAACCCCCTGCAAGTCCCGTTACCCGCACTATCAAAAGATAGCGTATGCGGTGTTCATGGCATCCCGGAAGCTCCGACACTACTTTCAAGAGTGTTCTATAATAGTGGCCTCCGAAGTACCCCTCAACGACATTATAAACAACCGCGACGCGACGGGAAGGATTGCAAAATGGGCCATTGAGCTCTTACCATTCGATATAACTTACAAACCTCGGCGAGCTATAAAGTCACAAGTTTTGGCTGACTTTGTCGCTGAATGGACCGAAGCCGAACTCCCTAAAGAGTACGGCGCATACTCCAATTGGATTATGCACTTCGACGGCTCTAAAATGTTGGCCGGATTGGGGGCTGGCGTCGTATTGACGTCCCCAACCGGAGACACAGTCCAATATGTACTTCAGATAATGTACACGGACTCCAACAACGCAGCCGAATACGAGGCCCTTTTACACGGCCTCCGGATGGCAATCTCCATGGGCATTCAACGCCTAGAGGTGCGCGGGGATTCAAACCTTGCAATATCCCAAGTAAATGGAGACTTTGATGCCAAGGATCCGAAAATGGCAGCCTACCGTAACGCTGTCCTCAAACTGTCAGCTCGGTTCGAAGGACTCGAATTCCACCACGTAGCCCGGGATAATAACCAAGCAGCCGACGTACTGGCACGCATCGGCGCAAAACGTGACGCTGTCCCTCCAAACATCTTCCTGGAACGGCTCTTTAAGCCATCCGTACTATGGGAAGAGGAGTTCGGAAATAACAAACTGGAAGCAGCCGCACTAACTGACACAGAGCAATCTGACATAACCGGCGATTCAGCCGACGAAATAACACCTTCAGCCCACGACATAATGGCAGTAATCGCCCCGTGGACAGAACCATTCCTAGCCTACTTACTTAGGCAGGAACTTCCCGAAGACCAAAATGAGGCCCGCTGCATAGTTCGGCGATCTAAAGCCTACAAGGTCCATGAGGGAGAACTTATAAGAAAAGCACAACCGGAGTCCTTCAAAGGTGTATCTCCGAAGAGGAAGGGCGAAACCTTCTTGCTGAAATTCATGCCGGACTAGGCGGACACCACGCCGCAGCTCGGGCCCTTGTAGGAAAGGCATTCCATACAGGATTTTATTGGCCGACGGCCCGGGCAGATGCTCAGGACTTAGTCCAAAGATGCGTCGGTTGTCAGCTCTTTGCTAATCAGAGCCATATGCCACCCACAGCCCTCAAAACTATACCCATTACCTGGCCGTTCGCGGTCTGGGGGCTTGACATGGTTGGACCCCTTAAAGGGGGAACCCACAAGCAAAGGTACCTATTGGTCATGGTGGATAAATTCACCAAATGTATAGAGGCCAAGCCAGTTAAAACGGCAGAGTCCAGACCAGTGATAGACTTCATATCCGGGGTAGTACACCGTTATGGTGTCCCCCACAGCATCATCACCGATAACGGCACGAACTTCACGGCCGACGAGGTTAAATCATGGTGCAAAAATATGGGCATTAAGCTCGATTACGCTTCAGTCTATCATCCTCAAACCAACGGTCAAGTGGAACGAGCAAATGGTCTAATAATGAGCGGCATCAAACCCAGACTAGTGCGGTCACTTACGAAATCTGACACGCACTGGGTAGAGGAGCTCGACTCCGTACTCTGGGGGCTGCGGACAACGCCCAACCGTACTACCGGATTCACACCATTTTTTATGGTATACGGCGCAGAGGCAGTTCTGCCCTGCGACATCATTCATGACTCACCTCGAGTGCGCATGTACGAAGAAAGAGAAGCCGAGCTGGATCGGCAGGACAGCTTGGACGCATTGGAGGAAGAACGCGACGTCGCCAAGGCTCGTTCCGCATTCTATCAGCAGCAGGCTCGAAGATATCAAAGCAGAGAAGTACGGGCCAAGACTTACAACGTTGGCGAACTAGTTCTACGCCTGCCGGACAAGAAAAAGGACAAGCTCAAGCCCAAATGGGAAGGCCCCTTCATTATCGATCAAGTCTTGACCGGCGGAGCGTACCGTCTACGAAATGCGTCGGACAACCGACTCGAGCCGAACCCATGGAACGCAGCCCGCCTCCGAAGATTCTATGCCTAGCGCCGGACTAAGAGTTCGTCCCTTCCCCCGTCCAAATTTTTACACTTCAGCTGTCTTTTGTTTCTCTTTCTTCTCTCACCCCTTTTCCTAAAAAGCCCTTAAAGGCCTACTTGCGCATTGTTCGCACACACTTGATGTGCCATCCGCACTCATTATACCTGGGGGCTTCTTTACCAGAAGCTTAATTATAAGGGCTTCATGCCCAGCACATGTGTCAAACTTCCACATGTACCTTTTATTCACCATTATATGCATCGATATGACTTAAGTTTTGGCCAAGCTGGGTTGCCTGGCTCCTGTGCTTACCCCTACGTTCCCGATTGTTCGGCTAGGAGGTAAAGGGAGCACCTCTGCGATTGTTACTGCCGGGTCAGCCGGATGTGTACCTCAGACTGGGTGAAGCCGAAAGCTAGCGTTCTTAAGGGAATATTCGGTCGGTGACTTGAAAGATGATTTTTTACCTACTTATTTATCTGCCCCCAGATGTTTTTCTGCTCTTTTCGCAGTCCGGACATGCACTTTAGGGCATGCCTCCCAGGGAAAGGAACCCTTAACAGAACTATTCTCCCTGGAAGATGTTTCTTACTAACCATGTAATATAACATAACTAGTTGGGCACTTGTCTGATAAAGCACTAATGACCCCTACGCCTGGTCTCCATGCATTCCCCGGTTGTTTCTTAACCGAGAAGGTATTCAGACACACTCCGGACTCTAGGGTCCCGAGGTTGAAGCGAAAAGGTCGGCAAAGACAAACGATCTACAATCCGGCTAGAAGGCATTTTACATGTCATTTTAAAATACATTGTCAAATCTACTAACTGTATTCCTCCTCAATCCCGTCTAACAGGCTGTCTAATTTACAGTCCCGTTGGGAAAATTTAGCGGCCAACTCTACTTGGCCGTATACTAAACTCACAGGGATCTCCTTCCCATCGGGCCCCACAGGTCCGACCTCGGCCATGTGGTTGGGATCCGCCTTCTTGTACCGCGTCTTCACCATGGCCCAAGCCTCCCTGGCACCTTGGCGGCAGGCCGAAATCTTCCATAAATGGAAGCGCTGCCGCACTCCCTGAAGCTTCTCCGCAAGCTCCCCAAGGCCCTCGGGTAGGGAGAGGGCTGGCCATAAAGCCTGGACGACGCTGCTCATTGCCTGCCGAACTCGTTCGAGCAGCTGCAACAGCTCGGGAAGTCGATCACCCGTCGATACGGGCATCTCCTCCGCAGGGCGACCTGTGAGTATACCTACAGACATATTTTATCAATTGACTTCCTCGCCGAACTCTTCTTTTCAAAGGAGTTCGCTCAAGCACTTACTATAGATGCTGCGACGAAGCCGCTGATTCTCCTTAACGGAGCCAGACAGCTCGGCCCGAACACCTTTCAGCTCTTCTCCGAGCTGGGCGTGGGCATCCTGGAGCTTGTTCCTTTCCTGCTGCACCTTATTCAGCACCCTCTCGCCGGCCTTCAGCTGGCGCAGTAGTTCTTGCCTGTCCGGCAGCACCTGCAATGTCATTATTAGACTTGCGCGCATGCCGCACACCACTTATCTTTTTAAAATAATGTGTTACCGGGAGGGGTCTCTGTGTTTCCTCCTGCGGCAGCAAGTGCGGCCTCGAGTTGGGCCTTGCACTCTTGGAGCTCCTGAGACAGTTGGGTATTCTTCTCTGTAAGATCCTGCGTTTCAAATGATCCTTAAATCAGTTAATATAACTACTTTAAGTCTCGGGGGCTACTGGCATATACAACTATTAAATTCTTTTACCCGTATGTCTTTTACATACTGCTCCGTGGCTCTAGTCAAACCATCTTGAGCAGCACGGAGGTGTGCGTCCCCCGCGTTAAAGGCATTCAACGCCTCAGGGGAGAAACACGCGTCACGAAAAACTGTCCGGCGGTGCCTGTGGTTCATGGCGCTCTCCACCTCAGACTTGGTGGCGGACAGTCTGTTGGCATCCTCCGTTTGAGGAGTATCCGGCCCGCGCCTTGCGCTCGCCTCCCCCTCCAGACCAGGTGCTGGAGCCTGGCTGGTAGAGGTTGGATTGGCAACCTCTACGCCCGCAGTCCGGCGGGCGCTTTTTCTCCTACAAAAGTCATGAGCATTCAAACGCTTCCTAGGAACGTTGCTCTAAATAAACGAACTGTGAGCTATACCTTTGCGGCGACGTTTCAATCCGTGCCGCGCTCCTCTTCCGCCTACTGGGCCGGACTGACCCCTGTTGGTCAGCCGCCGCGGGTTCGGCTTTCCGCCTTGAAGGCGCCTCCTGCAAAGCGCCATCGTATACGGTGTTCAGGAACGAGCAAGGAGGAAATAATGGTGTCAGGACTTCGGTCGCAATCACCTGGGAAGCCGGATATAGTCCAGGGTAGTTAGCTGTAATGGCGACTAAAGCATTATCCATGCTGAGCTGGTGGAACACCCCGTCGATTAGCTCCACCTTTATGTCCGGGTCCTCTTCGGAGGCCGGATCCTGGGATCTCTCTGGATCCTCGGGTTGCGGAGACGGACTAAGCATGCCCTCCACAACCCGGCGCAGCTCCTGCGCCAAAAGCATAATATAAGAAACTTAAACTTTAAAAGCATGGGTCGGGCACACAAAGTGTTCGCTTACCCAACGCCGAGGGTTATTCATGGAGAACCCATTCAACGGGCTCGTCTGGAGGAAATCCTCCTTCTCCCCCTTGTACAGGCCGGACAGGATCTCCGCCAGGTCTTCGGCCGACCTAGACCCTTTGCGGCCATGACGGGTGGCATCGTCCTCCCCGTTGAAATCCCACATAGGGTGGCCCCTGTACTGCAGCGGCTGCACCCCCGCATAATGCACGTTGCCACGACTCCAATCATGGTCAACCCGGAATGGGCCAGTAACCTTATCCGGCCCATCAAATAATGGACGCTCTTGTCTTCCTCCAGCTGGGGGCTCCGTGGGCGCCAGCTGAGGCGCTTCTTCAAAGGAGCATTACTGAACTCCGGGAGGCCGATCCGAATAGGGTCCGGCAGCGGAGCGTCTTCTACGTAAAACCATTCTGAAGGCCAGTCTTCGGACGGCTTCTTAGGGGTTCCGGATAGATATCCGGTCCCGGCGACGCGCCATATTTCGGCACCGCCCACTTGATATATGGACCCCTCATGAGAACGGGGTACAAGGCAGAACAACCTCTTCCACAGCGCAAAATGGGGCTCGACGCCCAGAAATAGCTCGCAAAGAGCTACGTAACCCGCGATATGCAAGATAGAGGCGGGCGTGAGGTGATGGGGCTGGAGTCCGTAGAACTCCAGGAGCCCGCGGAGGAATGGATGTATAGGGAATCCGAGCCCCCTTATCAGATAGGGGACGAAGCATACCCGCTCCCCTTTGTTGGGATTTGGGGTAGCCTCTGCTTGCTTCCCACCTTGGTAGGTGGCCAACCCGGCTCGAACCGGAACCATGAAGGCCGGAGGGAGATATCCCTTTGCTTGGAGCGTCACCAGCTCGTTGTGCGGGACAGAACATCTCCTCCAATCTCCTGGCAGAGGGCTGGGAGCGCGAGAAGAGGAGCCACGTCGACGGTCCATGATGGAATGGATTCTTGGTCAGAAGCGCTCCGATGAGTACTCGCGGAAGGAAGATGGTGTGATTTGGATCTGGATTCTTGCCTCTCTTATAGGCAGGTTATTTGCACAGCTAGGGGGTAAAACATAAAAGATACCCTGGCTTTTCGCATTCGTGCGACGCGTGGAAGATGGCCATTATTGGGCGTGGAAGCCAAGAAGCGCAACATTGATAAGGAAGCCGGACACTGTTCGGCAGGTACATGGAACTTAAGGGAGAACCCGCCTTGCAACGCCGAAGACTATAAACGTGCTGGACTTATTGTCATTGAAGCCTGGTTCGGGGGCTACTGAGGGAGTCCTGGACTAGGGGGTGTCCGGACAGCCGGACTATCATCCTCCGCCGGACTCCAAGACTATGAAGATATAAGATTGAAGACTTCGTCCCGTGTCCGGATGGGACTTTCCTTGGCGTGGAAGGCAAGCTTGGCGATACGGATATGTAGATCTCCTACCATTGTAACCGACTCTATGTAACCCTAGCCCTCTCCGGTGTCTATATAAACCGGAGGGTTTTAGTCCGTAGGACACAACAACCATTACAACAATCAAACCGTAGGCTAGCTTCTAGGGTTTAGCCTCCTTGATCTCGTGGTAGATCCACTCTTGTACTACCCATATCATCAATATCAATCAAGCAGGGTAGGGTTTTACCTCCATCGAGAGGGCCCGAACCTGGGTAAAAACATCGTGCCCCTTGTCTCCTGTTACCATCCGCCTAGACGCACAGTCCGGGACCCCCTACCCGAGATCCGCTGGTTTTGACACCGACAACGGCATCTCGCATTGTGTGAGGGCGTGAGGAGAATACGGTGTCCCTAGTGGCTTCTTGGGGAGCATTGTGCGTCCACACCACTCTAACCGAGACGAACTTCCCCTCAAAAGGAAGGAACTTTGGTAACACATCATCGTCTTCACCGGCTCCACTCTTGGTTATCTCATGCCTTTACTTGTGCATGCTTATTTGTGTTGTATCCCTTGCTTGCTTGTGTACTTGTTGTTGTTGCATCATATAGGTTGCTCACCTAATTGCATATCTAGACAACCTACTTTGATGCAAACTTTAATTTGGTAAAGAAAAGCTAAAAATTGTTAGTTGTCTATTCACCCCCCCCCCCTAGTCAACTATATCAATCCTTTCAAGCATGCGTAGTAGTACTTTGCTTCGAGGGCCAATAAAATTTTGTAATAAGTATATGAGTTCTTTATGACTAATGTGAGTCCATGGATTATACACACTCTTACCCTTCATCATTGCTAGCCTCTTCGGTACCGTGCATTGCCCTTTCTCACCTCGAGACTTGGTGCAAACTTCGCCGGTGCATCCAAACCCCGTGATACGATACGCTCTATCACACATAAGCCTCCTTATATCTTCCTCAAAACAGCCACCATACCTACCTATTATGGTATTTCCATAGCCATTCCAAGATATATTGCCATGCAACTTCCATCATCATCATATACATGACTTGAGCATTCATTGTCATATTGCTTTGCATGATCGTAAGACAGCTAGCATGATGTTTCCATGGCTTGTCCATTTTTTGATATCTTTGCTATGCTAGATCATTACACACCCCGGTACACTGCCGGAGGCATTCGTATAGAGTAATATCTTTGTTCTAGATATCGAGTTGTAATATTGAGTTGTAAGTAAATAAAGTGTGATGATCATCATTATTAGAGCATTGTCCCATGTGAGGAAAGGATGTGGCGACTATGATTCCCCCACAAGTCGGGATGAGTCTCCGGACTTTATGAAAAATAAAAGAGGCCAAAGAAGCCCAAATAAAAAAGAAAGGCCAAAGAATCCCACCAAAACGAAAAAAATGAGAGGAAAAGAGAGAAGGGGCAATGCTACTATCCTTTTACCACACTTGTGCTTCAAAGTAGCAGCATGTTCTTCATAGAGAGAGTCTCCTATGCTTTCACTTTCATATACTAGTGGAAATTTTTCATTATAGAACTTGGCTTGTATATTCCGATGGTGGGCTTCCTCAAATGCCCGAGGTCTGCATGAGCAAGCAAGTTGGATGTACACCCACTTAGTTTCCAGTTTGAGCTTTCATACACTTATAGCTCTTAGTGCATCCGTTGCATGGCAATCCCTACTCCTCACATTGACATCAATTGATGGGCATCGCCATAGCCCGTTGATTAGCCGTGTCGATGTGAGACTTTCTCTCTTTTTGTCTTCTCCACACAACCTTCATCATCATACCCTACTCCACCCATAGTGCTATGTCCATGGCTTACGCTCATGTATTGCGTGAGGGTTGAAAAGGCTGAAGCACGTTAAAAAGTATGAACCGATTGCTTGGCTAAAACCGGGGTTGTGCATGATGGGAGCATTTTGTGTGATAAAAATGAAGCATGGCCAAGCTATATGGTTTTGTAGGGATAAGCTTTCTTTGGCTATGTTATTTTGATAATACATAATTGCTTTATTAGTACGCTTGAAGTATTATTGTCTTAATGTCAAATGATAGACTATTGCTTTGAATCACTCGTGTCTTAATATTCATGCCAAGGTTAGATATATGATCAAGATCATGCTAGGTAGCATTCCACATCAAAAATTATCTTTTTATCATTTACCTCCTCGAGGACAAGCAGAAATTAAGCTTGGGGATGCTGATACTGAAGGAAATATGCCCTAGAGGCAATAATAAAGTTATTATTTATTTCCTTATTTAATAATAAATGTTTATTATTCATGCTAGAATTGTATTAACCGGAAACTTAGTACACATGTGAATACATAGACAAACAAAGTGTCACTAGTATGCCTCTACTTGACTAGCTCGTTGAATCAAAGATGGTTAAGTTTCCTAGCCATAGACATGTGTTGTCATTTGATTAACGGGATCACATCATTAGGAGAATGGTGTGGTTGACTTGACCCATTCCGTTAGCTTAGCGCTTGATCGTTTAGTATGTTGCTATTGCTTTCTTCATGACTTATACATGTTCCTATGACTATGAGATTATGCAACTCCCGTTTCCCGGAGGAATACTTTGTGTGCTACCAAACGTCACAACGTAATTGGGTGATTATAAAGGAGCTCTACAGGTGTCTCCGAAGGTACATGTTGAGTTGGCGTATTTCGAGATTAGGATTTGTCACTCCGATTGTTGGAGAGGTATCTCTGGGCCCTCTCGGTAATGCACATCACTATAAGCCTTGCAAGCAATGTGACTAATGAGTTAGTTGCGGGATGATGCATTACATAATGAGTAAAGAGACTTGCCGATAACGAGATTGAACTAGGTATTGAGATACCGACGATCGAATCTCGGGCAAGTAACATACCGATGACAAAGGGAACAACGTATGTTGTTATGCGGTTTGACCGATAAAGATCTTCGTAGAATATGTGGGAGCCAATATGAGCATCCAGGTTCCGCTATTGGTTATTGACCGGAGACATGTCTCGGTCATGTATACATAGTTCTCGAACCCGTAGGGTCCGCACGCTTAAGGTTTGATGACAGTTATATTATGAGTTATGTGTTTTGATGTACCGAAGGTAGTGCGGAGTCCCGGATGAGATCGGGGACATGACAAGGAGTCTCGAAATGGTCGAGACATAAAGATCGATATATTGGACGACTATATTCGGACATTGGAAAGGTTCCGAGTGATTCGGGTATTCATCGGAGTACCGGAGAGTTACGCGAATTCGCCGGGGAGTATATGGGCCTTATTGGGGTTTAAGGGGGAGAGAGAGAGGCAGGTCCGCCCCCCAAGGCCTAGTCCTAATTGGACTAGGGGGAGGGGCTGCGCCCCCTCCTTCCTTCTCTTCTCTTCCCTTTCCTTGACTCCTATTCCTACTACATGGAAGGGGGAATCCTACTCCCGGTGGGAGTAGGACTCCCCAGGGCGCGCCCATAGAGAGGGATGACCCCTCCCCTCCTTCCTCCTTTATATACGGGGCAGGGGGGCACCCTAAGACATAAAAGTTGATCTATTGATCTCTCCCAGCCGTGTGCGGTGCCCCCTCCACCATATTCCACCTCGGTCATATCGTAGCGGTGCTTAGGCGAAGCCCTGCGTCGGTAGCAACATCATCACCGTCATCACGCCGTCGTGCTGACGGAACTCTGCCGTGAAGCTCTGCTAGATCGGAGTTCGCGGGACGTCATCGAGCTGAACGTGTGCTGAACTCGGAGGTGCCGTACATTCGGTACTTGATCAGTTGGATCGTGAAGACGTACGACTACATCAATCGCGTTGTGCTAACGCTTCCGCTTTCGGTCTACGAGGGTACGTGGACGACACTCTCCCCTCTTGTTGCTATGCATCACCATGATCTTGCATGTGCGTAGGAATTTTTTAAATTACTACATTCCCCAACAGTGGTATCAGAGCCAGGTTTATGCGTAGATGTTATATGCACGAGTAGAACACAAGTGAGTTGTGGGCGATACAAGTCATACTGCTTACCAGCTTGTCATACTTTGGTTCGGCGGTATTGTTGGATGAATCGGCCTGGACCGACATTACGCGTACGCTAACGCGAGACTGGTTCTACCGACGTGCTTTGCCACACAGGTTGGCTGGCGGGTGTCAGTTTCTCCAACTTTAGTCTGAACCCGAGTGTGGCTATGCTTGGTCCTTGCAAAGGTTAAAATAGCACTAACTTGATGAAATATTGTTGTGGTTTGATGCGTAGGTAAGAACGGTTCTTGCTCAGCCCGTAGCAGCCACATAAAAACTTGCAACAACAAAGTAGAGGACGTCTAACTGTTTTTGCAGGGCATATTGTGACTGTGATATGGTCAAGACGTGATAAGGATATAAATTGTTGTATGGATGATCATGTTTGTTGAAGTTATCGGCAATTGGCAGTAGCCTTATTGGTTGTCTCTTTATTGCATAAGATGCAAGCGCCAAATAATTGCTTTACTTTATCGATATGCGATAGCAATAGTTGCAAGAGCAATAGTTGGCGAGACGGACCATGTGACACACGTTGATAGAGATCAAGATGATGAAGATCAAGATGATGGAGATCATGGTGTCGCCGGTGACGATGGTGATCACGACGGTGCTTCAGAGATGGAGATCACAAGCACAAGATGGTGATGGCCATATCATATCACTTATATTGATTGCATGTGATGTTTATCCTTTATGCATCTTATCTTGCTTTGATTGACGGTAGCATTTTAAGATGATCTCTCACTAATTATCAAGAAGTGTTCTCCCTGAGTATGCACCGTTGTGAAAGTTCTTCGTGCTGAGACACCACGTGATGATCGGGTGTGATAGGATCTATGTTCAAATACAACGGGTGCAAAACAGTTGCACACGCGGAATACTCAGGTTAAACTTGACGAGCCTAGCATATATAGATATGGCCTCGGAACACGGAGACCGAAAGGTCGAACGTGAATAATATAGTAGATATGATCAACATAGTGATGTTCACCATTGAAAACTACTCCATCTCACGTGATGATCGGACATGGTTTAGTTGATTTGGATCACGTGATCACTTAGATGACTAGAGAGATGTATGTCTAAGTGGGAGTTCTTAAGTAATATGATTAATTGAACTTAAGTTTATCATGAACTTAGTATTGGTAGTATTTTGCAAATTATGTTGTAGATCAATAGCTCGCGTTGTTGCTTTCATATGTTTATTTTGATATGTTCCTCTAGAAAACTGTGTTGAAAGATGTTAGTAGCAATGATGCGGATTGGATCCGTGATCTAAGGTTTATCCTCATTGCTGCACAGAAGAATTATGTCCTTGATGCACCACTAGGTGACAAACCTATTGCAGGAGCAGATGCAGACGTTATGAACGTTTGGCTAGCTCAAAATGATGACTACTTGATAGTTTAGTGCGACATGCTTAAACGGCTTAGAATCGGGACTTCAAAGACGTTTTGAACGTCATAGACCATATGAGATGTTCCAGGAGTTGAAGTTAATATTTCCAGCAAACACCCGAGTTGAGAGATATGAAGTCTCCAACAAGTTCTATAGCTAAAAGATGGAGGAGAATCGCTCAACTAGTGAGCATGTGCTCAGATTGTCTGGGTACTTCAATCGCTTGAATCAAGTGGGAGTTAATCTTCCAGATAAGATAGTGATTGACAAAATTCTCTATTCACCATCACTAAGTTACTAGAACTTCGTGATGAACTATAGTATGCAAGGGATGTTGAAAACGATTCCCGAGCTCTTCGTGATGTTGAAATCGACAAAGGTAGAAAGAGCATCAAGTGTTGATGATTGACAAGACCACTAGTTTCAAGAAAAGGGCAAAGGGAAAGAAAGGGAAACTTCAAGAAGAATGGCAAACAAGTTGTCGCTTCCGTGAAGAAGACCAAAGCTGGACCAAAGCCTGAAACTGAGTGCTTACACTGCAAAGGAAATGGTCACTGGAAGCGGAAATGCCCTGAATATTTGGTGGATAAGAAGGATGGCAAAGTGAAGAAGGGTATATTTGATATACAGGTTATTGATGTGTGCCTTACTAGTGTTTATAGTAGCCCCTGAGTATTTGATACTTGTTCGGTTGCTAAGATTAGTAACTCGAAACAGGAGTTACAGAATGAACAGAGACTAGTTGAAGGGGAAGTGACGATGAGTGTTGGAAGTAGTTCCAAGACTGATATGATCATCATTGCACACTCCCTATACTTTCGGGATTAGTGTTAAACCTAAATAAATATTATTTGGCATTTGCGTTGAGCATGAATATGATTTGATCATGTATATTGCAACAAGGTTATTCATTTAAAGTCAGAGAATAATTGTTGTTCTGTTTACATGAATAAAACCTTCAAATGGTCATACACCCAATGAAAATAGTTTGTTGGATCTCGATCGTAGTGATACACATATTCATAATATTGATGCCAAAAGATGCAAAGTTAATAATGATAGTGCAACTTATTTGTGGCACTGCCGTTTGGGTCATATCGGTGTAAAGCGCATGAAGAAACTCCATAAAGATGGAATTTCGGAATCACTTGGTTATGAATCATTTGATGCTTGCGAACCATGCCTTTTGGGAAAGATGACTAAAACTCCATTCCCCGAAACAATGGAACGAGTTGCTGACTTATTGGAAATAATACATACCGATGTATGCGATCCGAAGAGTGTTAAGGCTCGCGGCATGTATCGTTATTTTCTGACCTTCACAGATGATTTGAGCAGATATGGGTATATCTAATTGATGAAACATAAGTCTGAAACATTTGAAAAGTTCAAAGAATTTCAGAGTGAAGTGGAAAATCATCGTAACAAGAAAAATAAAGTTTCTACGATCTGATCGCGGAGACGACTATTTGAGTTACGAGTTTGGTCTTCATTTGAAACAATGTGAAATAGTTTCGCAACTCACGCCACCCGGAACACCACAATGTAATGGTGTGTCCGAACGTCGTAATCGTACTTTACTAGATATGGTGCGATCTATGATGACTCTTATCGGTTTACCACTATCGTTTTGGGGTTATGCATTAGAGACAGCTGCATTCACGTTTAATAGGGCACCATCTAAATCCGTTGAGACGACACCGTATGAACTATTGTTTAGCAGTAAACCTAAGCTGTCTTTTCTTAAAGTTTGGAGTTGTGATGCTTGTATGAAAAAGGTTTTCAACCTGATAAGCTCGAACACAAATCGGAGAAGTGCGTCTTCATAGAATACCCAAAGGAAAATGTTGGGTACACCTACTATCACAGATCTGAAGGCAAAACATTCGTTGCTAAGAATGGATCCTTTCTAGAGAAGGATTTTCTCTCGAAAGAAGTGAGTGGGAGGAAAGTAGAGCTTGATAAGGTGATTTGTACCTTCTCCCGAATTGGAAAGTAGTTCATAAAAGAAATCAGTTCCAGTGATTCCTACACCAATTAGTGAGGAAGCTAATGATGATGATCATGAAACTTCAGATCAAGTTACTACAAAACCTCGTAGGTCTTCCAAAGTACAGTCTGCACCAGAGTGGTACGGTAATCCTGTTCTGGAAGTCATGTTACTAGACCATGATGAACCTACGAACTATGAGGAAGCGATGATGAGCCCATATTCCGCAAAATGGCTTGAGGCCATGCTACCACTTGAGCACTGCGTTGGATTTCCCCGAAGAGGAGAGGATGATGCAGCAAAGTAGCGTAAGTATTTCCCTCAGTGTTTGAGAACCAAGGTATCAATCCAGTAGGATACCATGCACAAGTCCCTCGTACCTACACAAAATGATAGCAACTCGCAACCAACACTTAGAGGTTGTCAATCCCTTCACGGTCACTTACGAGAGTGAGATCTGATAGAGATAATATTTTTGGTATTTTTGATAGATAGATGCAAAGTAAAAAGTAAAAGGCAAAGTAAAAACAAAGCAAGTAAATAAAGTGATAGAGATTGATATGATGAGAATAGACCCGGGGGCCATAGGTTTCACTAGTGGCTTCTCTCAAGAGCATAGATATTCTACGGTGGGTGAACAAATTACTGTTGAGCAATTGACAGAATTGAGCATACTTATGAGTATATCTAGGCAATGATCATGTATATAGGCATCACGTCCAAAACAAGTAGATCGAAACGATTCTGCATCTACTACTATTACTCCACTCATCGACCGCTATCCAGCATGCATCTAGAGTATTAAGTTAAAAACAGAGTAACGCCTTAAGCAAGATGACATGATGTAGAGGGATAAATTCATGCAATATGATAAAACCCCATCTTGTTATCCTCGATGGCAACAATACAATGCGTGCCTTGCAACCCTTTCTGTCACCGGGTAAGGACACCGCAAGATTGAACCCAAAGCTAAGCACTTCTCCCATTGCAAGAACTACCAATCTAGTTGGCCAAACCAAAAAGGATAATTCGAAGAGACTTGCAAATATAACTCAATCAGACATAAAAGAATTCAGAGAAGAATCAAATATTTTCCATAGATAATACTGGATCATAAACCCACAATTCATCGGTCTCAACAAACACACCGCAAAAAGAAGATTACATCGAATAGATCTCCACGAGAGAGGGGGAGAACATTGTATTAAGATCCAAAAAGAGAGAAGAAGCCATCTAGCTACTAGCTATGTACCCGAAGGTCTAAAGTAAACTACTCACACTTCATCGGAGGGGCTATGGTGATGATGTAGAAGCCCTCCATGGTGGATGCCCCCTCCGGCGGAGCTCCAGAACAGGCCCAAGATGGGATCTCATGGATACAGAAGGTTGCGGCGGTGGAATTAGGTTTTTGGCTCCTGTTCTGATCGTTCGGGGATACGTAGGTATATATAGGAGGAAGGAGTACGTCGGTGGAGCGTCAGGGGGCCCACAAGGTAGGGGGCGCGCCCAGGGGGGCGCGCCCTCCACCCTCGTGACCACCTCTAGCACTGCTTGGAGTAGGGTCCAAGTCTCCTGGATCACGTTCGATTGGAAAATCACGTTCCCGAAGGTTTCATTCCGTTTGGACTCCGTTTGATATTCCGTTTCTTCGAAACACTAAAATAGGCAAAAAACAGCAATTCTGGGCTGGGCCTCCGGTTAATAGGTTAGTCCCAAAAGTAATATAAAAGTGGAAAATAAAGCCCAATATAGTCCAAAACAGTAGATAAAGTAGCATGGAGCAATAAAAAATTATAGGTATGTTGGAGACGTATCAGGCATCCCCAAGCTTAATTCCTGCTCGTCCTCGAGTAGGTAAATGATAAAAAAAGAATTTTTGATGCGGAGTGATACTTTGGCATAATTTCAATATAAGTCTTCTTACTTGTGATATGAATATTCAGATCCGAAAGATTCAAGACAAAAGTTCATACTGACACAAAAATAATAATACTTCAAGCGTACTAATCAAAGCAATCATGTCTTCTCAAAATAACATGGCAAAAGAAAGTTCATCCCTACAAAATCATATAGTTAGGCTATGCTTCATTTTTGTCACACAAAGATGTTCCCAACTTCTATACCCCCGATGACAAGCCAAGCAATTGTTTCATACTCAAATAATCTCAAACTTTTTCAACCTTCACGCAATACATGAGCGCGAGCCATGGATATAGCACTATGGGTGGAATAGAATATGATGATGGGGATTGTATGGAGAAGACAAAAAAGGAGAAAGTCTCACATTGACGAGGCTAATCAACGGGCTATGGAGATTCCCATCAATTGATGTCAATATGAGGAGTAGGGATTGCCATGCAACGGATGCACTAGAGCTATTAATGCTCAACAAAAGAAAACTAGTGGGTGTGCATCCAACTCGCTTGCTCACGAAGACCTAGGGCATTTTGAGGAAGCCCATCATTGGAATATACAAGCCAAGTTCTATAATGAAAAATTCCCACTAGTATAAAAAGACAACTTATGAGACTCACTATTATGAAGATCTTGGTGCTACTTTGGAAGCACAATATATGAGACTCACTACATGAAGGACAAGGTGCTACTTTGAAGCACAAGTGTGGTAAAAGGATAGTAGCATTGTCCCTTCTCTCTTTTTCTCTCATTTTTTTTCTTTGGCCTTCTCTTTTTTTTTGGCCTTTCTCTTTATTTTTATTATATATTTTTTTTTCGTCCGGAGTCTCATCCCGACTTATGGGGGAATCATAGTCTCCATCATCCTTTCCTCACTTGGGACAACGCTCTAATAATGATGATCATCACACTTTTATTTTTCTTACAACTCAACAATTACAACTTGAAACTTAGAACAAAATATGACTCTATATGAATGCCTCCGGCGATGTATCGGGATGGTGCAATGAATCAAGAGTGTTATGTATGGAAAATAATGCATGGTGGCTTTGCCACAAATACGATGTCAACTACATGATCATGCAATGGCAATATGACAAAAATAATGTATGTCATAATAATGTTGATGGAAGTTGCATGGCAATATATCTCGGAATGGCTACGGAAATGCCATGATAGGTAGGTAAGGTTGATGTTTTGAGGAACATATAAGGAGGTTTATGTGTGATAGAGCGTATCGTATCACGGTGTTTGGATGCACCGGCGAAGCTTGCACCAACTCTCAAGGTGAGAAAGGGCAATGCACGGTACCGAAGAGGCTAGCAAAGGCGGAAAGATGAGAGTGCGTATAATCCATGGACTCAACATTAGTCAAAAGAACTCATATACTTATTGCAAAAATTTAGAAGCCATCAAAAAATTCAAGTACTACGGGCATGCTCCTAGGGGGATAGATTGGTAGGAAAAGACCACCGCTCGTCCCCAACCGCCACTCATAAGGATGCACAAGCCAGGTACACTTCATGTTTCAAATTTGTTACACAACTTTAACCATACGTGCATGCTACGGGACTTGCAAACTTCAACACAAGTATTTCTCAAATTCACAATTGTCAACTAGCACGACTGTGATATTATCACCTCCATATCTCAAAACAATTATCAAGCATCAAACTTATCTTAGTATTCAATTCACTTAAAAGAAAGTTTCACATATCTTGAACACTAAGTATTTTAACATTAAGCAAATTACCATGCTATTAACGATTCTCAAAATAATCTAAGTGAAGCATGAGAGATCAATAGTTTCTTTAAAACAAATCCACCACCGTGCTCTAAAAGATATAAGTGAAGCACTAGAGCAAAAATTATCAACCTCAAAAGATATAAGTGAAGCACACAGAGTAAAACTATCAAGCTCAAAAGATATAAGTGAAGCACATAGAGTATTCTAACAAATTCCAAATCATGTATGTGAAGGAAATCTGCCCTAGAGGCAATAATAAAGTTATTATCTATTTCCTCATATCATGATAAATGTTTATTATTCATGCTAGAATTGTATTAACCGAAAACATGATACATGTGTGAATACATAGACAAACACAACGTCACTAGTATGCCTCTACTTGACTAGCTCATTAATCAAAGATGGTTATGTTTCCTAACCATAGACATGTGTTGTCATTTGATTAATGGGATCACATCATTAGGAGAATGATGTGATTGACATGACCCATTCTGTTAGCCTAGCACTTGATCGTTTAGTATATTGCTATTGCTTTCTTCATGACTTATACATGTTCCTGTAACTATGAGATTATGCAACTCCCGTTTACCGGAGGAACACTTTGGGTTCTACCAAACGTCACAATGTAACTGGGTGATTATAAAGGAGTACTACAGGTGTCTCCAAAGGTACATGTTGGGTTGGCGTATTTCGAGATTAGGTTTTGTCACTCCGATTATCGGAGAGGTATCTCTGGGCACTCTCGGTAATGCACATCACTATAAGCCTTGCAAGCAATGTAGCTAATGAGTTAGTTACGGAATGATGCATTACGTAACGAGTAAAGAGACTTACCGGTAACGAGATTGAACTAGGTATTGGATACCGACAATCAAATCTCGGGCAAGTAACATACCAATGACAAAGGGAACAACGTATGTTGTTATGCGGTTTGACCGATAAAGATCTTCGTAGAATATGTAGAAGCCAATATGGGCATCCAGGTTCCGCTATTGGTTATTGACCGAGAATAGTTCTAGGTCATGTCTACATAGTTCTCGAACCCGTAGGGTCCGCACGCTTAACGTTACGATGACAGTTTTATTATGAGTTTATAAGTTTTGATGTACCGAAGTTTGTACAGAGTCCCGGATGTGATCATGGACATGACGAGGAGTCTCGAAATGGTCGAGACATAAAGATTGATATATTGGACGACTATATTCGGACACCGGAAGTGTTCCGGGTGATTTCGGAGAAAACCGGAGTGCCGGAGGGGTTACCGGAACCCCCCCGAGGAAGTATTGGGCCTTAGTGGGCCTCAGGGGAGAGAGAGGGTAGCAGCCCAGGAGGTGGCCCCCCCATGAGGAGTCCGAATTGGACTAGGGGAGGGGGCGCGCCCCCTCCCTTTCCCTCTCCCTCTCCCTCTCTTTCCTTCCCCCTTCCTCCTTCCTAGTGGGACTAGGAAAGGGGAGTCCTACTCCCACTAGGAGGAGGACTCCCCCCTCCTTGGCGCGCCCCCTAGGGCCGGCCGGCCTCCCCCCTTGCTCCTTTATATACGGGGGCAGGGGGCACCCTAGGACACACAAGTTGATCTACGGATCGTTCCTTAGCCGTGTGCGGTGCCCCCCTCCACCATATTCCACCTCGATCATATCGTCGCGGAGTTTAGGCGAAGCCCTGCGCCGGTAGAACATCATCATCGTCACCACGCCGTCGTGCTGACGGAACTCATCCCCGATGCTTTGCTGGATCGGAGCCCGGGGATCGTCATAGAGCTGAACATGTGCTGAACTCGGAGGTGCCGTACGTTCGGTACTTGGATCAGTCGGATCGTGAAGACGTACGACTACATCAACCGCGTTGTCACAACGCTTCCGCTTATGGTCTACGAGGGTACGTGGACAATACTCTCCCCTCTCGTTGCTATGCCATCACCATGATCTTGCGTGTGCGTAGGAAAGTTTTTGAAATTACTACGTTCCCCAACAGTGGCATCCGAGCCTGGTTTTATGCGTAGATGTCATATGCACGAGTAGAACACAAGTGAGTTGTGGGCGATACAAGTCATACTTCTTACCAGCATGTCATACTTTGGTTCGGCGGTATTGTGAGATGAAGCGGCCCGGACCGACATTACGCATACGCTTACGCGAGACTGGTTTCACCGTTATGAGCACTCGTGCTTAAAGGTGGTTGGCGGGTGTCTGCCTCTCTCACTTTAGCTGAATCGAGTGTGGCTACGCCCGGTCCTTGCGAAGGTTAAAACAGCACTAACTTGACGAACTATCGTTGTGGTTTTGATGCATGGGTAAGAACGGTTCTTGCTAAGCCCGTAGCAGCCACGTAAAATTTGCAACAACAAAGTAGAGGACGTCTAACTTGTTTTTGCAGGGCATGTTGTGATGTGATATGGTCAAGACGTGATGCTATATTTTATTGTATGAGATGATCATGTTTTGTAACCGAAGTTATCGGCAACTGGCAGGAGCCATATGGTTGTTGCTTTATTGTATGAAATGCAAACGCCCTGTAATTGCTTTACTTTATCACTAAGCGGTAGCGATAGTCGTAGAAGCAATAGATGGCGTGACGACAACGATGCTACGATGGAGATCAAGGTGTCGCGCCGGTGACGATGGTGATCACTACGGTGCTTTGAAGATGGAGATCACAAGCACAAGATGATGATGGCCATATCATATCACTTATATTGATTGCATGTGATGTTTATCCTTTATGCATCTTATCTTGCTTTGATTGACGGTAGCATTTTAAGATGATCTCTCACTAAAATTATCAAAAAGTGTTCTCCCTGAGTATGCACCGTTGCGAAAGTCCTTCGTGCTGAGACACCACGTGATGATTGGGTGTGATAGGCTCTACGTTCAAATACAACGGGTGCAAAACAGTTGCACACGCGGAATACTCAGGTTAAACTTGACGAGCCTAGCATATAACAGATATGGCCTCGGAACACGGAGACCGAAAGGTCGAGCGTGAATCATATAGTAGATATGATCAACATAGTGATGTTCACCATTGAAACTACTCCATCTCACGTGATGATCGGACATGGTTTAGTTGATTTGGATCACGTGATCACTTAGATGACTAGAGAGATGTCTGTCTAAGTGGGAGTTCTTAAGTAATATGATTAATTGAACTTAAATTTATCATGTAGTACCTGATAGTATTTTGCTTGTGGATGTTTGTTGTAGATAGATGGCTCGTGCTGTTGTTCCGTTGAATTTTTAATGCGTTCCTTGAGAAAGCAAAGTTGAAAGATGATGGTAGCAATTACACGGACTGGGTCCATAACATGAGGATTATCCTCATTGCTGCACAGAAGAATTACGTCCTGGAAGCACCGCTGGGTGCCAGGCCTACTGCTGATGCAACTGACGACGTTAAGAACGTCTAGCAGAGCAAAGCTGAGGACTACTCGATAGTTCAGTGTGCCATGCTTTACGGCTTAGAACCGGGTCTTCAACGACGTTTTGAACGTCATGGAGCATATGAGATGTTCCAGGAGTTGAAGTTAATATTTCAAGCAAATGCCCGGATTGAGAGATATGAAGTCTCCAATAAGTTCTATAGCTGCAAGCTGGAGGAGAATAGTTCTGTTAGTGAACACATACTCAAAATGTCTGGGTATAATAATCACTTGATTCAACTGGGAGTTAATCTTCCTGATGATAGTGTCATTGATAGAATTCTTCAATCACTGCCACCAAGATACAAGAGCTTCGTGATGAACTATAATATGCAAGGGATGGACAAGACTATTCCCGAGCTCTTCGCAATGCTAAAAGCCGCGGAGGTAGAAATCAAGAAGGAGCATCAAGTGTTGATGGTTAACAAGACCACCAGTTTCAAGAAAAAGGGCAAAGGGAAGAAGAAGGGGAACTTCAAGAAGAACAGCAAACAAGTTGATGCTCAAGAGAAGAAACCCAAGTCTGGACCTAAGCCTGAGACTGAGTGCTTCTACTGCAAGCAGACTAGACACTGGAAGCGGAACTGCCCCAAGTATTTGGCGGATAAGAAGGATGGCAAAGTGAACAAAGGTATATGTGATATACATGTTATTGATGTGTACCTTACTAGTGCTCGCAGTAGTACCTGGGTATTTGATACTGGTTCTGTTGCTAATATTTGCAACTTGAAACAGGGACTACGGATTAAGCGAAGATTGGCTAAGGACGAGGTGACGATGCGCGTGGGAAATGGTTCCAAAGTCGATGTGATCGCGGTCGGCACGCTACCTCTACATCTACCATCGGGATTAGTTTTAGACCTAAATAATTGTTATTTGGTGCCAGCGTTGAGCATGAACATTATATCTGGATCTTGTTTGATGCGAGACGGTTATTCATTTAAATCAAAGAATAATGGTTGTTCTATTTATATGAGTAATATCTTTTATGGTCATGCACCCTTAAAGAGTGGTCTATTTTTATTGAATCTCGATAGTAGTGATACACATATTCATAGTGTTGAAACCAAAATATGCAGAGTTGATAATGATAGTGCAACTTATTTGTGGCACTGCCGTTTGGGTCATATCGGTGTAAACTGTAAAGCGCATGAAGAAACTCCATACTGATGGGCTTTTGGAATCACTTGATTATGAATCACTTGGTACTTGCGAACCGTGCCTCATGGGAAAGATGACTAAAAGGCCGTTCTCCGGAACTATGGAGCGAGCAACCGATTTGTTGGAAATCATGCATACTGATGTTTGTGGTCCAATGAATGTTGAGGCTCGCGGCGGGTATCATTATTTTCTCACCTTCACAGATGATTTAAGCAAATATGGGTATATCTACTTAATGAAACACAAGTGTGAAACATTTCAAAAGTTCAAAGAATTTCAGAGTGAAGTAGAAAATCATCATAACAAGAAAATAAAGTTTCTACAATCTGATCGTGGAGGAGAATATTTGAGTTACGAGTTTGGTTTACATTTGAAACAATGCGGAATAGTTTCGCAACTCACGCCACCCGTAACACCACAACGAAATGGTGTGTCTGAACGTCGTAATTGTACTTTACTAGATATGGTGTGATCTATGATGTCTCTTACTGATTTACCGCTATCGTTTTGGGGTTATGCTTTAGAGACGGCCGCATTCACGTTAAATAGGGCACCATCAAAATCCGTTGAGACGACGCCTTATGAACTATGGTTTGGCAAGAAACCAAAGTTGTTGTTTCTTAAAGTTTGGGGCTGCGATGCTTATGTGAAGAAACTTCAACCAGATAAGCTCGAACCTAAATCGGAGAAATGTGTCTTCATAGGATACCCAAAAGAGACTGTTGGGTACACCTTCTATCACAGATCTGAGGGCAAGATTTTCATTGCTAAATTCGGATCCTTTCTAGAGAAGGAGTTTCTCTCGAAAGAAGTGAGTGGGAGGAAGGTCGAACTTGATGAGCTAACTGTACCTGCACCCTTATTGGAAAGTAGTTCATCACAAGAACTGGTTCCTGTGACAACTACACCAATTAGTGAGGAAGCTAATGATATTGATCATGAAACTTCAGATCAAGTTTCTACTGAACCTCGTAGGTCTACTAGAGTAAGATCCGCACCAGAGTGGTACGGTAATCCTATTCTGGAAGTCATGTTACTTGACCATGATGAACCTACAAACTATGAGGAAGCGATGATGAGCCCAGATTCCGCAAAATGGCTAGAGGCCATGAAATCTGAGATGGGATCCATGTATGGGAACAAAGTATGGACTTTGGTTGACTTGCCCGATGATCGGCAAGCCATTGAGAATAAATGGATCTTTAAGAAGAAGACTGACGCTGATGGTAATGTAACTGTCTATAAAGCTCGACTTGTTGCGAAAGGTTTTCGACAAGTTCAAGGGGTTGACTACGATGAGACTTTCTCACCCGTAGCGATGCTTAAGTCTGTCCGAATCATGTTAGCTATTGCTGCATTTTATGATTATGAAATTTGGCAAATGGATGTCAAAACTGCATTCTTGAATGGATTTCTGGAAGAAGAGTTGTATATGATGCAGCCAGAAGGTTTTGTTGATCCAAAAGGTGCTAACAAAGTGTGCAAGCTCCAGCGATCCATTTATGGACTGGTGCAAGCATCTCGGAGTTGGAATAAACGCTTTGATAGTGTGATCAAAGCATATGGTTTTATACAGACTTTTGGAGAAGCCTGTATTTACAAGAAAGTGAGTGGGAGCTATGTAGCATTTCTGATATTATATGTAGATGACATATTATTAATTGGAAATGATATAGAATTTCTGGATAGCATAAAGGGATACTTGAATAAAAGTTTTTCAATGAAAGACCTCGGTGAAGCTGCTTACATATTGGGCATCAAGATTTATAGAGATAGATCAAAACTCTTAATAGGACTTCCACAAAGCACATACCTTGATAAAATTTTGAAAAAAATTCAAAATGGATCAGGCAAAGAAAGGGTTCTTGCCCGTGCTACAAGGTGTGAAGTTGAGTCAGACTCAATGCCCGACCACAGCAGAAGATAGAGAGAAAATGAAAGATGTTCCCTATGCTTCAGCCATAGGCTCTATCATGTATGCAATGCTGTGTACCAGACCTGATGTATGCTTAGCAATAAGCTTGGCGGGAAGGTACCAAAGTAATCCAGGAGTGGATCACTGGACAGCGGTCAAGAACATCCTGAAATACCTGAAAAGGACTAAGGATATGTTTCTCGTATATGGAAGTGACAAAGAGCTAATCGTAAATGGTTATGTCGATGCAAGCTTTGACACTGATCCGGACGATTCTAAATCGCAAACCGAATACGTGTTTTTATTAAACGATGGAGCTGTAAGTTGGTGCAGTTCTAAAGAGAACAAAGCGTCGTGGCGGGATCTACATGTGAAGCGGAGTATATAGCTGCTTCGGAAGCAGCAAATGAAGGAGTCTGGATGAAGGAGTTCATTTCTGATCTAGGTGTCATACCTAGTGCATCGGAACCAATGAAGATCTTCTGTGACAATACTGGTGCAATTGCCTTGGCAAAGAAATCCAGATTTCACAAGAGGACCAAGCACATCAACAGACGCTTCAATTCCATCCCGGGCCAAGTCCAAGTGGGAGAAATAGAGATTTGCAAGATACATACGGATCTGAATGTTGCAGACCCATTGACTAAGCCTCTCTCACGAGCAAAACATGATCAGCACCAAGACTCCATGGGTGTTAGAATCATTACTGTGTAATCTAGATTATTGACTCTAGTGCAAGTGGGAGACTGAAGGAAATATGCCCTAGAGGCAATAATAAAGTTATTATCTATTTCCTCATGTCATGATAAATGTTTATTATTCATGGTAGAATTGTATTAACCGGAAACATGATACATGTGTGAATACATAGACAAACACAAAGTCACTAGTATGCCTCTACTTGACTAGCTCATTAATCAAAGATGGTTATGTTTCCTAACCATAGACATGTGTTGCCATTTGATTAATGGGATCACATCATTAGGAGAATGATGTGATTGACATGACCCATTCCGTTAGCCTAGCACTTGATCGTTTAGTATATTGCTATTGCTTTCTTCATGACTTATACATGTTCCTGTAACTCTGAGATTATGCAACTCCCGTTTATCGGAGGAACACTTTGGGTGCTACCAAACGTCACAATGTAACTGGGTGATTATAAAGGAGTACTACAGGTGTCTCCAAAGGTACATGTTGGGTTGGCGTATTTCGAGATTAGGTTTTGTCACTCCGATTATTGGAGAGGTATCTCTGGGCCCTCTCGGTAATGCACATCACTATAAGCCTCGCAAGCAATGTAGCTAATGAGTTAGTTACGGAATGATGCATTACATAACGAGTAAAGAGACTTGCCGGTAACGAGATTGAACTAGGTATTGGATACCGACGATCAAATCTCAGGCAAGTAACATACCGATGACAAAGGGAACAACGTATGTTGTTATGCGGTTTGACCGATAAAGATCTTCGTAGAATATGTAGGAGCCAATATGGGCATCCAGGTTCCGCTATTGGTTATTGACCGAGAATAGTTCTAGGTCATGTCTACATAGTTCTCGAACCCGTAGGGTCCGCATGCTTAACATTACGATGACAGTTTTATTATGAGTTTATAAGTTTTGATGTACCGAAGTTTGTTCGGAGTCCCGGATGTGATCACGGACATGACGAGGAGTCTCGAAATGGTCGAGACATAAAGATTGATATATTGGACGACTATATTCGGACACCGGAAGTGTTCCGGGTGATTTCGGAGAAAACCGGAGTGCCGGAGGGGTTACAGGAACCCCCCGGGGAAGTATTGGGCCTTAGTGGGCCTGAGGGGAGAGAGAGGGCAGCAGCCCAGGAGGTGGCGCACCCATCCCCCATGAGGAGTCCGAATTGGACTAGGGGAGGGGGCGCGGCCCCCCCTTTCCCTCTCCCTCTCCCTCTCTTTCCTTCCCCCTTCCTCCTTCCTAGTGGGACTAGGAAAGGGGAGTCCTACTCCCACTAGGAGGAGGACTCCCCCTTCCTTGGCGCGCCCCCTAGGGCCGGCCGGCCTTCCCCTTGCTCCTTTATATACGGGGGCAGGGGGCACCCTAGGACACACAAGTTGATCTACGGATCGTTCCTTAGCCGTGTGCGGTGCCCCCCTCCACCATATTCCACCTCGGTCATATCGTCACGGAGTTTAGGTGAAGCCCTGCGCTGGTAGAACATCATCATCGTCATCACGCCGTCGTGCTGACGGAACTCATCCCTGACGCTTTGCTGGATCGGAGCCCGGGGATCGTCATCGAGCTGAACGTGTGCTGAACTCGGAGGTGCCGTACGTTCGGTACTTGGATCGGTCGGATCGTGAAGACATACGACTACATCAACCACGTTGTCATAACGCTTCCGCTTACGGTCTATGAGGGTACGTGGACAATACTCTCCCCTATCGTGTCTATGCCATCACCATGATCTTGCGTGTGCGTAGGAATTTTTTTGAAATTACTACGTTCCCCAACAGTATGGCTCTCTCAAAAGGTGTGTACAGCAAGGATGATTGTGGTAGACTAACAAGCAAAGACACAAATAATACAAGACGCTCCAAGCAAAACACATATCATGTCGGTGAATAAAAATATAGCTCCAAATAAATTACCGATGGAAGTGGACGAAAGAGGGGATGCCTTCCGGGGCATCCCCAAGCTTTGAATTTTTGGTGTCCTTGGATTATCTTGGGGGTGCCATGGGCATCCCCAAGCTTAGGCTCTTGCCACTCCTTGTTCCATAATCCATCAAAAGAATTCACCCAAAACTTGAAAACTTCACAACACAAAACTCAACAGAAATCTCGTGAGCTCCGTTAGAGAAAGAAAACAAAAGACTACTTCAAGGTACTGTAATGAACTCATTCTTTATTTATATTGGTGTTAAAACTACTGTATTCCAACTTCTCTATGGTTTATAAACTATTTTACTAGCCATAGATTCATCAAAATAAGCAAACAACACACGAAAAACAGAATCTGTCAAAAACAGAACAGTCTGTAGCAATCTGTAACTAAAGCAAACTTATGGAACTCTAAAAATTCTACCAAAATAGGAAGTGCTGGACAATTTGTTTATTGAACAGCATCAAAAAGAATCAACGCAAAAGCACGGTCCTGTGATTTATCATAACTAAATTCATGCGCGCAAAGTTTCTGATTTTTCAGCAGAATCAAATCAACTATCATCGTAGGTTATCCTATAGGTTCTACTTTGCACAAACACTAATTAAAAGACAAAACCACATCCAAACATAGGCTAGATGGATTACTTATTCCTAAACAGAAGCAAAAACAAAAAACATAAAATAAAATTGGGTTGCCTCCCAACAAGCGCTATCGTTTAACGCCCCTAGCTAGGCATAAAAGCAAGGATAGATCTAGGTATTGCCATCTTTGATTTTCAGTTTTTTAGCGGAGTCATGTTCGAATCTGGGGGGTTCTTCCCTCTTCCCATCATACTCGGAAATTTTTAGATCTAAAGAATCCAACCGTTTATTACAAAGAGTAATCAGCATATTCATACGGTTAAGATTTCCGCTAATATTTTTAAGAGGCTCAAGAGACTTTTGTAAAATCTTTGTTACTTCGCAAATCTTCTCAAACACTTGGGTTTCTTCCTGGGTAGGTTGAGATCCTCCTTTTTGGGGTGGTGTTCCCACCATTCAACTGTATAATTTCATGCGTAATACTGGGATCAATCTCAATGAAATTTCCCTTGGCCATGCAATCCAAGAGTTGTCTATAAGTCATATTTAACCCAACATAAAAATTCCGAAGAAGAATTCTATAGTTCACCTCTAGGGTGCATTTATGATAAGATTCCATCATCCTATACCAAGCATCTTTTAAGTTTTCTCCTTGCCTTTGCTTGAAGTGAAGAACTTCAAACTCGGGAGACATAGGAGTGGATAAGGGACTAGTCATGATGACAAGCAAGCAACTAACACACGAGCAAACAAAAAGGCAACGGGAAAAGGGCAAATGGGAAAGAGAGAAGGAGATTGGGAAAGAGAGGGCAAATAAAATGGCAAGGGTGAAGTGGGGGAGAGGAAAACAAGAGGCAAATGGCAAATAATGTAATGCGAAAGATAGGGATTGCGATGGGTACTTGGTATGGTTGACTTGCTTGCGTGAGCCTCCCCGGCAACGGCGCCAGAAATTCTTCTTGCTACCTCTTGAGCATTGCGTTGGATTTCCCCGAAGAGGAGAGGATGATGCAGCAAAGTAGCGTAAGTATTTCCCTCAGTGTTTGAGAACCAAGGTATCAATCCAGTAGGAGACCATGCACAAGTCCCTCGTACCTACACAAAACGATAGCAACTCGCAACCAACGCTTAGGGGTTGTCAATCCCTTCACGGTCACTTACGAGAGTGAGATTTGATAGAGATAATATTTTTGGTATTTTTGATAGATAGATGCAAAGTAAAAAGTAAAAGGCAAAGTAAAAACAAAGCAAGTAAATAAAGTGATAGAGATTGATATGATGAGAATAGACCCGGGGGCCACAGTTTTCACTAGTGGCTTCTCTCAAGAGCATAGATATTCTACGGTGGGTGAACAAATTACTGTTGATCAATTGACAGAATTGAGCATACTTATGAGTATATCTAGGCAATGATCATGTATATAGGCATCACGTCCAAAACAAGTAGATCGAAACGATTCTGCATCTACTACTATTACTCCACTCATCGACCGCTATCCAGCATGCATCTAGAGTATTAAGTTAAAAACAGAGTAACGCCTTAAGCAAGATGACATGATGTAGAGGGATAAATTCATGCAATATGATAAAACCCCCATCTTGTTATCCTCGATGGCAACAGTATAATACGTGCCTTGCAACCCTTTCTGTCACTGGGTAAGGACACCGCAAGATTGACCCCAAAGCTAAGCACTTCTCCCATTGCAAGAACTACCAATCTAGTTGGCCAAACCAAAAAGGATAATTCGAAGAGACTTGCAAAGATAACTCAATCATACATAAAAGAATTCAGAGAAGAATCAAATATTTTCCATAGATAATACTGGATCATAAACCCACAATTCATCGGTCTCAACAAACACACCGCAAAAAGAATATTACATCGAATAGATCTCCACAAGAGAGGGGGTGAACATTCTATTGAGATCCAAAAAGAGAGAAGAAGCCATGTAGCTACTAGCTATGGACCCGAAGGTCTGAAGTAAACTACCCACACTTCATCGGAGGGGCTATGGTGATGATGTAGAAGCCCTCCATGGTGGATGCCCCTCCGGCGGAGCTCCAAAATAGGCCCCAAGATGGGATCTCGTGGATACAGAAGGTTGCGGCGGTGGAATTAGGTTTTTGGCTCCTGTTCTGATCGTTCGGCGATACGTATGTATATATAGGAGGAAGGAGTACGTCGGTGGAGCGTCAGGGGGCCCACGAGGTAGGGGGGCGCGCCCAGGGGGCGCGCCCTCCCCCTCGTGACCGCCTCTGGCACTGCTTGGAGTAGGGTCCAAGTCCCCTGGATCACGTTCGGTTGGAAAATCACGTTCCCGAAGGTTTCATTCCGTTTGGACTCCGTTTGATATTCCGTTTCTTCGAAACACTGAAATAGGCAAAAAAACAGCAATTCTGGGCTGGGCCTTGGTTAATAGGTTAGTCCCAAAAGTAATATAAAAGTGAAAAATAAAGCCCAATATAGTCCAAAATAGTAGATAAAGTAGCATGGAGCAATCAAAAATTATAGATACGTTGGAGACGTATCAGGCCATGAAATCTGAGATGGGATCCATGTATGAGAACAAAGTGTGGACTTTGGTGGATTTGCCCGATGATCGGCAAGCCATATTGTATAAATGGATCTTCAAGAGGAAGACATATGCTGATAGTAGTGTTACTATCTACAAAGCTCGACTTGTCGCAAAAAGGTTTTCTGGCAAGTTCAAGGTGTTGACTACAATGAGATTTTCTCAACTGTAGCGATGCTTAAGTCTGTCCGAATCATGTTAGCAATTGCCACATTTTATGAAATCTGGCAAATGGATGTCAAAACTGCATTCCTTAATGGTTTTATTAAAGAAGAGTTGTATATGATGCAACCAGAAGGTTTTGTCAATCCTAAAGGTGCTAACAAAATGTGCAAGCTCCAGCGATCCATCTATGGACTGGTGCAAGCATCTCAGAGTCGGAATATACACTTTGATAAGTTGATCAAAGCATATAGTTTTATACAGACTTGCGGTGAAGCCTGTATTTACAATAAAGTGAGTGGGAGCACTACCGCCTTTCTGATAAATATATGTGAGTAACATATTGTTGATCAGAAATGATGTAGAATTTTTTTGGAAAGCATAAACGAGTATTTGAAAGGAGTTCTTTAAAAGAAAGACCTCAGTAAAGCTACTTACATATTGAGCATCAAAATCTATTGAGATAGATCAAGACGCTTGATAAGTTTTTCAATAAGTACATACCTTGTCAAAGATTTTGTAGTTCAAAATGGAACAGTCAAAGAAAGAGTTCTTGCCTGTGTTGCAAAGGTGTGAAATTGAGTAAGACTCAAATCCCGCCAGGGCAGAAAATAGAAAAGAGAATGAAAGTCATTCCCTATGCCTTAGTCATAGGTTCTAAAAAGTATGCTATGCTATGTACCAAACCTATTGTATACCTTGTTCTGAATTTGGTAATGGAATATAATAGTGATCTAGGAGTAGATCACTGGACATTGGTCAAGAATATCCTTAGTGAGGACTAAGGAAATATTTCTCGATTACGGAGGTGATAAAAGAGCCCGTCGTAAAGAGTTACATCGGTGCAAGCTTTTACACCGATCCAGATGACTCTAAGTCTCAATCTGGATACATATTGAAAGTGGGAGCAATTAGCTAGAGTAGCTCCGTGCGGAGCATTGTAGACATAGAATATTTGCAAAATACATACGGCTCTGAATGTAACAGACCCGTTGACTAAGCTCGAGCAAAACATGATCACACCTTAGTACTCTTTGGGTGTTAATCACATAGCGATGTGAACTATATTATTGACTCTAGTAAACCCTTTGGGTGTTGGTCATATGACGATGTGAAGGTCACATGACGATGTGAACTATGGGTGTTAATCATATACAGATATGAATATTGGTGTTAAATCACATGGCGATGTGAACTAGATTATTGACTCTAGTGCAAGTGGGAGATTGAAGGAAATATGCCCTATAGGCAATAATAAAGTTATTATTTATTTCCTTATTTAATGATAAATGTTTATTATTCATGCTAGAATTGTATTAACCGGAAACTTAGTACATGTGTGAATACATAGACAAACAAAGTGTCACTAGTATGCCTCTAATTGACTAGCTTGTTGAATCAAAGATGGTTAAGTTTCCTAGCCATAGACATGTGTTGTCATTTGATTAATGGGATCACATCATTAGGAAATGGAGTGATTGACTTGACCCATTCCGTTAGCTTAGCGCTTGATCGTTTAGTATGTTCCTATTGCTTTCTTCATGACTTATACATGTTCCTATGACTATGAGATTATGCAACTCCCGTTTACCGGAGGAACATGATACGTCTCCAACGTATCTATAATTTTTGATTGCTCCATGCTATATTATCTACTGTTTTGGGAAATATTGGGCTTTATTATCCACTTTTATATTACTTTTGGGACTAACCTATTAACCGGAGGCCCAACCCAGATTTGCTGTTTTATGCCTATTTCAGTGTTTCGAGGAAAAGGAATATCAGACGGAGTCAAAACAGAACGAAATCAACTGGAGAAGTTATTTTTGGAAGGAAAGCCACCCGATGGACTTGGAGTGCACGTCAGGAAAGAAAGGAGGTGCTCACAAGGGTGGGGGGCGCGCCCACCCCCCTGGGGCGCGCCCCCTGCCTCGTGGCCCCCTCTTCGGTCCATCGACGTACCCCTTTCACCCATATATACCTACGTATCGTAAAACTTCCAGAACAGAAGATAGATCGGGAGTTCCGCCGCCGCAAGCCTTTGTAGCCACCAAAAACCTCTCGGGAGCCCGTTCCGGCACCCTGCCGGAGGGGGATCCCATCACCGGTGGCCATCTTCATCATCCCGGCGCTCTCCATGACGAGGAGGGAGTAGTTCACCCTCGGGGCTGAGGGTATGTACCAGTAGCTATGTGTTTGATCTCTCTCTCTCTCTCCCGTGTTCTCTCTCGTGTTCCCTCTATGGCACGATCTTGATGTATCCCGAGCTTTGCTATTGTAGTTGGATCTTATGATGTTTCTCCCCCTCTACTCTCTTGTGATGAATTGAGTTTTCCCTTTGAAGTTATCTTATCGGAATGAGTCTTTTATGAGAACACTTGATGTATGTCTTGCCGTGATTATCTGTGGTGACAATGGGATATCATGTGCCACTTGATGTATGTTTTGGTGATCAACTTGCGGGTTTCGTGACATTGGGAACCTATGCATAGGGGTTGGCACACGTTCTTGACTCTCCGATAGAAACTTTGGGGCACTCTTTGAAGTACTTTGTGTTGGTTGGATGAATCTGAGATTGTATGATGCATATCGTATAATCATGCCCACGGATACTTGAGGTGACAATGGAGTATCTAGGTGATATTAGGGTTTTGGTTGATTTGTGTCTTAAGGTGTTATTCTAGTACGAACTCTTTTATAGATCGACCCGAAAGAATAACTTTGAGGTGGTTTCGTACCCTACCATAATCTCTACGTTTGTTCTCCGCTATTAGTGGCTTTGGAGTGACTCTTTGTTGCATGTTGAGGGCTTGTTATATTATCTATCTATGTTATTATTGTTGAGAGAACTTGCACTAGTGAAAGTATGAACCCTAGGCCTTGTTTCCTATCATTGCAATACTGTTTACGCTCACTTTTATCTTTAGTTACCTTGCTGTTTTTATTATTTCAGATTACAAAAACCTTTATCTACTATCCATATTGCACTTGTATCACCATCTCTTCGCCGAACTAGTGCACCTATACAATTTACCATTGTATTGGGTGTGTTGGGGACACAAAAGACTCTTTGTTATTTGGTTGCAGGGTTGTTTGAGAGAGACCATCTTCATCCTACGCCTCCTACGGATTGATAAACCTTAGGTCATCCACTTGAGGGAAATTTGCTACTGTCCTACAAACCTGTGCACTTGGAGGCCCAACAACGTCTACAAGAAGAAGGTTGTGTAGTAGACATCAAGCTCTTTTCTGGCGCCGTTGCCGGGGAGGTTAGCGCTTGAAGGTATATCTTTAGATCTTGCAATCGAATCTTTTTGTTTCTTGTTTTAGCACTAGTTAGTCTATAAAAGAAAATTACAAAAAAATGGAATTGAGTTTGTCTCATACGCTTCACCTTTTTAATATCTTTCGTGAGTATGATGGAAAGGAAAATTGTGCCAAAGTGCTAGAAGAAGAATTACATAGAATGCTTGGCATGAAATATCTGAATGATGAGCATGATTGCAATGTTGTTAGTATGAATTCCTTGAATATCCATGATGCTAATGATATGCAAAGCCACAAGCTTGGGGAAGCTATGTTTGATGAAGATGATATTTTTAGTCCCCCAAGCTTTGATGAGCAAATTTAGTATGATGAAAGCATGCCTCCTATCTATGATGATTATTGTGATGACACGTATGCTTTAAAGAATAATGATAACCATGAAACTTGTTATCCTGATTTTAATTTTCAATCACATGATAGTTACTTTGTTGAGTTTGCTCCCACTACTATTCATGAGAAGAATTTTGCTTATGTGGAGAGTAGTAAAATTTCTATGCTTGTAGATCATGAAAAGAATGCTTTAGGTGCTGGTTATATTATTGAATTCATTCATGATGCTACTGAAAATTATTATGAGGGAGGAACATATGCTTGTAGGAATTGCAATAATGTCAAGTTTCCTCCCTATGTGTTGAAAATTTTGAAGCTATGCTTGTTTTACTTTCCTATGCTAGCTGATTATTGTTCCCATAAGTTGTTTGCTCACAAAATCCCTATGCATAGGAAGTGGGTTAGACTTAAATGTGCTAGTCATATGCTTCATGATGCTCCTGTTATGTTTCAATTCTTATCTTTTATGTGAGCATCATTGTCATCATCATGCCTGGCTAGAAAGGCATTAAAGAAAAGCGCTTGTTGGGAGACAACCCAATATTTATCCTTACTGTTTTTGTGTGTTCACATGATTATGCTACTGTAGTAATCATGTTTTATAGCTTTTGTTTCAATAAAGTGCCAAGTAAGACCTTTAGGATAGCTTACAGTGATAGTTGTGTTGATCCTGCTGAAAATCAGAAACTTTTGCACCCAGTAAAATAGTTTTGTTAATTCACATAAACGTGATTCTGATCTGATTCTTTTTTATCTTGATTGATACACGAATTGCTGAGGACTTCCTAATGTTTTAGGATTTTTGTAGTTCCATAAGTATACGTTTGATACAGATTACTACAGACTGTACTGTTTTTGACAGATTCTGTTTTCTATGTGTTGTTTGCTTATTTTGATGAATCTATGGCTAGTAAAATAGTTTATAAATCATAGATAAGTTGGAATACAGTAGGTTTGACACTAATATAAATAAAGAATGAGTTCATTACAGTACCTTGAAGTGGTGTTTTGTTTTCTTTCGCGAACGGAGCTCACGAGTTTTCTGTTAAGTTTTGTGTTGTGAAGTTTTCAAGTTTTGGGTAAAGATTCGATGGACTATGGAATAAGGAGTGGCAAGAGCCTAAGCTTGGGGATTCCCAAGGCACCCCAAGGTAATATTCTAAGGACAACCAAGAGCCTAAGCTTGGGGATGCCCCGGATGGCATTCCCTCTTTCGTCTTCGTTCATCGGTAACTTTACTTGGAGCTATATTTTTATTCACCACATGATATGTGTTTTGCTTGGAGCGTCATTTCCTTTTGTTAATTTTTTTTTTCTGTTAGTTAGAATAATGTTTTGCATCTTTAGTTTTAATAAAGAAGTCAAGGATAGCCTTTGTCATGCTTATTTTGCTAGTATACATGTTGCTGTTTGAAAACAGAAAGTTTACCGCTGTTGCAAAAATTCCCTAGAAAAGTCAGAGAATTATATAATGATGAAACCTTTTGCATGATGAGCTCTGATAAATTTACTGAATTTTTAATTTTATTTCATAATTTTTGGAGTTAGGGAAGTTTGATGAATCTTGCATTCTTTACAGACTGTACTGTTTTGGCAGATTGCTGTTATGTTTGCATTGTTTGCATATGTTTGTTTGTTTAATGATTCTATTTGAGGATAGGAGTATTAAATATGCAGAGACATTTAGTATTCAATGTGGAATAATAATTTTAGTAATTTGTTACAGTAGAAAATGATAAGGTTTTGCATTGGTTTATACTAACCTATCTCACGAGTCTTGTTGAGTTTGGTGTGGATGAAGCTTTTGATAAAAAGAGAAACCATGGTATGAGAGGAATTAAGGAGACACAAAAGCTCAAGCTTGGGGATGCCCAAGGCACCCCAAGATAATATCTCAAAAAGTCTCAAGCATCTAAGCTTGGGGATGCCCCGGTAGGCATCCCACCTTTCTTCTTCAACAACTATCGGTTAGTATCAGTTGAACCTAAGTTTTTGCTTCTTCACATGAGTTGTGCTATCCTTGCAATGTAATTTTCTTTAGCTTTGCTTGCTGTTTGAATAAAGTATCAAGATCTGAAATTATTAAATGGGAGAGTCTTCACATAGTTGCATAATTCGACTACTCATTGATCTTCACTTATATCTTTCGGAGTAGTTTTTGTTATTGCTCTAGTACTTCACTTATATCTTTTAGAGCATGGTGGTAGTTTTATTTCGAATAAATAGATGAACTCTCATGCTTCACTTATATTATTTTGAGAGTCTTAAATAGCATGGTAATTTTCTTAAATAATCATAATATGCTAAGCATACAAGATTTGCAAGAATTCTTGTGAGTGTGTTGAATACTAAGAAAAGATCGATGCTTGATAATTGTTTTGAGATATGGAGGTAGTGATATTAAAGTCATGCTAGTTGAGTAGTTGTGAATTTGAGAGATACTTGTGTTAAAGTTTGTGATTCCCGTAGCATGCACGTATGGTGAACCGTTATGTGATGAAGTCGGAGCATGACTTATTTATTGATTGTCTTCCTTATGAGTGGCGGTCGGGGACGAGCGATGGTCTTTTCCTACCAATCTATCCCCCTAGGAGCATGCGCGTGGTACTTTGCTTTGATAACTTGTAGATTTTTGCAATAAGTATATGAGTTCTTTATGACTAATGTTGAGTCCATGGATTATACGCACTTCCATCCTTCCACCATTGCTAGCCTCTCTAATACCGCGCACTTTTTGCCGGTATCATACACCCACCATATATCTTCCTCAAAACAGCCACCATACCTACCTATCATGGCATTTCCATAGCCATTCCGAGATATATTGCCATGCAACTTTCCACCGTTCTGTTTATTATGACACGCTCCATCATTGTCATATTGCTAGCATGATCATGTAGTTGACATCGTATTTGTGGCAAAGCCACCGTTCATAATTCTTTCATACATGTCACTCATGATTCATTGCATATCCCGGTACACCGCCGGAGGCATTCATATAGAGTCATACTTTGTACTAAGTATCGAGTTGTAATTGTTGAGTTGTAAGAAAAATAAAAGTGTGATGATCATCATTATTAGAGCATTGTCCCAATTGAGGAAAGGATGATGGAGACTATGATTCCCCCATAAGTCGGGATGAGACTCCGGACAAAAAAAGAGGCCTAAAAAAGAGAAAAGGCTCAAATAAAAAAAAATAAAAAATGAGAGAAAAAGAGAGAAGGGACAATGTTATTATCCTTTTACCACACTTGTGCTTCAAAGTAGCACCATGATCTTCATGATAGAGAGTCTCTCATTTTGTCACTTTCATATACTAGTGGGAATTTTTCATTATAAAACTTGGCTTGTATATTCCAATGATGGGCTTCCTCAAAATGCCCTAGGTCTTCATGATCACGCGAGTTGGATGCACACCCACTTAGTTTCTTTTGTTGAGCTTTCATATGCTTATAGCTCTAGTGCATCCGTTGCATGGCAATCCCTACTCACTCACATTGATATATATTGATGGGCATCTCCATAGCCCGTTGATACGCCTAGTTGATGTGAGACTATCTTCCCTCCTTTTGTCTTCTCCACAACAACCATTCTATTCCACATATAGTGCTATATCCATGGCTCACGCTCATGTATTGCGTGAAGATTGAAAAAGTTTGAGAATGTCAAAAGTATGAAACAATTGCTTGGCTTGTCATCGGGGTTGTGCATGATTTAAATATTTTGTGTGGGGAAGATGGAGCATAGCCAGACTATATGATTTTGTAGGGATAACTTTCTTTGGCCATGTTATTTTGAGAAGACATAATTGCTTCGTTAGTATGCTTGAAGTAATATTATTTTTATGTCAATATGAACTTTTGTCTTGAATCTTTCGGATCTGAATATTCATATCACAAGTAAGAAGAATTACATTGAAATTATGCCAACTAGCATTCCACATCAAAAATTATCTTTTCCTACTCGAGGACGAGCAGGAATTAAGCTTGGGGATGCTTGATACGTCTCCAACGTATCTATAATTTTTGATTGCTCCATGCTATATTATCTACTGTTTTGGGCAATATTGGGCTTTATTATCCACTTTTATATTACTTTTGGGACTAACCTATTAACCGGAGGCCCAACCCAGATTTGCTGTTTTATGCCTATTTCAGTGTTTCGAGGAAAAGGAATATCACACGGAGTCAAAACGGAACGAAATCAACTGGAGAAGTTATTTTTGGAAGGAAAGCCACCCGATGGACTTGGAGTGCACGTCAGGAAAGAAGGGAGGTGCTCATGAGGGTGGGGGGCACGCCCACCCCCTGGGGCGCGCCCCCCTGCCTCGTGGCCCCCGCTTCGGTCCACCGACGTACCCCTTGCACCCATATATACCTACGTATCGTAAAACTTCCAGAACAGAAGATAGATCGGGAGTTCCGCCACCGCAAGCCTCTGTAGCCACCAAAAACCTCTCGGGAGCCCGTTCTGGCGCCCTACCGTAGGGGGATCCCATCACCGGTGGCCATCTTCATCATCCCGGCGCTCTCCATGACGAGGAGGGAGTAGTTCACCCTCGGGGCTGAGGGTATGTACCAGTAGGTATGTTCTTGATCTCTCTCTCTCGTGTTCTCTCTCGTGTTCCCTCTATGGCACGATCTTGATGTATCCCGAGCTTTGCTATTGTAGTTGGATCTTATGATGTTTCTCCCCCTCTACTCTCTTGTGATGAATTGAGTTTCCCCTTTGAGGTTATCTTATCGGATTGAGTCTTTTATGAGAACACTTGATGTATGTCTTGCCATGATTATCTGTGGTGACAATGGGATGTCATGTGGCACTTGATGTATGTTTTGGTGATCAACTTGCGGGTTTCGTGACATTGGGAACCTATGCATAGGGGTTGGCACACGTTCTTGACTCTCCGATAGAAACTTTGGGGCACTCTTTGAAGTACTTTGTGTTGGTTGGATGAATCTGAGATTGTGTGATGCATATCGTATAATCATGCCCACGGATACTTGAGGTGACAATGGAGTATCTAGGTGACATTAGGGTTTTGGTTGATTTGTGTCTTAAGGTGTTATTCTAGTATGAACTCTTTTATAGATCGATCCGAAAGAATAACTTTGAGGTGGTTTCGTACCCTACCATAATCTCTACGTTTGTTCTCCGCTATTAGTGGCTTTGGAGTGACTCTTTGTTGCATGTCGAGGGCTTATTATATTATCTATCTATGTTATTATTGTTGAGAGAACTTGCACTAGTGAAAGTATGAACCCTAGGCCTTGTTTCCTATCATTGCAATACCGTTTACACTCACTTTTATCTTTAGTTACCTTGCTGTTTTTATTATTTCAGATTACAAAAACCTTTATCTACTATCCATATTGCACTTGTATCACCATCTCTTCGCCGAACTAGTGCACCTATACAATTTACCATTGTATTGGGTGTGTTGGGGACACAAGAGACTCTTTGTTATTTGGTTGCAGGGTTGTTTGAGGGAGACCATCTTCATCCTACGCCTCCTACGGATTGATAAACCTTAGGTCATCCACTTGAGGGAAATTTGCTACTGTCCTACAAACCTGTGCACTTGCAGGCCCAACAACGTCTACAAGAAGAAGGTTGTGTGGTAGACATCAGAACACTTACCAAACGTCACAACGTAATTGGGTGATTATAAAGGAGCTCTACAGGTGTCTCCGAAGGTACATGTTGAGTTGGCGTATTTCGAGATTAGGATTTGTCACTCCGATTGTCGGAGAGGTATCTCTGGCCTTCTCGGTAATGCACATCACTATAAGCCTTGCAAGCAATGTGACTAATGAGTTAGTTGCGGGATGATGCATTACATAACGAGTAAAGAGACTTGCCGATAACGAGGTTGAACTAGGTATTGAGATACCGACGATCGAATCTCGGGCAAGTAACATACCAATGACAAAGGGAACAACGTATGTTGTTATGCGGTTTGACCGATAAAGATCTTTGTAGAATATGTGGGAGCCAATATGAGCATCCAGGTTCTGCTATTGGTTATTGAGCGGAGACATGTCTCGCTCATGTCTACATTGTTCTCGAACCCGTAGTGTCGTGGAATTGTCACGGCAGATGTCCTTAGTGTCAGGACTTAGTCGCGAGGCCAACGCATCTATGTGGTAGCTTGAGAGGGGTTGAGCGGAATCGAGAGACGCAACACAAGACAGGGATTTAGACAGCTTCGGGCCCCGGGAAACATCATCCGGTAAAAACCCTACATGCTGTTTGAGGCTAGGTCTCATTATCATCACGAGGGAGTCGCCGTAAACCGGCTCTCCTCTTTGTGTCTAGCCCTACGATTGTTTCTTCTTGCTTGTAGCCTGTCCCTCTTTGGGGAGCCCTGCCCCTCCTTATATATGTTGAAGGGGCGGGTTACATGACTAGTCCTAGTAGGATTAGGATTACTCTATTACAAGTGGAGTCCTAGTCTTGCTTCCTTTGTAGGAGAATAGTCCTTACGCTTTCCTCATAAACCGGCCCACCATTAAACGTGAACCGGCCTTCTGGGCCTTGGGCCTCATCATCCATCAAACCTGCCCACTGGGTTACTAATGAACCGCCAAGACCGGGCGGGTAGCCCGTGAATCTTCCAGCCCGGCCGGGTTATACTTCCGGCCGGTTTATGTCACGGGGTATATCCCCGACATTAGCCCCCAGTTTAATTTGGATTTATCCATGTTAAACTGATCATCTAAAATAAACACAAGAACAAATTTGTCGGGTTGTGCTCTGGTTTAAATATTCTTGTAAACCGGCACTTGATCATCCTTAAATCCTTGTCATTTCTTCCTCCTAAAAAATCCGAGTCAATAGACCAGTTTCATAATCGATTTGCTTGCAGAAGATATTTTGTAAATAAAGAATCCATTTGAATTCGCCTTCAATGCTCTGACTTGACAAAAATATTAATCTCTGAAATATTCAACTGATATCCAGCTGGCTTGAAGATGTAAAACTTGCCGGTTTATGATTACCTCCTTTGTCGGGTTATAAAAACTGATAATTCTGGGTCATGTTTTTTGCCAACGCCGGTTCATGATTGTTGCCAATGCGGGTTCATGATTATTGATGACGCCGGGTTGCAGACACAGGGTCGTAACGATTGGTGACACCGGGTCAATCCAGTTTGCTCAAAACAGAGAATTTGAAAATAGTTCTTCGATAATAATATAATACCTGTAGCCCCCAAGTCTTGAGCAGAACAAAGTGATGGCTTAAGACTTGCTTCAATATAAATACTGCCACTTAAGAAGAAATCCATGTTGTTCATCCCAGTCACTTAGTAAAAACTGAATACTCCATATTATGTAGCCCCCAAGTGTCGGGTTGTCCTGCTTGCAGCAACCTGGGACTTGTAATTGTCTTATACTCATAAAAACTTCAACCAGTGTAGCCCCCAAGGGCCGGGTCATTATGCAATAATGAGCAGGGACTTTGTAAATTTAATCATGTAAACTTTGAACAGCAGCGGTGTAGCCCACAAGGGTCGGCTCAGTAAGATAATATTGAGCTGGGACTTGATATATACTTCAATGAAAATAACATCATATGATGTAACCCCCATCATGGGGCTTGAATCCATGTCCACAAGGTTAAGAGCCTTGTGCTTTACCAACTGAGTAGTGGACCCTTCAATGATAAATGAAAATTTGTGTACCTTGAATTGTTGACAGGAGCAATTGGTAGCTCCCAAGGGCCGACTCATTACGATGTGATGAGTCGGGTCTTCAATAAGGTGAGCAAACAATGACTTTGCATTAGCCCCCAAGTGTCATGGTGCATGCTTGCAGCGACATGAGACTTGCATATTTGATGTAATCTCAATTTGAATAATGTAGCCCCCAAGTGCCGGGTCGTAAGCCTGCAGCGACTTGGGACTATTCCTTCCATTGTAGAATAAATCATATCCTTTGATAAAATAATAGCCATTGCGCTAAAGCGACTTTGAAAACCTCAATAATACCGGTTATTAATAACCATAATAAAAATCTAGCCATGTTGGCTATTCAAGATAATATAATCTGGTATGAAAAACCTTATTCATTCAATATCATAATGAAAATTCAGCAAAGTTTGGCTATTTGAATAATATAACCCAATGATTTATAAGCGCATGATTCCAATGGCGTAATCCAAATATGTACTGGCGACTTATAGTCCAAAGCCAGGCCGGGTTAACAAACACCGGACAATTTCTCATCATATACTGGCGACTTATCGTCTTAAAGCCAGGCTGGTTTAATAAACACCGGATAATTTATCATCATGCTTTATTCAACCTGTCTCTGCATACAACAAGTTTAAAGTGTCCTGGTGGTTTACCGCCGGACGGGTCATAATGCCCAACATATAACCTAGGTTTATAACCAAGGCTGCACTTAAGAATAATCAAATATGAAATATATCATACCTGTGACATTGAATCACATCATTGGTTTACCAACCTTTTGTAGTAAGGATGATAACCCCAATCTTGAGTAATGATAACTCCTTTCATATTGTGTCGGTTTATGATAAAACAGTACCGGGTTGTGATAAACACCGGATTAACCATATATAATGTTGGCGACTTATAGTCGAAACCAGACCGGGCTGATAGTCTCCGGATTATGATTTGATCATGTACTGACAACTTGTAATTGAAAGTCAAGCCAGGTTAATGAACACCGGTTTACTCCATAATAGGATGGTAACAGAAAATCAAACCGGGCAGATAGCCTCCGGATTTAGATTTGACCGTGTTCCGTCAATTTGTAATTTGACAGTCGAACCAGTTTAAGAATTGTCGGTTTAAAATGCAACAAAAGAAATATTTATCAAAACAAAATTTCAATCAAAGGCAATGATAAAACCATTTGCAAAAAGGGGCTTATTGAGCCGATCAGATGGCGTTACCATGGTCGGACACGACCAAGCCCTCGATAGGTGTAGCCATGGTTAAAGTCAGCCAGGTCCCCAAATGAAACAGTGGCATTATGCCGATCAAGAGGCGTGGAAATGGTTCGGGTTCGACCAAGCCCCCAAGTGATTCTGTGGCCTTAGGCCGATCAAGAGGTGTGACTGGTTCAGACTTGACCATGTCCCCAAGTGATCTTGGTGGCTTTCGCCTATCAAAAGGTGTTGCATTGGTTCGGATACAACCAAGCCCCCAAGTGACGTTGTGGCATTCAGCCGATCAAGAGGTGTGACTATGGTTCAGACATGACCAAGCCCCCAAGTGATCAATAATATGATAAGCCAATAAGGCATGATACCCATGTTTGAACCGCGCATCATGGCAGCGGGTCCTCTTTGGCACCCTTTAACTTTTTAAAAGAGATAAATCATTTTTGAACCGGATGTTAAACCGGATAATGAGAGCTTCAAAGCTTTGTGGGAGACATCCTTTCCTTGAACCAGATCTTAAACCGGAATCTTCATTTTCATCCGGAAATTTTCTGACGGCCTTTAAACTCAAACTTGCGAGAAGTAAATTCCTTTTTGAACCGGACATTGTTAAACCGGATTTGAGCGCTTCAGAGCCTTGCAAGAGATAGTTTCCTCTAAAACCGGATTTAAACCAGACACTAAGGGCTTCAGCGCTGTGTGGGAGATGGGATTCCCCTTAAACCGAACTATAAACCGGAAGCATCATTGTGAGCCGGAATATTTCTGACGGCCTTTAAATATAACAGTAGCCTCTGGGACCGGGTTATCTTTCCCTTCAACATCTTGGGGCACTTGAATTTGCTGAAACTAGTAAGACTTGCTGAGTCATATCATTGTAGCCCCCGAGTCTTAAGATGACTCGAGGAGTTGGCTTGAGATTCTTCATACTTGGCCGTGATATAAACCGATATATAGCTGAACAGCGGAACGCTGTCATATGTTGAAGTTGGAAGCAAGATGGCAAGTTACTGATCTTCACAATACTCATTGTATATCCTTGGCTTTGATAACGCGATGTGAATCCACGAAAACTTGAGGTCGACTGTGACGGATTGTGAATGGCCCCATATGATTTGCTTCCGTAATCCGGCCAGCGGTTCATCCCAGCTGATTGTTGGAATTTAAACAAAGCTCATTTAAACAGCTCATGCAAACAGGTGCAGCCGGGCGTGTTGATGTAGACCGGACCGGGGCGAACGACAAAAATGACCGCATCATCAGAGGCGACACAGACATATGAGTCGGCCGCGGTATTGTTGTTGTAGACTGAGCCACAGAGGCGGCGATTTGCACACACATTTGTTTGAACAATGCAGTATGGTTTGGATGCTGACGCTGGATAATGTTGGCGCGAGCTTTATATCCATGATATAATGATCATTCTTGCAGTGAATAATTGTCCTGCATAGAAAACATCGCAAGCCAGAATAATTGCTCTTTTAAAGAAAACAATATGTAATATAAAAACATAATGGATGGATTTCGCCTGATATGTTAGGCCAGAAATTATCCACCGCGGAGTTTGATGATCACCACGGTGAAGCTGAAATCAATCACGGCCGAGTCAGCCGTGGGAGTAGACACATGAACCGGCCGCAGCGTAGTAAGCCGGTGCAAACGAGCAAGTTTGTCCTCCTCGTTGTAAGCCGGCGCGCGCGCGTGAACCGGCCGCGAGAGCGGACAGGCGAGTCATCCGTGGCGTTGTAAGCCGGTGCGGTTGCGAGAAACGACCACAGTGTTGGAAACGGCCCGAACCCGGACGAGACAAACATGGACGCATTGAGTGCGGATGTAGCGGGGGCGGCGACTTGCTTACGTATCCGTCCAGCAGCACGGCACGGACAAGCGGCTTAATTTCCGTTGATCTTGATCTTACTGAGTGTTTGTAGGAACCATGATCGATGAGACTTGTGCCCTGATCCATGTATGATGATATGGAGCTTTGAAATGTGAGTCGTGACGCCCCCAGGCTATGGTCTTGGTATTTGGACTGTCAATTTGTTCGCCGGCCGCCTGTGTTCTTATCCTTCTTTTTTTTTGAATCTCATGTACGCGCACTAGCCTGTCTGGTCTCGAGCTCCACGCCAGTTCCAGTGCAAAAGCGTGGTTGTAATAGTCGACGGTCCCATACCAGTAGAAGTACTCCCACCGTATTTGTGTGTTCTTATATCCCAGCAAACCGCTGCTTTTCCATACTTCATAGTTACTCATCCCACAGCTGCACGAAAAATTAATCTGACGAAGGCGCTCCAGCGAGTCAACACGGCTCTGCAAGCGTCCGCGAAAACAACGACTCGGAGGCGGGCTCAGAGACGCAAAGGTCGTAGCAGCGGCAGAACGAAGCGGAGCCTTGTACGGGCGTCCCTCGGGTGGAAGTGAGCAACGAGGCGAGGGGTTCCGACAACGGCGGCTGACGGGGCAACTTGCGGAGCCGGCGGCTGCGGAGGGTCGATGAGGAGTGGATCCGGCACGAAGTGGCAGTGGAGGAGAGTGCCCTGGCAGCCGCGGCGGTTTGAAGCAGGCGGAGGCGAAGGCCCCGGTGGCTGCAGCGGCTTGAGGCGGGCGGAGGCGGACCAGAGGCCGGGTCGCACGGCCGTGACTGCAGTGGTGACCACAACTCGGCGACGGAGCGATGAGGCAGAGGGCAGCTCGCATCCGGCTGCCGGGGCTGCAGATCATGACGGCAGGTCACACTTGCCCGGCAACGCGAGGCCGTGGCGGGTCGAGGCAGTTCGTCCGCAGCAGCGGAGGCGATGTGGAGGCGGCCGTAGAGAGGAATACGAGGCCGCGGGCGACGCTCAGAGCAGAGGCGAGCGGCAACTCGGAGGCAACTCGCAGACGGGGCAGACGGCGGGTCGGGTCGGCCGCACGGTGGAGAGGCGCCACAGGGTGCTCGAGGCCATGGCAACAGGGGCCCGCGAGTATGCGGCCATGGAAGCGGGCGGGCGGTCGCCGGCACGGGCGCGACGGAGCCAGGCGCGGCGCCCTCGCGCGTGTGCAGGAGTTGCTTCGGTTGGGCAAACCATAGCAGCTCGGAGGCAGGCCACAGCGCGGACGGAGGCGGCTCGACGAGACAGGGCTGGCCTTGAGCAGTGAAACGGCGGAGGCCTAACCGCAGAGGCGAGCCGTCGGGTCGACTTGGAAGTGCGGCGGATCGACGCACTCTCTGGCTATGAGGCGACAGGCTAGTGCGTTGCCCTCATCTTCGAACAGAGCAGAAATACTAGTATTTTGTAATACCTCTGGAAGCTTCTTCATCTTCAACCTGGGAATATATGTCCAAGTTACTTTACGTAAGTGGTAATAACCTTTGAACCTTCTTCGTGGGATTTTTTGTCTAGCCTTGTAGCTTCCACATGATGAACAGGAGTACTAATTGAAAGTATTTGATGACTGGGTTGACTTTGGTCTTTGAGTAGAAAGTTTTGGATCAAACTGGGCCGCCCCTGCTGTGCTCTCGGCTCTGAAAGGTGAGCGGCGGCTCAGCAGCAGACGGCAGCGACTCTGCCGCAGGCAGATGCAACGGAAAAAACGGGTCACGGCCGACGAAGCTGAAGAGGAGACCAGTGCAGCCTTGAAGCTGATGTAGCAGCCCCCAAGTTGTAACCTGCTGAACAGACCGGGCCGTGGCCTTTTTTCCCTTATAGCGCCACGGTGGTTTCCTAGATTTGATTGTCTTCAGGCCAGAAAAAGTAGTGGCAATGATAACTCGGTGATTTGACGCGTATGCTGCTAGCCTTGCCTCTGCTGCCATGATTTACCCTTGGGAGCAACAACCATCAAAGTCACTCGTACTGGGTCAGTATACGTCTGGTTTTAAACGCCACTGTCAGGCATGTTTCTCGGTTCAGTTAACGAACGGCCTTGATGGAAGTCGCGTGAAGATCCAACGGCTCGCTACGCTCGCCCGAACCGTTACTTTAGTAACTGTAGCATTTCATTCTGTGCCGTTGCTGTTGCTTTCCGTTTGTTGTCGCTGGGCTATTTAAGCCGGCGTTCCCCTTCTGTAATAGTTAGCTGCTGATACCAGCATATAAACGAATATACTCTCTTCCCCGAACCCTAGCTTCGAGTTGCATCCAATCCGATCCAGATCCATAGTTGGGGTGTTACAATTGGTACTCAGAGCCAGTCTGATCCTCGGCGGCGCGAGGCGGTGCGACAGGATTTCCCCTCCCTTCCCTCCCTTTCATCTGGCGGCGGGGTACGGCGTTGGTGTCGGGGTTGGAGTTCGGCGGCGGCGTGGAGGCGTTGGCGGCGGTAGACCTGTTCGGCGGCAGCTCAGGGCCAGGGACTGGTTGCGGGAACACACCGTTCCCTCGGTAAAATCCCAGGTCCCTTACTGAGTGGTGTTGCGAAGAGGCGGATTCCGTCGGCGGCGGCAGGAGACTCAGATCCGATCGGGTTTCCAGTACATCTGGTTGTAAAATTCCTCTCGAATACTCGGGGTCTCGATGGGGCGTTCGAAGCCAAGCATGGACGACAACGATATCGCCGAACTGATGGCACTCAAGGGCGACGTCCTTCAGAACCGCGAGGAGACAGCGGACATGCGCGGAGAGCTGGATGATTTGCGAAAGGATGTCCATGCAATCAACCTCAAACAGGACGCAATGACCAAGGTACTCACATGCGTTCAAGAGGCCGTCACGAATCTCAACTCTCAGTTGTCCACCATGGCTGATGTGCTAAAGAGTTTTTCGACATCCAGAACGCCCTCAACAGTGCAGCCAAATATCAACCCCACGGTTGCTACAGCTGAGACTTCTCAAGCAAACCCTAAAATAGCAGAACAAGAGGCGCCTCGCCCACTCACTGAAGAACTCCGAAAGTGTTTGGCTGCAGAACAAGAGAAAACCAAGCACTTGTCCTCGCAAATCCCACCTAATTTAGCTCCAATCAGAGTTACTAGTGGTGCACCTCCTCCTGGTTACACAGAACCAGCTCGGTTTGACCTCCCCTCAGGCAATGTTACTCCTTCTGCAGCTTACATAACGGCTCACACACCTGCCTTCCATAATTTTCAGCCTCCTGTTGTGAGAAGCGGCTGGGAGGACTACTATAAGCAGTATGAACAGGAGATGCGCACACAGTTTCTGAAATCAATCACAAAAGGGCCAAGGCTAGAATTTCCCAACTTTGATGGTACTAATCCAGGAGGTTGGATCAGACAGAGTGAGAATTTTTTTCAAATGGCAGGGACACCCAGTGAATACAAGGTTAACCTAGCACAAATGCATGTCATTGGCAGGGCTGACATTTGGCTCAGACGCTCTGGTTTACTAAAAAAGAAACCGAGTTGGGAGCTATTCTGCACTGAGATACTTCACAGGTTTTCTGCATCCAGCTCCTATGACCTAACTGAGAAATTCAATTCTCTGCAACAGAACAATTCTTCAGTAACAGAATACACAGAGCAGTTTGAAGAATTCATGGCTGAGATACAACAAGAAAACCCATCCCTATCTGAGAGTTGGTTTGTTAGATGCTTTGTCAATGGACTGAGATCACAGCTGAAATACCAAATCAGGCCGCTCAGACCTGCCACACTAACAGATGCATATTGGCTGGCAATTGACATTGAGAAAGGAGCACCTATCAAGAAACAGTTCCAGCAGTTTGCACCCTACTCAAAATCCTCTACTGGTTTCACCAAACAACCAGTTAACTCTATGGAGAAATCTGCTGATGTTAAAGTTCCAACAATAACACAAAGACCTAGAGAACCGGGGAAATGTTGGAGATGTGGTGATCACTGGATGCATGGACACAAATGCAAACAGCAGCCAGTGCTCAATGTTCTTACTGGGGAACAACCACAGGAGGATACTTTTGAACAAGAGGAAATTGAGGAAACAGAGCAGGAAGAACAGACACAAGGAGAGGAACAGTGTATGAAGATTTCCTTGCAGGCAATGCAAGCAGATACAGTCAACACCATGTCCATTATGATCTCTATTGGGGGCAAACAAGCCAGAGCCTTGATTGATTCTGGTAGTAACTCCACCTTCATGAACCTACACTTTGCACTTCAAACTTCTTGTACTATCCTGAAAGACACTACAAGAGCAGTCACTGTAGCTGGGGGTGGAAAACTATGGTCTGGTTCCTTTATACCAACAACTACTTTTACTGCTGGCAATACGGAATTTCAACAACAATTCAGAATTCTTGATTTGCCAGGTCATGATGTAGTCTTGGGTTCAGATTGGATGGCACAACATAGTCCTGTATCCTTTTCTTATGACCCCAGACAGTTAACTGTACATCACCAGGGCACAACTCCTGTCACTATTCCAGCTTGTGACACTCTGTCAGCTACTGATGAGATAGATGCCTTGGAACTCAACCGAATGCGGCTCAGTGGAGCACCAGCCTTTGCTCTACAGTTAGCTGAAGATAGCACTGTCCACTCCAGTAAGCAGCATGCAACTCCCCCTGAAATTCAAGAAATTCTGTCTGCATGTCCAGAAGTTTTCCAAGAACCTACTGGACTGCCTCCTGTCAGAGAACTGGATCATGAAGTTCTTCTCAAACCTAACACTATACCACCTAACTCCAGGCCCTATAGGGTGCCCCACATGCAGAGAGATGAGATGGAAAAGCAAGTACATCAGTTACTTCAGTCCAAAATCATAAGAGAGAGTCAGAGCCCTTATTCTTCTCCTGCCATACTAGTTATGAAGAAAGATGGTTCATGGAGGCTCTGCATTGATTATAGAAAACTCAATGCAGCCACAATCAAAAATAAATTCCCCATTCCTGTCATAGAAGACCTACTGGATGAGCTGCATGGAGCAAACATCTTCTCCAAAATAGACCTGAAATCTGGTTACCACCAGATAAGGATGAGTGAAAAAGATATACACAAAACTGCTTTCAGGACCTACTTCGGTCACTATGAATTCCTGGTTATGCCCTTTGGACTCACCAATGCTCCAGGCACTTTTCAAGCTCTGATGAATAAAATATTTGGGCCTTACTTGAGAAAATTCATCTTAGTATTTTTTGATGACATTTTAATATTCAGCAAATCCTTGGAAGAGCACAAAGAGCACCTGAAAATAGTAATGGAATTGCTACAGCAACACAAGCTCTCAGCTAACCTATCTAAGTGTGTCTTTGCTGTACCAGAAGTATCCTACTTGGGCCACACCATCTCTGGAGCTGGAGTGTCAACAGATCAATCCAAAATTTCAGCAGTGGCTGATTGGCCAACTCCCACAACCCCAACTCAACTCAGAGGTTTTCTTGGACTCTGTGGTTATTATAGGAGGTTTGTTCAGAACTTTGGAGCAATTGCCAGACCATTACATGATATTCTCAAAAAGGACAGTTTCTGCTGGAATTCTCCCCAGCATTCTGCTTTCCAACAACTCAAACAAGCTCTCATCTCTGCACCAATTCTGGCCTTACCTGACTTGTCTGCACCCTTTGTTTTGGAAACTGATGCTTCAGGCACTGGATTAGGAGCAGTTATGATGCAACAGGGCAGGCCTATTGCATACTACAGCTCATCACTCTGCCCTAGAAATGCAACATTGTCAACATATGAAAAAGAAGCCCTAGCAATTATTGAAGCTTTAAAAAGATGGAGACATTATTTCCTGGGAAATGATCTTATCATTAGAACAGATCACAAGAGTCTGCAGTTTATGACTGATCAGAAAATATCGACAACTATCCAACATAAACTCATGTTGAAACTACTGGAATTCAACTTCCAGCTTGAATACAAGAAAGGAAAAGACAATGTAGTTGCTGATGCTCTGTCCAGGAAACATTCTTGCATGGCAATTTCCCTTGCAACTCCCAAATGGATTTATGAAGTTGAACAGTCTTACAAAGAGGATGCTCACTGTCAGAAATTACTAGAGTAACTCCTTCTGACTCCAACACACACTGTCCACAAAAATGCTCTCCAAGATGGCATTATCAGGCACAATGGGTAAATTTATGTGGGAAGCGATACTGTTCTTAGGAACAAACTTCTGCAAACCTTACATTCTTCTGCTATGGGTGGTCATTCAGGAATGAAGGCATCCTATCAAAGACTGAAACAAGTGTTCTACTGGCCTGGCATGAAAAGAGACATGGAAAAATTTGTGCAACTGTGCCCTGTATGTCAGAAAAACAAAGGAGAAACTTGCCCCTATCCTGGTTTCTTGGATCCTCTCCATATACCTGACATGGTATGGTCTCACATCAGCATGGACTTTGTTGAAGGACTTCCCAAGTCACAAGGGTATGATGTTATCTTTGTGGTAGTGGACAGGCTCTCAAAATTTGCTCATTTCATTCCCTTAGCTCATCCCTTCACTGTTCAAACGGTGGCCAAAGCTTTCATCGACAACGTGTTGAAGTTACATGGCCCTCCCTTGGCAATTGTGTCTGATCGGGACAGAATCTTCACCAGCAAACTGTGGCAAGACATCTTTTCTGCTATGGGAATCGAGCTACGTTATAGCTCTGCTTACCATCCCCAATCTGATGGCCAAATCGAACGAGTTAACCAGTGCATTGAGAATTACTTGAGATGCATGATCTCAACAGAACCCAAGAAATGGGCCTCGCACTTATCAATGGCTGAATATTGGTATAACACTTCTTTCCATTCTTCTCTGAAGAAAACCCCTTTTCAAGCACTGTACGGCTATCCTCCGCCGGACTTACAAATTCCACAGTCAAGATCCAGTTCTACCAGTGAAGCTGCTGAATTTGTTATAGACCGCAACTCACTGTGGCAGTACCTCAAAGCAAATCTGGCCAGTGCGCAAGCTCGCATGAAGAAATACGCAGATCAAAAACGCTCTGAACGCACACTGACTGAAGGTGACATGGTCTATCTGAAAATGCAGCCTTATCGCCTGAATGCTTTCGGCATCCGCTCGCATATTAAACTTCAGAGTAAGTTCTATGGACCTTTTCGTGTGATCGCTCGTGTGGGGAAGGTAGCATACAAACTACTCCTACCGGACAATGCCAGCATTCACCCTGTCTTTCACGTCAGCCAATTGAAGAAGCATCTTGGCCCATCAGTTGTCCCTTGCTCTGATCTCCATTTGGTTAGCCCAGATGGCCGAATCAAGACGGAACCCAGTTTTGTGCTTGAAACGCGCCAGATTCCCCGAAACAATCTGCCGGTGGTTCAGTGGCTTGTACAATGGGAAAATCTTCCTCCGGACGACGCTTCATGGGAGGACGCAAGCTTCATAGAGAGGACATTTCTGGCGTTCTTTAAGAAGACGGTGGACGGCTGGTTCAATCGCTGAAGCTCCTTGAGGACAAGTTCGCCTTCAGGAGGGGGTATTGTCAGGCATGTTTCTTGGTTCAGTTAACGAACGGCCTTGATGGAAGTCGCGTGAAGATCCAATGGCTCGCTACGCTCGCCTGAACCGTTACTTTAGTAACTGTAGCATTTCATTCCGTGCCGTTGCTGTTGCTTTCTGTTTGTTGTCGCTGGGCTATTTAAGCCAGCGTTCCCCTTCTGTAATAGTTAGCTATTATTCCTATGATGAACTCCAAGACAAAATACAGCTGATACCAGCATATAAACGAATATACTCTCTTCCCTGAACCCTAGCTTCGAGTTGCATCCAATCCGATCCAGATCCATAGTTGGGGTGTTACAGCCACAGAGGAAAATAGACCTCCGAATTGGATTTAGATACGGACACGGAGCCTTCAAACCTATCAGACTCGGTGGGACTTCGGCGACTTGTATCTCGTATCGATTGATTTCGGATACGAGACTTCGACTTGCAGCGGCAGCGAAAATTAACCCGGCCTCGACGGATCATCTGGTCGTGTGCGCTATCGCCTGGACGCAACCCTAAATTTCCCTTGATCTTAAATCTTGTATATGTTGCTTTGACTGTTCGACGGACGTTTTTTGCGCCGGCTCTTTTTCTTCCAATATCCTGTGAACTTCTAGATCCCTGGTATAGATCCCTTCAAGAACTCAACACCACCGTGCGCGAGCCCCACGGTGGGCGCCAACTATCGTGGAATTGTCACGGCAGATGTCCTTAGTGTCAGGACTTAGTCGCGAGGCCAACGCATCTATGTGGTAGCTTGAGAGGGGTTGAGCGGAATCGAGAGACGCAACACAAGACAGTAATTTAGACAGCTTCGGGCCCCGGGAAACATCATCCGGTAAAAACCCTACATGCTGTTTGAGGCTAGGTCTCATTATCATCACGAGGGAGTCGCCGTAAACCGGCTCTCCTCTTTGTGTCTAGCCCTACGATTGTTTCTTCTTGCTTGTAGCCTGTCCCTCTTTGGGGAGCCCTGCCCCTCCTTATATATGTTGAAGGGGCAGGTTACATGACTAGTCCTAGTAGGATTAGGATTACTCTATTACAAGTGGAGTCCTAGTCTTGCTTCCTTTGTAGGAGAATAGTCCTTACGCTTTCCTCATAAACTGGCCCACCATTAAACGTGAACCGGCCTTCTGGGCCTTGGGCCTCGTCATCCATCTAACCGCCCCACCGGGTTACTAATGAACCGCCAAGACCGGGCGGGTAGCCCGTGAATCTTCCAGCCCGGCCGGGTTATACTTCCGGCCGGTTTACGTCACGGGGTATATCCCCGACACGTAGGGTCTGCACGCTCAAGGTTTTGATGACAGTTATATTATGAGTTTATGAGTTTTGATGTACCGAAGGAGTTCGGAGTCCCGGATGAGATCGGGGACATGACGAGGAGTCTCGAAATAATCGAGACGTAAAGATCGATATATTGGACGACTATATTCGGACATCGGAAAGGTTACGAGTGATTCGGGTATTTATCGGAGTACCGGAGAGTTACGGGAATTCGCCGGGAAGAAGTATTGGGCCTTATTGGGCCATACGGTAAAGAGAGAGGGGCTTCCTAGGGCAGGCCACGCGCCCCCCAAGGCCTAGTCCAAAGTGGACTAGGGGGAGGGGCTGCGCCCCCTTCTTCCTTCCCTTCTCCCTTCCCCTTCCTTCTCTCCTACTCCTACTAGGAAAGGAGGAGTCCTACTCCCGGTGGGAGTAGGACTCCCGGTGGGAGTAGGACTCCCCCCTTGGCACGCCCTCCTCCTTGGTCGGCCGCCTCCCCCTAGCTCCTTTATATACAGGGGCAGGGGGGCACCCCATAGAGACAACAATTGATCTCTTGATCTCTTAGCCGTGTGCGGTGCCCCCCTCCACCATAGTCCTCGATAATATTGTAGCGATGCTTAGGCGAAGCCCTGCGATGGTAGAACATCAAGATCGTCACCACGCCGTCGTGCTAACGGAACTCTTCCCCGACATTCTGCTGGATCGGAGTCCAGGGATCGTCATCGAGCTGAACGTGTGCTAGAACTCGGAGGTGCCGTAGTTTCAGTGCTTGATCGGTCGGGCCATGAAGACGTACGACTACATCAACCGCGTTGTTCTAACGCTTCCGCTTTCGGTCTACGAGGGTACGTGGACAACACTCTCCCCTCTCGTTGCTATGCATCACCATGATCTTGTGTGTGCGTAGGAATTTTTTTGAAATTACTACGTTCCGCAACAGATATGTCTCCGTCGTATCTATAATTTTTGATTGTTCCATACCCATATTCTACAACTTTCATATACTTTTGGCAACTTTTTATATTATTTTTGGGACTAACATATTGATGCAGTGCCCAGTGTCAGCTCCTGTTTGTTGCATATTTTATGTTTCGCAGAAACCCCATATCAAAAGGAGTCCAAACGGGATAAAACGGACGGAGAATATTTTTGGAATATTTATGATTTTTGGAAAGGAAAACCAACGCGAGACGATGCCCGAGGGGGCCACGAGGCAGGAGGGCGCGCCTCAGGGGGGTGGGCGCGCCCCTGACCCTCGTGGGCACCCCATAAGGCGGTTGATGCTCTTATTTTGCCGCAAGAAAGCTAATTTTTGGAAAAAAAAATCTTGGCGAAGGTTTCAATCCAATCGGAGTTACGGATCTTCGGATATATAAGAAACAGTGAAAGGGCAGAATCTAGCAACGCATAAACAGAGAGAGACAGAGAGACAGATCCAATCTCGAAGGGGCTCTCACCCCTCCCACACCATGGAGACCATGGACCAGAGGGGAAACCCTTCTTCCATCTAGGGAGAAGGTCAAGGAAGAAGAAGTAGAAGGGGGGGGCTCTCTCCCCCTCGCTTCTGGTGGCGCCGGAACGTCGCCGGGGCCCATCATCATCACCGCGATCTACACCAACACCGCCGTCATCTTCACCAACATCTCCATCACTTTCCCCCATCTATATTCAGTGGTCCACTCTCCCGCAACCCGCTATACCCTCTACTTGAACATGGTGCTTTATGCTTCATATTATTATCCAATGATGTGTTGCCATCCTATGATGTCTGAGTCGATTTTCATTGTCCTATCGGTAATTGGTGAACTATTATGACTGGTTTAATTTGCTTGTGGTTATGTTGCTGTCCTATTGTGCCCTCTGTGTCGCGCAAGCGTGAGGGATTCCCGATGTAGGGTGTTGCAATACGTTCATGATTCACTTATAGTGGGTTGCTTGAGTGACAGAAGCATAAACCCGGGTAAGGGGGTTGTGGCGTATGGGATAAAGGGGACTTGATGCTTTAATGCTATGATTGGGTTTTACCTTAATGATCTTTAGTAGTTGCGGATGCTTGCTAGAGTTCCAATCATAAGTGCATATGATCCAAGAAGAGAAAGTATGTTAGCTTATGCCTCTCCCACATAAAACTTGTTATCGGTCTAGTAAAGTAGTCAATTGCTTAGGGACAATTTCACAACTCCTACCACCACTTTTCCACACTCGCTATACTTACTTTATTGCTTCTTTATCTAAACAGCCCCTAGTTTATATTTACGTGCTCTTTATATTCTTGCAAACCTATCCAACAACACCTACAAAGTCCTTCTAGTTTCATACTTGTTTTAGGTAAATCGAACGTTAAGCGTGCGTAGAGTTGTATCGGTGGTCGATAGACCTTGAGGAAATATTTGTTCTACCTTTAGCTCCTCGTTGGGTTCAACACTCTTACTTATCGAAAGAGGCTACAATTGATCCCCTATACTTGTGGGTTATCAGTCTCTGCAAATCGCTGATGCTGTCCCATGCCTTCCCGTCTCGATACTGCTCCATCGACATTGATTTTTGCACTACCCAATACCGGTGCCAGCCAAGATGAAGCTCAGACCGCATGATGTCCACCCTGTTGCTTGCTTCTCCTGTTGATAATCTCCAGCTCTGATACGTAACTCCGTATGAATGCATCAGCCGCATGCGGAGATTGGAATATATCCTCGTGTGTAGCTTTTCTCCTGGCTCCCCATACAACCCAAGCAGTTACCACCACGCGGATGAACTCTTGGCTGTCAAGACTTCCATGCAGGGCGAATAACCAATCTTTTGCACTATCCTGTTGGTGGCAATAAGCTTCTCGACCAATTCCTCGGGTGCCAGGGCCCAAACGCTCCTGGACAATGCACATTTCAGAAGAGCATGCCGCCAAGTGTCCCTTGCTCCGCACAGAGAACATGAATCCGTCTCAGCCATATGGCGATGGTGCAGAACTTCACCACTGGGCATAGAATGTCTGGCAAGACGCCATAGAATCCGACAGGGAGACCCAAACATGACATAGAACTTCACCATTTTAGGGTTTAGGGTTTAGGTTAGGGTTTTAACCATGATAAGACATCAATTTTCTTCAGTCAAGGCTGTCCAAATCCTTTGAGGGAAGAGATAAAAAATTCCTTACATGTTTAGAATGAGTCCTCAAATCAACGTTATCTTGGCATGCCAACAGATGTTGGCCTGTCCAAGAACGAAACTTTCAAATATCTACGAGATCGTGTGTGGGAGAAGATCAAAGGATGGATGGAGAAGTTACTTTCTGCAGCAAGGAAAGTGGTCTTGATCAAATTGGTCGCTCAGGCAACACCGGTATATTCTATGTCATGTTTTCGCCTGCCGCGGGGTTTATGTGAAAGTATAACATCAATTATTCGGCAATTTTGGTGGGGTTGCAAGGAAGGAAAGAGAAAACCTAGTTGGTTTGCTTGGGACACAATGATTCAACCGAAGCACCTGGGAGGTCTAGGATTCCGTGATATAGAAACCTTTAACCTAGCGCTACTTGCTAGGCAATTGTGGAGAGTCATGACGGAAGAAACTTCTTTGAGTGCTCAAATACTAAAGGCCGTTTACTTCCCACAATGCAATATATTGGAGGCAGAGTTGGGATCACGCCCATCGCAGATATGGCAAGCAATTTATAACGGGAGGGATAACATAAGGCCTAATCCGAAGGATTGGGGATGGAGACACCACAAACATATGAAGGGATAACCGGATCCTACGGGATAATTTCAAGAGGCCATTAGTGTCCCTAGATCCTAATCCGCCGGAGAAGGTGGCAGAACTCCTTGATTATACTTCGGCGCATTGGAAGGAGGGGCTGATCCGCACTGTTTTTACTCCTTTTGACGCAGAAGAGATCCTAAAGATACCAGTCTGCACTAGGAGGCTGCCGGACTTCTGGGCGTGGCATGAAGAAAGAAGAGGTGTATTTACTGTTCGATCGGCTTACCGGATGATCTTGAGAACGAGGACCAGTAGGGAGAGCTGGTGGAATGAGACAGAGGGCTCGTTCACAGGGTAGGAGGACAAGATTTGGAGCACACTATGACACATTCAGGTCCCTTCAAAGTTGCAATGAGTACTCCTCAATTGATTTTGGTTCAACCCAACCAAGACTAATCGCCCGTAAGCAGGGCTAAAGAAACGGCCCATGTGGGCCCAGGAATGAACCCCTTCCCGCGCCTTCGCCCTAACTCGTTTCCCTCGTCCCGCCCACTCTCCTGCATCTGCCGCCCCGGCGAAACCGCAATGGAAGATTTCCATGAAGAGACGCGCGAGGCACGCGACGAGACCTTCAATCCGGTGAGCCCACCCTCTCTTCTGTTCCTCCGTCGGTTGTGCCCTTTTCTCTGGCCTTTTTGTTCTTCCGGATGTTGGATTTTAAGAGTTGCCGGGGCCTGAGCAGGATCTGATCCGCGCGATATTCAAGCTTGTGTGGAGCCGGCGGACCGACAGGGGCGTCGTCGTCGACGAGGCCATAGACATCGAGGTGATTCGGCGGTCCAATCTAATCTCAGATGCTTCACTTTTCTTTCCCTTCCTCCTATCCCAGCCCACCCAAAACTGTTCTGTTTCTTTTTTCGTTTTGCTATGTACTCCTACATCAGATGAGAATGTTTCAGTTTTTAATTGGCAGCCTGCTGCGGAGACGTCAAGGAGGAACCGGAGTACCTCTGGTAGGTGGTGTTTTGTTCCATCTTTATAAGATGATGAACAAGGCTTTGTTCTTGGAAGTTCAGTAGCACTGTCCATTCTAAGTGCACCTGCAAATTAAACTGATGGAATCCTTCGATCCTTCCTAGTCCGGTTTCTCTGTCTTTCCAAGCTAGTTGCGTGCACAGTTTTCGTGCATTTTGCAGCTATCTGTGCCAGTTTTTACCCATACTATGTTCATATTGACGCTTATCATGTTCACTGTTCGATTATTCATCAACCCCTTGATCGGAAAAGGGAAAAAAGGCCGAAAACAAATGAATTTCTGCCGGCTCAAACAAATAGTATAAAATGAGAAGCCTTCGTGCACGATGCTCATGATGCTTTGTTTGTTTAATTTGTGCAGCTAATGCAAGTGCCCTGCAAGTGAGCTGTGAACTTCTTCGGATGTTTGTCGCAGGTCTGTATATTGACGAAAAATATCGCAGTACCTGATGCTAATAATAGTACGGTAACATAGATTCCAGTTCTGCAGCTCAAGTCTGAATTCTTTCTTGCAGAGGCTGTCCAGCGCTGTGCTGTTATCGCTGAAGCAGAGGGGACGACCACAATTGAGCCCACCCACCTGGAGCGAGTCTTGCCACAGCTTCTTCTGGACTTCTAGCTAGCCTTCTTGGTACCTGTCTCGGACACAGATGGATAGCCAAGGCGCCTGAACCGATCCATAATTAATCTTGTAATGAGAATGTTGTTTGTGTCACCCTAACAAACCAGTTTTGTTAAATAACACGCCGCCCTGATTCACAAGTCTGTAAACTGGGGTTTCGTTCCAATTTCGTACTTCCCCCGTCTGAAAATACTTGTCGGACAAATGCACAAAAATAAATATATCTAGAAATATAATACGTCTAGATACATCCATTTTTCCTACAAGTATTTTCGGACGGAGGGAGTACAATTTTCCCTGGATTTTACTGTCCTTGTAAAAATCCTCCGCGCTGGGGGTAGCAGAGCACGCGCTACGTGTGACTGGCCTGTGAAAGAAAAGAGTGGTGGTCTCTGGATGCGTACGGCGCAGCCACGCTAGGACTAGAAAGAACGGCGGCGCGACCACCTGTCGAGACGAGGCTCCCCCGCACCGCCACGGCGGGCCGAGCTCCGCACACCTGTTCGCCTCGCCCACCTCCCCCCTCTTATAGCAGCACTCCACGCGCCAGCGCCATGTCCCTCGCCGCCGCAGCCTCCCCGTCGAGCCGCTTCCTGTCGCCCTCCACGGCCGCCCGCCCGCCGCCCGCCGCCGGTTCCTCCACCACCTCCTCGCCGCGCCCGCGCCCCCGAGGCCGCCGCAGCTTCGGCGCTGCTCCCCGTACCACTGGATGGCGGTACGTAGCTGCACACGCGACGCCCTACCCTCTCGTTCCCCCTCTTTTCTATCCTGTACTGCGGTCGTACATGAATGTTTGGCGATCGCTACGGCAAATTGGATGATTATAATTAACTTGCACCCTCGAGTTTAAGCTGATTCAGGAGAGCTTAGTTGCACGTTTAGGTTCGAGGGAGATTTGGGAACCAGGAGGGCTACCTGATCGGTGGATTTTAGCCTTGTAGAGCGCTAAAGGAGAGCGATTATGATTCTCAGGGCTGCAGAGCACTGGAATATGGTTGCTCTCCGGGAAATTCAGGGAGATATTTATGAACTCGGCTCCTAGCAGGTCCAACTACGAGTGAAGCCATGGTGCCCAAGTATTCACCACTGTTGGCTATCTTCTGCAAGCGTGGCACCTTGAGAGTGTAAAGATATGTTAGATCTGGACCTAAGTATGCTGAAACTACGAACTTTTTTTTTCTGGACACACGGCGTCACTTTATGTACTATGCAGGCAACACAATCTACAGTTATCATATATTTTTTGATTTTTTGAATACTGTGAATGTTTTGATGAGGCACATTTCCGTTTGTGCTTTTAGCATATAGTCATGTCAAGTACTGTACCTTTCTTTTTTAGAAAAGAGGCGCTTGCCCGGCCTTAAACTGAGGCCCCTACAGGCCAAGTACTGTACCTATGACAGATACAATCTCAGCTTCTGTTGCTTAACTTGCAGCAATTTTGGACTGAAGGATCACTGGAAAAGAACAACGCTCTGGTTGACTATCTGAAGCAATATGGTGTTGTTCGAACGGACAAAGTGGCAGAAGTTATGGAAACTATCGACCGAGCCTTATTTGTACCAGAGGGCTTTACCCCTTACATTGACAGTCCTATGCCTATTGGTTACAATGCAACAATATCCGCTCCTCACATGCATGCAACCTGCTTAGAACTGTTGAAGGATCATTTACAGCCAGGCATGCATGCTCTGGACGTTGGATCAGGTTTGTTGTTGCTGACAGCCTGATACACTGTCACTCTCCTCTGTTAGTGCCTTCAGATGATACACTTGTATCTGTATAAATAAACAACTTTGTCCAACTGACATTTTGTCTCGACTACTGCCATCTTCATCCATTTCCCATCACAGGCAGTGGCTACTTGACAGCTTGTTTTGCAATGATGGTCGGACCAGAAGGTCGCGCAGTGGGGATTGAACACATTCCTGAACTTGTTGCTGCTTCAACTGAAAATGTCGAACGGAGTGCTGCGGCAGCACTACTGAAGGATGGTTCACTTTCTTTTCATGTTTCAGGTATGCTAGTTGGTGTGCTATGGTGTGCTGAGCCATTCAATACATCGATGAAATTTAATTTGCACTGGTCGTTTTATAGCCTCAAAACGTTAGTCTTGATTGGTCCTAGCCATCTTTTGATGGAAGTCCAAAACATCTGGAGCTCAAGTTGTCTTGTTGCAATTCTCAAAAACACAGATGGAAGGCTTGGCTGGCCGGATGCGGCGCCATACGATGCTATTCATGTGGGTGCAGCGGCACCTGAGATCCCTCGGCCGCTGCTGGAGCAGCTGAAGCCTGGCGGGCGCATGGTCATACCGGTCGGCACATACTCTCAGGACTTGCAGGTGATCGACAAGAGCTCCGACGGATCCACCAGCGTCCGGAACGATGCCACTGTCCGATACGTCCCTCTGACCAGCCGCTCTGCTCAGCTGCAGGACAGCTGAGATCCTTCGCTCTGGATCTCAAAATGTGTGTGTATATATGTGAGTGTCTATGATCTTCTCTACCAATGTGGCGTCTGTTGTTTCAGATGGTTTGGTTTTGTAATGCTTACTGCTGGTTGATGTTGCTTAGAATATGTGAATACGTGTTGTGTGTGATAAGGTTGGAAATCGCTAGCGTTTGTGTGGCCTTTTCACGGCATGATTTGTCGCGGTTTAAGTTCAGTTCAGGTGCAATTTCTCAACTTTGAGATAAAGATGCAGCATTATCCCCTCAACTTCATGCCCTCTCATCATCTTTATCTGACCATTGTCCAGCATTATCCCCTCAACTTCATGCCCTCTCATCATCTTTATCTGACCATTGTCCCCTTTTGCTTGCTAACGATGATGGGCCCAAGAGACCCAAGTCCTTCCGCTTCAAAAACTGCCGGATCAAAATGCCGGGCTTCCAACAGGTGGTGAGTGATGCTTGGGAGGAATCAAGGCATGTTGAGCCCTACCAAATGCTCTTCAACGAGCTCAAGAAGACAAGCCAAAAATTGTGTGCTTGGAGCAAGACACTCTTTGCCAAACCGAAGGTCCAACTCCACATGGCCCTCAAAGTCACTCTCCACCCTGATTTAGCGCAAGAGGAAAGAGTTCTTAGTCTAGAAGAAAGTGACATCTGCAAAAGGCTTAGGAAAAAGATTATTAGCTTCACCGTATTGAAAAAGGTTAGGAAGCGTCAAAACTCCAGACCAGAATCACTAACCTCAAAGAAGATCCCAACACTCGTTTCTTCCACCTACGTATCAACCATAGAAGGAGAAAAAAATTCATTCACCGTCTCAAGCACAACAACGATTGGGTCACCGAGCACGAGCACTAGAAAAACATTGTCCACCATCACTTCCAGAACATCGCAAAAAAGGTCCTTCACATGACATCGACATCAATTGAGGAATCATTCGCACACCCAGTTGTGATCTTCATGTATTGGGAGAGGCCATCACCAAGAAGGAAGCTAAGAGAGCTGTGTTTTCCATGCCTAGCGACAAGGCATCGGGCCCCGATGGATTCACGGGTGCCTTTCTCAAGCCATGTTGGGATACTCAAGCCATGTTGGGATACTATCAAGCCCGGCATCATGCTTGCCATCAACCATTTCTCTGATCTTCATGCTGCGCACTTTCATTGGTTGAATTCTACAGACATTGCTCTCATTCCGAAGAAGGATAGTGGAGGACATCGGTGATTTTCGTCCCATCAGTCTTATCCATGTCGTCACTAAGCTAGTTGATAAGATGATGTCCAACCGGCTTGCCCCGCACATGAATGAGCTGGTCTCACACGCTTAAAGTGCATTTATTAAAAAAAGATGCATCCATGACAACTTCATGTATGTGCGCAGTCTCGCGAGACGCTTCCTTCGTAGGGAAACCCTGGCGTTGCTCTTCAAATTTGACGTCAAAAAAGCCTTTGACTTGGTGCATTGGGACTTCCTCCTCAACCTACTTCGACACCTTGGTTTCCCGCCTCGCTTCAGAGGTTGGGTTTCGACCCTGCTGTCATCGGCTTCGTCTCGCGTTCTGCTTAATGGCGTGCCTGGCGATCCCATTAAGCTAGGTCGGGGGTTGCCCTCCCCCCCGGTTATTTGTGCTCGCCATTGACTCGCTGCACCACATCGTGGCAAAGAGCATGGCTCAAGGAAATTTACACCCCCTTGGTGGAAATGCTATGCCTATGCCTATCCGAGCTTTGCTTTGCGCAGATGACGGCATAGTTTTTCTCACGCCCATTAAGGAAGACATCCAGTTTTTCGCTGATACTCTCAAGCACTTTGGGGATGTCGCTAGCCTTTTCACAAATTGTTTCGAAAGTCTTGTCGCCCCAATCCGTTGCGATAATGTTGATCTTCCAAACATCCTCCAATCCTTCCCGGTCAAGCTTTCCTCCTCTTCGATGAAATACTTTGGGTTGCCTGTATCTGTCAAGAGGTTAAAGAGAATTCGCTACCAGCCCCTCGAGGACAAGATTGCAGGCTGACAAGCCATGGGTTGGCTTGGGAACCCCTTGCGATGACAACGATCGAAATATCTTTGCCGCAGCTACCAAGGTCCAAGTTGGCAATGGTTTGCGTCCCAAGTTTCAGGAGTATCTTGGCTCGATGGAATTAGGCCCAAAGACATGGCACCTAAAATATATGGATTGTCGAAGAAGGAGAATTCCTCGGCTCGAATGGCTCTGCACGACAACTTCTGGATTTCCCAAGTGGACATTCTTCGCGGCATCACTATCGAACACCTCCCTAAGTTTGTCACCCTTTGGGAGAAGGTCTCCCATATCCACCTCGACATCAACACGCCCGACATTATCACTTGGAAGTTCACCACTGATGGACACTACTTGGCGACGCCAGTCTACAAGGCGCAATTCTTTGGCCATACTGACACGGACATGATACCGACCATTTGGAAGATTTGGCGCCTCCTAAATGCAAGTTCTCCGCTTGGTTGGCAATCAACAATAGGATTTGAACAGTGGATAGGCTTCAGCGTCGTGGGTGGCCAAACTGTATAACCTTTGCCCCCTTTGCAAGCAGGTTCAAGATTCGGTGACCCACATTCTATTCCAATGCAGATACACTATGAGTAACATAATGCCGCGTGGGTGATTGTTGTAATTCGACGATGGGCCTTAACCTCTTAAACTTCTCTCTTAATCATAAAAATGGCAAATCTTTTGCCTCGTTTAAAAAAATGCAGCATTAGAATTTGACGGCTCATGTGGATACATCATACATGTGCAACAAACTTATCGCTGTACCCAAGCAATATAGATGCACCATCTAAAGCCGACCGATAATCTAGTTTGAACTTTGAACATAAAAGTAACAAACAACCGATAATCTAGTTTGAACTTTGAACTGAAAACTAACAGAACGGCACGATCTCTTATTACGGTAGATCGGATGAAATCAGTTGCGTGGCCGGCCGGCCGGCTCAGGAGCTCCACTCGTCCCCAAGGTATCTAGCGTTGGGCTTCCTTGTTCTTGCTTCCCTGCGTTCGGTTCCTTCTACTCCCGCCGTCGAGCCTCCACGCGGTCTTAACTCCGAGCTGTCGAGCTCCTCCACGGCCGGCAGCGAGGCCATCCGGCGCCTGAAAGCGGCGAACTCTGCGGCCTGCGTCCTCAGCCCGGCGACGGACGCGGCGTGCCTGCGGCGCGCCTCCGCCAGTTTCTTGGCCCCCGGTCTACCCACGAACGCCGCGGCGGTCTGCTCGCCGGCCTCCGCCTCCTTGGCCGCCCTGTCGAGCAGCCGGAGGGCGGTCTCCTCGGCGAGCGCGGCCACGGAGTCGAATTCCCTCGTGGGCACCGGCTTCCCCGCGGCAAGTTCCGCCTCCGTGACGGAGGCGAACTGCCGCAGAATCTCTGCCCCTTTGGTGAATGCCTTGCCGCCTTCGTCGAGTGTCTGCACAGCGCTCTTCCACGCCATCGTCGGACGGATCATGCGCCGCGTCCTGATGAACTCGTAACACGCACTGATGGATCGGCGGACTACTCCGCGGCGTTTGGTGGCAATGCAACCGATGGTGCGAACGAACTTGGGCACTCGGCCCCTGCTGACTTATATGATCGACTCGAGCGTAGCGCGTACGTGTACCGTTAGGAGTCGATCTTGGATTCCCAGAGAAACACACGAGTTCTCACCGTAGGTTCAGATTATGCGAAGCCGCATTGTAGTCGTCGCATGCGGCATGCATGAGGTATAAGCCAAACATAATCTCAACTAATTTTTTTTCGTGGTTTCCTCCTTCGCCGTCTTATTCATATCATAAAGATCAAAGTACAAATCACGTAAGGACCGAGATGACAAAAGTAAAAGATAGCAAAACATCTTTAAGCTTGACACCAACGCCACCTGTCTTCGGCACCACCCCAGCAGCCATCGAAGAAAAGAACGGCGGATCACCTCCAAACCCGAGCTCGACGCGGCTCCATCGCTGATATGCAGATTTGCGGACCTCAAGGTAACTCACCAAAAATGAAGCCTTTGCCGTTAAACGAATCATACCCGGGCAACACCCCGGACACGCCATCGAACTCCAGATCTGGCACCCTACCACGCCTAAGACGGCGAAGGAGGAAACCATATCTGCCATCCACGAACTACGAACCCAACATATGTTTCGTCATCCAGATGTCGTCGATGCAGACCACAATCTGCATCCGCTCCTGGACTACCTCCCAAGCTCCGCGCCGACGTTGGAGCAAACACCGTCGCAAGGGCGGAGCCCGAAGACACAGGTCCACCACAAGGATGCCGCTGCCGCCACGCCATTCTTACTTGAACAGACTGGTTTTTAAATTTCATCCCCAAACATAGGACCAAAGCCAAGATGATGAACAACCTAAAAACCTAGAGTACGAGAGAGTAAAAATGGTCCACGCGCATGGATCCGGCGACCCCCCTCACCATCGACGACCGAGGTCGCCGGCGGAGGGGAGCCGTCGGAGGATGGCGCTAGAAGATTGGCCTCACTAGTAGAAAAACGACATTTAGTCCCGGTTCTGTAACAGACACTAAAGGGTGGGGACTAAAGGTCCTCCCCTTTAGTCCCGATTCAATACGACCCGGGACCAAAGGCTCACCACGTGGCACGAGCCCGCGCCGGGGGCCGGGGGACCTTTAGTCCCGGTTACCAACCGGGACTAAAGGTTTTTTTTTTGAAATTCTTTTGATTGATTTTTTTTCTTCTGGTTTTCAAATTTCTGAATTATTTGACGATTTAATCTCCAATCACCCCTCATCATTGCTCAAGTGTGGAGCACCCATTCCAAATCGTCTAACTTTCCGGCCGGCCATCCATCCACTCACTACTCCAGCGTAAGCACGCTTAACTTTCGAGTTCTATTCCCCCTAGTTTCCAAGTCTGCACTTGTTGTTTACCTGACAATAGTAAGTTGTCAATCCTATTAACCCTCAGGAGTTTAGCTTGAGCATGAAGTCACACGTTTTACCGTTTGAGTTTGAAACTATTATTCAAAAAAAAATTATTTAGTAACACTAATATTTCTTGAATAAGTAGTTTGATCATAGTTTGACCAGTGTTTGACCAGATTTGACCATAGTTTGACCAAAATTTATAAAAATTAAAATAATAATTTAGTAACACTAATATTTCTTGAATAAGTAGTTTGACCATAGTTTGACATGATTTAACCAAAATTCAAAAAAACTGAAATTTGAGCATAACTTTTTTTCCTTTAAGAATTTTAGGATTCTAAAAAGTTGCAAAATGGCCTACGGCCGTCGAAATCGGAAGCGGATTTTCATGCTGAACATTTTGATATATTATGCGTTTTTTTGACATCGGATGCAAAAGATACAGTCGTTTTACTTTTTCATAACATTTTTTTGCAAAACATGTCGAAATTTATGTTTTTAAATTTCCCTAACTACTAGATGTAGTAACATAACTACATCAAGGTTTTTTATTTTTGGAGTTTTTATCATTTTCTTTTGATTTTTTTCAAAACTGAAAAGACGATTGGGGGGGGGGTGTAGAGTTTGAAAATTGCCCTTTAGTCCCGGTTTGTGTATCCAACCGGGACTAAAGGTTAGACCACTTTAGTCCTGGTTTGTGTCACAAACCGGGACTAAAGAGGCTCGTGGGGCCCCGGCCTGATGCTAGCCTGCCACCACCCCTTTAGTCCCGGTTTGTGACACAAACCGGGACTATAGGTCACAAATGAACCGGGACTAATGCATAGCCGTTTGAATCGGGACTAATGGTCGTATTAATGGTGATTCATTTACAAACCGGGACTAATGAGCTGAACATTAGGTCTTTTTCTATTAGTGCCTCCTAGCGGCGGCTAGGGTCCCAGTCGCCAGGACGAGAGGAAAATCGATCTGTCTCCACGATATTCTCCACTCGATCAATTACACACTCATCTCAACTATTCTTTAATCTAGCCTAGGACCCTAGGTCTAAACTAACTACATAATATATTTTGAGGTTTTTCTTCGAGAGTACGCCAATAGCGTATAGAGGGCAACAAACAGATTTACAAGACGCTGACCTTCGTGCGAACATCAGATGCAGCACACCCACACCACACACCACACATAGCACCTAGCCTACTCTCTCAGAAAACAATCTAAGGTGGACTCTCTCAGAAAACGATCTAAGCCACCTTGACCAGCCTCCTTCCACTCAGCAAGCTCGCTAAAGCTCATGCCAACCAGTTGCCGAGGGGGCCTAACGTGCTCATTCCTATAGAACACCCTCACATTCCGCTGTTTTCACACAACCCAGGCAATCGCGATCACCATCGAGTCAAATCCCCTTTTGTGCACTCCACTGAACCTCGTTCTTTCCTCCAACCACCAGTCAGTGAACTTGTCCGCCGTTGTGGGGCACCTCACATTTATCCTGCATTGCGAGAAGCATAGGTGCCAAACCTCACGGCCATAGAAGCAATTGACTAAAATGTGGTCAACATGGTCCTCCTCCAGAAGGCAAATGTAGCATGCGGAGGTCTCATCCCGAAGGCCATGGCGAGCCCTCCTATACGATGTACTGAATAGTTAGCCAGCAAAAGATTTGCACTTGAGTGGAGCCTAACTTCTCCAGATGCATTTGGCATAAGGGAAACACACAAGGCATTGGCCGAGTCGCTTGTAAACCAAACCCGCAGTGTACGAGCCCGATGCCGCGCACGGCCAGGAGTAGTGGTCGGGTGCGTCCTCCTCTCACGGAACCCGGTAGATCGCTTGGATGAGGTGCATAAGCTGCACGTGAGCTGTGAAAGAGAGAGGATTGTCGGAGATGATGTTTTAGGCCGGAAGGAAACCTTCAAATGTTGTTGAAAGCAAGTTTTTAATTTCGTAAACAAAACAATTTCGGGCCTCACTGAATTATGCAAAATTTCAAAAAAAATCATAGGATTTTAAGATTTCAAACTTCATTGAATTTTAACATAATTTAAATTTATTTTTAAATTAGTTTGAATCTGGCTCAAAATTTTGGATTAAAAATATTTTGGCCCCCATCGAAATATGCGAAATTTCAATAATTTTAATGAAAATTTGTTGAATTTTTTAACCTTGGTCATAAGCAACAAACCCACATGTGTTAACATGAGCGTCGACGGATCCACAAGCATCCGCATCGATCCCTCTGTCTGCTACGTCCCTCTGATCAATCGCTCTCCTTGCAATGGAGATCCTTGGCTCTGGATCAAGAAATGTGTGTGTATATATGAGAGTCTATTATCTTGTCCACCAATGCGGCGTCTGATGTTTTTGGTTTTGTAATGCTCGCTGCTCTATGATATTGTCCACTTATGTGCCTTGTTTTTTTGGCATGTTGTGACGTTTTTTGTCGTTTTTTTCGTTAATTAACTGGGCAATTCTCATTGATCTATTTTAAATAAATTAGGCCCTAAGCAACCGCGTTTCAAAATAAGTTTGGGAGTCGTGGCGTTTGTTTGGCCTTTTTATGGCATGTTTTGTTGCAGCTCAAGTCCAGTTCAGGTGCAATTTCTCAAACTTCGAGATAAAGATGTATTCCCTTCGTCTCATAATATAATATCAAAGCATTTTTGACACCAGTGCATAGCATTAGAATTTGACTGCCCGTGTGGGTAGGTCTTACACGTGCAACAAGCGTATCGCTGTTCCCAAGCTGTATGTGTATAAATCATCTGAAGCTGATCGATAATCTAGTTTAAACTTTGAACACAAAAGTAACAAACGACCGATAATCTAGTCTGAACTTTTTTTACACAAAAGTAACAAACTGCATGATCTCGTATTCTGGTAGTACATCGGATGAAATCAGTTGTGGAGTAGCAGTGTTGGAGCATCGGATGGCCGGCCGGCCGGCTCAGGAGCTCCAGTCGGGCCCGAAGTATCTGGCGTTGGGCCTCCTTGTTCTTGGTTCCCTGCGTCCGGATCCTTCCACTCCCGCCGTCAAGCCTCCACGCGGTCTAAACTCGGAGCTATCGAGCTCCTCCATGACCGGCAGCGAGGCCATCCGGCGCGTGAAAGCGGCGAACTCCGCGGCCTGCGTCCTCAGCCTGGCGACAGACGCGGCGTGCCTTTGGAGCGGCTCCACCAGTTTCTCGGCCCCCGGCCTACCCACGAACGCCGCGGCCGTGTGCTCGGCGTCCTCCACTTCCTCCTCCGCCCTGTGGAGCAGCCGGAGGGCGGTCTCCTCCGCGAGCGCGGTCGCGGCGACGAATTCCCTCGTGGGCACCAGCTTCCCAGCCGCAAGGTCCGCCTCCGTGACGGCAGCGGCCAGCCGCAGGATCTCTGCCCCCTCGGTGAATGCCTTCTCGCCCTTGTCGAATCTCCGCACCGCCTTCTCCCACGCCATCGTCGGACGGATCATTGCGCCGCGCCCTAATCAGCTCGTGGGTTCGACGGACTACGGTGTTGGATGGCAGGACGCGGCAATGCAGCGGCGTGAACTTGGGGTATTGGACGCGCGCCCCCTGCTGGCTTATATGGCCGACCACTCCGACTGTCCGCGGGATCGTGGCGCGTACGTGTGTCGTATACGAGTCAGACTCGGATTCCCATCTCCAGATGAACGCGGGTCTGAAATATACGTTACAGGCAGCGTGACAGTACTGTTTCGTACAGAAACTTCCGTATTCCGTATGTATATATACATACTCCATGTTGTACTGTATTTGCATAACCAACATCGGGACATGTTTTCTGCTCTTGGCATTTCTACGTACGCTGGGAAGGGCGAATCGAAGGATTTCACATGGGCTTGAAGTTTCTGTACGAGATGAGCGCGTAGAACGGGTCAGAGTTCGCCTGCCCGAACAGTCGCATCAGGGCCTCCAGCGGCGACGAGCCCGACTTTCCGCCGGCGTCCGAGGGGGGCAGCCTCCGGACCACCTCCGGCTGCGTGAACCCTTCGACGCACTGGAAGTACTGCGTCACGAGCTGGACGCGGCTGTAGGCGGACCCCTCCCGCCACGCGCCGATCGCCTTCTCGTAGAACATCCGGTTGCTGAAGCTCACGATGCACACCCCTCCCGGCTTCAGCACCCGGTGGATCTCCGCGAAAACCTTACAAAGAAGTCAGTGTGCACCGAGCATATGAGCAAACTGTATCAATTGTGTGGTGGAGAGAAGGAGAAGATAAGAAGACGGTGGACGGGAATGGGACATACTTTTTCAGGCGATTGCAGGTACTGCACGCTCACGGTGCAGAGCACGGCGTCGAAGGAGGCGCTCTCGAGCTCCAGCCGCTGCTCCCGGTTGAGGTCGCTGACGAAGAAGTAGTCCAGGCGCGGGTTCTTGGCCAGCTCCTGCGCGTTGAGCCCGTGGCCGACGACCCGCCGGAACAGCATCTCCGGGGGCAGGTGGCTCACCCAGGAGCTCATGAGGTCCAGCACGTCCGACTCCGGGCGCACCCGCTCCCGGTAGAGGTCGGTGAGCGTGGCGAGGAAGCCGTCGTCGACGTGCTTGACGAGGCGCGGGAACGCGTAGAAGTCGCGGTCGGAGCGCGGGTCCAGCTTCGCGCGGCCCTCGGGCTGGAGCACCTGCCGCCGGATGTTTCCGGCCGAGGACGGCGACGGCTGCGTGCTGCCGGAGCATCGCGGTGGGGGCAAGAGCGGCCGCGACGGACGCAGCGTTTGCGGCGGAGCGCAGAGCATGTTGCTCCTTCTCTGTTTCCGTGGAGACTGGACACTCACTCGTTAATTTGTTCACGTGGCGTTACTAGTCATTTGTACGTGCTTTGCACGGGAGACTTTTATGTATAACAGAATACTAAAATATTAAAATTAAAAGTAAAGCGCATATATCATGATAAATGTATTTGGATATTTGAAAGAAAATTCCTATTTTCTCATAGGAGCTCATGGAAGATTACTTGTTACTCGCATCAAATCAGAATAGCACACCAATTTCTTATTTGTTCAAACTGTTTTAGACCCAACCTTTGTTTCTTAAAAAATAAATGTTATACATGTTGAAAAAAGAAGCTTGATGTAAAGAATATTCAACTTTTTTTATTTTTTTCTCCTTTTCTCACCCTTAAGTCTGGATATCTCTAAGTACTTTCTATTGCATGACTTTGTCCGGTACTGAAACAAAAATTAGAAAATCAATTGAACATCCCCCTCCCCCGCCGCTCGGTATACTTTGGGGTTGTTTGGTTCTAGGCCTAGCATTGTCACACTTTGTCACACAATTTTGCCAAGCTTGCCTAAGGTTAGTTCATCAAAATGAGAGCCACAAGTTGGCAAGCTTAAGGAAATCTTGCCACATTTTTTATGTGTATGCCATGTGGGGCCCAAGTGTGGCTTGCCTAAGATGTGGCTTGAACCAAACACTCACCTAAGTTGGTCAAACTTTTCTAACTTTAGGTGTGGCAATCTTTGGCAAAGTTAGTCACAAACCAAACAGGCCCTAAAAAAAGTACGCTGCTACAGTACGTCCCTAGCCTATCCGCACATCTGAAGATGTTTCTAGCCTTTACTGGAGTACCACTCTTGTCACCGTAACCACTTCACCACATCTAGCTAGCTGAAAATTCTAGAGCTAGAGTCAGATCACATGTGTGGCAGAGGTGGTGGTCCCCATCGCGAATCCCTTCAATATGGGTCGTCGGATTGCATGGTCGAACGGCGCATGTGACACCATGACTTCCTAATTTTTGAATCAATCAATTAGAACCGTCCCATTGGAGTGATCCAACGGTTCATATGTTTCACTACTTTCTTTACAACATCTATATCCCATCCTTCAAAAATTATGAGATCTATAGCGGATCCCGTAAAACGCTCGGACCCGAAAAATAACAGTTGTCTTTACGATTTCAAATAGAAAAATGTCTCAAGCACGCCTTGCGAAAACGCCTAACCTGTTTTTTTCGGCGAGCTATATATTCGACCCCTTGAACCGCATATGTGCAGTTTCCCCTATCGGCAGAAATTTTGGCGGGGCGGAAGTTTCAGCTCGCGCACTCCATTCCGCCGCCGCCGCATCTCGCCGTTGATTCATGTTGCCTCCGGCCACCCTGTGTCCAGTAGTTCCACCGCCCTCCGCCGCATCTTTTCCACCGGTTTGGGAGCTCATGGGTGACCATTCCATCCCGCAGGCGCGTGGCCGCCGTCTCCATGGATTCATTGCGGAGCTACATCCAGGGCCTCGTTGCAGTCGGAAGAGGTTGTTCCGGGCGCGGTTGAGCCAAGATTCGTCCTTGAAGCCGTCGCGCCTGCTGGCGCCATGGGTTTGGGGCAGCGAGGTCAAGGTAAGTAGGGGCGGTGAATTTGCTACCGATCGTCGGTGGGGAAGAAGCTGCGCCGTCTTGCGGCAAAAGTAATTTTCTCTAGTGGTTTCCGTGCGTTTTACTTTTAGGAGACGACCGATTTGTAGATTAAATCGCAGATTGATTTTGTAGATGGATGATTGGAGTCGCCGGAGTCGGATGATTCCGACATAGATGATATGCTTTCTGACGATGATGTCGATCACCTCGTCTTCTTGCATCTCGTCCAAGATTTTCAGGCCGGGAAGAGAAAGCACCGATGATCGATGGGATCTTTGAGGATATGCTTTTTGACGATGATGTCAAGAGCATCGTCTTGTTGCATGTCGTCCAAGATTTTGAGGCCAACAGGAAGAGAAATCGTCGAGGCCGCCAATTGGTTGTCTTTGCATTCCTCACAACCGAATTGTTGACCATTCTGTGCTCATGAAAGATTACTTCGTCGAGATACTGACCTGTCCGGCGTATCTCTTCTGCGGGCGTTATCGAATGTGTAGATCTCTTTTTGTTTGCATTCTCAATGTTTCACTCGCCAGAGGAATGCCACCGGTTGATACCAAAATATATCGATGGCAATGAGAGTGATAGCATATGGTATTCCAGGCGACTACTGATACGTCTCCAACGTATCTATAATTTTTGATTGTTCCATGCTATTATATTACCTGTTTTGGATGTTTATGGGCTTTACTTTACACTTTTATATCATTTTTGGGACTAACCTACTAACCGGAGGCCCAGCCCGAATTGCTATTTTTTTTGCCTATTTCAGTGTTTCGAAGAAAAGGAATATCAAATGGAGTCCAAACGGAATGAAACCTTCGGGAGCGATATTTTTGGAACAAACGCAATCCAGGGGACTTGGAGTGAATGTCAAGCAACAAATGAGGCGGCCACGAGGGTGCCATGCGCGCCCCCCACCCTCATGGGCCCCTCGTGCGTCAACCAACCTACTTCTTCCTCCTATATGTCCACGTACCCCGAAAACATCCAGGAGCACCACGAAAAACTATTTCCACCGCCGCAACCTTATGTATCCGTGAGATTCCATCTTGGAGCCTTCGCCGGCGCTCCGCTGGAGGGGGAATCAACCACGGAGGGCCTCTACATCATCTCCAAGGCCTCTCCGATGAGTTGTGAGTAGTTTACCACAGACCTTTGGGTCCATAGTTATTAGCTAGATGGCTTCTTCTCTTTCTTTGAATCTCAATACCAAGTTCTCCTCGATCTTTTTGGAGATCTATTCGATGTAACTCTTTTTGCGGTGTGTTTGTCGAGATCCAATGAATTGTGGGTTTATGATCAAGTTTATCTATGAAAAAAATTTGAATCTCCTCTGAATTCTTTTATGTATGATTGGTTATCTTTGCAAGTCTCTTCGAATTATCAGTTTGGTTTGGCCTACTAGATTGATCTTTCTTGCAACGGGATAAGTGCTTAGCTTTGGGTTCAATCTTGCGGTGTCCTTTCCCAGTGACAGCATGGGCAACAAGGCACATATTGTATTTTTGCCATCGAGGATAAAAAGATGGGGTTTATGTCATATTGCATGAGTTTACCCCTCTACATCATGTCATCTTTCTTAATGTGTTACTCTGTTCTTCATGAACTTAATACTCTAGATGCAGGCAGGAGTCGGTCGATGTGTGGAGTAATAGTAGTAGATGCAGGATCGTTTCGGTCTACTTGTCACGGACGTGATGCTTATATACATGATCATGCCTAGATAATCTCATAACTATGCGCTTTTCTATCAATTGCTCGACAGTAATTTGTTCACCCACCGTAATATTTATGCTATCTTGAGAGAAGCCACTAGTGAAACCTATGCCCCCCGGGTCTATCTTTTATCATATAAGTTTTCCATCTACTTTTATTTGCATCTTTTATTTTCCAATCCATATCATAAAAATACCAAAACTATTTATCTTATCTTATTATCTCTATCAGATCTCACTTTCGCAAGTTACCGTGAAGGGATTGACAACCCCTTTATCGCGTTGGTTGTGAGGTTCTTGTTTGTTTGTGTAGGTGTGTGGGACTTTTGAGGAGCCTCCTACTGGATTGGTACCTTGGTTCTCAAAAACTGAGGTAAATACTTACGCTACTTTGATGCATCACCCTTTCCTCTTCAAGGGAAAAACCAACGCATTCTCAAGAGGTAGCAAGAAGGATTTCTGGCGCCGTTGCCGGGAGGTCTTCGCTCAAGTCAAGACATACCAAGTACCCATCACAAACTCATCTCCCTCGCATTACATTATTTGCCATTTGCCTCTCGTTTTTCTCTCCCCCACTTCACCCTTGCCGTTTTATTCGCCCTCTCTTTCCCGTTCTCCTCTCTTTTTTGCTTGCCTTTTGTGTGCTTGTGTGTTGGATCGCTTGTTACGATGGAGCAAGATAATACCAAATTGTGCGACTTTTCTAATACCAATAATAATTATTTCCTTAGCACTCCGATTGCTCCTCTTAATGATGTTGAATCTTTTGAAATCAATGCTGCTTTGTTGAATCTTGTTATGAAAGATCAATTCTCCGACCTTCATAGTGAAGATGGCGCTACTCATCTAAACAACTTTGTTGATTTGTGTGATATGCAAAAGAAGAAAGATATGGATAATGATATTGTTAAATTGAAGTTATTTATGTTTTCACTTAGAGATCATGCTAAAACTTGGTTTTCGTCTTTGCCTAAGAATAATATTGATTCATGGAATAAGTGCAAAGATGCTTTCATCTCTAAGTATTTTCCTCCTGCTAAGATCATCTCTCTTAGGAACAATATTATGAATTTTAAACAACTTGATCATGTGCATGTTGCCCAATCTTGGGAAAGAATGAAATTAATGATTCGCAATTGCCCTACTCATGGTTTGAATTTATGGATGATCATACAAAACTTTTATGCCGGATTGAATTTTGCTTCTAGAAATCTTTTAGATTCGGCCGCGGGAGGCAATTTTATGGAAATCACATTAGTATAAGCTACTAAACTCCTTGGTAACATTATGGCTAATTATTCTCAATGGCACACCGAAAGATCTACTAGTAAAAAAGTGCATGCTATAGAGGAAATTAATGTTTTGAGTGGAAAGATGGATGAACTTATGAAATTATTTGCTACTAAGAGTGCTCCTATTGATCCTAATGATATGCCTTTGTCTACATTTATTGAGAATAATAATGAATCTATGGATGTGAATTTTGTTGGTAGGAATAATTTTGGTAACAACGCGTATAGAGGAAACTTTAATCCTAGGCCGTTCCCTAGTAATTCTTCTAATAATTATGGAAATTCCTAAAATAATTCTTATGGAAATTTTAATAAGATGCCCTCTGATTTTGAGAATAGTGTTAAAGAATTTATGATCTCTCAAAAGAATTTTAATGCTTTGATTGAAGAAAAATTGCTTAAAGTTGATGAATTGGCTAGGAACGTTGATAGACTTTCGCTTGATGTTGATTCTTTGAAACTTCGATCTATTCCACCTAAGCATGATATAAATGAGTCTCTCAAAGCCATGAGAATTTCCATTGATGAGTGCAAAGAAAGAACCGCTAGGTTGCGTGCTAAGAAAGATTGCTTTGTAAAAGCGCGTTCTTCTAGTTTCCATGAAAATAATGATGAAGATCTAAAAGTTATTGATGTGTCCCCTATTAAATACCTGTTTTAAAATATGAATCTTAATAATGATGGGACTGGAGATGAGTCAACTTTAGTTAAAAGGCGTCCCAATTATTCGGAGTTTTTAGATCTTGATGCTAAATTTGGTAAAAGTGGGATTGGAGAGGTCAAGACTTTACATAGCATTGAACCCACTATTATGGATTTTAAGGAATTTAATTATGATAATTGTTCTTTAGTAGATTGTATTTCCTTGTTGCAATCCGTGTTGAATTCTCCTCATGCTTATAGTCAAAATAAAGCTTTTACCAAACATATTGTTGATGCCTTGATGCAATCTTATGAAGAAAAACTTAATTTGGAAGTTTCTAGAAAACTTTATGATGAGTGGGAGCCTACTATAAAGATTAAAATTAAAGATCATGAGTGCTATGCTTTGTGTGATTTGGGTGCTAGTGTTTGCACGATTGCGAAAACTTTATGTGATGTACTAGGTTTCCATGGTTTTGATGATTGCTCTTTAAACTTGCACCTTGCGGATTCCACTATTAAGAAACCTATGGGAAGGATCAATGATGTTCTTATTGTTGCAAATAGGAATTATGTACCCGTAGATTTTATCGTTCTTGATATAGATTGCAATCTTTCATGTCCTATTATTCTTGGTAGACCTTTCCTTAGAACGATTGGTGCAATTATTGATATAAAGGAAGGGAATATTAGATTCCAATTTCCATTAAGGAAAGGCATGGAACACTTCCCTAGAAAGAAATTTAAATTACCTTATGAATCTATCATGTGATCTACTTATGAATTGAATGCCAAAGATGGCACTACATAGATCTATCCTTGCTTTTATGCCTAGCTAGGGCGTTAAACGATAGCGCTTCTTGGGAGGCAACCCAATTTTATTTTAGTTCCTTGATTTTTGCTTCGGTGTAGTAATAAATATTTCATCTAGCTTCTGTTTAGATGTGTTTTCATGTTTTAATTAGTGTTTCTGCCAAGCAGAACCTATAGGATAACCTACGGTGATAGTTAATTTGATTCTGCTGAAAAACAGAAACTTTTGCGCGCACAAAAATAATTTTAGTAAATCACAAAAATGTGATTTGCTTTGATTATTTTTTCTGTAGATCAATAGATAAATTTCCCAGGACTTCCTATTTTGGTAGGATTTTTAGAGTTCCAGAATTATTTGAAAGTTACAGATTGCTACAGATTATTATGTTTTTGACAGATTCTGTTTTTCGTGTGTTGTTTGCTTATTTTGATGCATCTATGGCTAGTATCAGGGGGTATGAACCATAGAGAAGTTGGAATACAGTAGTTTTAACACCAATATAAATAAATAATGAGTTCATTACAGTACCTTATGTGGTGGTTTTTCTTTCTTGCACTAACAGAGCTTATGAGATTTCCTGTTGAGTTTTGTGTTGTGAAGTTTTCAAGTTTTGGGTAAAGATTTGATGGACTATGGAATAAGGAGCGGCAAGAGCCTAAGCTTGGGGATGCCCATGGCACCCCAAGATATTCAAGGATAACCAAAAGCCTAAGCTTGGGATGCCCCGGAAGGCATCCCCTCTTTCGTCTTCGTCTATTGGTAACTTTACTTGGAGCTGTATTTTTATTCGCCACATGATATGTGTTTTGCTTGGAGCGTCTTGTATGATATTAGTTTTTTCTTTTTAGATTACCACAATCATACTTAATGTACAGACCTTTTGGTAGAAACCCACTTGATTTGGAATTTATTAGAATACTCTATGTGCTTCACTTATATCTTTTGAGCTAGATAATTTTGCTCTAGTGCTTCACTTATACCTTTTAAAGCACGATGGTGGTTTAATTTTGTAGAAATTGTTGACTCTCATGCTTCACTTATATTGTTTTGAGAGTCTTTTAGAACAGCATGATATTTTCTATGGTTATAAGATTGGTCCTAGAATGATGGGCATCCAAGTTGGGTATAATAAAAACTATAATACGAAGTAAATTGGATGCTATGATCAATTTGATACTCGATAATTGTTTTGAGATATGGAGGTGGTAATATTAGAGTCATGCTAGTTGGGTAATTGTGAATTTAAAGAATGCTTGTGTTGAAGTTGGAAAGTCCCATAGCATGCACGTATGGTAACCATTGTGTAACAAATTTGAAACATGAGGTGTTCTTAGATTGTCATTTATGAGTGGCGCTCGGGGACGAGCGATGATCTTTTCCTACCAATCTATCCCCCTAGGAGCATGCACGTAGTGCTTGGTTTTTGATGACTTGTAGATTTTTGGAATAAGTATATGAGTTCTTTATGACTAATGTGAGTCCATGGACTATACGCACTTTTACCTTTCCATCATTGCTAGCCTCTTCGGTACCGTGCATTGCCCTTTCTCACCTTGAGAGTTGGTGCAAACTTCGCCGGTGCATCCAAACCCCGTGATACGATACGCTCTATCACACATAAACCTCCTTATATCTTCCTCAAAACATCCACCATACCTACCTATTATGGCATTTCCATAGCCATTCCGAGATATATTGCCATGCAACTTTCCACCGTTCCGTTCATCATGACACGCATCATCATTGTCATAATGCCTTGCATGATCATGTAGTTGACAACGTATTGTGGCTAAGCCACCTTCATAATTTTTCATACATGTCACTCTTGATTCATTGCCCATCCCGGTAATCCGCCGGAGGCGTTCATATAGAGTCATATCTTGTTCTAGTTTTGAGTTGTAACTCATGAGTTATAAATAAATAGAAGTGTGATGATCGTCATTATTAGAGCATTGTCCACAAATAAAAAAAGAAGAAAGGCCAAATAAAAAAAGGCCAAATATATATAAAAAAGAGAAAGGCCAAATAAAAAAAAGGGCCCAAAAAATAGGGGGACAATGCTACTATTTTTTCCACACTTGTGCTTCAAAGTAGCACCATGTTCTTCATATAGAGAGTCTCATTTGTTGTCACTTTCATATACTAGTGGGAATTTTTTATTATAGAACTTGGCTTGTATATTCCAATGATGGGCTTCCTCAAAATGCCCTAGGTCTTTGTGAGCAAGAAAGTTGGATGCACACCCACTAGTTTCTTTTGTTGAGCTTTCATGCATTTATAGCTCTAGCGCATCCATTGCATGGCAATACCTACTCCTCATGTTGACATCAATTGATGGGCATCTCCATAGCCCGTTGATTAGCCTCGTTAAAATGAGACTTTCTTATTTTTTGTTTTCTCCACACAACCTCCATCATCATATTCTATTCCACCCATAGTGCTATATCCATGGCTCACGCTCATGTATTGCATGAAAGTTGAAAAAAGTTTGAGATAACTAAAGTATGAAACAATTGCTTGGCTTGTCATTGGGGATGTGCAAGACGAGAGCATTTTTGTGTGACGAAAATGGAGCATGACCAAACTATATGATTTTGTAGGGATAAACTTTCTTTAGCCATGTTATTTTGAGAAGACATGATTGCTTTGATTAGTATGCTTGAAGTATTACAATTTCTTATGTCAATATGAACTTTTATTTTGAATCGTTTGGATCTGAACATTCATGCCACGATAAAGAAAATAACATTGAGAATTATGCTAGGTAGCATTCCACATCGAAAATTCTGTTTTTATCATTGACCTACTCGAGGACGAGCAGGAATTAAGCTTGGGGATGCCTGATACGTCTCCAATGTATCTATAATTTTTGATTGTTCCATGCTATTATATTACCTGTTTTGAATGTTTATGGGCTTTAATTTACACTTCTATATCATTTCTGGGACTAACCTACTAACCGGAGACCCAACCCGAATTGCTGTTTTTTTTGCCTATTTCAGTGTTTCGAAGAAAAGGAATATCAAACGGAGTCCAAACGGAATGAAACCTTCGGGAGGGATCTTTTTGGAATAAACGCAATCCAGGGGACTTGGAGTGGACGTCAAGCAACAAACGAGGCAGCCACGAGGGTGCCCAGTGCGCCCCCTGGGGGTGGGCGCGCCCCCACCCTCATGGGCCCCTCGTGCGTCAACCGACCTACTTCTTCCTCCTATATATATATCCACGTACCCCGAAAACATCCAGGAGCACCACGAAAAACTATTTCCACCGCCGCAACCTTCTGTATCCGCGAGATCCCATCTTGGAGCCTTCACCGGTGCTCTGCCGGAGGGGGAATCGACCATGGAGGGCCTCTACATCACCTCCAAGGCCTCTCCGATGAGTTGTGAGTAGTTTACCATAGACCTTCGTGTCCATAGTTATTAGCTAGATGGCTTCTTCTCTTTCTTTGAATCTCAATACCAAGTTCTCCTCGATCTTCTTGGAGATCTATTTGATGTAACTCTTTTTGCGGTGTGTTTGTCGAGATCCGATGAATTGTGGGTTTATGATCAAGTTTATCTATGAAAAATATTTGAATCTCCTCTGAATTCTTTTATGTATGATTGGTTATCTTTGCAAGTCTCTTCGAATTATCAGTTTGGTTTGGCCTACTAGATTGATCTTTCTTGCAATGGGAGAAGTGCTTAGCTTTGGGTTCAATCTTGAGGTGTCTGTCGGTGTCAAAACCGGCGGATCTCGGGTAGGGGGTCCCGAACTGTGCGTCTAGGCGGATGGTAACAGGAGACAAGGGACACAATGTTTTATCCAGGTTCGGGCCCTCTCGATGGAGGTAAAACCCTACGTCCTGCTTGATTAATATTGATGATATGGGTAGTACAAGAGTAGATCTACCACGAGATCAAGGAGGCTAAACCCTAGAAGCTAGCCTATGGTATGATTGTTGTAATGTATGTTGTCCTACGGACTAAAGCCCTCCGGTTTATATAGACACCGGAGAGGGCTAGGGTTACACAGAGTCGGTTACAATGGTAGGAGATCTACATATCCGTATTGCGAAGCTTGCCTTCCACGCCAAGGAAAGTACCATCCGGACACGAGCCGGAGTCTTCAATCTTGTATCTTTGTAGTCTTGGAGTCCGGCGGACAATGATAGTCCGGCTGTCCGGACACCCCCTAGTCCAGGACTCCCTCAGTGTCCTTTCCCAATGACAGCAGGGGCAGCAAGGCACGTATTGTATTGTTGCCATCAAGGATAAAAAGATGGGGTTTATGTCATATTGCATGAGTTTATCCCTCTAGATCATGTCATCTTTCTTAATGCATTACTCTGTTCTTCATGAACTTAATACTCTAGATGCAGGACAAGTACCTGGCCTACGAGGTTTCGCACAGGTTGCCTGCCCAAGGGCAGGCCGTGCCCGCCCCCGAGCCCGGTGAATACTTCGTTTTCGTATCCCACCTCCGTCGGGGTTTAAGCTTCCCAACGGATCCCTTCGTGAGAGGGCTCCTGTTCTACTATGGGCTGGACTTTCACGACTTGGCTCCGGAGTCCATCCTCCATATCTCCGCATTCATTATCGTCTGCGAAGCCTTCCTCCGCGTCATTCCCCACTTCGGCCTATGGCTGAAGACCTTCAAGGTGGAGCCGAAGATGATTGGGGGGCGTCAAGCGGAGTGCGGCGGGGCGACCATAAGCAAAAAGGTCGATGCCCCGTGGCCCGAGGGTTCCTTCCAAGAGGAACTTGGGCTGTGGCAGCAGGAGTGGTTCTACATCACCGCTCCAAGGGGCAGCAGGCAAAAGCCGCCGCCCTTATTTCGCCCGGGACCTCCACGCCAACTGATGTCGTGGGTCAACCAAGGGCTCAACTGGGGGCCGTCCGAGGACGTGCCCTCACTGCAGGGCCGGATTCGAGACCTCCAAGCGAGGGAGATCGACCTGATCAAGGTGATGCAGGTTATGCTAATCAGGCATCTTCCGCCCTGCAAACGCCGTCCTCTCCGTCTATGGGAGTTTAATCTGGAGGGACCTCGTATTCTCCAACACTTTATGGGTGCGACACCCATGGAGATGTACAAGCTGTTCTTCGGACCGCAGGTGGCGTGTCCGGATTCAGCCGAGGACGCAGGCCTAAGCCGCGATCGCCCGGATACTCAAGTAAATAGCTCAGAGTCCGGACATTTTGTTTATATGCCTTTCTAGAGTTCGCCTCCTGACCCCTTGTTCTTTACAGGAATGGGTGGCGCGATCAAGGCTGATAAGGTGTCCGGCCCCCCTCCCAGAGACCGCACTGGAGCCCCTGCTGGTCAGAATGTTGGAGGTTGCGCCCGCAGAAGGGGGCGACGGGGAAAATAGAGGAGCTAATATTTCGCCCAAAGGGGCGACTGAAGAGAGGGGAACCAAGAATCCCTCCCCTCAGGGGGAGAAGAGGACCACCTCCGAAGATCCGGAGGCCAAAGCCCCTAAGCGTGGGAAGAGATCTTCACCGGGGGGTCCGGCGTCCGGAGAGAATCCGGGCGCGCAATCATCGCCGAAGGACCAGCCCTCCAACGAGCTGTGAGTATGAAAGAGGAAGTTAATTAGTAAGGAAATACCTTCATTTGTGCTTCTGTGGGTAACTGAAATATTCATATTGTAGTTCGGATCTGCAGCCTTCTCAGATGAGTTCATCTTCGGGGGACCTTCTTCCGGAGATGATGGAGAGCGATACGCCTCCGTCCGCAGCGCCGCCAGATGAGGCAGGCGAGCCCGAAGTGTCATCACGGAGGGTATCCCCGAGTCCGGAGGGGCCAGAGAGTTCGGCACCTACCAGTGTCCGGCCGGGACAACTGAAGAATCTGCTTGAGAGGGCGTCCATTTCAGAAGATCACCGTGCGTTAATGCGTATGGTGATTGGAAGGATTTCGTCCGCCGAGAGCGAATTGCGTAATGCCGCCATGAGTTTGCTGGCGGGATTTGAGGTATGCGAGAATGACGCACCCCTTTGTCTTTTAACAGTTTTGCATATAAAAAATGCGCCCTGTATAGATAGTAGCCCCTGAGACTCAGTAGGTTGTCGGAAACGACAGCGTACCGAGGATCGAAATCTGAAGTAATGAATTCCGTCGTTCCTATGCAGGTGGCGGATAGTCCGGGGGCTAGTCGGACTAGTGAGTTAGCCGAGTTAAATCGGCAACTTGACTTGGCAGATGCGGACATCGCACTTGTCAACAGGCAACTTGACGAGTCGCAAGGTAAAAGAGTTCTCCGCAGTCGCTTTATTAAGGGGGTCAAAGCCCTCCTTTGATAAATTATATGCTGTTTGTACAGACGGTGCTGCTGCTGTGGAGGACCTTCGGGCCGAACTTGCTCGAGCTAAGGAGCAAACCCGAAGGAGTAAAGCGGCTGCCTCGAGGGCGGCCGGGGAGTTGAAAGCCGAAAAGGCTGCGCACTGCCTAAGCAGGGCAGAGGTGGCCGAATTGGCCATGAAAGTAAAGGATGCTGCCGACCGGAATGAGGCTCTTGAAAAGGAGCGCTTATCGGAGCGGGAAGACCTGAAGAAGGCCACCGCCGAAGCCAAGGATGCCCGCACTGCAATGCGGGCTATGAAGGAGGAACTGCACCAGGCCGGAGATATCGTGGCTGGCAAGCCTTTCCTGCTGCCCCGCCGGTTTATGGATGGGAAGTATGCTCAATTTGAGCGGCTGTGGAGTCTGGAGGATCCGTACATGGACTTGGCTGCAAGTGCGGCCGATGCCATTAAGCACTTCCGGAGCCAGGAGGATCACGAGACGGAAGAGCTATATTGGTCTCAATTCCACAGTCTGGATCGCTCACTTCCATTGACAGACCGGCTGGCCGAATGGGCCGAGCTAAATAGATTGTCCGGACTTGCCATGACTGACATCGTGGCCCATGTATGGCCAGAGAGGTCCAAGGCGACGAGCTACTTCGGCTTACTGCAGCAATTCCTTGGAGCGGTGCCGCATATAAAGGAGATGAAGCGGTCGGCCTGCATAGAGGGCGCGCGGATGGCTCTTGCCCGTGTGAAGGCGCATTGTCCAGAGATGGACGCCACCGCTGTTGCTGCCCAGGGTTCGGATGAAGACCGGCTCCCTGCCGAGCACTATTTCGGGGAAGTTATGCGTGGCGCTCGTGTAATAGAGTCGCAGTGCTCGAAGAATGTAACGTTCAAATGAACGCATTAGCTTGTAAATTGATGATTATGTTATAACTGCTTTTTATACTTGTGCGTCCAAGTAGTAAAACTTCTCCTGTGCGGCCGTTTACGTATACTTGTGTATAACTTGAAAGATGGCAGTCTTCGGCTTCAGCCCCCACGCACAAGGTGCTGGGGTGTTCGCAAAAATAGCGCGTTTTCACACTTAATCCGACGACTCGGTCCTGTTATAAGGAGGCGATAGCATAGCGAACGAGGCAATCCGGACTATAATGCTTTATCACTTTCACTTAGCCAGTGGAGCTCGAGGGTGGGGCTACGATATAGCCCCTGGTGGCATTGCCCTTCACCGAAGTCGGAGCGCGTGTGCCTGACCGGGAAACGGCCCTTCGTCAAAGCGGGGAATTCTAAACATTCTGATAGTCGATCGAGTGGTTGACCAGTCTCTCGCTGTATCATGACAGTCAGTTTTCGTCTTTCTCTACTGAGGTGCTCGCCCAGCCGAACTGGGGCACAATCGCAGTAGTTCTCCTGGTGCCGCGTTAGCCGATGATACGGAACGTAAGGCAGCAAAACACAGGAGCCGGGCAAACCCAACATTTGACCAAAGACATGATTCGGAGCTGATGCATATAATGCCTAACTCGAGACGCCGAACACTCCCTAAGGTGTTCGGTCTTTATAATAATGGGCAGAACGATGCCCTAAGCCCCTAGTGTCCAGGTACGGGCATGGTCTTCTGACACGGCCGATGCCAAAGCGCCAGGCTCCGCTTTGGTTATAGGAAGAAACCAAGGGAGAATAACAACAAGAGACAGTAAAAAAGGTTTACGCAGGGTCTTAATCTGAAAAGAATCCTCACAACGGGTCCCTACTGCACGTCTGCGCCTGTGTCTCCGTTGCGCCGTTATCCTGGACGGGTATGCACATTGTTCATCTGTAGAAAGAGAGGAACGTTTAGTTTTAAAAACAATTCGTGCGGAAAATATGTAAAATAAAAAATATAAATAATTGAAGCAGGGTTTGTATGAACCCGCGGTTGTTTGTGCGCGCAGCCCCCTGTGAAGGGGTATGCGGCTAGGGAGCCCCTAGCCTACTGACGCCGGATTCGTCTATCCGAGTCCGGGGTCTTTAAGTGACCGTCGCACTGAAATGACGCCACGCGGACCAGGCATCTTGAGTGTAAGAGACGCGTAATGCGGTATAGCATTGAAGCGGACAAAAGCCTTACGTCCCAAGAGTGCTTGATATTCACTTTCAAATGGGACGATGTGAAAAATTAATTTTTCTCGTCGAGAATTGTTCGGCGATCCGAACACGACTTCTAGTAATATGGAGCCCGTGCACTTGGCGTAAGGGCCTGGCGTCACTCCTTTGAAGGAAGTGCGGCTGTGTCGGATTTTGGCAGGGTTTATCCCCATCCTACAGACTGTTTTGGAATACAGCAGGTTTAAGTCACTGCCTCCGTCCATTAGGACACTAGTAAATTGTAATCCGTCTATTATGGGATTCAATATCAGGGGAGTCCGTCCCGCATTTTGAACGCTTCTGGAATAGCCCAGGTGGTCGAAAGTGATTGGTTTTAATATCCAATCTCTACGGTCTGCTGGGTTGGACCGTGCGAAGCTCTTTTTAGAAAGTGCCGCACTATTTTTCCGTATTATCACATGAAGTGAGTTTACTGCTTTGACCCCTTGTGGGAAAGTCTTTTGTTTTCCGGTGCTCTGCTGGTGGGGTTTATCTTCTTCGCTTGACGCGTCGAGCCCCTTGTGTTCGGCATTTAGTCGGCCGGATTGTTTAAAAACCCAACAATCCCTGTGGGTGTGATTTGCAGGCCTTCCGGGGGTACTGTGGATTTGGCATATCCGACACAAAATTTTGTTTAAGTTGGACAATTCGTCACTGTCATCCTTAAGAGGCTGTGTTTTATTATTGGGCCGCGAGCTTTTGAATCCGGCGTTGACTGCCGCGCTCTTTGGGCTTTTCTCTTTATTCCGGCGCTGCTCTTTTCTGCGCCGTGATTTTCCGTTTCCATCTCTTATCTCTGATGTACTTGGGTCGCTGGTGCTGCATCATGCTAACCAGCTATCCTCGCCCGCACAGAAGCGGGTCATGAGGCTTGTTAGTGCGGACATTGTCCTCGGTTTCTCTTGGCCGAGGTGCCTGGCGAGCCATTCGTCTCGGACATTGTGCTTGAAAGCTGCTAAGGCTTCGGCGTCCGGACAGTCGACTATTTGGTTCTTTTTCGTAAGGAACCTGTTCCAGAATTTCCGCGCTGACTCTCCGGGCTGTTGAGTTATATGACTTAGATCATCTGCATCCGGAGGACGGACATAAGTCCCTTGAAAATTTGCTCTAAACGCGTCCTCGAGCTCTTCCCAACTTCCAACAGTATTTTCTGGGAGGCTTTTAAGCCAATGACGGGCTGGCCCTTTGAGCTTGAGGGGTAGGTATTTTATGGCGTGGAGATCATCTCCTCTGGCCATATGTATATGTAGTATATAATCTTCTATCCGGACTCCTGGGTCTGTTGTTCCATCGTAGGCCTCTATGTTTATGGGTTTAAATCCTGCTGGGAATTCATGGTCCAGCACCTCGTCAGTGAAACATAGTGGGTGTGCGGCGCCCCTGTATTTGTGTGTGCCGCTATCATCGGACACTTGACGTTTTGCCTTGCTTCCTGGGGCCTTCTCCTTTGGCCCGTAGATGGATCTGGCTGGGCCATCTATCCTTCCAAGTTCGTTGGTTGGTTTATGTGTGGCGCCGCTGTCAGAATTTGGCCTATCATCTGGCCGTCTATCCAGCCAGGCAGCCCCTTTATTTTTGGACGGTGGGGGCTCTATGGCCTCCTCGTCGAATTCTGGTAGCAACTTGCGCTTCGGGTAGCTCTTTGATTGGTGGCCATTGCCGTACTTATCTGCGGTTTTGAGCACTTTGCTCCATCTCATTCTGAGTGTGTCTTCCGCTGTTTTGAGCCTCCGTTTTTCCTTCTTCAGGCTTTTTGCAGTACTGACGAGTCTTTTCCGAAGATTCTTGCTCTCCGGCGGTGTGTCCGGCGTGAGGTCGTCCGGACTGTTGTTTTCACCTGGCCTGGACTGATTATCTGACTCGTCATGGTCGGACGGTTGCTTATCTGCGTGTTCGTCGTCCGTTTGTGAGCCTTGCCGTATTGCGGGCTCTTTGGGAGCGTTGTTGTCGAGGCGGGACTTAGGACGGCGCCTGCGCCGCCGTTTTGGTCGTTTATCGGCGTGGTCATCTTCTGCCGCGGCCTGTTGATCCTCGTTATCGCTCTCCTTTGGGGTGTCTACCATATATATGTCATGTGACGAGGTAGTCCTCCCGTGCCTTATAGGCTCTGTTTCTTGTTCGTCTCCAGCATTGTCGTCTATCCCGTCAATGTCTTCGGAGTCAAGGTCTAGCATGTCGATTAGATCGTCGACAGTGGCTACAAAGTGGGTGGTGGGTGGGCTCTGAATTTCTTCGTCGTCCGTATCCCAACCATCCTGGCCATAATCCGGCCAGGACTCTCCTGATAATGAGAGATGCTTTAGTGAATTCAAGATATCGCCGAAAGGCAAGCATTGGAAGATGTCCGCGGTGGAGAATTCCATAACCGGCGCCCAATCCGGATCGATTGGTAGGGGCGCGGGAGGTTCGGAGTCCGGCAAGGAGTCCGGCGCCTCGGAATCACGAGTTTCGCGGGGGGCAAGATTGGTGTTCGGCTCCATCGCCGTGGATATTGAAGTCCCCAGGGTGGCGTCTATCCACCGGCCCTCGATCTGGGCGATTGGCTCCGGGCTAATGGCCGAAGCAGATCCGTGTGCGGCCACCAAGGCACTGTTCGGCGGCAGAGCTAGATCATGCCCATCGTCAGAGTGCGGCGCGCTTGGCTGTGGCTCGAGTCCGTCGAAGATCAAGTCTCCGCGGACATCGGCCGTGAAGTTTAAGCTTCCAAATCTGACCTGACGGCCAGGGGCGTAGCTTTCGATCTGCTCCAGATGGACAAGTGAATTAGCCCGCAGTGCGAAGCCGCCGGATACGAAGATCCGTTCGGGGAGAAAAGTCTCACCCTGGACAGCGTTGTTGGTTGAAGATGCCATCTAACCTATCGGTGACGACACAGAGGAACTCTCAATGAAAGCACCAATGTCAGTGTCAAAACCGGCGGATCTCGGGTAGGGGGTCCCGAACTGTGCGTCTAGGCGGATGGTAACAGGAGACAAGGGACACAATGTTTTATCCAGGTTCGGACCCTCTCGATGGAGGTAAAACCCTACGTCCTGCTTGATTAATATTGATGATATGGGTAGTACAAGAGTAGATCTACCACGAGATCAAGGAGGCTAAACCCTAGAAGCTAGCCTATGGTATGATTGTTGTAATGTATGTTGTCCTACAGACTAAAGCCCTCCGGTTTATATAGACACCGGAGAGGGCTAGGGTTACACAGAGTCGGTTACAATGGTAGGAGATCTACATATCCGTATTGCCAAGCTTGCCTTCCACGCCAAGGAAAGTACCATCCGGACACGAGCTGGAGTCTTCAATCTTGTATCTTCGTAGTCTTGGATTCCGGCGGACAATGATAGTCCGGCTGTCCGGACACCCCCTAGTCCAGGACTCCCTCAGTGTCCTTTCCCAATGACAGCAGGGGCAGCAAGGCACGTATTGTATTGTTGCCATCAAGGATAAAAAGATGGGGTTTATGTCATATTGCATGAGTTTATCCCTCTAGATCATGTCATCTTTCTTAATGCATTACTCTGTTCTTCATGAACTTAATACTCTAGATGCAGGCATGAGTCGGGCGATGTGTGGAGTAATAGTAGTAGATGCAGAATCGTTTCGGTCTACTTGTCACGGACGTGATGCCTATATACATGATCATGCCTAGATAATCTCATAACTATGCGCTTTCTATCAATTGTTCGACAGTAATTTGTTCACCCACCGTAATACTTATGCTATCTTGAGAGAAGCTACTAGTGAATCCTATGGCCCTCGGGTCTATCTTTTATCATATAAGTTTTCCATCTACTTTTATTTGCATCTTTTATTTTCCAATCTATATCAACAAAATACCAAAAATATTCATCTTATCTTATTTTCTCTATCAGATCTCACTTTCGCAAGTTACCATGAAGGGATTGACAACCCCTTTATTGCGTTGGCTGCAAGGTTCTTGTTTGTTTGTGTAGGTGCGTGGGACTTTTGGGGAGCCTCCTACTGGATTGATACCTTGGTTCTCAAAAACTGAGCGAAATACTTACGCTACTTTGCTGCATCACCCTTTCCACTTCAAGGGAAAAACCAACGCATGCTCAAGAGGTAGCAACTACACCAATGAGTATGTTCGCATTGGAGAAGATACCGCGATCAAATGCATGTGGGTGTTTGCCAAGGTTTTCATTCGGGTTTTTGGTCCCTATCTGTTGGGAAACGTAGCATGCAATTTCAAAATATTTCCTACGCTCACGCAAGAGATATCTAGGAGATGCATAGTAACGAGAGGGGGAGAATGTGTCCATGTACCCTCGTACACTGAAAGCGGAAGCGTTAGCTTAACGCGGTTGATGTAGTAGAACGTCTTCTCGATTCAACCGGTCAAGCACCAAACGTACGACACCTCCGAGTTCTGCACACGTTCAGCTCGATGACATCCCTCGAACTCTTGATCCAGTAGAGGGTCGAAGGAGTAGATTAGTTCCGTCAGCACGACGGTGTGGTGACGGTGATCGTGATGTGATCTACGCAGGGCTTCGCCTAAGCACTACGACAATATGACCGGAGGAGTAAACGGTGGAGGGGGGCACCGCACACGGCTAAGAACAATTGATGTGCCTTGAGGTGCCCCCTGCCCCCGTATATAAAGGAGGAGAGGGGAGGAGGGCCGGCCTAGGGCGCGCCCAAGTGGGGGGCAGTCCTACTAGGACTCCTAGTCCTGCCCCCCTTCCTTTCTAATGGAGGGGGAAAGAGGAAAGTAGAGGGAGAGGGAGAGGGAGAAGGAAAGGGGGGTCGTGCCCCCTCCCCTTGTCCAATTCGGAATCCGCATGGGGGGCGCGTGCGCCACCTCCTTGTGGCCTGCCTGGCCTCTCCCCTATGGCCCATGAGGCCCATTACTTCCCCCGGGGGGTTCCGGTAACCCCTCGGTACTGCAATAAATTCCCGGAACACTCCGGAACCATTCCGGTGTCCGAATACCACGTTCCAATATATCAATCTTTACCTCTCGACCATTTCGAGACTCCTCGTCATCTATGTGTTCTCATCCGGGACTCTGAACAACTTTCGTTCACCAAAACACATAACTCATATAATACATATCGTCATCGAACGTTAAGCGTGTGGACCCTACGGGTTCGAGAACTATGTAGACATGACCGAGACACCTCTCTGGTTAATAACCAATAGTGGAACCTGGATGATCATATTGGTTCCCACATATTCTATGAAGATCTTTATTGGTCGAACCGCAATGTCAACATACATTATTCCCTTTGTCATCGGTATGTTACTTGCCCGAGATTCGATCGTCCGTATCTTCATACCTAGTTCAATCTCGTTACCGGCAAGTCTCTCTACTCGTTCCGTAGTGCATCATCCCGTAACTAACTCATTAGTCACATTGCTTGCAAGGCATCATATGATGTGCATTACCAAGAGGGCCCGGAGATACCTCTCCGATACTCGGAGTGACAAATCCTAACCTCGATCTATGCCAACCCAACAAACACCTTCGGAGATACCTGTAGAGCATCTTTATAATCACCAAGTTACCTTGTGACATTTGATAGCACACAAGGCATTTCTTCGGTGTCCGGGAGTTGCATAATCTCATAGTCGGAGGAATATGTATTTGACATGAAGAAAGCAGTAGCAATAAAACTGAACGATCATTATGCTAAACTAATGGATGGGTCTTTTCCATCACATCATTCCTCTAATGATGTGATCCCGTTCATCAAATGACAACTCATGTCCATGGCTAGGAAACTTAACCATCTTTGATCAACGAGCTAGTCTAGTAGAGGCATACTAGGGACACGGTGTTTTGTCTATGTATTCACACATGTATCAAGTTTCCAGTTAATGCAATTCTAGCATGAATAATAAACATTTATAATAATATAAGGAAATATAAAATAACAACTTTATTATTGCCTCTAGGGCATATTTCTTCAGTCTCCCACTTGCACTAGAGTCAATAATCTAGATTATATTGTAATGAATCTAACACCCATGGAGTCTTGGTGCTGATCATGTTTTGCTCGTGGAAGAGGCTTAGTAACGGGTCTGCCACATTCAGATCCGTATGTATTTTGAAATTTTCTATGTCTCCCTCCTTGACCAAATCTCGAATGGAGTTGAAGCGTCTCTTGATGTGCTTGGTCTTTTTGTGAAATCTGGATTCCTTCGCCAAGGCAATTGCTCCAGTATTGTCAAAAAAGATTTTCATTGGACCCGATGCACTAGGTATTACACCTAGATCAGATATGAACTCCTTCATCCAGACTCCTTCATTTGCTGCTTCCGAAGTAGCTATGTACTCCGATTCACATGTAGATCCCGCCACGACGCTCTGCTTGGACTGCACCAACTGACAACTCCACCATTCAATAAAAATACGTATTCGGTTTGCGAAATAGAGTCATCCGGATCAGTGTCAAAGCTAGTGTCGATGTAACCACTTACGACAAGCTCTTTGTCACCTCCATAAATAAGAAACATATCCCTAGTCCTTTTTAGGTACTTCAGGATGTTCTTGACCGTTGTCCAGTGATCCACTCCTAGATTACTTTGGTACCTCGCTGCTAAACTAATAGCAAGGCACACATCAGGTCTGGTACATAGCATAGCATACATGATAGAATCTACGGCTGAGGCATAGGGAATGACTTTTATTTTCTCTCTATCTTCTGCAGTGGGTCGGGCATTGAGTCTGACTCAACTTTACACCTTGTAACACAGGCAAGAACCCTTTCTTTGATTGATCCATTTTGAACTTCTTCAAAACTTTATCAAGGTATGTTCTTTGTGAAAGTCCTATCAAGCGTCTTGATCTATCTCTATAGATCTTGATGCCCAATATATAAGCAGCTTTACCAAGGTCTTTCATTGAAAAATTCTTATTCAAGTATCCTTTTATTCCCAAAAATTCTACACCATTTCCAATCAACAATATGTCATCCACATATAATATTAGAAATGCTATAGAGCTCCCACTCATTTTCTTGTAAATACAGGCTTCTCCAAAAGTCTGTATAAAACAATATGCTTTGATCACCTCATCAAAGTGTATTTTCCAACTCCGAGATGGATCACTGGAGCTTACACACTTTGTTAGCACCTTTAGGATCAAGAAAACCTTCCGGTTGCATCATATACAACTCTTCTTTAAGAAATCCATTAAGGAATGCAGTTATGACATCCATTTGCCAGATTTCATAGTCATAAAATGCGGCAATTGCTAACATGATTCTGACAGACTTAAGCATCGCTACGGGTGAGAAAGTCTCATCGTAGTCAACTCCTTGAACTTGTCGAAAACCTTTTGCAACAAGTCGAGCTTTATAGACAGCAACATTACCATCAATGTCAGTCTTCTTATTGAAGATCCATTTATTTTCTATGGGTCGCCAATCATCGGGCAGATCCACCAAAGTCCACACTTTGTTCTCATACATGGATCCTATCTCAGATTTCATGGCCTCAAGCCATTTATTGGAATCTAGGCTCATCATAACTTCTTCATAGTTCGTAGGTTCGTCATGTTCAAGTAACATGACCTCCAGAAGAGGATTACCGTACCACTCTGGTGAGGATCATGCTCCGTTTGACCTACAAGGTTCTGTAGTAACTTGATCTGTAGTTTCATGGTCTGTATCATTAGCTTGCTCTCCAGTTAGTGTAGACAGCACGGGGACAGATTTCTCGGATGAGCTACTTTTCAAATTGAGAGTAGATACAATTACCTCATCAAGTTCTACTTTCCTCCCACTCACTTCTTTCGAGAGAAACTCCTTCTCTAGAAAGGTTCCTTTATTAGCAATAAAGACTTTGCCTTCTGACTTGTGGTAGAAGGTGTACCCAATTGTTTCCTTAGCGTATCCTATGAAGATGCGCTTCTCTGATTTGGGTTCGAGCTTATCAGGCTGAAGCCTTTTGACATAAGCATCATATTCCCAAACTTTAAGAAACGACAGCTTAGGTTTGTTGCCAAACCACAGTTCATACGGTGTCGTCTCAATGGACTTTGATGGTGCCCTATTTAATGTGAATGCAGTTGTCTCTAATGCATAACCCCAAAACGATAGTGGTAAATCATTAAGAGACATCATAGATCGCACCATATCCAATAAAGTGCGGTTACGACATTCGGACACACCATTATGCTATGGTGTTCCAGGTGGCGTGAGCTGTGAAACTATTCCACATTGTTTTAAATGAAGGCCAAACTTGTAACTCAAATATTCTCCTCCATGATCAGATCATAGAGACTTTATTTTCTTGTTATGATGATTCTCCACTTCACTCTGGAATTCTTTGAACTTTTCAAATGTTTCAGACTTGTGTTTCATTAAGTAGATATACCCATATCTACTCAAATCATCTGTGAAGGTCAGAAAATAATGATACCCGCCACGAGCCTAAACACTCATCGGACCGCATACATCGGTATGTATTATCTCCGATAAATCATTAGCTCGTTCCATTGTTCCGGAGAATAGAGTTTTAGTCATCTTCCCATAAGGCACGGTTTGCAAGTATCAAATGATTCATAATCAAGTGATTCCAAAAGTCCATCTGTATGGAGTTTCTTCATGCGCTTTACACTGATATGACCCAAACGGCAGTGCCACAAATAAGTTGCACTATCATTACCAACTTTGCATCTTTTGGCATAAATATTATGAATATGTGTATCACCACGATCAAGATTCAACTAAAATAGACCACTCTTCAAGGGTGCATGACCATAAAAGATATTACTCATATAAATAGAACAACCATTATTCTCTGATTTAAATGAATAACTGTCTCACACTAAACAAGATCTAGATATAGTGTTCATGCTCAATGCTGGCACTAAATAAAAATTATTCAGCTCTAAAACTAATCCCGAAGGTAGATGTAGGGGTAGCGTGCCCACGGCGATCACATCGACCTTGGAACCATTCCCGACGCGCATCGTCACCTCGTCCTTAGGCAATCTTTGTTTGATCCATAGTCCCTGCTTCGAGTTACAAATATGAGCAACCAAACCGGTATCAAATACCCAAGCACTACTACAATAATTAGTAAGATACACATCAAAAACATGTATATCAAATATACCTTTGTTCACTTTGCCATCCTTCTTATCCGCCAAATACTTGGGGCAGTTCCGCTTCTAGTGACCAGTCCCTTTTCAGTAGAAGCACTCAGTTTCAAGCTTGGGTCCAGCTTTGGGTTTCTTCCCGGGAGTGACAACTTGCTTGTCATTCTTCTTGAAGTTCCCCTTCTTACCCTTGCCCTTATTCTTGAAACTTGTGGTCTTGTTAACCATCAACACTTGATGCTCCTTCTTGGTTTCTACCTCCGCAGCCTTTAGCATTGCGAAGAGCTCGGGAATAGTATTTTCCATCCCTTGCATATTGTAGTTCATCACAAAGCCTTTGTAGCTTGGTGGCAGTGATTGAAGAACTCTGTCAATGACACAATCATCTGGAAGATTAACTCCCAGCTGAGTCAAAAAATTATGGTACCCAGACATTCTGAGTATGTGCTCACTAACAAAACTGTTCTCCTCCATCTTGCAACTATAGAACTTGTTCGAGACTTCATATCTCTCAACTCGGTCATTTTATTGAAATATTAACTTCAACTCTCGGAACATATCATATGGTCCATGACATTCAAAACGTCTTTGAAGTCCCGATTGTAAGCCGTAAAGCATGGCATGCTGAACTAACGAGTAGTCATCAACACGCGACTGCCAGGCATTCACAATGTCTGCAGTTGCTGGGGTAGGTGGTACACCTAGCGGTGCATCAAGGACATAATTCTTCTATGCAGCAATGAGGATAATCCTCAAGTTACGGACCCAGTTCGTGTAGTTGCTACCATCACCTTTCAACTTAGATTTCTCTAGGAACGCATTAAAATTCAAGGGAACGGTAGCACGGGCCATTGATCTACAACATAGATATGAAAAAAACTACCAGGACTAAGTTCATGATAAATTAAGTTCAATTAATCATATTACTTAAGAACTCTCACTTAGATAGACATCCCTCAAGTCATCTAAATGATACGTGATCCAAATCAACGAAACCATGTCCAATCATCATGTGAGATGGAGTAGTCTTCAATGGTGAACATCTCTATGTTGATCATATCCACTATATGATTCATGTTCGACCTTTCAGTCTCCAGTGTTCCAAGGCCATATCTATATATGGTGGACTCGTCAAGTTTAACCCGAGTTTTTCGTATGTGCAAAACTGGCTTGCACCCGCTGTATATGAATGTAGAGCTTATAGCACCCGATCATCACTTGGTGTCTCAGCACGAAGAATTTTCGAAACGGTGCATACTCGGGGAGAACACTTATACCTTGAAATTTTAGTAAGCGATCATCTTATAATGCTACCGTCGTACTAAGAAAAATAAGATGCATTAAGATAAACATCACATGCAATCAAAATATGTGACCTGATATGGCCATCATCATCTTGCGCTTTTGATCTTCATCACGAGAGCAACGTCATGATCTCCATTGTCACCGGCTTGACACCTTGATCTCCATCATAGCGTCGTGGTCATCTCGCCAACTATTGCTTCTACGACTATCGCTACCGCTTAGTGATAAAGTAAAGCAATTACATGGCATATGTATTTCAGACAATAAAGCGACAACCATAAGGCTCCTGCCAGTTGCCAATAACTTTTACAAAACATGATCATCTGATACAACAACGTATATCACATCATGTCTTGACCATATCACATCACAACATGCCATGCAAAACAAGTTAGACGTCCTCTACTTTGTTGTTGCAAGTTTTATGTGGCTGCTGCGGGCTCCTATCATGAACCGTACTTACCTACGGTACAAAAACCACAACGGTGATTTATCAAGTTTGCTGTTTTAACCTTCACAAGGACCGACCACAATCAAATTCGATTCAACTAAAGTTGGAGAAACAGACACCCGCCAGCCACCTTTATGCAAAACTAGTTGCATGTCTAACGGTGGAACCGGTCTCATGAACGTGGTGACGTAAGGTTAGTTCATGAACCGGTCTTCTTGGTTCAACCGATCAAGCACCGAATGTACGGCACCTCTGAGTTCTGCACACGTTAAGCTCGAAGACGTCCCATGAACTCTTGATCCAGTAGAGGGTCAAAGGAGTAGATGAGTTCCATCAGCACGATGGCGTGGTGACGGTGATGGTGATGTGATCTGCGCAGGGCTTTGCCTAAGCACTAAGACAATATCACCGGAGGAGTAAACAGTGGAGGGGGGCACCACACACGGCTAAGAACAATTGATGTGCCTTGAGGTGCCCCCCGCCTCCGTATATAGAGGAGGAGATGGAAGGAGGGCCGACCTAGGGCGCGCCCAAGTGGGGGAGAGTCCTACTAGGACTCCTAGTCCTAGTCGCCCCCTTCCTTTCTAATGGAGGGGGAAAGAGGGAAGTAGAGGGAGAGGGAGAGGGAGAAGTAAAGGGGGGCTTCTCCCCCTCCCCTTATACAATTCGGACTACCCATGGGGGCACCTCCTTGTGGCCTGCCTTGCCTCTCCCCTATGGCTGATTGTCTGCTAGACTTACGTCGGTATTTCCCCAAGGAGGAAGGGATATGTAGTATAGCGACGGTAGGTATTCCCCTCCGTGATGAGACCAAGGTTATCGAACTAGTAGGAGAACCTCCTCACACCACGTAAACAACACCTGCACACAAATAACAAATACTTGCAACTCGACATGTTAAAGGGGTTGTCAATCCCTTTCGGGTACGTCGCCTCAAGATAGGCAAATAACTTGAGGTAAAAGTGGTACACAGGATAACTAGATCGCGGAACAAATAAATTGCAGCAAGGTATTTTTATATTTTGGGTTTAATAGATATGAAAATAAATTCAAAGGAAAATAGATCACAAAGGCAAATATGATGAAAAGAGACACGAGAGCCGTAGGTTCCACTAGTGGCTTCTCTCGAGAAAAATAGCAAACGGTGGGAAAACAATTACTGTTGGGCAATTGATAGAACTTCAAATAATCATGACGATATCCAGGCAATGATCATTATATAAGCATCACGTCCAAGATTAGTAGACCGACTCCTGTCCGCATCTACTACTATTACTCCACACATCGACCGCTATCCAGCATGCATCTAGTGTATTAAGTTCATGGAGAAACGGAGTAATGCAATAAGAATGATGACAGATGTAGACAAGATCTATTTATGTAGAAATAGACCCCATCTTGTTATCCTTAATAGCAACGATACATACATGTCGATTCCCTTTTTGTCACTAGGATCAAGCACCGTATAATCGAACCCATCACAGAGCACCTCTTCCCATTGCAAGATAAATAGATCAAGTTGGTCAAAGAAAACCCAAATATTGGAGAAGAAATACGAGGCTATAATCAATCATGCATATAAGAGATCAAAGAAGACTCAAATAACTTTCATGGATTAAAACATAAATCTGATCATAAACTCAAAGTTCATCAGATCCCAATAAACACAGTGCAAAAAGACTTACATCACATGGATCTCCAAGATACCATTGTATAGATAATCAAGAGAGAGAGAGAGAGGAAGCCATCTAGCTACTAACTACGGACCCGTAGGTCTACAAAGAACTAATCACACATCATCGGAGAGGCACCAATGGATATGATGTACCCCTCCGTGATGGTGTCTAGATTGGATCTTGTGTTTCTGAACTCTGCGGTGGCTGGAATTGATTTTCGTCAACTCCCCTAGGGTTTCTAGAATATTGGGGTATTTATAGAGTAAAGAGGCGGTTCAGGGGGCACCCGAGGTGGGCACAACCCACCGGGGCGCGCCTGGGCCCCCAGGCGCGCCTTGGTTGGCTGTGCTCCTCTCGGAGCACCCCCAGGTGCTTTCCTGGCCCACTAGATGTCTTCTGGCCCAAAAAAATCCACAAAAATTTTCGCTGCATTTGGACTCCGTTTGGTATTGATTTCCTCCAATGTAAAAAACATGCAGAAAATAGCAGCTGGCACTGGGCAATATGTAATTAGTTTAGTACCAAAAAATGATATAAAATGACAATAAAATGATTGTAAAACATCCAAGAATGATAATATAACAACATGGAACAATAAAAATTTATAGATACGTTGGAGACATATCAGCATCCCCAAGCTTAATTCCTACTCGTCCTCGAGTAGGTAAATGGTAAAAACAAAATTTTCGATGTGGAATGTTGCCTAACATGTTCATCATATTTCTTTTCTTTGTAGCATGGACATTTGAACTTTTATATGATTCAAAGCAATAGTCTAGTTTTGACATGAAGACTTTAATACTCAAGCATACCAACAAGCAACCATGTCTTTCAAAATATAAACACTAAAGCAAGTTATCCCTAGCCCATTATGCTCAATCATTGATCCATTCATGAAACACACTCGAATAGTAGCTACACCCAATGCTCAAATACGATCATAGTGCCCCTTAGTTGGTGCTTTATGAGAGAAGATGGAGACTCAAATTCAAAACAAAAATTGCATAAGTAAAGGAAAGGCCTTCACGAAGGGAAGTAAGGATTTGTAGAGGTGCTAGATCTCAAAGCTTAAATTGAGAGATAAAAACATTTTTGAGAGGCATACTTTTCCCACCAACAAAAACGACTTAGAGCTCCCAACACTTTCCATGCTAGATACATCATAGGCAGTTCCTAAACAGAAAATAAAGTTTTCCTTTTTCCACCATTACTTTCACTTTCCATGGCTTGTCCGTATCCACGGGTGCCCTCCATACCAACACTTTCCAAGGAGTTTATTATTTGACAACATAAAGTAAATTCATTTTTCATTTCGGGACTGGGTATCCCTAATACCTTTGTCGTACTCTCGTGCAATGACAAGTGAATAAACACTCATCGTGAGAATAACAAATCTAGCATGGAAAATATTGGCCACCCCTCACCACCTCGCGAACGGTAGAGCACACAAAAGAGAAATTTACTTTGAAAATTAAAGATGGCACATGCAAATTTGCTTAGAACGGCATGGAAATACCGCATATAGGTAAAAATAGTGGACTCATATGGCAAGACTGGTTTAAAGGTTTTTGGATGCACAAGTAGTGATCATACTTAGTGCAAAATGAAGGCTAGCAAAAAGATTGAGAAGCAACCCACCAAAAATCAAAAAATCTCGTACCCAAGCATTAAGCATAAGTAACACCAAATAATGCACCACAAGTAGGATACAAATTTCATTGCATAACTATTGACTTTCATGTTGCATAGGGAATCACAAACCTTAACATCAATATTCTTACTAAAGCACAATTACTCATCAACGTGACTCACATATCATATCGTCTTATCTCAAAACCATTACCAAGAATCAAGTTTATTTTGTCCAGTGATCTTCATGAAAGTGTTTATTATATCCTCCTTGGATATCTATCACTTTGGGACTATTTTTATATGTTGCTTTTGATAAGCTCAAACAAATATAAGTGAAGAACATGAGCATAATTTTTCTTTCTCTCAAAATAATCTAAGTGAAGCAAGAGAGAATTTCTTAAATTTTTACTAACTCCCAAATAAATATAAGTGAATCATGAGAGAATTTCTTCAAAAATAACAAAGTGCACCGTGCTCAAAAAGATATAAGTGAAGTATTAGAGCAAATCCATGGCTCTAAAAATTTAAGTGAAGCATAGGAGCAAGCGTAGCATAATTTTTGGCTCTCTCAAAAAGGGTGTGTTCAGAAAGTATTAAACACTTAAAACACAAAGCAAAACAAGGAAAGACTCATATCATACAAGACGCTCCAAGCAAAACTCATAATATGTGACAAATAAAAATATAGCTTCAAGTAAAATACCGATGGTTGTTAGAAGAAAGCGGGGATGCCACTCGGGGGCATCCCCAAGCTTAGTTGCATGCTACTTCTTGAATATTATCTTGGGGTGCCTAGGGCATCCCCAAGCTTAGCCTTTTGCTAATCGTTATTCCTTCATCCATTGTAAGATCACCCAAAACTTGAAAATTTCAATCACACAAAACTCAACAAAACCTTCGTGAGATCCGTTAGTATAAGAAAGCAAACCACTACTATAAGTACTGTTAAAAACCTATTCACATTTTGTTTTTGCATTACATCTACTGTATTCCAACTTTTCTATGGCAAAAACTCATCAAAGAAAACCATAGAATCATCAAAACAAGCACACAACGCAAAAAAAGAGAATTTGTCAAAAACAGAACAGTATGTAGCAATCTGGATATTTCGAATACTTCTGTAACTCCAAAAATATTGAGAAATTAGGAAAACCTGAGAAATTTGTATATTAATCTTCTGCAGAAAGAATCAAATCAAAATCATGTTTGTGTGGTTTATGAAAATTATTTTCATGAGTGCATAAGTTTCTGTTTTTCAGCAAGATCAAATCAACTTTCGCCCAAATCATCCCAAAGGCCTTGCTTGGCACAAACACTAATTTAAACCACAAAAACACATCTAACCAGAGGTATAATTGTGCAATTACACAGGAACAGAAAATAAAAAGCAAACATTTATTTTATTCATTGGGTTGCCTCCCAACAAGATCTTACTTTTTGGCCATTAAGATAGGCATGAGATTTCAATGATGCTCACATGAAAGACAAGAATTGAAGCACAAAGAGAGCATCATAAAACATGTGACAAACACATTTAAGTCTAACATACTTCCTATGCATAGGCATTTTGTAGGCAACCAAATTATCAAGTCAAGAAACATATAGCATATGCAAGGAAGAAGAAAGAGACAATAGCAGTCTCAACATGACGAGAGATAAATTAGTAGCATGAAAATTTCTATAACCATATTTTCCTCTCTCATAATAATTACATGTAGGATCATACTCAAATTCAACAATATATCTATCACATAACATATTCTCTATATGACCCATATGCATGCAAAGTTGACACTCTTCCAAAATAGTGGGATTATCATCAAATAAAGTCATGACCTCTCCAAGCCCACTTTTATCAAAAAATTCATAAGATTGATAATTCTCCAAAGTAGTGGGATCATTATTACCTAAAGTTGACACTCTTCCAAACCCAGCTTCAATATTATCGCAAACATATTCATCATGAGGCTTAAATAAATTTTCAAGATCGTAAGAAGAGTCACCCCAATCTTGATCATTGCAATAAGTAGAGGGCATATCAAAATTAGCATCCCCAAGCTTGGGGTTTTGCATATTACTAACATAATTGACATTAATAGAATTTATTATAACACCATTGCATTCATGCTTTTCATCCAAGGAGCTATCATGAATCACTTCATAAATTTCTTCTTTTAGCACTTCATCACAATTTTCAGATTCATGAATCTCAAGCAAAACTTCATAAAGATAATCTAGTGTACTCAACTCACTAGCAATTGGTTCATCATAGTTGGATCTTTTAAAAAGATTAGCAAGTGGATGTGGATCCATATCAAGAGATATTTAGCAAGCAAATAGAAGAGACATGACACACAAGCAAAGAAGAGATTGAAAACGACGAATGAAAAAGAGGGCAAATAAAATGGCAAATTTTTTGTGACAGCCTGGTTTTTGCTTTGTCTCTTTTTCCGAACTTCATTTGCTTGCTTTGAATTTGGGATTTTTGAATCAATTCAAATGGACTTAAAAACACTTGGGCATGTCCTTGATTTTCACCCAAGTGACCCATCCATCTCTAACTCATCATTATTTCTCAGAAAAATCCCAAAATGACCCAAGGAATATTTTTCATAAAAGAAAAATATTCATTTTCTTCTGTGAAACTCAATTCAGAAACTTGTGCTCCAAAGAAACCCTCATTTTTGTTGCTCCTAAAATCCTGTGAAAATTCCCAAACTTTGAACCTTAGCACACTTCCCTGAATAAAAATATTGCATAACTTTTTAGAATATTTTTGCTACAAAAAATCATTTTTGTTCTAGCCTGAAAATGCACTTTGCACAACAAGTATATTTTTCGTTGATCCAATGAGGCTGATTTTTCTTGAGCTTCATTACCCTCCTAAGTAAAGCTTAACCCTAGTATATCAACCCTAATCTCATTCTAGAAGCCCTCCAAACTTGGTGACCAAGTTTCTGTCCAGAAACTTGCCATGAAGCTCAAGTCTCATCTGGTCGGCCTGGCAGTGTGCCATCACCCCTCTTTGACCAAACACTACACGAACAACACCCCAGACATGGTTTGGCATCGCGTGGGCATCGTCTTGACAATGACAGCGTGGTGACCATGTGAAGACACGACCCTGGCAACATGTTCGACGTGCTCTGTGCTGCGCTCACGGGTCTGTTTCGCACGGGCTCGATCCAGAGCTCGCCGACGACTGCCGCACCATGCCACCGTCTTCGTGTCATCGCCTTTGACCCCTCCCTGCCGCTCGCCGACGTCAGAGCAATCGCAGCGAGCACGGGCAAGTTGCGGCCAAAAGCCACAGTGTGCCCGTGCCCCTGTCTTCTTCTTCCACCGCCTCCTGTGCTCGTCTTCGAGCTTCACAGTGCACGTGTGAGCTCTAAAGCTCTGCCCCCTCCTCGCTGGCGTTCCTCGTTGCCATGCATCGCTTCCAGAGAGCTCCAGCAGAGTCGAGACCCCCTCCGCCTATAAATTCAGACCCCCTCCAGCCTCTCTGATCACTCCAAGCTCACTGCACAGCCTCCACAAACCTGTAGCATAGCTGCAGCCCGGCAGGGCAGGCCTTTGGCCGCCGCCCCCGACCTGAACTCGCCGACGATCCCCGCAGCCCCTCCTCCTCACTCCAGTGCCCCGCAACCTCGATCCACTCCTCAGGCGACCCTCTGATGGTTCACTGGTGCCGTCCGACCCTGTTGGAGCCACTGGTGCAGCCCCATGTTGTCGTCATCTTCAACTCCGGCGAGCTCAGCTTTCTGCAGCCGTTGGAGAAGCTCGTTTCGACCCCGTATGTCCACCTCTAGCCAAACCACAGGTACAGGCAGGCGCGCCTCGACCCCCTCTCTCTTTCTATCCCTCTGGATCTGGCCGCCGAGCATTCCTTGCCGGAGAACGCACCGGCGAAGCGCCGCCATCTCTGTTTCTCTCTCTCTCTTTCCCCCGACCTGACGCGTGGGGCCCGCTGCCAACCTCATCGCTCACACCCGACGTGGTATGAGTGGTGGCGTATTCCTGGAATACGCCATCGACGTCACCGCCCTTTGGTTTTTCTTTTAATTCAAATTTAATCAAATTTTGACCAGAAACTTTGACCAGCTATAACTTTTAAACCATAAGTCCAAATGAGTTGATTCTTTTTGCATTGTGTTCTTATTGAAAAGATCTAGAAGCATGCCAAAAATAAGAATTTTATCTATTGTCTATATTTTCTGGTGATTTTCAGAATGGTTCCTTATATTTCTTTTTACTGTTTTTAAAATGTTTTCAGAAGAAGAAACTTGTCTTGAAGTGAACCAGGAGGAGTGTGAGCCTCCTCTGCACTAAGGCAAGCCACACCAACATTTGTATGGTGTCATTTCAATATCTATGATTTTCCAACTTGGATATGAGTTATTTTTCATGCATTTAATTGTTTAAATAAATATTGGTTGTGTTAATTACTTTGTCATGGTTGACATGCTTAGTTTACAGTACTGTTTAAGATGCTTGACTAGTTTAAGGCAGTAGAAGAAGTTTTAATTGGCTGGTTATGCTTTGATATGAATAATGATAGTTTCATTATGTGGTTAATTGATTTTAATATATTATGGTATAACCAAAATGATGAGTGCTAAAACTAGTAAAGTAAAAACTAGTAGAGTATAATGATGAGTAGTGCAAGTAGAAATTTTGATGATGTTGATCTGTTCACTTTGAGTGGTATGTGATGCATGTCGACTAGTTGCATGTTCATGGCATATGGTGACTCGATTTATTTTATTTCAAGTTAAAACTGATGTTAATTTAACTTGAACATAACGTTGATCGAATCATGGTGCCACTGAATCGAGTTCCTCCAAGTGCAACAACATTTGCCTTTATGGGAAGGTCATTATTCGATCTGTTATCATGCCACTGGTCAGTACCTCCAATGAGGGAAGGTTATGGGCGTGTGGTACCCTGGACCGGTAAGCAGACATAACCTTGTGTGCCCGTTTGTTGTTATGGTACCTTGTCCCCGTTTGGGACCGTTTTGTCTCGACAGTGGTCATTGATGCCTTTGGTAGGCACGGGGCCACCCATGACTTAGCCCAGTGGGGAGTTGGTCGGAGCGGCCGAAGAGTGTCATGGCAATGGGAGGTTTCTGTCAGAATGCCGTTGGTCCACTCGAATGGGAGTGCGAGGCCATGGGTTCCGTGGTGCGGGTAAAGTGCGCTACCTCTGCAGAGTGTATTTTCAATCTATTAGATAGCCGCATCCTCGGTTACGGACATTGCTCGTGAGTAAGTCACACCATGGATCAACATTAATAAGTAATCTTGCACACTAAGTTTATTGTCTGTCACTGGTTATGTGATGATTTGTGAGATCGTGAAGATTATCATTGCTGGAACCAAAGTGTTGGTTTCGTTTGTGATCTGGGTATGATCACCGTTTTGGTTACAAGATAACCCGTCTGGTAAGAGAGTCCGCAGGACTCAGTGTAAAAGTTGATTTATCACTGCATCAGTAGTATTGCTTGCATTGCATTTAACCTGAATAATTGTCAAGATATTGTTTTCCATTGTGCTTATGCTTGTTGTGAGCTTGCAAGTACATTCAATATACTGACCTGGCTTGTCATGCCAGATTTCAGGTCAGGCTTATCGGATCGGAGTGCTTCGCGATTCTAAATTGTGTCCACGTCGGTGTCCTTGTGCTATGGAGTTCCACTGCATCGTCGTTTCGCTGACACATAGTTATCATGATCGAGGCCCCTTCATGTTCATTAAACTAGATGATTCCCCGCGCGTTGCGGCAGGAAATTTTGCCTAAATTTGATGTTATGCGTTATTAAGGAAGATATATCCTCCTACTTATATCATTCAACTTTAGATGAACAATAGGAACAAAGATATTATTGTCAATTACCCACATAACCAACTAGTTAAAGTTTTCCCATATACGCTACCATTAAGCTGGTGCCAAGCTTTCCAATAACAAAAATAGCTGCCAAATTCTCATGTTTTCATCCATTCTTTGAAGAAAAATTTGAAACAAAGTAGAAAATACCGTACATGTCTGAAATTCTAAATTTCATAGTATGTATAACCATTTACATGTACATGTTCATCCATGCTTGAGAGAGAATTATCAAGTTGAAGTTGTTGCATGTTAGGAAACTACATGATCAAGACAAAAGCAACATGTGAATATCAAGATACTTTTGTTATTTAGAGAAGATCAATTTATCTTGCATTAAAATTAATTAGTATTAGAATATGTAATGAACGACAAAAACAATTATGGATGGTATACCATCAAAAAAATCTTCTGGACTTTCAGAAAGTAATTTCGCCAGACATCTTCAGCAATATAAGATGTTGGAAAAAGTGATCCTAAAAATAGAATGGACGAACAGGAGTTGCAAGTAGATGATAGCATTGCCTTCCCCAATGGTTCAGTTGATAAAATCTAGTTTTTGCGCAAACTGACTATCAAGGAAAATTAGATCAATCAATAAAATTTTGGTAGGTCTTAGTTGATTTTTTAGGATCTTGGGTGTACCTAGATAGTTGTTACACTGATATCTTTCTAAACCTCTTTTAGTGTGGCTAACCAAATGTGGCACCCCGGCTCAGAGCGACCGGTTTACCTTGCATTGCCAGCCCAGAGACCTTGTCTTCTGGCAACACACAACAACATGCTACATAAAAACAACCGCTTTATTCATGCTAGCGGATCATAGTTTATATTACAGCAGTTAGCAAGGCCAAGCGGCACACACGGTGCGGCTGAACAATATGTACATTATTTAGTGAACATAAAGGGGCCTCGATCATGACAACTACTCGGCAGCGGAACAACGTCGTAGCGGGACTCCATAGCACAGGGACACCAATGTGGACACGGTCTAGCCTCAGACAGCACTCCTTTCCAACAAGACTTTCCTGAAATCTGGCATGACACGCCAGGTCAGTACATGGAATGTACTTGCAATCTCACAATAAGCATAAACATAATGACAAACAATATCATGATATTTAACCATTTAAGCAACAATGCAACCATATATCCAACATGCTGTGACTATGCTCAACTGGTACTCGTTCCCCAAACTTGCTTACCGGACGTGATCAATTCCAAACCACCAACATGATAATTTCTAAAACACACTCGTGATCCTTACGGCGATCACAACCCGACCAACTCGTGGCCCGTGATCCTTACGGCGATCACAACCCGATCAACTCATGGCCCGACTCAACACGATGGCCTCACTGCCATCCTAAGTACAAACTAAGTGTGCATATTTTATTAAGTGTTGACCCATGGTGTACCCTACTTTCGAGCGTGTCCGTAACCGTGGACTCGGCTATCGATAGATAAAAACACTCTGCAGAGGTTAGTACACTGTACCCACACTACGGAACCCATGGCCTCGCACTCCCATTCGGGTGGACCAACGGCATTCCAACGAAACCATTTCATTGTCATGACACTGTCTCGGCCATTCCGACTCAGACCCCATCGGGCTAGTCCTGGGTGGCCCTATGTCTACCTCCAGACACCTCGACCACCGTCGTGGCCATGATCCACTCTAGGATCTGGTACCAAAACTTAACTTAACAACGGGCTCACAAGGTTATGCTTGCCTACCGGGCCAGGGTACAACACGCCCATAACCTTCCCTAAATGGAGGCACCGACCAGAGGCACGACAATGAAACGCATTAAGGCTATCCCATACCGGCAAATGTGGTTGCACTGGGAAAGACTCATTTCAGCGGCACCATGACCCGGTCAACAATATATTCAAGTTGAGTTATTAATTAGGTTCAACTTAATGTGAAAATAACCGATGTCATAATGCCATACTATGCATCACTTAAAATATGCATCACATAACCATGCAAATAACTGAATCAACCATGCTCCTACGGAGCCATCATCAACTCATGCTACTACTCTGGTTAAGATCACACCTCACTTACACCAGAATCATTTCTAGCAATCTCATCACTTTTCATCATGCAAAAATAATAATTAAACTAATTATCAAACTCTATGACCATATCATTTATTCATTACTTTCAACTAAGTTCTCCTTAGCTTACCAACAAGATTCACTTCAAACATTCTGTAGTTTAAGTATTTTAACATGACAAGCATCTAACAGAATATAAATATTATATAACAAATTTTAAATGCATAAATATTCATAAGTTCAAGTAGGAAAATCATAAATATTGAAATGGCACTATGAAAATGTTACTGTGGCTTGCTTCAGTGCTGATGAGGTTCACAAAGCTCCTGGTGATCCTCAAGACAAGCTGGCTCTTCTGAAAATATTCAAAACCACAAAAAGAAAACATCAAGAAACCTTTTGAAAATTACCAGAAAATCTAGACAGCAAGGAAAAATCCCATCTTTTTGGTGCTGTTAGATTTTTGGACACATAACACAATGCAAAAAGAATCAATGTATTTGGACTTACTGATAAAAAGTTATGGCCATTTTAAGTTTCCTGGATTTTAAATGAATTTGAAATAAATAAACGGGGGGGGGGGGGGGGTGACGTCGAAAGCGTAAACACCCGGGGCGCCACCACTCATACTGCTTCGCGCGCGTAATGAGTGGCTGACTAGCGGGCCCCGCTAGTCAGGCCGGAGGGAGGGGAGAGGGAAACAGAGGGAAGTGGCGCTTCGCCGGAGCTCACGCTGGCGGTGATGCTTCTTGGAGTCAAACAAGAGGGAGGGATCGATGGAGGAGATGTTTACGCACCTGCCAGTACCCATAGCGTAGCTAGCGGTGACCAGATGGCGTCGGATTTGACCTCTCCAGTGGAGGCAGAGGGCGAAGGTTGCCGGAGATGAAGATGACGGCAGCTTGGGGCGGCTCCAGGGGCTCCAGAGGGGTGGGTTGGCTTCATGGAGGAGAGGCGGTGGGCCTGGCGGAGTCCCTTGGCTTGGGAGGGGCCGGAGCTGCGGGAACGATCTGGAGGGGATCGCCGGCGAGCTCGGCTTCGGGACGGCAGCCCGCGGCCTGCCCGGCAGGGCTGCGGCTTCTACTGGCTCTAGGAGGAGGTGGGAGTGGTTCTGGGTGCTCCAAGAGGCTGCGGGTGGCTGCTTTTATAGGCGGGGTGGCAAGGAGGGCTCGGGCTCTGGCGGAGGACACCTGTCCACGTCGCCCGGCAACGAACGGTGCCAGAGAGAGAGGGAGAAGATGACGAAGGTCACGCAGGAACTGTGCGCAGGCGTGGACGAGCACAGGAGCGAGGGGAAAAGAGACAAACACAGTGCACCGCGCACTGTGCCGTTGGCCGGACCATGCCCGTGCTTGCTACGGCGAGCTCCGATGTCGGCGAGTGGCATGGGGGAGTTATGGAGGTGGAGACGAGGATGGTGGCGAGGTGTGGCACGCTCTGGCCGGCTGGGTAGCGAGCACGCGCTCAACAGAGGCGCTGGCGGTGCGCAGAGCGTGCGTATTGCATGCCAGCACGCTCGGACGAATGCGGTCACCTTGTGAACCGTGACATCAGGCCACCCTACGGACTAACAAAGATGTCTGGCGTGTAGTCCTTAGTAAACTGAGTTGTTACCACAGTTTGGTTAGGTTCCAGGTGCAGTAGAAGTAAACTTGTGCTGCTGACAAGTTACTGGACAGTAACTTTGGAGAGTTACTGTGATCAAACCACTAGGATTCAAGGGCTGAGCTTTGGGGTTTTACTAACTCTTACTAAGGTAAATAGGCACAGGGAAAACCAGCTACAATGGAGCTAGTAAAAAGGTAGTTGTTGTAGAAACTACCATTTCTGCCCAGAAGTAATTTTAGTTTTTGTAGCCAAAATATTCCAAAGAGTGGTGAAATATTTTTGCTCAGAAAGGTGCCCTATGGTCCAAAGAATAATTGGAATTTTTCTCAGGATTTTTGGGGAAGAAAAATTAGGGTTGCTTTGAAGCTCAAAGGGTTAGCTAGGGTTTTGGAGGCCAAAATGAATATTTTTCATTTAAGAAAATTATTCCAAACAATATTTTTGGGTTGGCCAGGGGTGAAATGATGGTCGTGAGGAGGGGAGGGAACACTCGGGTGAAAATCAAGGGGTACCCAAGTGGTTAAGTCCAAATGAAATGATTCAATACTCCAAATTCAAAACCAACTCAACTGAAAATCAAGAAAAGAAGAAGAGGGTAAAAACCAGGCTGTCACAAACCTCCCCCACTTAGAATGAATCTCGTCCTCGAGATTCGGTTGCTTGGGAAACCATTCTGGATAACATGCCCTTAAATTTTTTTCTGATTCCCAGGTTGATTCTGACTTGGTATGATGCATCCATTGGACCTTGTAAAACTTTCATGATTTACTGCGAGTAACCCTTTCCATCTGATCCAAAATTTTCACTGGCCTCTCTTCATAGGTCAAGTCCTTTGCCAGCTCTATCTCTGTCAAATCGGTCTTTTTCTCGGGTGGTGATATGCACTGTCGCAATTGTGAAACATGGAACACGTTGTGCACGTCTGACAGCTCAGGGGGCAACTCCAACTGATATGCCACAACACCTACTCGTGTCATAACGGGAAATGGGCCAATAAACCAGGGTGCCAATTTTCCACGGGTTTGAAACCTTTTTATTCCTTTCATAGGCGTGACTCGAAGGTAGACATGCTCTCCGGGTTCAAAGCTGATCTGTCGGTGCTTTGTATTGTAATAACTTTTCTGTCATGATTTGGCCAATTGCAACCTGTCTCGGATCTCCTTGACTTGCTTTTCAGCTTCTAGCATGAGATCTGTTCCGAAAATATGGCTATCTCCGGTTTGAGACCAATTTAATGGAGTCCGGCACTTACGGCCATACAAAGCTTCATATGGTGACATCTGTAAACTAGTCTGGAATCCATTGTTATACGAGAACTCGGCGTACGGCAAGCAATCTTCCCATTGTGGTCATTGGGCCAAAACACAGGCTCGGAGCATATCTTTGAGTATCTGATTTACTCTTTCTGTCTGCCCATCCGTTTGAGGATGATAAGCGGTACTGTATTTCAACTCTGTTCCGAGGGCCTGGTTGAGACGGGACCAAAAAGCGGAGGTGAAAAGCGAACCTCGGTCAAAAGTGATGGTTCGAGGAACTCCATGCAAACTGTCTATTCTGGATACATACAGTCGTGCCAGCTCATCTACTCAGTATGAGGTTTTGATTGGGAGGAAGTGGACACCTTGGTTAATGTATCCACTATGACCCAGATCGCATTATTGCCCCGTCGGGTCTTAGGTAGTCCTGTGATGAAATCCATACAGACATCGTCCCATTTCCATGGTGACACTGGTAGCTGTTGGAGAAGTCCGGCTGGTTTCTGATGTTCTGCCTTTACTTTGTTGCATATGTTACAACAGGCCACGAAATAAGCAATGTCTTTCTTCATTCCATCCCACCAGAATGTTTGTCAAAGGTCTTCATACATTTTTGTTCCTCCAGGGTGGATTGAATACGAGGATTCGTGGGTTTCTGACAAAATTTTCTGCTTCAGATCAACTTTATTAGGCACACAAATCCTTCCCCTGAATCGGAGGGTACCGCACTGATCCTTCGAGAAATCGGAAAACTTGATATGTTTCCGTAGATCGGCATCGCCTGACTGGGCTTTGTGAATTTCTTCCTCAAGAGTAGGGGTAATGTTCAGAATATTGGCAAGGCCAGCCTCAACTATGACCAGGTTGAGTTGAGCAATCTCTTCTTTAAGTTTGGAAGGCAAAGATTCCAACATGACATTTAAACTGACGGGCTTTCGACTGAGTGTATCGGCAACCACGTTGGCCTTACCCGGATGGTAATTTATTCCAAGTTCATAATCCTTGACCAACTCAAGCCATCTTTCTTGACGGAGATTTAAATCCGGCTGAGTAAATATATATTTGAGGCTTTTGTGATCGGTAAAAATTTGGCACCTTTTTCTGATGAGGTAGTGTCTCCAAATTTTTAAAGCATGAACTACCGCAGCCATTTCCAAATCATGAGTGGGATAATTTCCTTCGTGGGGTCGTAGCTGCCGTGAGGCATAAGCTACTACCTTGCCATCTTGCATAAGCACGCATCCTAGTCCTTGCCGGGAAGCATCACAGTATACGTCAAAACTGCGGTAGATATCTGGAAGTGTTAATACTGGCGCAGTTGTCAAGCGTTTCTTCAGCTCGGTGAAACTTTTCTCATAGTCCGAAGTCCATTCAAACTTCTTATCCTTTTTGAGCAGCTCCATCATGGGCTTAGCAATCTTGGAAAACCCTTCAATGAAACGGCGGTAGTATCCGACTAATCCAAGAAAACTCCGGATCTGAGATACGATGGCGGGTGGCAACCAGTCGAGCACATCTTTTACCTTGCTTGGGTCCACAGATATACCTTTAGCGGATAGCACATGCCCGAGGAATCCAACTTGCTTGAGCCAAAACTCGCATTTACTGAATTTGGCGTATAACTGGTGCTCACGGAGTCGTTGTAACACTACTCGGAGGTGTTCCTTATGCTCTTCTTCACTTCTTGAGTAAATAAGTATATCATCGATGAAGACGACCACGAACTTATCGAGGAAATCCATGAATACTTTATTCATCATGTGCATGAAGAAGGCGGGGGCGTTGGTGAGGCCGAAGGACATGACTGTATATTCATAGAGACCGTAGCGAGTGGTGAATGCGGTCTTGGGAATATCCTCCTTTTTAATTTTGAGATGATAATATCCAGTCCGCAAATCAATCTTTGAGAATACCTTGGCTCCACTGAGCTGATCAAAAAAATCATCAATTCTTGGCAGAGGGTATTTGTTTTTGATCGTGACATCATTCAACTGCCGTTAGTCCACACACATACGAAGGCTGCCATCTTTCTTGTCCACAAAAATAGCAGGTGATCCCCAGGGTGAGGAACTGGGGCGGATATACCCTTTTTGGAGCATTTCATCAAGCTGTTTCTTTAGCTCCACTAATTCGGATGACGACATTCGATAGTATTTCTTGTGTATTGGCGTGGTTCCGGGCACAAGTTCTATTGCAAACTCAAGCTCTCAATCAGGTGGCATGCCTGGCAGTTTGTCTGGAAATACATCAGAAAATCCGCTGACCACCGGAATTAATTCCATTTCAGCTACTGCTGTAAAGACCATTTCCTTGGAGGGTATGCTCCTATGAGCAATAAACTTTGTAGTTTGTCCATCTTGGCCGGTCAAGTTGACTTCTCGGGTCGCACAATTTATGCATAGTTGGTACTGAGTCACCCAATTCATACCCAAGATAACATCCAACTTATCAGACTCAATAAGTATCAAAGACATTGGAAAACAGATTCCGTTGATACTGACTTCCAGATTGCGACAGACTAGATTGCTTCTGATAAGAGATCCCGTGGTTTGTACCAGCATATTCTTGCCCAAAAGCGAACAAGGAAATTTGTTTTGGGCAACAAAACTCCGAGAAATAAAAGAGTGGGAAGCCCCAGAGTCAAATAAAATTACTGCGGGTATGGTATTAACAGGGAACATACCAATTACGACTTTGGGATTTTCTTGGGCTTCATCGGCGGAAATGTGATGAACGTATCCCGACGTCGTGCTGACTTGGACCTGCCTCCAAATAATGGATTTGTGGCTTGAACATAGCATTGATCCGGTTGTTCTTGGGACACTGTTTGGCATAATGTCCGGTTTGTCTACATATGTAACAGGAATTGTTGCGCAGGCGATTCTCCAGAACCGGGTTGAGCACGTCATCTTGACTTGGGTGGTGGCCTTGTTAACATTTTGTTGCCAATTAGGCTGGTATGCTACCTGAGTTGGCTGCCAGGTACGAACCTTCTGCACTGGTTGCATTTCCTTTTTGGGCTCAAACTTGCACTTGTGATCGTTATGGGCAGACTTATTATCTGATACAAGCTTGTGTTCCCTTTCAGCAATGAAAGCCTTGTTCACCAGGGTTTGGAAATCTGGGAAATCGAACACACTGAGAGCACAGCGAAGTTGCGGGTTTAATCCACCAAGAAATTGCTCTACCTTCCTTTCTTCTGTGGCCACGTCATATTGAGAGTAACGTGACAGGTGATTGAATTTCTGCAAATATTCTCCCACTGGCTGACTTCCTTGGAGGAGCGCGAGAAATTCACGCTGCTTAGTCTTCATAATTCCCGCAGGGATGTGATATTTCCGGAATTGCTCCTTGAATCTTGCCCAGGTAATTGCTTCATTATCAGTCCCTATGGCTTTTTCATTTTCACACCATATAGCAGCAGCGCCTTCCAGATAATGTGTTACAAATGGAACCTTATCCTCTTCATCAGTTCGAGCAACCTCAAGCTTCTTTTCCATAGTTCTCAACCAATCATCTGCATCCAAGGGATCAATGGCCTGACTGAAACTGGGAGGCTTAGTCCTTTGAAAATCAGATAACTTGGAGTGAGGGACGGGCTGATTTCCATTCTGTCCAACCATTGCTTGAATACTTCTGAATATTTCCATCAGATCATTATTTCGTCGTTCCTCGAACATACGCATAATTTGCTCGGTGGAGGGCGGATTTGGCGGTGGAGGCGGTGGTGGAATGTACGGCTCGGGTGATTGTCCTGCCTGTCGTGCGGAACGCCGAACAGGAGAACCCTCGCGAACGTTGCTACTGCAGCCTCCCCGCGTCATCCTAATATGATTTTTCCCAAGTCAACGCAACCGAGATGAGAAACATTCAACATAAACTGGGGAGAAGCCAGCAACAAAAATCCAAGTAACACCGAAAAAGCGAAGAAAATACTGCGAATAAAATAAAGTCCAACATAATTATACATAGACTCATACATGAAAGATAACAACATGCCAGGTCCAACTACCCTCATACATGAAACGAAACATCATGACTCGTACGACTACATCCATACTCCATCCCGACGACTGCGAATACTCGAAAGCTCTACTGCTCTGCTGGTGCTGCGGGGTCCTATCCTGAAGCGGACTCTGTTCCAGAACTGACGGGGTTAATGGAGATCTCTGGGTTAAAAGTGACGCGACGACGCTGCCTCGAGGGCTCTCCCTTAGGGGCAGGTGGAGGGTGGATCATCGGGGCTACAGGAGTGGCGAGGAGTGAAACCCACTCAGCAGGAGCACTAAGTGCACTCACAGTCGCGGTGCCCGAGCTACTCGGAGGAGTAACCGAAGAAACAGGGGATCTAGAACTGGCAGGAACGTAGAGAGTAAATCCTACAGATGGTGGAGTAGTGGCTCAGCGAGCAGAGACTAAAGTAGAGGCTAAAGCAGTACGGGCACGACTCAGCTCACGAGCCAGCTCGTAGATCAGAAGATAGCTAGCAGTGATGTAGCGAGAAAGGTGGCTAGCTACACTATCAGACTCTGGATCAATGACAGGGAAACGGACGCAACCATTATCGTGGAGAGAAGGATAGTAATGGAAACCTTGGTGGTTCTGCATCCGGACCTCGTTGTAGCAGAGCTCAACAAGTACCTCGAATGCAACAAACTGGACAGCCTGAGAAGTGCTAGAAGCGTAGCCGCTTCGAGAGGTACGAGTGTAAGAGCTGGAATCGGAACTGGTGCGCGGAGTAACCACAACGTGATACTCGTACACTGAGTCAGCTAGGCGCTCCCGGTTCACACAATAGACTGGATCATCTCCGTGAGAGTACAGCCGACGCCACACATTACGAAGGAGATGCGGCGACGTGTACGGCATCAGCTGCAACTGGCACGGATACAGCACCGGAGCCATCTACACTCACAACCATTAGCAAGTTAGCATAAAAATAAAATCAGTGCATGCAATGCAACAACCAGCTACAATTATTACCGGCACTCAGCTACAACTCGTATCTAACGTCCAGTTAACTCGGCTTAGTCTAGCGTGGCCTACAGTCAGCGCGGCTCTGATACCAAGCGTTGTGGCACCCCGGCTCAGAGCGACCGGTTTACCTTGCATTGCCAGCCCAGAGACCTTGTCTTCTGGCAACACACAACAACATGGTACAGAAAAACAACCGCTTTATTCATGCTAGCGGAGCATAGTTTATATTACAACAGTTAGCGAGGCCAAGCGGCACACACGGTGCGGCTGAACAATATGTACATTATTTAGTGAACATAAAGGGGCCTCGATCATGACAACTACTCGGCAGCGGAACAACGTCGTAGCGGGACTCCATAGCACAGGGACACCGATGTGGACACGGTCTAGACTCGGACAACACTCCTTTCCAACGAGACTTTCCTGAAATCTGGCATGACACGCCAGGTCAGTACATTGAATGTACTTGCAATCTCACAATAAGCATAAACATAATGACAAACAATATCATGATATTTAACCATTTAAGCAACAATGCAACCATATATCCAACATGCTGTGACTATGCTCAACTGGTACTCGTTCCCCAGACTTGCTTACCGGACGTGATCAATTCCAGACCACAAACATGATAATTTCTAAAACACACTCGTGATCCTTACGGCGATCACAACCCGACCAACTCGTGGCCCCTGATCCTTACGGCGATCACAACCCGACCAACTCATGGCCCGTGATCGTTATGGCGATCACAACCCGACCAACTCGTGGCCCGACTCAACACGATGGCCTCACTACCATCCTCAGTACAAACTTAGTGTGCATATTTTATTAAGTGTTGACCCATGGTGTACCCTACTTTCGAGCGTGTCCGTAACCGTGGACTCGGCTATCGATAGATTAAAAACACTCTGCAGAGGTTAGTACACTGTACCCACACTACGGAACCCATGGCCTCGCACTCCCATTCAGGTGGAACAACGGCATTCCGACGAAACCATTTCATTGTCATGACACTCTCCCGGCCATTCCGACTAAGACACCATCGGGCTAGTCCTGGGTGGCCCCGTGTCTACCTCCAGACACCTCGACCACCGTCGTGGCAACGATCCACTCTGGGATCCGGTACCAAAACTTAACTTAACAACGGGCTCATAAGGTTATGCTTGGCTATTGGGCCAGGGTACAACACGCCCATAACCTTCCCTAAATGGATGCACCGACCAGAGGCACGACAATGAAACGCATTAAGGCCGTCCCATACCGGCAAATGTGGTTGCACTGGGAAAGACTCGTTTCAGCGGCACCATGACCCGGTCAACAATATATTCAAGTTGAGTTATTAATCAGGTTCAACTTAATGTGAAAATAACCGGTGTCATAATGCCATACTATGCATCACTTAACATATGCGTCACATAACCATGCAAATAACTGAATCAACCACGCTCCTACGGAGCCATCATCAACTCATGCTACTACTCTGGTTAAGATCACACCTCACTTACACCAGAATCATTTCTAGCAATCTCATCACTTTTCATCATGCAAAAATAATAATTAAACTAATTATCAAACTCTATGACCATATCATTTATTCATTACTTGCAACTAAGTTCTCCTTAGCTTATCAACAAGATTCACTTCAAACATTCTGTAGTTCAAGTATTTTAACATGACAAGCATCTAACAGAATATAATCATTATATAACAAATTTTAAATGCATAAATATTCATAAGTTCACGTAGGAAAATCACAAATATTGAAATGGAACTATGAAAATGTTACTGTGGCTTGCCTCAGTGCTGATGAGGTTCACAAAGCTCCTAGTGTTCCTCAAGACAAGCTGGCTCTTCTGAAAATATTCAAAACCACAAAAAGAAAACATCAAGAAACCTTCTAAAAATTACCAGAAAATCTAGGCAGCAAGGAAAAATCCCATCTTTTGGGTGTTGTTAGATTTTTGGACACAGAACACAATGCAAAAAGAATCAATGCATTTGGACTTATAGATAAAAAGTTATGGCCATTTGAAGTTTCTTGGATTTTAAATGAATTTGAAATAAATAAAGAGGGGGGTGACATCGAAAGAGAAAACACCCGGGGCGCCACCACTCATACCGCTTCACGCGCGTAATGAGTGGCTGACTAGCGGGCCCTGCTAGTCAGGCCGGAGGGAGGGGAGAGGGAAACAGAGGGAGGCGGCGCTTCGCCAGAGCTCACGCCGGCGGTGAGGCTTCTTGGAGTCAAACGAGAGGGAGGGATCGACGGAGGAGATGTTTGCGCACCTGCCCGTACCCGTAGTGTAGCTAGCGGTGACCGGACAACGTCGGATTTGACCTCTCAAGCGGAGGCAGAGGGCGGAGGTTGCCGGAGATGAAGACGACGGCGGCTTGGGGCGGCTCCAGGGGCTCCAGAGGGGTGGGTTGGCTTCAAGGAGGAAAGGCGGAGGCCTGGCGGGGTCGCCTTGGCTTGGGAGGGGCCGGAGCTACGGGAACGATCCGGAGGGGATCGCCGGCGAGCTCGGCTCTGGGACGGCAGCCTGGGGCCTGCCCGGCTGGGCTGCGGCTTCTACTAGCTCTAGGAGGAGGTGGGAGTGGTTCTGGGTGCTCCATGAGGCTGCGGGTGGCTGCTTTTATAGGCGGGGCGGCGAGGAGGGCTCGGGCTCCACCGGAGGACACCTGTCCACGGCGCCCAGCGACGAACGGCGCCAGAGAGAGAGGGAGAAGACAACGGAGGTCATGCAGGAACTGTGCGCGGGCGCGGACGAGCACAGGAGCGAGGGGGAAAGAGACGAACACAGTGCGCCACGCACTGTGCCGTTGGGAGGACCGTGCCCGTGCTCGTTACGGTGAGCTCCGGCATCAGCGAGCGGCAGGGGGGAGTTATGGAGGTGGAGACGAGGATGGTGGCAAGGTGTGGCATGCTCTGGCCGGCTGGGCAGCGAGCATGCGCTCAACAGAGGCGCTGGCAACGCGCAGAGCACGCGTATTGCATGCCAGCACGCTCGGACGAACGCGGTCACCGCGTGAACCGTGACATCAGGCCACCCTACGCACTAACAAAGATGTCTGGCGTGTAGTCCTTAGTAAACTGAGTTGTTACCACGGTTTGGTTAGGTTCCAGGTGCAGTAGAAGTAAACTTGTGCTGCTGACAAGTTACTGGACAGTAACTTTGGAGAGGTACTGTGGTCAAACCACTAGGATTCAAGGGCTGAGCTTTGGGGTTTTACTAACTCTTACTAAGGTAAATAGGCACAGGGAAAAGCAGCTACAATGGAGCTAGTAAAAAGGTAGTTGCTGTAGAAACTACCATTTCTGCCCAGAAGTGACTTTATTTTCTGTAGCCAAAATATTCCAAAGAGTGGTGAAATATTTTTGCTCAGAAAGGTGCCCTAGGGTCCAAAGAATAATTGGTATTTTTCTCAGGATTTTTGGGGCAAGAAAAATTAGGGTTGCTTTGGAGCTCAAAGGGTTAGCTAGGGTTTTGGAGGCCAAAATGAAAATTTTCCATTTAAGAAAAATATTCCAAACAATATTTTTGGGTTGGCCAGGGGTGAAATGATGGCTGTGAGGAGGAGAGGGAACACTTGGGTGAAAATCAAGGGGTACCCAAGTGGTTAAGTCCAAATGAAATGATTCAAAACTCCAAATTCAAAACCAACTCAACTGAAAATCAAGCAAAGAAGAAGAGGGCAAAAACCAGGCTGTCACACCAAATAAACTGAGCAACAAATAAAATGTAGTGCAGAATATTCAACAAAGTTTAACTGTAATGTTCATAATTTCTATTGTCACAAAAGTTCATAATTTCTGGAGTACTCTATAGTTTCAGTGATCTATGATCGACCGTACTAAAGATGAAACTGTAGAATAATCTATTTATGCACCCATCTATATTCCCTTTTCCTATCTAGATGGAACACTTATACAAAGGGAAGTATAGTGAAAATTATTGTGGAATTCATAAAAAAATGAAGCGAGCCATCATGATCTGCAGTAAAACAGGTATATGACTTACCTCAGAAACATAAATATGCATATACCTTCAGACCGTTGCATGTATTGGAAGTAATCTTCAGAAAGAGAATGTAAATTATAAAAAAGTCCAAAGTTAGACTGCACCAAGTAAGACATTGCTTCAAAATTGCTTCAGTTATTTTGTTTACCAGTTATTCCGAAAAAATGTTTACCAGCTAGCACATAGTGTATATAATCTGTCCACTAGAAGCATGAAAGAAGACGACGACTTCAGTACCCATTTCATGAAGGAAGCAGAGATAATTATGATGCCCTATGTATATATCAGGATCTTTAACAAAAATAGATTGAGAGAGAGAGAGATACGACACTTACAGATGGTGCTACTAGAGGGCCCATAGAAGCTAAAAATCAATGGGAATAACTTGCTTCTTGTTAACTTCAGACAAGGAACGATTTTTTTAACCATGCACGAGAACAGAATGTGTTGAGTTAAGATAGAAAGAAAGTACAGACAACATTAAAACCTTACAATGCTGAACAAGCAGCAAACAAACAACAACTAATGCACAGACTAACAAAGCATACTATAGTGGAAACAATGGTAAGGGAAAACTCTAGCAAGTCACCCAACCACGTGACATAGGAGAATGACCTGACTACATAAATAGCCATGAAAAAGTGCAGCTGTTATAAAATTTTGTATATAACCTACAAACCTTTCAAGCAAACATATTCATTAAGATCACCAAGATGAGAAAGGCCATGCTCCTCCATTGGCGAATGCTACTGGCTACTGCTGCATGGCAGCTACTTTTCCATGTATAACACCTAGTATCGTACCTGGAAGAAGCGGGCTTCGTAGCAAAGTCCTGTAGCGATGCATACTGCACACCATCATGCTTCTTACCTCTCATATCCTCAAGATGTATATCATTTTGAAACAGGTTGAATTAAGCCAACCCAAAGTGAAGCATCTATTGTAGCTTGTCCTTCTATATCATCCAAAATTCAGAGAGTCACCAAAGCGATCAAAAAGACCAAAAGTATGTCTAATAAGCCTATAATTATAGGGAGAAAGATGTTGTGCTTGCTCACAAATGCCCATACCTTAGCATCAACTTTGATTCCATCACCGACACAAAGGAGCAGGACATCCTCCCTGGAAATGATGTCAGCTAGGAAAAGTAATTCCACCATTGCTGCAGTATAATCTAGTCTCTGGATTAGCTGGGGCGGCACCTATGGGAGAAGATGGATCTATCGCCCCTCCAAGCTGTTGCTCTGAACGGAGCCCTCCCCGGCCTCACCACCAGCCCAGCCCTCGGAGGACCAGCACCACTTGCATCTGTGACCCGTGTTCAGGTAGAACACCGGCGATTTCTCCGGTCAGGGGCAACGCGTTGGTAGTTTGTCTCCCTCATAGCATGCTCCCCCCTCTCTCCATCGGTACCGCCGCCGCCATAATCCGCTAGGGACCCCTACCTTCTCTCTTCCCTATAACCGCCATACGCCCTATCCTTCTCATCTATTCCTCTCGAATTAGTCAACCGGCTAGTGGATGCAGTCGAGCAGCCACCCGGCTGTTGGCCATAGCTATATGTGCTAGTGGCGACAGGACCGGAGATTAGGAGGTCTAAGCTCTCAGGGAGGTGGATTTGTTTCGGGGACCAAGAAGGCAGACCGGGGAGGCAGAGGACGGGTTGGGAATTATTAAAGAAGGAAGTGGAAGTGGAATGGGAAGAAGTGGAAGTGGAATGGGAATGGGAAAGTTTTGTGTGGCTTGCGAGAGCATTGAATCACGGAGAAAGGGTGCTCGACTGCTCGTGAGGACAGATTCTAGTGGGCCCCTTAGCTGGTAACTGAAGGCTTATGTGGCAAATTTGCTGGATTGGTTGGTCCCGTATGTAAGTCTCTAATAAAATGGTGATGTGGCAAGTGTGCTTAGGTGGATAGGCTGCATGTCAAGAGAAATAGGATAGTGGGGATGAACTATTTAGGTATTATAGATAATGTACATATTGTTCAGCCGCACCGTGTGTGCCTCTTGGCCTCGCAACTTGATGAAATCTCGAACCTATGTTTCCGCTAGCATCAATAAAGCGGTTGTTTTCTGTACCATGTTGTTGTGTGTTGATAGAAGACTTGATCTCTATGTTGGCACAAGGTAAACCGGTTGCTCTGAGCCGGGGTGCCACATTTTTGTGAAGTGGGGGAGAGGAAAACGAGAGGCAAATGGCAAATAATGTAAATTGTGAGGAGATGAGATTTGTGATTAGGAACCTGGTTGATGTTGAAGATCCTCCCCGGCAACGGCGCCAAAAATTGGCAAGTTGACGGGAGACTATCTTGACTTGATCCTCCCAGGCAACGGCGCCGGAAATTCCTTTTGATATCTGCTAGAACTACATCGGTATTTCCCCAAAGAGGAAGGGATGATGTAGTATAGCGACGGTAGGTATTTCCCTCAGTGATGAGATCAAGGTTATCGAACCAGTAGGAGAACCTCCTCCACCACGTAAACAACACTTGCACACAGATAACAAATACTCGCAACCCGACGTGTTAAACGGGTTGTCAATCCCTTTTGGGTACGGCACCTCAAGATAGGCAAATAACATGAGGTAAAAGTGGTAGATAGGATAAATAGATCACGGAACTAATAAATTGCAGCAAGGTATTTTGTATTTTTGGTTTAATAGATCTGAAATAAATGCAAAGGAAAATTGATCGCAAAGGCAAATATGATGAAAACAAACCCCAGGCCGTAGGTTTCACTAGTGGCTTCTCTCAAGAAAAATAGCAAACAGTGGGAAAACAATTAATGTTGGGCAAATTGATAGAACTTCAAATAACCATGACGATATCCAGGCAATGATCATTATATAGGCATCACGTCCATGATTAGTAGACCGACTCCTGCCTGCATCTACTACTATTACTCCACACATCGGCCGCTATCCAGCATGCATCTAGTGTATTAAGTTCATGGAGAAACAGAGTAATGCAATAAGAACGATGACATGATGTAGACAAGATCTATTTATGTAGAAATAGACCCCATCTTGTTATCCTTAATAGCAACGATACATACGTGTCGTTTCCCTTTCTATCACTGGGATCAAGCACCGTAAGATTGAACCCATCACAAAGCACCTCTTCCCATTGCAAGATAAATAGATCAAGTTGGCCAAACAAAACCCAAATATCGGAGAAGAAATATGAGGCTATAATCAGTCATGCATATAAGAGATCAAACAAGACTCAAATAACTTTCATGGATAAAAACATAGATCTAATCATAAACTCAAAGTTCATCGGATCCCAACAAACACACCGCAAAAGACTTACATCATATGGATATCCAATAGACCATTGTATTGATAATTAAGAGAGCGAGATAAAGAGAGGAAGCCATCTAGCTACTAACTATGGACCCGTAGGTCTACAAAGAACTACTCACGCATCATCGGAGAGGCACCAATGAACATCATACACCCCTCCGTGATGGTGTGTAGATTGGATCTTGTGTTTCTGAACTCTACAGCGACTGGAATTGCTTTTCGTTGACTCCCCTAGGGTTTCTGGAATATTAGGGTATTTATAGAGCAAAGATGCGGTTTAGGGGGCATCAGAGGTGGGCACAACCCACTGGGCGTGCCTGGGCCGCCAGGCGCGCCCTGGTGGGTTGTACTCCCCTCGGAGCACCCCCCAGGTGCTTTCCTGGCCCACTGGATGTCTTCTGGCCCAAAAAAATCCACAAAAAGTTTTGCTGCATTTGGACTCCGTTTGGTATTGATTTCGTGCGATGTAAAAAACATGGAGAAAACAACAACTGGCACTGGGCACTATGTCAATAGGTTAGTACCAAAAAATGATATAAAATGACTATAAAACATCCAAGAATGATAATATAACAGCATGGAACAATCAAAAATTATAGATTCGTTGGAGACGTATGAATGGCCCATAAGGCCCATTACTTCCCCCGGGGGGTTCCGGTAACCCCTCGGTACTTCGATAAATTCCTGAAACACTCTGGAACCATTCCGGGGTTCGAATACCACCTTCCAATATATCAATCTTTACCTCTCGACCATTTCAAGACTCCTCGTCATGTCCATGATCTCATCCGGGACTCCGAAGAACCTTTGGTCACCAAAACACATAACTCATATAATACATATCGTCATCGAACGTTAAGCGTGAGAACCCTATGGGTTCGAGAACTACATAGACATGACTGAGACACCTCTCCGGTCAATAAGCAATAGCGGAACCTAGATGCTCATATTGCTTCCCCCATATTCTACGAAGATCTTTATCGGTCGAACCGCAATGTCAACATACATTACTCCCTTTGTCATCGGTATGTTACTTGCCCAAGATTCGATCGTCCGTATCTTCATACCTAGTTCAATCTCGTTATCAGCAAGTCTCTTTACTCATTCTGCAGTGCATCATCCCGTAAGTAACTCATTGTCACATTGCTTGCAAGGCTTCATATGATTTGCATTACCGAGAGGGCCCAGAGATACCTCTCCGATACTCGGAGTGACAAGTCCTAATCTCGATCTATGCCAACCCAACAAACACCTTCAGAGATACCTGTAGATCATCTTTATAATCACCCAGTTACATTATGACGTTTGATAGTACACAAGGCATTCCTCCGGTGTCTGGGAGTTGCATAATCTCATAGTCAGAGGAATATGTATCTGACATGAAGAAAGCAGTAGCAATAAAACTGGACGATCATTATGCTAAGCTAACAGATAGGTATTGTCCATCACATCATTCAACTAATGATGTGATCCCGTTCATAAAATGACAACTCATGTCCATGGCTAGGAAACTTAACCATCTTTGATCAACGAGCTAGTCTAGTAGAGGCATACTAGGGACACGGTGTTTTGTCTATGTATTCACACATGTATCAAGTTTACGGTTAATACAATTCTAGCATGAATAAGAAACATTTATCATGATATAAGGAAATATAAAATAACAACTTTATTATTGCCTCTGGGGCGTATTTCCTTCACTATCTCCGAGCTCCCGACGAGGAGGACACAAACAAGTTGTTGGCGATGAATGATGCAAGAGGGTGGATGGGGCTTGCTTGGGAGTGTGGATTGCATGCATTGGAGGTGGAAGAACTGCCCTACGGCTTGGCACGGGCAATACGCTGGCCATAAACATGATCACACTATTGTGCTCGAAATCGTGGCTTAGCATGACTGGTGGATTTGGCATTTCTTGTTTGGATTGCGGGTTCTTGCAACGATTTCAATGGATTACAGAGATCACATCTCTTTGGTTGGATTGCTATTGGAGATGCTCCACCTGAAGGAAATATGCCATATAGGGAATAATAAAGTTGTTATCTTATATTTCCTTATATCATGATAAATGTCTATTTATTCATGCTAGAATTGTATTAACTGGAAACTTGATACATGTGTGGATACATAGACAAAACATAGTGTCCCTAGTAAGCCTCTACTAGACTAGCTCGTTAATCAAAGATGGTTAAGTTTTCTAACCATAGACATGTGTTGTCATTTGATGAACAGGATCACATAATTAGGAGAATGATGTGATGGACAAGACCCATCCGTTAGCATAGCATAATGATCGTTCAGTTTTATTGCTACTGCTTTCTTCATGTCAAATACATATTCCTCCGACTATGAGATTATGCAACTCCCGGACACCGGTGGAATGCCTTATGTGTTATCAAACGTCACAACGTAACTGGTTGATCATAGAGATGTTGTACAGGTATCTCCGAAGGTGTTTGTTGGGTTGGCATAGATTGAGATTAGGATTTGTCACTCCGAGTATCGAAGAGGTATCTCTGGGCCCTCTCGGTAATGCACATTATATGAAGCTTTGCTAGCAATGTGACTAATGAGTTAGTTGTAGGATGATGCATTACGGAACGAGTAAAGAGACTTGCCGGTAATGATATTGAACTAGGTATGAAGATACCGACGATCCAATGTCGGGCAAGTAACATACCAATGACAAAGGGAATAACGTACGTTTACATAGCAGTTCGACCGATAAAGATCTTCGTAGAATATGTGGGAACCAATATGAGCATACAGGTTCCGCTATTGGTTATTGACTGGAGAGGTGTCTCACTCATGTCTACATAGTTCTCGAACCTGTAGGGTCCGCACGCTTAACGTTCGATGATGATTTGTATTACATGAGTTATGTGTTTTGGTGACCGAAGGTTGTTCGGAGTCCCGGATGAGATCACAGACATTATGAGGAGTCTCGAAATGATTGAGAGGTAAAGTTTGATATATTGGAAGGTATCATTCGGACACCAGAAGTGTACCGAAATGTATCGGGTACATATCGGAGTATCGGAGGGGTTACCGAAATCCACCGGGGAAAGATATGGGTCATATGGGGCATAGGAGGGAGGCACACCAAGCCACAAAGGGGTGGCGCGCCCCCCACCAGGGAGGAGACTGAATAGGACTAGGGGAGGGGACGGCGCCCCCCTTTCGTTCTCCCCTTCTCTCTCCTTCCCCCTTTCCCCCTCCGGTAAAAGGAAGGGGGGCGAATCCAACTAGGACCCCAAGTAGGACTCCTCCTATTTGGGGCGCGCATAGGGACGGCCTCCTCTCCCTCCCTCCTTTATATACGGGGGGGGGGCACCCCAAGAACACATATCAATTGTTCCAAGCCATGTGCGGCGCGCCCCTCCACAGTTTACGCCTCCGGTCATATTCTCGCGGTGCTTAGGCGAAGCCCGGCGCATATCACATCACAATCAGCGTCAGCACGCCATCATGCTGACGGAACTCATCTACTTCCTCGACCCTTTGCTGTATCAAGAGCTCGAGGGACGTCATCGCATTGAATGTGTGAAGAACTCAGAGGTGTCGTACATTTGGTACTTGATCGTGCTGACGGAACTCATCTACTTCCTCGACCCTCTGCTGTATCAAGAGCTCGCGGGACGTCATCACATTGAACGTGTGTAGAACTCAGAGGTGTCGTACGTTTGGTACTTGATCGGTGATACGTCGCCAACATATATACTTTTCCAAACACTTTTGCCCTTGTTTTGGACTCTAACTTGCATGATTTGAATGAAACTAACCCGGACTGACGCTGTTTTCAGCAGAACTGCCATGATGTAGTTTTATGTGTAGAAAAGAAAAGTTCTCGGAATGTCTTGAAAATCCACGGAGGGACTTTTTGGAAAATATAAAAAATACTGGTGAAAAAATCAAGACCAGGGGGCCCACGCCCTGTCCACGAGGGTGGGGGGCGCGCCCCTCCCCCTGGGCGCGCCCCCTATCTCGTGGGCCCCTTGGACCTCCACCGACCTCAACTCCAACTCCATATATTCACGTTCAGGGAGAAAAAAATCAGAGGGAAAAGTTTCATCGCGTTTTATGACACGGAGCCGCCGCCAAGCCCTAATCTCTCTCGGGAGGGCTGATCTGGAATCCGTTCGGGGCTCCGGAGAGGGGGATTTGTCGCCGTCGTCATCATCAACCATCCTGCATCACCAATTTCATGATGCTCACCGCCGTGTGTGAGTAATTCCATCGTAGGCTTGCTGGACGGTGATGGGTTGGATGAGATTTACCATGTAATCAAGTTAGTTTTGTTAGGGTTTGATCCCTAGTATCCATTATGTTCTGAGATTGATGTTGCTATGACTTTGCTATGCTTAATGCTTGTCACTAGGGTCCAAGTGCCATGATTTTAGATCTGAACCTATTATGTTTTCATGAATATACGTGTGTTATTGATCCTATCTTGCAAGTCTATTGTACCTATTATGTGTTATGATCCGACAACCCCGAAGTGACAATAATCGGGATACTTCTCGGTGATGACCGTAGTTTGAGGAGTTCATGTATTCACTATGTGCTAATGCTTTGTTCCAGTTCTCTATTAAAAGGAGGCCTTAATATCCCTTAGTTTCCTCTAGGACCCCGCTGCCACGGGAGGGTAGGACAAAAGATGTCATGCAAGTTCTTTTCCATAAGCACGTATGACTATTTATGGAATACATGCCTACATTACATTGATGAACTGGAGCTAGTTCTATGTCACCCTATGTTATAGCTATTACATGAGGAGTCGCATCCGGCATAATTATCCATCACTGATCCATTGCCTACGAGCTTTTCACATATTGTTCTTCGCTTATTTATTTTTCCGTTGCTACTGTTACAACTACTACAAAAACCCAAAAACATTACTTTTGCCACCGTTACCTTTATTATCATACTACTTTTCTACTAAATACTTTGCTGCAGATACTAAGTTATCCAGGTGTGGTTGAATTGACAACTCAACTGCTAATACTCAAGAATATTCTTTGGCTCCCCTTGTGTCGAATCAATAAATTTGGGTTGAATACTTTACCCTCGAAAGTTGTTGCAGTCCCCTACACTTGTGGGTTATAAAGACTAGTTTCTGGCGCCGTTGCCGGGGAGCATAGCTCTATTCTCTGAGTCACTTGGGATTTATATCTGTTGATCACTATGAAGAACTTGAAAGACGACAGAACTATGATTTTCCCCTCAACTACGAGGGGAGGTAAGGAACTGCCATCTAGCTCTGCACTAGATTCTCCTTCTGTTTTGAGTAAGCTTGCGATACCTAAACCTGCTATTGCTATGAATTCTGATATGTCGCATGTTATTGATGATGCCACTTCTGCTATGCATGATACTTATGATGAAACTACTTCTGTGCGTGATACTACTTTGCCAGGTGAATTTCTTGATGAACAACTTGCTAGAGTTAGGGGGAATGAAATTATTGAAGATGCTATTATTGATGATAGTGATGATGAAAATTCCCCCAATGATTATGAATTGCCTGTTGTTCCTGAGGGTTATGTTATGAATGAAGAAGCTGCTAGAGCTATCTTTGCTTGCAATGATAGATATGATCTTAAGAAATTATTAGCTAAATGGAAGTAGTAGTCTCTTAATGCTAGAATGAAACCCGACCCTGCTTTTGCTACTTCACCTATCTGTGTTATTGATAAGGATTATGAATTCTCTGTTGATCTTGAGATTATTACTTTAGTTGAATCTGATCCTTTCTATGGCCTTGAATCTGAAACTGTTGTGGCACATCTTACCAAGTTGAATGATATAGCTACCCTATTTACTCATGATGATAAATCTCGCTATTATTATATCCTTAAGATATTTCCGTTCATATTAAAGGGTGACGCTAAGAGTTGGTATAATTCTCTTGCTCCTGGTTGTGTGCGTAGTCCCCAGGATATGATTTATTACTTCTCTGCTAAATATTTCCCTGCTCATAAGAAACAAGTTGCCTTGTGGGAAATATATAATTTTGTGCAAATCAAAGAAGAGATTCTCCCACAAGCTTGGGGGAGGCTTCTCCGATTACTTAATGCTTTGCCTGATCGTCCTCTCAAGAAAAATGAAATACTTGATATCTTTTATAATGGACTAACCGATGCTTCCAAGGACTACTTGGATAGTTGTGTTGGTTGTGTTTTCAGGGAAAGAACAGTCGACAAAGCTGAATTACTATTGAATAATATGTTGACTAATGAAAATAATTGGACTCTCCCTGAGCCAATTCCTGAGGCAATTCCTGAACCAATTGAGCCAACTCCTGAGCCTATTCCTAAACCCACTCCGAAGAAGAGAGGTGTTTTATTTCTCAGTCCTGAAGATATGCAAGAGGCAAAGAAATCACTGAAAGAAAAAAGTATAAAAGCTGAAGATGTTAAGAATTTACCACCTATTGAAGAAATACATGGTCTTAATATACCGCCTGTTGAAGAACCCCATTGTCTTGATAACCCGACACAGGTAGTAAAGGTAAATTATCTCTATAGATATGATAAAGTTGAAATCCCCTCTACTAAATTTCATAGCCCATGCTTAGATGAATTTGATGACTTTATAGCTAGACAAGAAAGTTTTAATGCTTATGTTGGTAGAGAGTTAAAGAATAATGCTTTCGAGGTAGGACGTGTGAGCGATAACATGGCTAGAGTTAAAGGTGAACTCAAACTCATTAGCAAATATACTTCTATGGTTGCTACTCACGCTGAACAAGTACTTAAAGCTCAAAATGATTTGCTTGAGGAATTAAATAATAAAAAGGAATTTGCTGTTAGAGTGGCTACTAGAACTGGTAGAATGACTCAGGAACCTTTGTATCCTGAAGGCCACCCTAAGAGAATCGAGCAAGATTCTCAGAGAAATAATTTAGAGGCACCTAGTTCTTCCAAAAAGAAGAAAAATAAAAATGATAGGACTTTAAAGATAATAGGACTATCATGCGTGGGTGCAATAGCAACAATTTCATGTTTAACATAAGGAACTATAGCAAGTTCATCTCCATAAGCATAATTCATATTGGCATCTTGGCCACAAGCATAGCAAGCATCATCAAAAAGGTATATTTCAAACAAATTCAAGGGATCATAGCAATCAACCTTAGGTAAGCACGAAGGGGAATTAAATAATGTATGAGTTGGAGGGTTACTCTCATTAGAAGGTGGGCACGGGTAGCTAATCCGCTATTCCTCCTTTTGTTCTTTGCTCTCCTCATCATCTTTTTCATCCAATGAGCTCACTGTTTCATCAATTTCTTCTTCCATAGCTTCCTGCAAAATATTAGTCTCTTCTTGGACAGCGGAGACTTTCTCAATAAATGCATTAATATTGTAATTGTATTCATAATTTTCATAGCAATATCTAAGTATAGCAAGATTTTCTGGTCTATAAATTGAATCATCAAAATCATCAAACACTTTAAACATAGATTCAACCTCATAAGCACCCATAAAAGCAACAAATTCTTCTATTTGTTCCACATCATAGTAATCAAAGATACCATTAGCATAAGAAGCTAAGGTTTCATTATCATTGAATTTGCATGAAAAGGGAAGGTGTGGAGACTTCATCCTAGAGCAGCAAGTATAATCATGCATCAAGCATAGTTGCCTAGCATACCACTTCAATAGTTGAATTTGATCCCACAATAGTTTCCCTTTTTGTGTCAAGCAACAATCCCGAAAGTATTCAAGTTGATCCAACATTACTCCCATAACATAATTGAGTTGGGTTTTCTCAGGATTATCAAAGTAGTACATAATATCTTGAACATAACGAGCATCGAGGGTTTTAGGAGGTTCCCCATCTCCATGAGTAGCAAGTACACCTAATTTTTTTGGTATTTCGTGTTCCATGTCCATAACTAAAGATAGAGAACAACTAAGAACATCAAATAAAAATTACTTAGTGATAAAGCAAACAAGCACACATGAGAATATTCACCCCACGCTATGACTCCCCGGCAACAGCGCCAGAAAAAGGTCTTGATAACTCGCAAGTATATGGGATAGTTGTAGCCTCTTTCGATAAGTAAGAGTGTCGAACCCAACGAGGAGCTAGAGGTAGAACGAATAATCTCTCAAGTCCTATCGGCCACTGATACGACTCTACGCACGCTTGACGTTCGCTTTACCTAGAACAAGTATGAAACTAGAAGCACTTTGTAGGTGTTGTTAGATAACTTTGCAAGATAATAAAGAACATGTAAATAAAAAGTAGGGGTTGTTTAGATAAAGATGCAATAAAGTAAATATAGCGATTGTGGAAAAGTGGTGGTAGGAGTTGTGGAAGTGTCCCTAAGCAATTGACTACGTTACTAGACCGATAGCAAGTATCATGTGGGAGAGGCCACTGCTAGCATGTCATCCCTAACTTGGAATTCTGTGCACTTATGGTCGGAACTATTAGCAAGCATCCGCAACTACTAACGTTCATTAAGGTAAAACCCAACCATAGCATTAATATATATTGGTCCCCCTTCAATCCCGTATGCATAAATTTCTATGCTAGGTTGAAGCTTCTGTCACTCTAGCCCTCGAATACATAGTCCTATCAACATACAACTAACCCTATGGTGTGATCCACGCGCGCGCTCATATGATGGGCACCAAAGGACAACGACATAACCACAAGCAAATTAAATCAATCATAGAAATTCATCAACCACCAATAGGACAACGAAAATCTACTCGGACATCATATGATGGCAACACATCATTGGAAAATAATATGAAGCATAAAGCACCATGTTCAAGTAGAGGATACAACGGGTTGCAGGAGAGTGGACCACTGTAGATAGAGGGGGAAGGTGATGGAGATGTTGGTGAAGATGACGGCGGTGTTGGTGAAGATCGCGGTGATGATGATGGCCCCTGGTGGCGTTCTGGCGCCACCGGAAGCAAGGGGGAGAGAGCCCCCCTTGTTCTTCTTCTTCCTTGACCTTCTCCCTAGGTGGGAGAAGGGTTTCCCCTCTGGTCCTTGGCTCCCATGGTGTGGGAGGGGCGAGAGCCCCTCCGAGATTGGATCTATCTCTCTGTTTCTGCGTTCTCAGAATCTACCCCTTCACCGTTTCTTAAATATCCGGAGATCTGTATCTCCGATTGGGGTGAATCTTTCGCCCAGATTTTTCTCGTAAGATTAGCTTTCTTGTGCCAAAAGAAGAGCGTCAACCGCCTTACGGGTGGCCCACGAGAGACCAAGGCGCGCCCAGGGGGAGAGGGTGCCCCCTGTCTCGTGGCCACCCCGGACACCGTTTCGCGTTGATTTTTCCTCCCAAAAATCACAAATATTCCAAAATAATTCTCCGTCCGTTTTTATCCTATTTTGACTCCATTTGATATTGGGTTTCTGCGAAACAAAAAACATGCAATAGACAGGAATTGGCACTGGGCACTGGATCAATATGTTAGTCCCAAAATAGTATAAAAAGTTGCCAAAAGTATATGAAAGTTGAAGAATATTGGCATGGAACAATAAAAAATTATAGATACGACGGAGACGTATCAGCATCCCCAAGCTTAATTCCTGCTCATCCTTGAGTAGGTAAATGATAAAAAGATAATTTTTGATGTGGAATGCTACCTAGCATAATCTTGATCATATGTCTAATCATGGCATGAATATTAAGACACGAGTGATTCAAAGCAATAGTCTATCATTTGACATAAAAACAATAATACTTCAAGCATACCAACCAAGCAATTATGTCTTATCAAAATAACATAGCCAAATAAAGCTCATCCCTACAAAATCATATAGTCTGGCTATGCTCCATCTTCGTCACACAAAATACTCCCATCATGCACAACCCCGATGATGAGCCGAGCAATTGGTTCATACTTTTTAACGCGCTTCAGCTTTTTTAACTCTTACGCAATACATGAGCGCAAGCCATGGACATAGCACTATGGTGGTATATGGTGGTGGTTGTGAGGACAAAAAAGGGAGAAGATAGTCTCACATCAACTTGGCGTATCAACGGGCTATGGAGATGCCCGTCAATAGATATCAATGTGAGTGAGTAAGGATTGCCATGCAACGGATGCACTAAGAGCTATAAGTGTATGAAAGCTCAAACTAGAAACTAAGTGGGTGTGCATCCAACTTGCTTGCTCATGAAGACCTCGGGCATTTGAGGAAGCCCATCATCTGAATATGCAAGCCAAGTTCTATAATGAAAATTCCCACTAGTATACAAAAGTGAAAGCATAGGAGGCTCTCTCTATGAAGAACATGGTGCTACTCTGAAGCACAAGTGTGGTAGAAGGATAGTAACATTGCCCCTTCTCTCTTTTTCTCTCTCTTTTTTTCATTTTTTTTCTTTTTTTTTCTTTTTGGTGGGCTTCTTTGGCCTCTCTTTTTTATTTGGGCTTCTTTGGCCTCTTTTATTTTTCATAAAGTCTGGAGTCTCATCCCGACTTGTGGGGGAATCATAGTCTCCTTCATCCTTTCCTCACTGGGGCAATGCTCTAATAATGATGATCATCACACTTTTATTCACTTACAACTCAATATCTAGAACAAAGATATGACTCTATATGAATGCTTCCGGCGGTGTACCACGATGTGCAATGATCTAGCATAGCAATGACATAAAAAAAATGGACAAGCCATGAAAACATCATGCTAGCTATCTTACGATCATGCAAAGCAATATGACAATGAATGCTCAAGTCATGTATATGATGATGATGGAAGTTGCATGGCAATATATCTCGGAATGGCTATGGAAATGTCATAATAGGTAGGTATGGTGGCTGTTTTGAGGAAGGTAAATAATGGGTTCATGATACCGGCGAAAGTTGCGTGGCACAATAGAGGCTAGCAAAGTGGAAGGGCGAGTGTGCGTATATCCATGGACTCACATTAGTCATATAGAACTCAAATACTTATTGCAAAAGTCTACTTAGCCCTCGAAGCAAAGTACTACTACGCATGCCCCTAGAGGGATAGATTGGTAGGAAAATACCATCGCTTGTCCTCGACTGCCACTCATAAGGGAAAGCAATCAAAGAGCACCTCATACTCCAACTTCGTTACATAACGGTTCACCATACGTGCATGCTATGGGACTTGCAAACCTCAACACAAGTATTTCTCAATTTCACAATTACTCAACTAGCACGACTCTAATATTACCACCTTTATATCGGAAAACTATTGCAAGGAATCAAACATATCATATTCAGCGATCTACAAGTTTATGTAGGATTTTATGACTAACCATGTGAATGACCAATTCCTGTCATCTCTCTAAATGGTTATAAGTGAAGCAAGAGAGTTTAATTCTTTCTACAAAAGATATGCCCACGCTCTAACAAATATAAGTGAAGCAAAAGGGCATTCTACAATGGCGGTTTTCTATGTGAAGAGAAATAGGCAATCCAAACTTCAAATGATATAAGTGAAGCACATGAAGCATTCTATAAAGCCATACTCAAAAGATTTAAGTGAAGTGCAATGAGCATTCTATAAATCAACCAAGGACTATCTCGTACCAGCATGGTGCATAAAAGAAAAATGAAAATTAAATGCAAAAGACGCTCCAAGACTTGCACATAATGCATGAACAAAACGAATTCGAAAACATACCGATACTTGTTGAAGAAAGAGGGGATGCCTTCCGGGGCATCCCCAAGCTTAGACGCTTGAGTCTCCTTGAATATTTACTTGGGGTGCCTCGGGGATCCCCAAGCTTGAGCTCTTGCCTCTCTTCCTTTTCCTCATATCGAGACATCCTCGATTAGACACTACATCCACACAAAACTTCAACAAAAAACTCGGTAAGATCCGTTAGTATAATAAAGCAAATCACCATTCTAAGTACTGTTGCAAACCAATTCATATTTTGTTTTTGCATTGTGTATACTGTAACATAACTTTTTCATGGCTTAATTCACTGATATAAATTGATAGATTCATCAAAACAAGCAAACTATGCATCAAAAACAGAATCTGTCAAAAACAGAACAGTCTGTAGCAATCTGAACATTCACCATACTTCTGGTACCCCAAAAATTCAACCAAAATTAGGAAAAATAAACAAGTTCTACAGAAAGACAGTGCAAATGCAATCAGAACCAATTGATCTTCCAGTTAAAAATGTAAAATCACGCACTACAGCCAAAGTTTCTGTCCAGCACGTACAAACCAACAAGCATTGTAAACATCCTAAAGGCAAACTGTCGGTGTCAAAACCGGCGGATATCGGGTAGGGGGTCCCGAACTGTGCGTCTAGGCGGATGGTAACAGGAGACAAGGGACACGATGTTTTTACCCAGGTTCGGGCCCTCTCGGTAGAGGTTAAACCCTACTCCTGCTTGATTAATATTGATGATATGGGTAGTACAAGAGTAGATCTACCACAAGATCAGAGAGGCTAAATCCTAGAAGCTAGCCTATGGTATGATTGTTGTTCGTCCTACGGACTAAAACCCTCCAGTTTATATAGACACCGGAGAGGGTTAGGGTTACACAGAGTCGGTTACAATGGTAGGAGATCTACATATCCGTATTGCCAAGCTTGCCTTCCACGCCAAGGAAAGTCCCATCCGGACACGGGACGGAGTCTTCAATCTTGTATCTTCATAGTCCAGGAGTCCTGCCAACGGTGATAGTTCAGATATCCGGACACCCCCTAATGTGGGACTCCCTCAGTAGCCCTTGAACTAGGCTTCAATGATGACGAGTCCAGCGCGTTGATTGTCTTCGACATTGCAAGGCAGGTTCTTCTCCAAATTCCATATACTTGTCGAATAGTGTATGGCTTCTTATAAATGCTGTGCTCCTTGGCTTCCACGCCCAATAATGTCCATCTTCCACATGTTGAACGAATGCGAAAAGCGAGGGTATCTTTACATTTACCCCCTGGCTGCGCAAATGAGCCGCCTATAAAAGGGATGGGGATCTAGATCCGATTCGCACCATCCTCCCTCCGCGAGCATTCATCGGAGCGCCTTTGACAAAAAATCCATTCCATCATGGACAGTCGATGCGGCTCCTCCCCTCGCGCTCCCAGCTCTCATCCTGGAGATTGGGAGAGATGCTCGGTCCCGCACAGCGAGCTAGCGACGCTCCAAACCAAGGGATTTCTTCCCCCAGCCTTCATGGTCCCGGTTCGAGCCGGACTTGCCACCTATAAGGGCGGAAAACAAGCGGAGAGCATCCCCGATCCTTCCAAAGGAGAGCGGGTATGATTTGTCTCTTATCTGATAAGAGGACTTGGATTTCCAATACATCCGTTTCTTCGGGGGCTCCTGGAGTTCTACGGCCTCCAGCCGCACCACCTTACGCCTGCCTCCATTCTGCACATCGCGGGCTTCGTGGCCCGCTGCGAGCTGTTCTTCGGCGTCGAGGCTCATTTTGCGCTGTGGAAGAGATTATTCTGCCTCGTACCCCGTTCTCATGAGGGGTCAATATATCAAGTGGGCGGAGCCGAACTATGGCGCATCGCCGGGACCGGATATCTATCGGGAACCCCGAAGAAGGTGTTCGAAGACTGGCCTTCAGAATGGTTTTACATGGAAGACGTCCCGCTGCCGGATCCTGTTTGGATCGGCCTCCTGGAGTTCAGTAATGCTCCTTTGAAGAAGCGCCTAAGCTGGCGCCCGCGGAGCCCCCAGAGGGAAGACGACAGGGATGTCCTCTACCTGATGAGCCGAATAAGATTATTAGCTCATTCTGGCCTGACTATGATCGGAGTCATGGCCACATGCATTACGCGGGGGGTGCATCTGCTCCAGTATAGGGCCCACCCCATGTGGGATTTCAACGGGGAGGATGATGCCACCCGCCATGGCTGTAAGGGGCCGGGATCGGTCGCCGATCTGGTGAAGATCTTGTCCGGCCTGTACAAAGGGGAAAAGGAGGATTTTCTCCGTGTCAGTCCACTGAACGGATTTTCTATGAACAATCCTCAAAGCTGGGTAAGCGGACGTTTCCTTTTGCCTATCCGATCCACATTCCCATGGTTAAGTATCTCATTTTGTGATTTCGACACAGGAACTGCACCGGGCCGTGGAAGATATACACAACCCGCCTCCACAACCCGAGGATCCAGAACGGTCCCTCGATCCGGCCTCCGAAGAGGATCCGGACATAAAGGTGGAGCTGATCGATGGGGTGTTCCACCAACTTAGCATCGACAATGCTTTGGTTGCTATTACGGCCGACTACCCCGGAATACTTCCAGCCTCCCAGGTAATTGTGACCGAAGTCCTGATACCATGACCCATCCGTGCTTATTTCTGATCACCGCATACCAATGGTGTTTCGCAGGGGGTGCCTTTGAGGCGGGAAGCCGAGCCCGCGGTGGCTCGCCAACAAGGGGCAGCTCGTCCTAGCAGGCGGAAAAGAAGTGCAGTGCGGATCGAGACGTTGCCACAATGGTATGGCACGCCACCGTGTTTCAAGGAAAGATTCCTGGAAGGCATACTAACGCTCGTGATCTTTTCAGGAAAAAGAGCGCTCGCCGGACTGTGTCCGGAGAGGTTGCCAATCGAGCCTCCGTCAGCCAGGCTCCAAAGCCAGGTCCAGAAGGGGAGGTGAACACCAAGCGCGCGTCGGATGCTCCTCCAATGGAGGATGCCGATACGCTGTCCGCCACCAAATCCGAGGTGGAGAGTGCCATGAATCATAGGCGCCGCCGGACAGTTCTTCGTGACGCATGTTTCTCCCAAGAGGCATTGAATGCCTTTAATTCGGGAGATGCGCACCTCCGTGCCGCTCAAGATGGTCTAGCCAGAGCCACGGAGCAGTATGGGAAAGACATACGGGTGGGGAATTTTGACAGTTATATATGTCAGTATCCCCCGAGACTTAAAATAGTTAGAATAACTTGTCGGTGTACTAAAGTAGGGGTACCTTAGTACCCCGAACTTGTGCACGGGCAGTCGCAGCGTCCCGCGGCAAGGCTTGCCGGGCGTCCGCCAAGACACTTCGCTATTCATATTACTGCCATTCAAGAACAAAGTGTTAGCTGAGAAGACAAGGCCCCGGCAAGAGGAGCTTGCCGGGAAGGACAAGACCCCGGCAAGAGGAGCTTGCCGGGAAGGCCAACCAAGGCACTTCAGGAGACTTGCCGCGACGCACCGTGCGTCCCGGCAAGGCCTGGCGAGCGACAAGCTCGCGGATGTGACAAGACAACAATCGCGGCAAGGCGCTTGCCGCGGTCGAAACCACCACACTGCATCCACGCTCCAACGCATCCAACGACGTGTCGCCCCAAGATCGTTCCTGGCGCACGTGTCATGCGGCTGTGCAGCCAAGCGGTGCGAGGTGGCGGATGGAGCTGACAAGGAGGCCATCGTGGCGATCGGTGGCGCCCCTAACGGTCGCTTCCTGGACTGTTGGGGCGACCGGACGGGCATTAAATGCCCTTGTCCCCTGCCGTCAGAGTTAGGTAGGGGGCACTATGGATAGCGGTTGTACCAACCTGCGTTTTTACTTTTTTACCCCTCTCTCTACGCTGCCACCTGTCGATGACCCCTTTAGACTATAAAAGGGAGGCCCATGCGCACGTAGAAGGGGTTCGACTCATTCGACACTACAACACACCCACGCTCTCGAGCAAGAACAGAATAGAAACACAAAGCAGCAGTGGGGGTTTTATCTCTCCGGAGAGCTCCGAAGCTGGGTAAAATCCCTCGCGTGCTTTCGCCTCGATCTGCTCTTCATGCGCCCTCCGCTCCCTGCCGGACCGAGAAGGGGCTCCCTGCCCCATAGGTGTTCGTTTCGCACGACATCTTTGGCGCGCCAGGTAGGGGGGCATCGAGGTCGTGCGTATCTGATCCGGCGTCTGCGCGCGCTACATCAACGTCTTCATCGACATGCCACCAAAGAAGAAGGCTTCGGAGGTGGCCGCTCCGTCCGCGACTATCCTGCCGCCACCGGAGCAAACGGGCGGCGGGGTGGACGTCGGCGGAGGAGCGGGCGCCGACGGTGGGACTCACGTCGTCACCAGGTCCAAGGACAGGCCCCGCAAGCTTCAACGTCTGTACGTCCACCGCTCCCCTCCCAGGGGGTGCAGGATCGACAACGCCACGGTGCTCCTAGCACCATACTCGCGTTGGAACAAGGCCAAGCTGGTGGGTCGCGGGACACTCAAGACCAACATACACGTCAACACGCTGGCACGAGCGCAGTACGGTCGCCTGGACGAGATGTTGCTCCTTCTAACACTGTTAGAAGTTTGAGCATATCCCGTACCTCGCGTCGCTCGCCACCGCCACCCAAGACTCCAGAGGAAGCGCTGGCTCGAGCCCAGCTGCTTATAGATTACCCTCCAGCGCCAGACAAAATCGACGACTGGAGGGCCACCATTCAAAGCCTTATCGGCTTCGCCAACGGCGACAAGCCCCGGCAACCGAGCACATCGAAGCCCCGGCAAGACGCCCAGGCGCAAGCCGACGCCGACAAGACCGCTGGGGGTGCCACCACCGTGCACTCCCCGCCTCGAAGGCCAAGATCGCCGACTCGCCGGGCCAACCTCGACACCGACTCCACCGCGTCGTCGGACCCGCGAGCTCGCCATGATCAATGCCAAGTTCTCCAAGAACGACGACATGAAGACGCTCGCACTCGCATCAAGCGTCAAAGAGAAGCGCGGCGTCAATCTGACCAGTGCGCTGGGCCCACTCTCGATATGCATCCGCCAAGGGAACCAGGCGACTTGCCGTACGCGGTAGGTTGCCCTGCGTTCACCCGTGAGCTGCGGCAGGTCCAGTGGCCCAGTACCAAGAACTTCAAGCCAGACGTGCCCGAGAAGTACGATGGCAGGATACATCCGTCGGAGTTCCTCAGCGTCTACACCATCACAGTGCAGGACACCGGGGGGCGCGACGACAAGATCCTCGCCAACTACTTCCCTCTGGTGCTCAAGCCCAACGTCAGATCTTGGCTCATGCACTTGCCGGACAACTCCATCTCTTCGTGGGCGGACCTGTGCCATCAGTTTGTCGGCGCCTTCACAGGCGGCCACAAGCCCCATGGCCAGGAAAGCGACCTTCATCTGCTCGCCCAGAAGGAAGGAGAACCCCTGCGCAAGTACATACAGAGATTCAGCCAGGTGCAGCGCAACATCCCAGATGTCCACCCTGCCGCGGTTATCAGCGTGTTCCATCAGAACGTTCATAACCGCAGGATGAGGGAGGAGATGGCAATGTGCAAAATCAGAGATGTCAGCGAGCTATATGCTCTGGCCGACAAGTGTGCACGTGCTGAGGAATGGAGGAAACTCCCCGGAGAGAACGCAGGAGCAGAAGGATCTGATAGTGAAGATGCCGCCCCGGCAAAGAAGAACCGGAGGCGGAATAACAGAAAGAGAAAGGCTAAGGATGTGCTAGTTGTCGAGCAGTCCGGCAACGGAGGCGGTTCCGAGAAGGCCAAAGCTGGTGGCTCCGGCGAGGCTGTGGTAGCCGCCGACAAGCAGGATGGCTCCGGCAAGCAGTACTGCAAGATCCACCGCACCAAGGGCCATGACCTCCAAGCCTGCAAGAAAGTTGAGCAGATGGCGGAGCTACAGAAAGCTGAATACGAACGCCGCGACAAGGAGAAGGCCCAAGAAGGTGGAGGAGGATCCGGCAAGAAGCGTCCCGCCCGGGGAGGGCGCCGCGGCAAGGCCAAGCAGCGGCAAGGAGACAGGCCTCCCCGCGGCCGCGACAAAGACGAAGACGAAGATGAAGATGATGAGATGGAGGAGGATGAGACTGACGAGCAGGAGTTCCAGAAGGCAACAGAGGTTTTGTGCGTCGACGGTGGCGCCTCTCTGCACACCTCGCACCGCCAACTCAAACAGTGGGTGCGGGAAGTGAACGCAGCAGAACCGTCCGTTGAATCGCGCAAGCCCCTGAAGTGGTCCAGCACGCCCATCATTTTTGATGTCGAGGATCACCCTGATCGCATCACTGCGGTCGGCTGCCTGCCGATGTTGGTTTCGCCAACCATCCGCAACCTCAAGGTCACGAAGATGTTGGTTGACGGCGGGGCCGGCCTGAATCTGATCTCTTCCGCAGTGCTCAAGAAGCTCCAGATCCCCGACAGCGAGCTCGAAGAGACCGGCACTTTTCAAGGAATAAATCCGGGAAGGAGCAAGCCGAAGGGGAAGATTACACTACCAGTAACATTTGGCAGTGAGCTGAACTTCAGGACAGAGAGAGTCACATTTGACGTTGCTGATTTCCCATTGCCCTACAATGGGATACTCAGCCGTCCAGCGCTTGCCAAGTTCATGGCAGCCTCTCACTACGCCTACAATGTGCTCAAGATGCCTGGTCCGATAAGTGTTATTTCTGTCCATGGCGACAAGAAAGATGCACTTATCTGTACCGACAAGATCTACCGGGAAGCAGCAGCCGCAGCAGAACGCAAACCACTTGCCGCTGAAGCTCCCGGGGGGAAGAAGAAGACCAAGTCCGGCAAGAGTAGCTCTGATGCCCACTCCGGCAAACGCACCTCTTCGGAGTGCTGCGCTACGTCGAGGACGCACCATCGAGCTCCACCGGCAAGTGCAAGAAGGCAAAGACAGCGACACCTGAGACCAAGAAAGTGGCCGCCAAGGAGGACGGCACTGGTGGTACCTTCACCATCAGTGCCACGCTTGACCCTAAATAGGAAAGCGCGCTCGTTGCTTTCCTGCGGGCGAATGTTGATGTGTTTGCATGGCAACCATCTGACATCCCCGGTGTTCCCAGGAAAGTAATTGAGCACCACCTTGCCGTCTGCCCTCACGCGCGGCCCGTCAAGCAAAGAGTTAGGAAGCAAGCGGTGGAACGCCAAGAGTTCATAGCAGAAGAGATCAAGAAGTTGGAAGCAGCAGGCCTCGTCCGAGGAGTACTCCATCCAACGTGGTTAGCCAATCCAGTAGTCGTGCGCAAGGCAAACGGGAAGTGGAGGCTTTGTATTGACTTCACTGATGTTAATAAAGCTTGTCCCAAAGATCCATTTCCCTTGCCGCGCATTGACCAGATTGTCGACTCCACAGCAGGATGTGATCTGCTTTCATTCCTTGATGCATACTCAGGATATCATCAGATCTTCATGGCAGAAGAGGATGAAGAGAAAACCGCATTCATTACTCCATGTGGCGCGTACTGTTTTGTGCGGATGCCTTTCGGACTAAAGAATGCTGGTTCAACATTTGCAAGAGTAGTCAGTCATGCTTTTGAGCCACAGTTGCACAGAAATGTAGAAGCTTACATGGATGACATAGTGGTCAAGAGCAAGGACAAAGAGACTCTGATCCAAGATTTGGACGAGACTTTTGCAAGTCTGCGCAAGATCAATCTCCAGTTGAATCCCGAGAGATCGAAGCACTAAAGCGCGTCAAGGATGTGCGAAGACTTGCCGGCTGTGTTGCTGCTCTCAGTAGGTTCATCTCTAAGTCTGCTGAGCGCGCCCTGCCATTTTTCAAAATTTTGAAAAAGGCAGGTCCAATGAAATGGACTCCGGAAGCGGAGGCTGCGCTGCAGGACTTGAAGAGATACCTATCCTCTACTCCAACACTTGTCGCACCTAAGCCACAAGAGAAGTTGCTGCTATATCTGGCGGCAACCAATCAAGTGGTTAGTGCTGCGTTAGTTGCGGAGAGGGAGGCAGATGATGAGCCAGCGACCGCGGCAAGCGAGTCCAGCGACAAGCAGGGGGCTTCCCCGACAAGTTCTGGTTCCGGCAAGGATGGATCTGCGCAGCCACCAGAAGAGAAACGGAAGAAGATGGTGCAGCGCCCAGTTTACTTTGTCAGTTCCCTTTTGCAGGGGGCTAGATCAAGGTACTCTGGTGTGCAGAAGTTGCTTTTCGGCCTTCTCATGGCCTCGAGGAAGCTGCACCATTACTTTCAAGCACATGAGATCACAGTTGTCACTCGCTTTCTGCTAAAGAGGATACTGCAGAATCCAGAGGCAACAGGCAGGATTGTCGAGTGGGCACTGGAATTGTCAAGCTTTGGCCTCAAGTTTGAAAGTACTTCAACTATTCAGAGCTGAGCATTGGCAGAATTCATAGCAGAGTGGACGCCAACACCTGATGAAGAAACTCCGGAGAGGAGCATCCCTGTCAAGGAAGCAAGCAAAGAATGGATCATGTACTTCGATGGTGCCTTCTCGCTGCAAGTCGCCTGTGCGGGTGTACTGCTTGTTGCACCCACCGGAGAGCACCTCAAGTACGTGGTCCAGATGCACTTTCCCAAGGAGCAATCAACAAACAATACTGCAGAGTATGAAGGCTTGCTTGCTGGACTCAGGATCGCAGCAGGACTTGGGATCAAGAAGCTTATTGTCAGGGGTGATTCACAGCTTGTCGTCCGCCAAGTGAACAAAGATTATCAGAGTCCGTTGATGGAAGCCTACATTGATGAAGTGAGAAAGCTAGAAGAACATTTGACGGCCTACAGATGGAACACGTTCCAAGAGCTCAGAATGACATTGCAGATGGCCTGTCAAAGTGTGCCGCACTCAAGTTACCTGTGGAACCAGGAACTTTTGTGCTCAAGCTGACTCAACCATCTGTCACACCGTCAACTGGACAGAGCAAGAAGAGGAAGTTAGTTACTGGCGACTACTTTTCGGCAGAGCTCCCCGAAGCCGCCGTCAAGAAGGTCCCCAGGATCAACACAAAGAGTGCTGAGGAGCAGTCTGCTCCGACAAGCCCTAGGGTTTGTTTCGTTGAAGCAGACACTCCCGACAAGCTGTGTCCCGACACGCTTGCCGGGGAGCATCACGCTCCGACAGGATCCCAGATCCTTGCCGTAGAAGCGGATGTTCCCGCAGCAACATTTGCGCCTTTAATCCTTGTCGTTGAGCCACAAGCTCCGGCATGGGCACAACAGATCATCCATTTCCTTCAGACAGGAGAACTTCCCGAAGAGCAAGAAGAAGCAGAAAAAGTAGCCCGGCAATCAGATGGATAGAAGCTGTTGGCGGAGATACACGGAGGCATATGTGGACACCACATTGGCGCAAGAGCACTTGCCGGCAAGGCCTTCCGGCAAGGTTTCTTTTGGCCGACAGCCCTCCAGGATGCAACTGCACAAGTAACCAAGTGTGAAGCGTGCCAGTTCCACTCCAAACAGATTCATCAGCCAGCTCAAGCTCTCCAAACAATCCCTTTATCCTGGCCATTTTCGGTCTGGGGGCTCGACATCCTCGGCCCCTTTCCCTGAGCTGTCGGGGGCTTTGAGTACTTGTACGTTGCAATCGACAAGTTCACAAAGTGGCCTGAAGTGGAACCAGTGAGGAAGGTGACAGCACAGTCAGCAGTCAAGTTCTTCAGGTCAATTGTTTGCCGTTTTGGAGTCCCTAACAGGATCATCACCGACAATGGCACACAATTCACGAGCCGCACCTTCATGCAGTACGTCCAAGATCTTGGCGCCAAGATCTGCTTCGCTTTCGTTGCTCACCCGAGAAGCAACGGTCAAGCGGAGAGGGCAAACGCTGAAGTGCTGCGCGGGCTCAAGACCAGAACTTTCAACAGGCTGTGCAAGTGCGGAAGAAATTGGATCGAGGAGCTGCCGGTGGTTCTTTGGTCGATCAGGACGACGCCGAATCGAGCCATAATGAAGTAGATATGGCGTCGTTCAAAGAAGTACAGCCTTGCCGGGACACAGACGACAGAAAAGCTAAGTTGCCAAAGCTTTAGCACAATCAGTTTTAAATTTTTAAGTTATACTCCTTGAACGACCGTGCCTTGTATGGAAAACCTGTGCGCGGAGGAATCGACTCGTGGCTAAGTTGCGCCCTTAATTTGTTTCGAGTCCGCTCAACAATGAAAGAGTGCTGCAACTAGCCCCGACAATGTTTCTTGCCGGAAGCAACACCGCCGGCAGGCTGCTGATGTTCCGCACTCAACGCTTGCGGCAAGTGTGTTCCCACCGGCAAGTTCCCTAAAAGCGTAGGGTAAAAACATACAAGGGATGGAATTGAGTAAAGGATATAACATAACAAGCGTCCCCTTTTCATTAAAAAACATCCCACTCAGGTACAGTCCATAGAGGATGAAAAACATGAAAGAGAGGATTACAAGTTTTAGATGCGGCTAAGGTCCGGAGGCTTACAAATTAAAAAGATAAGATGCCCGTAATCCCTTTCCCGTCCCTCTCTTCAGGAGGTAGGTCAAGGAGGCGAAAAGGGCAAAAGGGGCGCCTAGGCGAGCTACAGGTGCCAGAAGACACCAAGAGAACATCCCGGGGGCCGTCCGAAGGCTGGACGGTGATGGCGGCGCCGGAAGCGGGGCTCGAAGACGGGGCGGCAGGACGTCAGCACGCTGTCGAGGGCATTACACCCTCGTACTCCGATTTGACGGCCTTGTCGCCAGCCCTCTTCCCCTTCCGCAGCCTCCCTATGCCGGCCGCCCAAGGAGACGACCCCGGGGAGTTCAAGGAGCCGGCGACACGGATGATGGGGTCACCGGTGACGCACGAAGCGGCGTCCGACACCTAGTCGGGCCCGCCATCCCGCCGCCCGCTACCCTCATCATCGCTGTCGCTCTCCTCCTCGTCACTCTCGCTCGAGGGGGAGCCTTCGCTATCGGAGGAGCTGTCCACGCAGCACTTCGCCCGAGTGCCGAAGCACCCGAAGACTTTGACGGAGAGGAGATCGCCCTCCATTAACTTAAAATGGAGGGTAAACCCCTCCATCAGGCTGTGGATACGGGCGAACGTCTTCCACCCACGATCAAGATACATCACATTAGGGGCTGGGAATACAATGCGGACTCGCGTGCCGCTGATCCCACAGCCCCTCATGTGCAGTCTCAGTGTCTCGGGCGGGTCCAACTCCATCGCGCTCGCAAACGGAGCTGGAAGCCGGAGGCGACGACGAGGCGCCCGACGCAGCCTGACGAAGAACTCGCAAGGGTCGTCCCCTGTATGGACCGCCGTGGGGAGAGGAACCGCCGGCGGAGGCGGAGCTGGCGCGCCGCCCCGTCCGCCTCTTCCCCGAGCGCCTCGACCTCGTCCTCGACCTCGTCCACGACCTCGCCCCCTCCCTCTTCCCCTTATGGCTGGCTCTGCCACCACGGGCGCGGGATAGGGAGGGGTACGCTGTCTGGCGACGACCCTCGCCGCCACCGATGAAGGGCCAGGGTTCCCTTCCTCCATGGCGAATGAGAGAAAGGGGAGCAGAAGCTGAAGAAAGGAGAAGATGAGAGAGTGCGGGCTTCTGCGCTCCCCTCCCGCTCTTCTTAAAGGAGCGAGGTGGGGGCTCGGCCGCCCCACTCAGCGAATCAGGGCACGGGAAGAGCAGGGAGTCGGGGCCGACCTGCTGCCTCTGCTCGCAACGGCCCAGTTTCCCGATTCCACCGTCCGCGACACCAAGCGCATGGGAGCCGCGTGGCGGGGATGCAGAACCAAGGCGAACGTTACGCATTTCCTGGATTTAAGTATTGCCCACGATCTCTCCCACGACGCCGCGATTGACGCGTGCCGATACGGGAGGACGCGGTGGATATGGAGTGGATTTGGTTTGGACCCAGGCCGCGCGTGCCCGTGCCCCGTTTTGGGCCTGGCCAACAGCGCTCAGTATCGTGTATGGCCCAGGCTCGGGGGCTCCTGTCGGTGTACTAAAGTAGGGGTACCTTAGTACCCCGAACTTGTGCACGGGCAGTCACAGCGTCCCGCGGCAAGGCTTGCCGGGCGTCCGCAAGACCCTTCGCTATTCATATTACTGCCATTCAAGAACAAAGTGTTAGCTGAGAAGACAAGGCCCCGGCAAGAGGAGCTTGCCGGGAAGGACAAGACCCCGGCAAGAGGAGCTTGCCGGGAAGGCCAACCAAGGCACTTCAGGAGACTTGCCGCGACGCACCGTGCGTCCCGGCAAGGCCTGGCGAGCGACAAGCTCGCGGATGCGACAAGAAAATAATCGCGGCAAGGCGCTTGCCGCGCTCGAAGCCACCACACTGCATCCACGCTCCAGCGCATCCAACGACGTGTCGCCCCAAGATCGTTCCTGGCACACGTGTCGGGCGGCTGTGCAGCCAAGCGGTGCGAGGTGGCGGATGGAGCTGACAAGGAGGCCATCGTGGCGATCGGTGGCGCCCCTAACGGTCGCTTCCTGCACTGTTGGGGCGACTGGACGGGCATTAAATGCCCTTGTCCCCTGCCGTCAGAGTTAGGTAGGGGGCACTGTTGGTAGCGGTTGTACCAACCTGCGTTTTTACTTTTTTACCCCTCTCTCTATGCTGCCACTTGTCGGTGACCCCTTTAGACTATAAAAGGGAGGCCCATGCGCACGTAGAAGGGGTTCGACTCATTCGACACTACAACACACCCACGCTCTCGAGCAAGAACAGAATAGAAACACAAAGCAGCAGTAGGGGTTTTATCTCTCCGGAGAGCTCCGAAGCTGGGTAAAATCCCTCGCGTGCTTTCGCCTCGATCTGCTCTTCGTGCGCCCTCCGCTCCCTGCCGGACCGAGAAGGGGCTCCCTGCCCCATAGGTGTTCGTTTCCCACGACATAACTGATTTATGGATCATTTGTTATGCATGATCTTACAGAAAAGAATACCCAACTATCCCAGGAGCTTCAAGAGTGCAAGGCCCAACTTGAGGCCGCACTAGCCGCCACAGGGGGAGCCACAGAGACCCCCTCCGGTAATATATACTTCGAAATATAAGTAGTTTGTGAAGCGCGGCGTGTGTATAAGTCTGACAGTAATATTGCAGATGGTGCCGGACTAGATCCGGACAGGCAACAACTACTGCGCCGGTTAAAGGCCGGCGAGAGTGTGCTTACAAGGGTGAGGCAAGAGAAAAATAATCTCCAAGATGCCAACACCCAGCTGGGTGAGGAACTGAAGGATGTTCGAGCCCAGCTGTCTGACTCCGTTAAGGAGAATCGGCGACTTCGTCGCGGCATTTATAGTAAGTGCTTGAGCGAACTTTTGAAAAGAAGAGTTTGATGAGGAAGTCGATTAACAGAAATATGTCTGTAGGTATGCTCACAGGTCGTCTTGCAGAGGAAATGCCCGGTTCAACGGGTGTCCTACTTCCCGAGCTGCTGCAACTGCACGGACGAGTTCGGCAAGTGATGAGAGGCGTCGCCCAGGCCTTGTGGCCATCCATCTCCCTACCCGAAGGCCTTGGAGAGCTTGCAGAGAAGCTTCAGGGAGCACGGCGGTGCTTCCGGCTATGGAAGATATCGGCCTGCCGTCAAGGCGCCAGGGAGGCCTGGCCCATGGTGAAGACGTGGTACACGAAGGCTAACCCAAACAACATGGCCGAGGTCGGACCTGTGGGGCCCGATGGGAAGGAGATCCCTATGAGCTTAGTGTACGGCCAAGTAGAGTTGGCCGCAAAGTATTCCCAGTGGGACTATAAACTAGACAGCCTATTAGATGGTATTGAAGAGGAATACGACCAGTCAATTTGACTATGTAATTTAAAATGACATGTAAAATGCCTTCTAGCCGGATTGTAGATCATTTGTCGTAGCGGACCTTTTCGCTTCAACCTCGGGACCCGACAGTCCGGAGTGTGTCCGAATACCCTCGCAGTTATATAAAAAACCAGGGCATGCGTGGAGACCAGGCGTAGGGGTCATTAGTGCTTTTATCAGACAAGTGCCCAACTAGTTATGTTATATTACATGGTTAGTAAGAAACATCTTCCAGGGAGAATAGTTCCGTTAGGGGTTCCTTTCCCTGGGAGGCATGCCCTGAAGTGCATGTCCGGACTGCGAAAAAAGCAGGAAAGCATCTGGGGGCAGATAAATAAATAGGTAATAAATCATCTTTTAGTTCACCGGCCGAATATTCCCTTAAGAACGCTAGCTTTCGGCTTCACTCAGTCTGAGGTACACATCCGGCTGACCCGGCAGTAACAATCGCAGAGGTGCTCCCTTTACCACCTAGCCGAACAATCGGGAACGTAGGGGTAAGCACAGGAGCCAGGCAACCCAGCTTGTCCAAAACTTAAGTCATACCGATGCATATAATGGTGAATAAAAGTTACATGCGGAAGTGTGACACATGTATTGGGCATAAGGCCCGTATAAATAAGCTTATGTTAAAGAAGCCCCCAGGTATAATGAGCGCGAGTAGCACGTCAAGTGTGTGCGAACAATGCGCAGACGAACCTCCAAAGGCTTTGAGAAAAATGAGGGAGAAGGAGAGAAATAAAAGACAACTAAAGTATAAAATGTAAACGGAGGAAGGAGACGAACTCAGAGTCCGGCGCTAGGCGTAGAATCTTCGGAGACGGGCTGCGTTCCATGGGTTCGGCTCGAGTCGGTTATCCGATGCGTTTCACAGACGGTACGCTCCGCCAGTCAGGACTTGGTCGATGATGAAGGGACCTTCCCATTTGGGCTTGAGTTTGTCCTTTTTCTTGTCCGACAGGCGTAGAACTAGTTCGCCAACACTGTAAGTTTTGGCCCATACTTCTCTGCTTTGATATCTTCGAGCCTGCTGTTGATAGAATGCGGAACGAGCTTTTGCCACATCGCGTTCCTCCTCTAAGGCGTCCAAACTGTCCTGCCGATCTAACTCAGCTTCTCTTTCTTCGTACATGCGCATGCGAGGTGAGTCATCAATTATGTCGCAGGGCAAAACTGCCTCTGCGCCGTATACCATAAAAAATGGTGTGAATCCGGTAGTGCGATTCGGCGTGGTCCACAGCCCCCAGAGTACGGAGTCGAGCTCCTCTACCCAGTGCGGGTTAGATTCCTTGAGGGACCGCACTAGTCTGGGTTTAATGCCGCTCATGATTAGACCATTTGCTCGTTCGACTTGACCGTTAGTTTGAGGGTGATAGACTGAAGTGTAGTCGAGCTTGATGCCCATGTTTTTGCACCAGAGTTTAACCTCGTCGGCCGTGAAGTTCGTGCCATTGTCAGTGATGATGCTATGGGGGACGCCGTAACGGTGTACTACCCCTGATATGAAGTCTATCACGGGTCCGGATTCGGCCGTCTTAACTGGCTTGGCCTCTATCCATTTGGTGAATTTATCCACCATGACCAAAAGGTATTTTTGCTTGTGGGTTCCTCCTTTAAGGGGTCCAACCATGTCAAGCCCCCAGACCGCGAACGGCCAGGTCGTGGGTATAGTTTTGAGGGCGGCGGGTGGCATGTGGCTTTGATTAGCAAAGAGCTGGCAACCGACGCATTGTTGGACTAAGTCCTGAGCATTTGCCCGGGCCGTTAGCCAATAAAATCATGTATGGAAGGCCTTGCCTACAAGGGCCCGGGCTGCAGCGTGGTGCCCATCGAGTCCGGCATGAATTTCAGCCAAAAGATTTCGCCCTTCCTCTTCGGAGATACACCTTTGAAGGACTCCGGTTGTGCTTTTCTTATAAAGCTCTCCCTCATGGACCTTATAGGCTTTAGATCGCCGTACTATGCAGCGGGCCTCATTTTGGTCCTCGGGAAGTTCCTGCCTAGTTAAGTAGGCTAGGAATGGTTCAGTCCACGGGGCAATGACTGCCATTATTTCGTGGGCTGAATGTGTTATTTCGTTGGCAGAAGCACCGATTGTGTCAGAATGTTCGGTGTTGGGTGGCGCGGTTGGGTCCAGATTGTTGTTTCCGGACTCCCCTTTCCGTAGTACGGATGGCTTGAACAACCGCTCTAGGAAGATATTGGGAGGGACGGCATCGCGCTTTGCGCCGATGCATGCCAATATGTCCGCCGCCTGGTTATTATCCCGGGCTATATGGTGAAATTCAAGCCCCTCAAACCGAGCTGACATTTTTAGGACGGCGTTACGGTAAGCTGCCATTTTTGGATCCTTGGTGTCGAAGTCCCCATTTATTTGGGATATCATGAGGTTCGAATCCCCGCGCACCTCTAGCCGTTTAATGCCCATGGAGACCGCCATCCGGAGGCCATGTAGAAGGGCCTCATATTCGCCTGTGTTTGTTGGAGTCCGTGTACATTATCTGGAGTACGTATTGAACTGTGTCTCCGGTTGGGGATGTCAGGATGACACCAGCCCCCAGGCAGGCCAACATTTTGGAGCCGTCGAAGTGCATGATCCAATTGGAATATGCGCCGTACTCTTTAGGGAGTTCGGCTTCAGTCCATTCGGCGACAAAGTCGGCCAAAACCTGCAACTTAATAGCTCGCCGTGGTTTGTAGGTTATGTCGAACGGGAGGAGCTCGATGGCCCATTTTGCAATCCGGCCAGTCGCGTCGCGGTTGTTTATAATGTCATTAAGAGGTACTTCAGAGGCTACTGTTATCGAACACTCTTGAAAGTAGTGTCACAGCTTCCGGGATGCCGTGAACACCGCGTACGCTATCTTTTGCTAATGTGGATACCGGGACTTGCATGGAGTTAGGACAGTGGACACGTAGTAAACTGGTTTTTGAAGGGGGAACTTGTGTCCGTCCGTTTCTCGTTCGACGACGAGCACCGCGCTTACAAATTGATGTGTTGCCGCGATATATAATAACATTGGTTCGCCCATGTTGGGCGCGGCCAGGACCGGATTTGTTGCCAATATGGCTTTTATTTCTTCGAGTCCGGCCGTGGTGGCATCCATCCACTCGAAGTGTTCGGTGCGCCGGAGGAGGCGATAAAGGGGTAATGCCTTTTCTCCCAATCGGGAGATAAAGCAGCTTAGAGCCACCACACATCCAGTCAATTTTTGTATTTGTTTGAGGTCTTTTGGGATATCCAATTGTGACAGAGCTCGGATCTTGGCTGGGTTTGCTTCAATTCCTCTACCGGATACAATGAAGCCCAAGAGTTTTCCGGCTGGTACGCCGAAGACACATTTTTCCGGATTCAGCTTAATGTCGTATGTTCGGAGATTGTCGAATGTGAGCCTTAAATCGTCTACTAGTGTTTCGACATGCTTGGATTTGACGACCACATCGTCTACGTATGCCTCCACTGTTTTGCCGATCTGGTTTGCCAGACATGTCTGAATCATGCGCTGATATGTTGCGCCGGCGTTTTTGAGCCCGAAGGGCATTGTGTTGAAGCAGAATGGGCCGTATGGAGTGATGAATGCCGTTGCGGCTTGGTCTGGCTCCGCCATCTTGATTTGGTGGTAGCCGGAGTATGCGTCGAGGAAGCACAATGAATCATGCCCTGCGGTAGCGTCGATAATTTGATCAATGCGGGGGAGGGGGAATGGATCCTTCGGGCAAGCCTTGTTAAGGTCCTTGAAGTCGACACATAGGCGCCAGGATTTATCCTTCTTTGGTACCATCACCAGGTTTGCTAGCCAGTCCGGATGTTTTATATCTCTGATGAATCCGGCTTCCAAAAGTTTGGCTAGCTCCTCTCCCATGGCCTGTCTCTTGGGTTCGGAAAAACGCCGAAGAGCCTGTTTGACTGGCTTGAATCCTTTTAGGATATTTAGGCTGTGCTCGGCCAGCCGGCGTGGGATTCCTGGCATGTCTGAGGGGTGCCAGGCGGAGATGTCCCAATTTTCACGTAGGAATTCTCGTAGTGCGGCGTCTACATCAGGGTTTAACTATGCCCCAATGGAGGCCGTCTTTGTAGGGTCCGTTGGATGGACTTGGAATTTGACTATTTCGTCCGCTGGCTAAAAAGAGGTGGACTTGGATCTCTTATCGAGTATCACATCGTCCCTGTTCACTGTGGAGCGCAACGCAGTGAGTTACTCAGCCGCTAGGGCTTCGGATAGTGCCTCGAGGGCTAGTGCGGCTGTCTTATTTTCGGCGCGGAGTGCTATGTCCGGATCACTGGCAAGAGTGATGATTCCGTTGGGCCTGGGCATTTTGAGCTTCATGTACCCATAATGGGGTATAGCTTGAAAAATTGTGAATGCCTCTCGCCCTAATAAAGCGTGATATCCGCTGCTGAACGAGGCCACTTGGAACGTGACCTCCTCGGAACTGTAATTGTCCGGCGAGCCGAACACCACATCCAGTGTAATTTTTCCTGTGCAGCATGCTTCCCGACTAGGGATTATTCCTCTAAAGGTTGTGCTGCTTCGCTCAATGCGGCTCCAGTCTATTTCCATTTTTCGAAGGGTTTCCTCGTAAATGAGGTTTAATCCAAAGCCACCATCCATGAGTACCTTGGTAAGGCGAAAGCCGTCCACTATTGGACTGAGGACCAATGCGGCTGGTGCTCGGGCTGTTCGGAATTTAGGTTCGTCACTGGCGTTAGCCGTGTCACTCCATGGATTTATTATTGCTACTTGGTGGACTTCGGCAAGGCTGCGGAGTGTTCGTTTCCGCATATTATTTGATGCGAAAGTCTCGAGGACTGTTAATACCGTACTGGTGTTGCTGGGCTGGTTCTCTGGAGCTAGAAGCTCTTCGCCACTTTTGGCCACCTGCCGTAGTATCCAACATGCTCGAAGGCTATGAGTTGGAGTGGCGCCCTCTGTACTATGAATTTTGCAGGGTCCATTAAGCCATCTCTCTAGTACAGTTCCGTGCCCTTTAGGTTTTTTTTTGCTTTTTGGTATTTAACCCAGGTGCCTGGCGATGATGCACCCTTTGATTTCGGACTAGAGTTGTATTCGGGGCCGGATTATCCCAAAATTTGGTTTCGGTTTTCCAGGCGCTCTCCATCGCACAGTACTTTCGTACTATGGACACCAAGTCGGCAAAGCGTGTAATTTCACGATGACTTATGGCGTTTAGGATTCCCTTGTCCGTGCAATTATTGCAGAAAAGTGAAATTGTGTCTTCCTCGCGGCAGTCCTTTATCCTGTCCATAACTAAGAGGAATCTGGCCCAGTAATGGTGTACTGTTTCAGCGGGCTCTTGCCGGGTTCGGGATAGATCGCTTATGTTTGGGTGGGCGGGTGGAATTAAGTTCGGAACCCCGTCCAATCTAAGACTCAAGGGCTGAAAAGTTTCCGAACTTGGAAGCTTGGGTTTTTGGATATTGTCCAATGAATCCAGCCCGCTGCCTGACTTTAGGTTCAGGACTTGATCGACGTCCGTCCCTCCGTGGGAATCCGGCATGGAGGGGTCGGGAATCCGTATATAGCTAGTCCTTAATATAGAAGAAGGGTCGACGTACTGTTCCTCTACCACAGCAACATGGTGGGTAGCCTGGGGAGAGTTGATCTCTCTCAGATCGGTTTTAGGCCCAATCTGATCATAGTCTGTAGCGACTCCCAGGGCGGCGATGCGATCCAAGAGCTCGTTTAAGGAGGAGAGCTCCATCGGATCTAGCCGCTCGGCAAGTTCCGAGTTAACGTGAAGATTGCTTTCGATGACCCGAGAAGTCATCGTCGGCGTGGCGGCCGAACAGGCGGTCATAAGAAAACCGCCTAGTCGGAGAGATTGGCCGATGGCCAAAGCTCCTTTAGCAATGGTGCCGTCTTTAAAGACGGGACGAGGCATCCTTCCTGATGGCGACGGCACAGAGGACCTCTCAATGAAAGCACCAATATCGGTGTCAAAATCGGCGGATCTCGGGTAGGGGGTCCCGAACTGTGCGTCTAGGCGGATGGTAACAGGAGACAAGGGACACGATGTTTTTACCCAGGTTCGGGCCCTCTCGGTGGAGGTAAAACCCTAATTCTGCTCTATTAATATTGATGATATGGGTAGTACAAGAGTAGATCTACCACGAGATCAGAGAGGCTAAACCCTAGAAGCTAGCCTATGGTATGATTGTTGTTCGTCCTACGAACCAAATCCCTCCGGTTTATATAGACACCGGAGAGGGTTAGGGTTACACAGAGTCGGTTACAATGGTAGGAGATCTACATACCCGTATTGCCAAGCTTGCCTTCCACGCCAAGGAAAGTCCCATCCGGACACGGGACGGAGGCTTCAATCTTGTATCTTCATAGTCGAGGAGTCCGGCCAACGGTGATAGTTCGGCTATCCGGACACCCCCTAATCCGGGACTCCCTCACAAACCTTAGCACATTATTTTTATAATACAATCGAATTGTACAACGAGATAATTATTCTTGATGAAATGTTTCTGTAATCAAGATTCACAAAGTTTCCGTGAGCATGAACAAAGCTCAAGGCTAGCTCCCACTTCAACAATGCTGGTCTCTCTCACTTTCACTTTCCTTTTTCAAAAGTTTTGGGTTCCCCTCTTTATTTTTTTGTTTTTAAACTATAAGAAAGCACACAACAGAAATAAATGACTCTCTAAAACTTCCGGGTTGTCTCCCTGGCAGCGCTTTCTTTAAAGCCACTAAGCTAGGCATATAGTGCTCAAGTAATGAATCCACCCGGATCCCAAGGTATATCAAAGCCAATTTTAATTAACAATGATTTGTAATTTAGTAGTGACAAAGTAACATAAATCATGCAACAACAAAGTCTAACTCTCTTCCAATGCATCGGCATGTCATAAAAGAACAATTCATGCACACATAGTAAAGGCCAATGCATAGTATAAGCAGTTTCTTGCAATTTTATCATATTGGAAACATAGAGAGGTGGAGAAATAGTACCTCTCTCATAATAATTGCAAGTAGGAGGAGCAAGCACATGCATATTACATTTATCAAAATCATCATGTGCAATGGTAAAAGGTAGCCCATCAATATAATCCTTAATAAGCACAAACTTCTCCGATATAGTGTAATTTGGAGAATTCAAAAAGATAATAGGACTATCATGCATGGGTGCAATAGAAACAATTTCATGTTTAACATAAGGAACTATAGCAAGTTCATATCCATAAGCATAATTCATATTGGCATCTTGGCCACAAGCATAGCAAGCATCATCAAAAAGGGATATTTCAAACAAATTCAAGGGATCATAGCAATCAACCTTAGGTAAGCACGAAGGGGAATTAAATAATGTATGAGTTGGAGGGTTACTCTCATTAGAAGGTGGGCACGGGTAGCTAATCCGCTCTTCCTCCTTTTGTTCTTTGCTCTCCTCATCATCTTTTTCATCCAATGAGCTCACAGTTTCATAAATTTCTTCTTCCATAGCTTCCTGCAAAATATTAGTCTCTTCTTGGACAGCGGAGACTTTCTCAATAAATGCATTAATATTGTAATTGTATTCATAATTTTCATAGCAATATCTAAGTATAGCAAGATTTTCTGGTCTATAAACTGAATCATCAAAATCATCAAACGCTTTAAACATAGATTCAACCTCATAAGCACCCATAAAAGAAACAAATTCTTCTATTTGTTCCACGTCATAGTAATCAAAGATACCATTAGCATAAGAAGCTAAGGTTTCATTATCATTGAATTTGCATGAAAAGGGAAGGTGTGGAGACTTCATCCTAGAGAAGCAAGTATAATCATGCAACAAGCATAGTTGCCTAGCATACCACTTCAATAGTTGAATTTGATCCCATAATAGTTTCCCTTTTTGTGTCAAGCGACAATCCCTAAAGTATTCACATTGATCCAACATTACTCCCATAACATAATTGAGTTGGGTTTTCTCAGGATTTTCAAAGTAGTACATAATATCTTGAACATAACGAGCATCGAGGGTTTTAGGAGGTTCCCCATCTCCATGAGTAGCAAGTACAACTAATTTTTTTGGTATTTCGTGTTCCATATCCATAACTAAAGATAGAGAACAACTAAGAACAGCAAATAAAAATTACTTAGTGATAAAGCAAACAAGCACACACGAGAATATTCACCCCACGCTATGACTCCCCGGCAACGGCGCCAGAAAAAGGTCTTGATAACCCGCAAGTATACGGGATAGTTGTAGCCTCTTTCGATAAGTAAGAGTGTCGAACCCAACGAGGAGCTAAAGGTAGAACGAATACTCTCTCAAGTCCTATCGGCCACTGATACGACTCTACGCACGCTTGACGTTCGCTTTACCTTGAACAAGTATGAAACTAGAAGCACTTTGTAGGTGTTGTTAGATAACTTTGCAAGATAATAAAGAACATATAAATAAAAAGTAGGGGCTGTTTAGATAAAGATGAAATAAAGTAAATATAGTGAGTGTCGAAAAGTGGTGGTAGGAGTTGTGAAAGTGTCCCTAAGCAATTGACTACGTTACTAGACCGATAGCAAGTATCATGTGGGAGAGGCTACTACTAGCATGTCATCCCTAACTTGGAATTCTATGCACTTATGATTGGAACTATTAGCAAGCATCTGCAACTACTAACGTTCATTAAGGTAAAACCCAACCATAGCATTAATATATATTGGCCCCCCTTCAATAATGTATGCATCAATTTCTATGCTAGGTTGAAGCTACTGTCACTCTAGCCCTCCAATACATAGTCCTATCAACATACAACTAACCCTATGGTGTGATCCACACGTGCGCTCATATGATGGGCACCAAAGGACAGCAACATAACCACAAGCAAATTAAATCAATCATAGCAATTCATCAACCACCAATAGGACAACGAAAATCTACTCGGACATCATAGGATGGCAACACATCATTGGAAAATAATATGAAGCATAAAGCACCATGTTCAAGTAGAGGGTACAGCAGGTTGCGGGAGAGTGGACCGCTATAGATAGAGGGGGGGGGGGAAGGTGATGGAGATGTTGGTGAAGATGACGGCAGTGTTGGTGAAGATCGCGGTGATGATGATGGCCCCCGGCGGCATTCCGGCGACACCGGAAGCAAGGGGGAGAGAGCCCAATTTGTTCTTGTTCTTACTTGACCTTCTCCCTAGATGGAAGAAGGGTTTCCCCTCTGGTCCTTGGCTCCCATGGCATGGGAGGGGCGAGAGCCCCTCCAAGATTGGATCTATCTCTCTGTTTCTGCGTTCTCAGATTCTACCCCTTCACCGTTTCTTAAATATCCGGAGATCCGTAACTCCGATTGGGGTGAATCTTTCGCCCAGATTTTTCTCGTAAAATTAGCTTTCTTGTGCCAAAAGAAGAGCGTCAACCGCCTTACGGGTGGCCCACGAGAGCCCAGGGCGCGCCCCCCTATCTCGTGGCCACCCCGGACACCGTTTCGCGTTGATTCTTCCTCCCAAAAATCATAAATATTCCAAAATAATTCTCCATTCATTTTTATCCCGTTTGGACTCCGTTTGATATTGGGTTTCTACGAAACAAAAAACATGCAACAGATAGGAACTGGCACTGGGCACTGGATTAATATGTTAGTCCCAAAAATAGTATAAAAAGTTGCCAAAAGTATATGAAAGTTGAAGAATATTGGCATGGAACAATCAAAAATTATAGATACGACGGAGACGTATCATAGACACACCTGAGAATCCCAATGATATTTCTATCTCTGATGCTGAAACACAATCAGGTGATGAACATGAACCTAGTGATAATGTTAATAATAATGTTCATGTTGATGCTCGACCTAGCAAAAACAATGAAGTAGAGATTGAACCTGCTGTTCATCTTGATAACCCACAATCAAAGAATAAAGGTTATGATAAGAGAGATTTGGTTGCTAGGAAGCACGGTAGAGAAAGAGAACCATGGGTTCAGAAACCCACCCCTTTCCTCCTAAACCATCCAAGACAAAGGATGATGAGGATTTTGAGCGCTTTGCTGAAATGATTAGACCTATTTTCTTACGTATGCGCTTAACTGAAATGCTTAAAGTAAATCCTTATGCCAAGTATATGAAGGATATCATCACAAATAAAATAAAGATACCGGAGGCTGAAATTTCCACCATGCTTGCTAATTACAGTTTTAAGGGTGGAATACCAAAGAAACTTGGAGATCCGGGTGTACCAACTATACCATGCTCCATTAAAAGAAATTATGTTAGAACTGATTTATGTGATCTTGGAGCCAGTGTTAGTGTTATGCCTCTGTCTTTATATCGTAGACTTGAATTGAATAAGTTGACACCTACTGAAATATATTTGCAAATGGCTGATAAATCAACTGCTATACCTGTCGGTATTTGTGAGGATGTGCCTGTTGTGGTTGCAAATGTCACTATCTTAACGGACTTTGTCATTCTTGATATTCCTGAGGACGATAGTATGTCTATTATCCTTGGTAGACCTTTTCTGAATACTGCAGGGGCTGTTATTGATTGCAACAAAGGCAATGTCACTTTTCATGTTAATGGTAATGAGCATACGGTACACTTTCCGAGGAAACAATCTCAAGTTCATAGCATCAATTCTATTGGAAAAGTTCCAACTATTATTATTGGAGGTTTTGAATTTCCTCTCCCTACTATCAAGAAAAAGTATGATATTCTTATTGTTGGGGATTTTCATATCCCCGTTGAGGTAACTTAGTGTTATTTGAAATTTCTCCGGTTCCGTGTTATTCAGATTGAGTTTGTTAACAAGACTTGATCAACCTTGTTAGTGGATTCATTTTGATGATCACGAGATGGATGAAACTAGAAGGCACAACCTTCTGTACCCTCTTTTTACTTTTTGTTATTTAGAATAAATAAAGCAGAAATAGTATTATCCGTCTGTTTTCTGAATTATCCGTGCAATAAAAAATATCCCGAAAATAAAAGTGCTCCAAATGCCCTGCAAATTTAGAATGAGTTTTTATGGAATATTTTAGGATTTTAGGCACTGAAATCACTGCAGGAGGGGCAAGCACAAGGCCACGACAGTGGATGGCGCGCCCACCCCACCTGGGTGCGCCCCTGTCTCGTGGGCTCCTGGTGGGCCCCCTCCACTTATGCCAGCATCCACACACTTCATCTTCTACCCAAAAAAATCCCCATCTAGCTCTAGCATGAGTTCTAGCTCATTTTGCTGCGATTTTCGATCTCCTTGCTCAAAGCTCCATTCACAAAACTGCTTTGGGAGATTGTTGCTTGGTATGTGACTCCTCCATTGGTCCAATTAGTTTTTGTTCTAGTGCTTTATTCATTGCAAATTTTTGCTGCATAGGTGACCATGTTCTTGAGCTTGCATGTTAAATTTATGAGGTCCCAAGCAATTCTAATGCATGATATAGGCTCTAGGCACTTGTAAGAGTAGTTGCTACCAATCTCGTCTAGTTTTATTCACTTTTATTTTGAAGTTACTAAAATTTCAGAATTTTTTCAGAAAAAGAATTATGTCTAGGAGAATGTACCAAGGTGGTTCCTCGGTGAAGAAAAGGCCCAAGATTGCTACATGTGAGCAAGATGTTGAATTGCCGAGGGACGCAGATGTACGAGCTTGTGAGTGGCCATCCGATAATTTTATGGCCGAAGCAGGCTTTAAGGAGGAATTTGACGCGTTTGTGCGTAATGCCGAGCTGGAGGACTTCTTACAAGATAAGTGTCCTCAGTACTATCAATTGACTGATTCCTTTGTGCCGAGGTTTAAATATAACTGTGCGCGTAATTCTCCTAGTGTCATATTTGATATTTATGATACATCTTATACTATGGACCTAGAGGATTTTACAACTGCTTGCAAACTCCCGTAGTGGGGTAATATTAATGATCCTCACAAATCTGAATTTAAAGATTTCCTTGCTAGTATTACTATGGGAGAATCCAGGGATATTGCACAAGCTACCTTAGGGAACATTCATTTTCCTGCTATACATTATTTTGCTCTCTTCATTGGTAGATGCATTAACGGTAAAGACGAAGCATGTCATATGTGTGTCCCTGATCTGTGTGTCCTCAAGAGTGCTGTGTTAGGATATAAAGGTTATAATTTGGGGGCAATAGTTGCACGTAGGTTGCACAATAATAGTAGAAAGGGAGATTTATTTGGAGGAGTTTATGCAACCCGTGTGGCTAATTATCTTGGTATAGCCCCACGAGAGGAAGATATGTTGATACCTCCTGTTTATTTGGATTATGAAGCTATGGTCAATCATCAATTTCTAAGGAGGAACGAACAATTCCTCCAATATAGACTAATCTATGACAGACGCAACGTCGTCCATGTTACTCTTCCTGCTCCCCACCTTTTTGATTATCAGGCAAAAGGAAGATATGTTGTCACCAGGGAGGAAGCAGCTGAACACGAGGGAAGAGTGGAGGCAGCCCGCCAACACGCCGCAGCTCAGGAGGCGGTTGCCGCTGCATCTCAGTATGACCCCAGTTACACCTACGGATATCAGCGAGGCGGTCCTTGGTACTAGACCAACTTAGGCCAAAAGCCTAAGCTTGGGGGAATTCCAGCTTAGTCCAATGCACGTGCACTATTATTATTATACACATCATTCGGTCGTGCGAGTGAAAGGCAATAATGACGATATATGATGGACTTATTGAGATGAGAAAAGCTGGTATGAACTCGACCTCTCTTGTTTTTGAAAATATGATGAGTTCATCGTTTCTGATTCAACTTATTATGAACTAAACATATTTGCAATGACATTTAGATATTATAGTTGCTTGTGCCATGCTTGATTAGCTATGAGTTATAATGGTTTACCTTGCATGCCAACATGCTATTAAAATGATTATGATGTGGTATGATGGGATGGTATCCTCCTTTGAATGAACTGAGTGGCTCAACTTGGCACATGTTCACGCATGTAGTTGAAACAAATCAACATAGCCTTCATGATATTTATGTTCTTAGTAGATTATATCCTACTCATGCTTGTACTCGGTGTAAATTAATTTTAATGCATGTTTATGACTGTTGTCGCTCTTTCAGTTGGTCGCTTCCCAGTCTTTTGCTAGCCTTCACCTGTACTAAGTGGGAATACTTCTTGTGCATCCAAACTCCATAAACCTCAAAGTTTTTCCATATGAGTCCACTATACCTTCCTATATGCGGTATTTACCTGCCGTTCCAAGTAAATTTGTATGTGCCAAACTCCAAGCCTTCAAATGAAATTCTGTTTTGTATGCTCGAGTAGCCCATGTTTCAACTAGGGCTGCCTATATCTTCCATGCTAGGTGGGTTACTCTCAAGAGGAGTGGACTCCGCTCCTCATTCACGAGAAAGGGCCGGTAACCGGGATGCTGAAAGTGCAATCATGCCTTTACATCATGTTTTGATGTTGATGACAATATACATGTAGGGGACTAACAATGGTTGTTAAGTAAATCTCAGGTGTTAGTCCTCGGCTCATCGAGGTGTGTGGATCAAGGGCATACAAGTGTTTTTTTACTCAAGAATGAAGCATAGAAATTGATTTGATATTTGGTTTCTTAAGTATAGGATCTCACACTATTAAGAGGGGATCGGTAGGGTTAGCTAAAGACTTGCTCAGGTTCCAATAATTCTTTGCTTCAATAGGAAGTTAGGGTCACACGAATGAAAAACCATGTGCACATGTTATGTTCTGTCCCATGCCGGATGTCCGGGCTGTACCCCGGATGTCCGGGTCTCCCAGCCACGCCGGATGTCCGGTAATTTCTCCGGATGTCCGGGCCAGAGTTGGTTTGACACCAGTAGGCTTGCACGCTCATGACCGGACGACCGGGCTGCACCTCGGATGTCCGGGTCTCCCAGCCACGCCGGATGTCTGGTAATTTCTCCGGATGTCCGGCTCCCTGTCACTTTGACTCCAGTAGGTTTGCACGTTATTGACCGGATGTCCGGGCCTTGCTCCGGATGTCCGGGCCTTCCCGTGTCACCGGATGTCCGGGTCTGGCTCCAGATGTCCGGCCTCTCTGTTTCTCTCCTGGTTTCTTCTGTGTTCTTTTAAGTATCTTGCCAGCCCGGATGTCCGGCCACCCTGCCTGGATGTCTGGCCTGCCCATTTACTTATGATATAATGGCCACATTTGTGCTCAGACTATATATAGCTCTTCTTTCCCACGGGAAAGGATTGACCATTCACTTTGAACAAACCCTAGAACACTTCTCACTCTCTCTCTCATTCCTCCACACCAAATCTTAGATCCCCAAGGGATTTGAGAGCTTTGGAAAGAAGTTGTCTGATCAAGTGATAGATCCACTTCTCCTCCTTCTTTGCACCCAAGGAATTCGTGATTTGAGCAAGTCTTGAGCTGTTCCCCATCGATCTTGTTACTCTTGGAGGTTGGAGACTCCTAGGCGGTAGGAGTCTTTCAGATAGGAATCGACCTTTGTGATTACCCCCGGATAAGTTTGTGAGGGTTTGGAGACCAACCCAAGGTCTACCACTAGTGGTTGAGAAACGCCTTCGTGGTGTTGTCTCAAAGGGAGAATAGGGTGAGCCTTCGTGGCGTTGGTGTGCCTTCGTGGTAACACCCATCTCTCTAACGGTGACGTAGCTTCCCTCCAAGGAAGTGAACATCGGCATACATCCTCGTCTCCCGGAGTTGCGGTTATTCCTAAGCCTAACTCTCTACTTGTGGTTACTTTTCTCTTAGCACTTACTTATATCATATTGTGCTTGTTTACTTACATACTTGGGTTTCTTGTTTATCTTGCTTAACACTTAGTACTACACTTACAATTGTTAGGCTCACTTTCATATTCCGCATTAGTGCCTAAAATTGCTAAGTAACAATTAAAATTTGTAGTTGTTCCTATTCACCCCCCCTCTAGGTCCATCTCGATCCTTTCAATTGGTATCAGAGCCTCGTGCTGTATTCTTGTGGCTTAACCGCCCTAGAGCGAGATGAACCCGGATGGGACTCCCCTGGTTGCAGATCCTATGGATAAAGGCGAGGCTTCTTCTGAAGTCAAGTCCTTTACATCTGAGGATCTGGAATGGGCCCTTGCTAAGCAAAAAGAGGAGCATGAGGCTTCTCTTGAGGCCTTGGTCCAACTGAGATTAGCCACGTTGTCCATGATGCTTGCACCACTCTCGGGTGGTGCGACTTCGAGGCCAACCGTGCCTACTTCGTCACTTGGTCAACAACCTCCTAGCAATGAACACACCAGCGTTCCTTGGCTTTATGCAAGACCTCAGGTTGAGAAACCGAGATATAATCCTCAAGGCAAACCTCCTTTACTTAGTGCCACTTCCGATTTTGCTTTGTGGAGAGTTGCTATGCAGGATCATCTTCGACATGGAAACGATGAGATGCTGGAGATCTTGGAGTATGGCTATCATGTGGTTGATCCACAGAACCCTACACCAAGAGAAATTTATGACAAGAATCTCAATGACACTGCAATCATGTGTATAAGGAGAGGTATGAATGAAAAGCAAAGGAGACTGTTCATACACATCACAAGTGCCAAGGAACTATGGGAAAGTGTTATATGATCCAAGACTGGCACCTCTACCCTCCGGAGTGCTCAATATGAAATTGCCAAGGGGCAATTGCAAAACTTTTGTATGGAGAAAGGTGAAACCCCCAATCAACTCCATGAGCGCCTCATGACTCTCACTGCCGATATTGAGTCATGTGAGTGTGACAAGACACAAGATGGATTCAACATGACTAAGAGATTCCTTGTGGATAAGTTGCTTCATGCTCTTGCTCCATATCACCATCAAATGGTGTGGGACATAAGACAACACCATACCTTCAAGGAAATGACTACAGATGACATCATATCCACCTTTCAACTATTTGAAGAGTCAAAGGCTAATGCCACAAAACATCTTGCCATGCATGGTTCCCCATCATCAAAGGTCAATCTTGCATTGAAGGCCAAGCATGTATGTGAAGATGAGCAAAGTGAAGAAGAAGAAGATGATGATGATGATGAAGATGGTGATGAGATTGAATCCGACGAGGGCCCTTCATATGAAGACATGGCTCTCTTTGTCAAGAAGTTTAGCGCGGGAAAATTCAAGGGAAGATTTCAAAAGAAGAAAGTAAGAAAATGCTACAACTGTGAGGAAACCAACCACTTTTCCAATGAGTGCCCTTATGAGAAGAGAGAAGATAAACCAAGGTTTCCCAAGACCTTTCCTAAGAAGAAATTGCCAAATCCTTTGAACTCCAAGCTCAAGAAGAGAGATGGGAAAGCAATGGTTGCTCAAGAAGAATCCGATCCTGATGATGTTAGTGGTGTTGCCGGAGTTGCTCAAGACTCTCAAAACACTTTGAGGTTAGTAAACAAGAGTGGTGACGTGGTCACTTACAAATACATGAAAGATTACAAGGGCAACGCTCACAAGTGCCTAATGGCAAAGGCCATGATAGAAGATGGAGAGGACCAAATCTCTCCTGACAAGGTCAAGGTAACTCCACGATCAAATCCTCCTCTTTTCACTCCTTCTACTCCTAGTGATGAGTATCTTGATGCGGAGGATAGCTATGAGGATGATGATCTAGATGATCCTTTGCTTGCTAAACTTAATAAGTTCATGTGTTCCCTCAAAGGAAAGAAGCTCACTATGTTTTGCATGCTTATGGAGATGGTGAGTAAGCACACCATCACCATTAAGGAACTCAAAACCCTCGTCACCGAGGAAAAGTAAAAATGTAAAATCCTTGAGCGGAAAGTCCAATATGAGGAAACACGAAATGATGAACTATGCTTAAAAATTGGTGCAAATATTGATGTTCATACTTATGATCCTGCCTCCTTGAAAAAGGCCACTGACTCTTGCGAAGAGTTGATGAATGATAAATGTAAGCTTGTGAAGTCTCATGCTTCTCTCTCTAAGGATTGTGAGCTTTTATCCGTGTCTCTCAAGACTAAGGAAGGAGAGCTCACCGTTCTTATGAAGAGTTTTGAAATGCTCAAACTTACTTATCTTGAAACTCTAGCCAAGGCTTACTCTTCTCCTATTATAAATGTTGATGCTTGTACTACTAACTCTAGTAGTGATCTAGCATCTATTCTTGAGGAAAATAGATTTCTCAAGGCTCAAGTCGAGAAAGGTCTCATGACATGTGCTCAAGGGCAAAAGAATCTTGATGAGATATTGAGTCAACACAATGAGGTGTTTGCCAAAGAGGGACTTGGTTTTGACCCAAGCACAAGCAAGAAGAAGACACCCTCTCAAAAGTGCACAACCCCTCTAAAGGAAACATTTGTATGTGAAGGGCACAAGGAGAAAGGTAAGGTTGTGAGTGGGAAGGCCACAAGGGGCATGCCCACTCTCAACAAGCCTAAAGAATTCATGCCTCCATCTTATGTACTTTGTAATACTAAGGATGGAGAAGTCTTTGCAAAATTTGTTGGTCCTCGAAATGCATTCTGGTTTTATGCCATTTGGGTCCCTAAGACCCTTGTGACTAACTTGAGAGGTCCCATTGCAAAATGGGTGCCTCTAACCAAGTCTTAACTGTGTGTAGGTTGACTTCTCCGGTGGAGTGAAATGGGTGATTGATAGTGGATGTACAAATAATATGACCGGAGATAGCAAATTGCTCTACGATTTCATGGAAGTTATTCAACCATTTATGAGCATTATGTTTGGTGGAGGTTCAAAAGGACAGGTACTCGGGTTGGGCAAGGTGGCTATCACAAATGATATGTCGCTTGCAAATGTCATGCTTGTCCAATCCCTTAAATACCACTTGCTTTTTGTTCGCCAATTGGCTTCTGTTGGTTATGATACACTCTTTGGACTAACGGATGTGAAAGTCTTTAAGAGAGATACTCTCGAAGTGGCCTTTGTTGGAGAGTTGGATGGCAACCTTTACACGGTTGATTTCTCGAAAGAGAGCACATTCCATGCAACTTGTCTAATGGCCAAGGCTGACAAGGGGTGGCTATGGCATCGCCGGTTAGCCCATGTCGGAATGAGAAATCTTAAAGATCTCTTAAAGGGGAATCACATCCTTGGACTAACCAATGTCTCTTTTGAGAAAGATCGTGTGTGTAGTGCATGCATAGCTGGGAAGCAACATCAATCAAAGCACCCACCCAAGAACATAGTATCTACTTCAAGGCCCCTGGAGCTCCTTCATGTGGATCTTTTTGGGCCTCCTTCATGGGATAGTCTTGGTGGGAAAAAGTATGGGCTTGTCATTGTTGATGATTACTCAAGATATACATGGGTGTTCTTCCTCAAGTCCAAGGACGAAACCAAGATCACCTTCATTGATTTTGCCAAGCAAGCTCAACGCAAGTTTGACAAAGAAATCCTGGCAATAAGAAGTGACAATGGCTCTGAGTTCAAGAACTATACCTTGGAAGAATTCCTTAGTGATGAAGGGATTGAGCATCAATATTCAGCTCCATACACTCCTCAGCAAAATGGTGTAGCCGAAAGGAAGAACCGTACACTTGTAGAGATGGCAAGGTCCATGCTGGATGAATACAAGTCACCACATAGTTTTTGGGCCGAAGCTGTAAACACCGCATGCCATGCATCAAACTGGCTCTTCCTCCGCACTATATTGGAAAAGACCCCATATGAGCTTCTAACTGGGAACAAGCCAAATGTCAAGTACTTTCGTGTATTTGGGTGCAAATGTTTCATCCTCAACAAAAGAGAACGGTTAGGAAAATTTCAATCCAAAACAATTGAGGGTATATTTGTTGGCTATGGATCAAACTCTCATGCCTATAGAGTCTACAACAAATCCAATGGATGTGTTGTAGAAACTTGTGACGTGGTGTTTGATGAATTTAATGGCTCCCATGGGGAGCAAGTTGATCTAAGTGATGCAGGTGAAGAAGATTCTTCTCAAGACATTTTGACCATGGGTGTTGGTGCACTTCTTCCTATGGAACAGGAACCTCATGATGATGAAGAAGAAGATGGAAGTCTCACACATCATCAAACTACTTCAGCACCCATACCATCACAAGCTCCTAGTGCTCAACAAATGCCCTTAGCCCAAGTAGAAGAAGATGATCAAGTTCCTCTTCATGATAATCTTCAAGAACAAGATCATCATCAAGTGCAAGAACAAGAAAGTCCAATCATTGATGATGAACCTCAACAAATGCAATATAAACAAGAAGATCTTCCTCCACACATTAATGATCCATATGTTGAGGACGCAGATGATGGACATGAAGTTGAACATCGTGAAACCCTTACCTCTATCATGCCACGAGTGGCCGGTCGTGTTGATGTTGACAAAATTCTCACCAGCATATCGGAAGGTAGAGTCACTCGTAAACATTTGACAAACTTTTGTGCTCACTTCTCGTTTGTGTCTAGTATTGAGCCCATCAAGGTACAAGATGCATTGATGGACAACGATTGGCTAGTTGCTATGCAAGAAGAGTTGAATAGTTTTGAACGCAACCAAGTGTGATCATTAGTCAAGAGGCCACCTACCGAGCACAACGTCATTGGAACAAAATGGATTTTCAAGAACAAACAAGATGAGAATGGTGTAATCATCCTCAACAAGGCAAGGTTAGTGGCGCAAGGGTACTCACAAGTTGAAGGTTTGGACTTTGGTGAGACCTTTGCCCCAGTTGCCCGTCTTGAATCCATTCGCATCTTACTTGCTTATGCTGCTTTCAATGGTTTTACATTACATCAAATGGATGTGAAGAGTGCTTTCCTTAACGGTCCTCTACAAGAAGAAGTATATGTGTCACAACCACCTGGGTTCGTTGATCCCGATCACAAAGACTATGTGTACAAACTTCATAAGGCTTTGTATGGCCTCAAACAAGCACCTCGTGCTTGGTATGATCATTTAAAGAAGTTTCTACTCGATGATGGTTTTGTGAGAGGGGTGATCGATCCCACTCTTTTTACTAAGAGGGATAAGGGTGATTTGATCTTATGCCAAATCTATGTAGATGATATCATTTTTGGTTCTCCTAACATTCATTTGTGCAAGAAGTTTGCGGCTTCAATGACCAAGAATTTTGAAATGTCACTCAATGCGGATTTGAAGTTCTTCCTCGGATTTCAAATTCAACAATTTCAAGAAGGAATTTTCTTGTCTCAAGCAAAATACCTCAAGGATATCCTAGAGAAGTTTGGTATGTCTGATGCTAGTCCATGTAAGACACCAATGCCAACCAAAATAACACTCACTGAAGACACAAACGGTATCCCTTTCGACCCATCTAAATACCGCTCTATGATTGGTTCATTGCTTTATCTTTGTGCATCTAGACCAGACATCATGTTTAGTGTATGCATGTGTGCTAGATTTCAAGCTTCCCCTAGGGAAAGTCATCATAAGGCGGTTAAGCATATTCTTAGATACCTTGTTCACACCCCAAAGTTGGGTCTATGGTATCCCAAGGATGCTAAGTTTGATCTCATTGGGTACACGGATGCGGATTGGGCCGGAGACAAAGTGGATCGTAAGTCCACTTCCGGTGCATGTCAATTTCTTGGACGCTCCTTGGTAAGTTGGTCATCGAAGTAACAAAATTGTATTGCCCTCTCTACCGCAGAAGCTGAATACATTGCTGCCGCCAGTTGTGCAACTCAGTTATTATGGATGAGGCAAACTTTGAAGGATTACGGTATCACCTATAGACATGTGCCTCTTCTATGTGATAATGAAAGTGCCATCAACATTGCTGAGAACCCCAAGGATCATCTCCGCACCAAGCACATTGATATTAGGTATCACTTCTTGAGAGATCATGTTGAGAAGGGTGATATTCACATTGATCACATTGGTACAGGTTTGCAACTGGCAGATATTTTCACCAAACCATTGGATGAAGCAAGGTTTTGTCGACTTAGGCGTGAACTTGGTATCTTGGAGCTTGACAACATTACGTGAAATCTAGTACTCATCCATGCATAAACTTAATCTCTTGTCTTGATGTAGGCATATATTTAGGGGAGACACTCAATCCATGAGTTCTCTCACCTTACATAATGCATAAATTGAACAAACACTCTCAAAGTTATCATAGTTTTCAAACTAGGGTACTTTAACATGATGGAGTCGTGACCATGTGCTCAAAGTTTATATCTTTGTGGCACTATGTTCCATATGCTCAAACATGGTGACCTCGGCCACCTCTTGTACAATGCTTATATGGACCTTTCTTCTTAATAATGTTTGGATTATTTATGCATCTTAGCATGGCCTTAGATGTCTCAGGTTGTCTCCCTTATTAATCTCATGTAAACTCCTTGGCGGTGTTTATATCAAATTACTCTTGTTGGCCCCCTCCTTCACATCTTTCCCTCGCCCTTGTCTTCTGTCCAGTGACCGGACATCCGGGTCTCTCGCCAGACATCCGGGCCCTAAAAAAATCCTTGCCCCTCAAAACGATCATCAACCACCTACAGTGGCCGGATATTCGGGCCTCAACCGGACATCCGGGCACTGCTTCTTTTGTTCTCTGTTTTCCACTCGCCGGACATCCGGGCGTATATCTGGGGAGGGGTGTGAGATTTGGGGGCAGTTCCTCCTTTCTTTTATTCCTCTCCTCATCTCCCCTCATAGCCATCGCCGGGACATCACTCCGGTGCTGCCCTGGCCATCTCCACCGACCTTCGGCCCCGATCTCCTACTCACGGACACTTCTCCTCCCGATCTACGATTCTATCCAATCCATTTCTTGGGTTGTTGTGTGAATCCCTCGGGAGGGACCGGTGTTCGTGGGATTCACCGCCGGAGTTACTCGTGGCACGAACCAAGAACTGTGGCCCCAATCACCCCGAGCCTTCTTCCAGGGGTATGGCTGCTATCTCTACTCCATTCTACTCCTATGGTTACCGGAAAAAAAACTTAGGTTTTCACTCTCTCATGGATATCTTGGGGTCTATGTCTCTCTTGTGTGTTGGTGTCTCTTGCTTAGGCCTACAAATCTGTCAATGAGCTTGTCTAATCAATTTAAATCATGGTCATGTCTCATTTTCTTTTCTCTACCACTGGACCTTGTCTATGGTTATGCTAAAAAATGGTCATCCCATTGTTTATATTGTCTTATCCTTGTTCATACCTGTTGCCTCCATCTCATCGGGATCTCTCATTATCCATTCCAGTTGTTCGCCGGCAAGGCTCAACTGACTCTGATGAGCATGCTCGGCCTAAGAAGAAGAAGGCCACCACCGCCAAGAAGAAGAAGCGGACACCATCCACTAGTCCGTCGGACTCGGATCCTGATGATGCGGACTATGTTGGGGAGGAAGAGGAGGTCCGTGCACTCAAACTCTCCGTTGGTTAGTCCAAGCCTGGCACTAGGAGGGCGCCGGTGCCTCAAGTTCGTGGTTCTGCAATGCCCGCTGTCCGTGGTCGTCGCATCTCTATGGAGCTTCCGGACAGTGGAGATCGCTGTCCACACGACTTCAAAACTGTGGGGGCAGCTCAATATCTTACATTTCGACGGGATGTCAATCAATATGAGATGGTGGCTGATGCGGAGGATCCTCGATTTCGGACTCGAATGCAGCAGGATCTCTATTCCAGTTTTGTCCGTGGGCGTGGACTTGCTCCTCACTCATACTTAGATCTCAACTTCCTGCGTGAGAATCCTGACATGTTCCCTAACAATCCGGTCAAGATCATTGATGATATGACCCTTGGTCCCGCAATGACCTTCAGGTGTGATTGGAATGAAGCTGCCATTCTACAGTTCTATGCCACCTGTTTCTTTGGTCCGGACAACACTCTCACCTGGATGACTAATAACACTACTATGACCATCACCTATGACAGGTTTGTTCAGATTCTGGGTCTCTCCGGTGTTGGCCATCGCATCCACAACATGGATCCTGAGCACAAGCCCAAAACGATTGAAGCTTGCTTGCCACTTGTCAAACCTACCTCTCAGCTCTCTAAAGCAGAACTTGAAAGCCCACTCAACGAGGTATCTATCTTCCGTGCCCCTTACTACATCCTCTATCAGTGTGTGCTTCGCACTCTCTATCCTAAGAAGGGAGACCGCTCAAGGGCTTATAACTATTGCATTGACTTGATGGTTCTTATGCATGACACACCCAATGAGCCTCTGGACACAGCCCATTTCATTTGGCATGAGATCCGTCTTTGCAGTTTCATTCAGACGCGCCAGTTTCCTCATGCTCCTTTCATTCAGGCTCTGATTGATCACACTGCTCCATTTGAAGTGGTTAAGACTACTGTTCACTCTAGTTGGAAGCCTGCGTCTCACATGCGAGTGATGCCTGCTGCTCAGACTGCTGCTCGGTCTCAGTCAAAGAGGTCTACTAGTGGGACTCAGCCCACTGATTCCTCTGCTCCATCTTCGTCGTCAGCTCCTCGTGGACGCCTTCCCTTGTTCCTCAGCAAGGCTCAATCTGCTATCATGAAGTCAATCACTTTCAGCTGTCAGCAAAATCATGATGTTCAGAAGCGCCTCATCATCTCCAAGAATTAGCTCAAGCAGCGCCTCCGTGTCCGCGGGAGCCCAGTGAGTGATGATGATCCTATTCCCGCGGCTCCGTCCACCTCTACCTTCGGTTTTCCATCTCGTGACGAGTTTCCTGAGTTCTTTGATGATCATGATGACATTCGCCAGGAGTGATCGAGTGCATTTAGTCCTTCGCCCCTTTTTTACTTGTTGTTGTCAAAGGGGGAGAAGTAGTATCTTAATATGATGTATTAGCTATTTGTGTTAGCCCACTCTATTCGAACTTATCATGTTGCTTTGCTACTACCTATGCTATTGTCTTGATCAAGTGAGACTATGTTGCTACCTATGCTATTGTCTTGATCATGTGAGTCCCTATGTTGTTTACCTTGTGGGTATGGATTTTGGTTTTCTCCATGTGTTAACATATTCATCTCTTGCTCACAATGAGGGGGAGCCAAATACAAATAGTTACATCAACTTACTTTGTACTCTTGCTCTCATATTTGTCAATGCTAAGACTATTTATTACAACTGTGATACTACATGTGTGATTGTCATCAACAAACAAAAAGGGGGAGATTGAAAGTGCAATCATGCCTTTACATCATGTTTTGATGTTGATGACAATATACATGTAGGGGACTAACAATGGTTGTTAAGTAAATCTCAGGTGTTAGTCCTCGGCTCATCGAGGTGTGTGGATCAAGGGCATACAAGTGTTTTTTTACTCAAGAATGAAGCATAAAAATTGATTTGATATTTGGTTTCTTGAGTATAGGATCCCGCACTATTAAGAGGGGATCGGTAGGGTTAGCTAGATACTTGCTCAGGTTCCAATAATTCTTTGCTTCAATAGAAACTTAGGGTCACATGAAAGAAAAACCCTGTGCACATGTTCTGTTCCGGCCCATGCCGGATGTCCGGGCTACACCCCGGATGTCCGGGTCTCCCAGCCATGCCGGATGTCCGGTAATTTCTCCAAATGTCCGGGCCAGAGTTGGTTTGACACCAGTAGGCTTGCACGCTCATGACCGGACGACCGGGCTGCACCTCGGATGTCCGGGACTCCCAGCCACGCCGGATGTCCGGTAATATCTCCGGATGTCTGGCTCCCTGTCACTTTGACTCTAGTAGGTTTGCACATTGTTGGCCGGATGTCCGGGCCTTGCCTTCCCATGTCACCGGATGTCCGGGCCTGGTTCCGGATGTCTGGCCTCTCTGTTTCTCTCCTGGTTTCTTCTCTGTTCTTCTAAGTATCTTGCCAACCCGGATGTCTGGCCACCCTGCCCGGATGTCCGGCCTGCCCATTTACTTATGATACAACGACCACATTTGTGCTCACACTATATATAGCTCTTCTTCCCCACGGGAAAGGATTGACCATTCACTTTGAACAAACACTAGAACACTTCTCACTCTCTCTCTCTCTCATTCCTCCACACCAAATCTTAGATCCCCAAGGGATTTGAGAGCTTTGGAAAGAAGTTGTCCGATCAAGTGATAGATCCACTTCTCCCCCTTCTTTGCACCCAAGGAATTCGTGATTTGAGCAAGTCTTGAGCTGTTCCCCATCGATCTTGTTACTCTTGGAGGTTGGAGACTCCTAGGCGGTAGGAGTCTTTCGGAGAGGAATCGACCTTTGTGATTACCCCCGGATAAGTTTGTGAGGGTTTGGAGACCACCCCAAGGTCTACCACTAGTGGTTGAGAAACACCTTCGTGGTGTTGTCTCAAAGGGAGAATAGGGTGAGCCTTCGTGGCGTTGGTGTGCCTTCGTTGTAACACCCACCTCTCTAACGGTGATGTAGCTTCCCTCCAAGGAAGTGAACATCGGCATACATCCTCGTCTCCTTGAGTTGCCGTTATTCCTAACCCTAACTCTCTACTTGTGGTTACTTGTCTCTTAGCACTTACTTATATCATATTGTGCTTGTTTACTTACATACTTGGGTTTCTTGTTTATCTTGCTTAACACTTAGTACTACACTTACAATTGTTAGGCTCACTTTCATATTCCGCATTAGTGCCTAAAATTGCTAAGTAACAATTAAAATTTGTAGTTGTACCTATTCACCCCCCCCCCTCTAGGTCCATCTCGATCCTTTCAGATGCCCAGCCCCATGATCCAAAAAGATCAAAGCAAATCAAAATAATTAAACAAAACTCCCGCAGGGCTGTTGTTAGTTGGAGGCACTCATTGTTTCGAGCAAGCCATGGATTGATGCTTGTTGGTGGTTGGGGGAGTTCTGTTTGGGAACTGCCTATAATGCATGTAGTATGGAAGATACAGCCATCTCATAGTTGTTGCATTGACAGCAAAAGTATGCCACTCAAAATGTTATTCAATCTCTATTTTAAAATCGAGCTCTGGCACCTCTACAAATCCCTGCTTCCCTCTGCGAAGGGCCTATCTATTTACTTTTATGTTGAGTCATCACCCTTCTTATTAAAAATCACCCGCTGGAGAGCACACTGTCATTTGCATTCATTACTATTGGTTTATATTGGGTATGACTGGACTGGATCTCTTTTACCATGAATTACAATGTTTAGTCAGTCCTTGATCTTTAAAGGTGCTCTGCATTTATGTTTTGCGGTCTCAGAAAGGGCTAGCGAGATACCATTTTGTTATATCTTGTTGTGATTGTTTTGAGAAAGTGCTGTCATCCGAGTTTTATTATTATGGCTCGCTAGCTGATTATGCTATTGATATGAGTAATTGTGAGACCAAAGTGTTATTGTGAGTATGGTTAGTTCATAATATTTGCTGCAACTTGAATGCTGGCTTTTCATGTTTCCAACAACAAGAGCAAACAGAGTTTGTAAAAGTTTTTCTTTATCACTTTCAGTTTATCAATTGCTTGAGGACAAGCAAAGGTTTAAGCTTGGGGGAGTTGATACGTCTCCAACGTATCTACATTTCCAAACACTTTTGCCCTTGTTTTGCACTCTAACTTGCATGATTTGAATGAAACTAACCCGGACTGACGCTGTTTTCAGCAGAACTGCCATGATGTTGTTTTATGTGTAGAAAAGAAAAGTTCTCGGAATGTCCTAAAAATCCACGGAGGGACTTTTTGGAAAATCTAAAAAATACTGGCGAAAGAATCAAGACCAGGGGGCCCACACCCTGTCCACGAGGGTGGGGGCGCGCTCCCTCCCCCGGGGGCGTGCCCCTATCTCGTGGGCCCCCTGGACCTCCACCGACCTCAACTCCAACTCCATATATTCACGTTCGGGGAGAAAAAAATCAAAGGGAAAAGTTTCATCTCGTTTTACGACACGGAGCCGCCACCAAGCCCTAATCTCTCTCGGGAGGGCTGATCTGGAGTTCGTTCGGGGCTCCAGAGAGGGGGATTCATCGCCATCGTCATCATCAACCATCCTCCATCACCGATTTCATGATGCTCACCGCCGTGTGTGAGTAATTCCATCGTAGGCTTGCTGGACGGTGATGGGTTGGATGAGATTTACCATGTAATCAAGTTAGTTTTGTTAGGGTTTGATCCCTAGTATCCACTATGTTCTGAGATTGATGTTGCTATGACTTTGCTATGCTTAATGCTTGTCACTAGGGCCCGAGTGCCATGATTTCAGCTGTGAACCTATTATGTTTTCATGAATATATGTGTGTTATTGATGCTATCTTGCAAGTCTATAGTCACCTATTATGTGTTATGATCCGACAACCCCGAAGTGACAATAATCGGGATACTTCTCGGTGATGACCGTAGTTTGAGGAGTTCATGTATTCACTATGTGCTAATGCTTTGTTACGGTTCTCTATTAAAAGGAGGCCTTAATATCCCTTAGTTTCCGCTAGAACCCCACTGCCACGGGAGGGTAGGACAAAAGATGTCATGCAAGTTCTTTTCCATAAGCACGTATGATTATTTACGGAATACATGCCTACATTACATTGATGAACTGGAGCTAGTTCTATGTCACCCTATGTTATAGCTATTACATGAGGAATCACATTCGGCATAATTATCCATCACTGATCCATTGCCTACGAGCTTTTCACATATTGTTCTTCGCTTATTTACTTTTCCGTTGCTACTGTTACAACTACTACAAAAACCCAAAAACATTACTTTTGCCACTGTTACCTTTATTATCATACTACTTTGCTACTAAATACTTTGCTGCAGATACTAAATTATCCAGGTGTGGTTGAATTGACAACTCAACTGCTAATACTCAAGAATATTCTTTGGCTCCCCTTGTGTCGAATCAATAAATTTGGGTTGAATACTTTACCCTCGAAAGCTGTTGCGATCCCCTACACTTATGGGTTATCAGTCGGTCGGAATGAGAAGACGTTCGACTACATCAACCGTGTTAAGCAAACGCTTCCGCTCTCGGTCTACGAGGGTACGTGGACACACTCTCCCCCTCTCGTTGCTATGCATCTCCTAGATAGATCTTGCGTAAGCGTAGGAATTTTTTTGAAATTGCATTCTATGTTTCCCAACAGTGGCATCAGAGCTAGGTCTATGCGTAGATGATATGCATGAGTAGAACACAAAGAGTTGTGGGCGCTGATCGTCATACTGCTTACCGCCAATGTCTTATTTTGATTCGGCGGTATTCTTGGATGAAGCGGCCCGGAACAACCTTATGTCACCACGTTCATGAGACCGGTTCCACCGTTAGACATGCAACTAGTTTTGCATAAATGTGGCTGGCGGCTGTCTGTTTACCCAACTTTAGTTGAATCGAATTTGACTATGCCGGTGAGGGAGTCCTGGACTAGGGGGTGTCCGGATAGCCGGACTATCTTCGTCGGCCGGACTCCAAGACTATGAAGATACAAGATTGAAGACTTCATCCCGTGTCCGGATGGGACTTTCCTTGGCGTGGAAGGCAAGCTTGGCAATATGGATATGTAGATCTCCTACCATTGTAACCGACTCTGTGTAACCCTAGCCCTCTCTGGTGTCTATATAAACCGGAGGGTTTTAGTCCGTAGGACGAACAACCATTACAAAATCATACCATAGGCTAGCTTCTAGGGTTTAGCCTCCATGATCTCGTGGTAGATCCACTCTTGTACTACCCATATCATCAATATCAATCAAGCAGGAGTAGGGTTTTACCTCCATCGAGAGGGCCCGAACCTGGGTAAAAACATCATGTCCCTTGTCTCCTGTTACCATCCGCCTAGACGCACAGTTCGGGACCCCCTACCCGAGATCCGCCGGTTTTGACACCGACATTGGTGCTTTCATTGAGAGTTCCTCTGTGTCGTGACCGATAGGCTTGATGGATCCTTCGATCATCAACAACAACGCAGTCTAGGGTGAGACTTTTCTCCCCAGACAGATCTTCGTCTTCGGTGGCTTTGCACTGCAGGCCAACTCGCTTGGCCATCTGGAGCAGATCGAAAGCTACGCCCCTGGCCATCAGGTCAGATTTGGAAGCCTAAACTTCACGGCTGACATCCGCGGAGACTTGATCTTCGATGAATTCGAGCCGCAGCCGAGCGCGCCGCACTGTCACGATGGGCATGATTTAGCTCTACTGTCGGACAGTGCCCTGGAGGCCGCACATGAGTCCGCTCCGATCCTTAATTCGGAGCCGACCGCGCAGATCGAGGACGGGTGGCTAGACACCGCCTCGGGGGCTGCGACCTCTACGGCGATGGAGCCGAATACTGACCTTGTCCCTTGTAAAGCTCGTGACTCCGAGGTGCCGGACTCCTCACCGGACTCCGAACCTCCTGCGCCCTTACCAATCGAATCCGATTGGGCGCCGATCATGGAGTTCACCGCCGCGGACATCTTTCAGCACTCACCCTTTGGCGATATCCTGAATTCGCTAAAGCATCTCTCGTTATCAGGAGAGCCCTGGTCGGACTGCGATCAGGATGGTTAGGATGCAGACGACGAAGAAATTCAAAGCCCACCCACCACCCATTTTGTAGCTACTGTCGATGATCTAACCGACATGCTAGATTACGACTCCGAAGACATCGATGGTATGGACGACGATGCCGGAGACGACCAAGAACCAGCGCCTACGGGGCACTGGAAGACCACCTCGTCATACGACATATACATGGTGGACATCCCAAAGTATGGGAATGGCGAAGAAGCAGCGGAGGCAGATTCCTCCAAGAAACAGCCCAAGCGCCAGCGTCAGCGGCGCCGCTCTAAATCCCGCCACAGCAAGAATGGAGATTCCGGCACCGGAGATAATAACACCCCAGAGAGTGCCGAAGACAACCCCCTCCAGCAAGATTCAGCACAGGAGGACGGAGAAGCCAGCCCTCACGAGAGAGCGGCAGACGAAGAGGTAGAGGATGATAATAACATGCCTCCCTCCGGAGACGAGGCAAGCCTCAACGACGACGAATTCGTCGTGCCCGAGGATCCCGTCGAACAAGAGCATTTTAAATGCAGGCTTATGGCCACGACAAACAGCCTAAAGAAAAAGCAGCAACAGCTCTGAGCTGATCAAGACCTGCTAGCCGACAGATGGACTGAAGTCCTTGCGGCCTAAGAGTATGAACTCGAACGCCCCTCCAAAAGCTACCCAAAATGCAAGTTGCTCCCCCGATTAGAGGAGGAGGCATATAAACCTTCATCACCAGCGCACAATACGGCAGACCGACCACCTCGTGGCCGCGACAGAGAGGCCTCTAGGCCCTCCACCAGAACCGTACCCCGGCACCGCTCGAAAAGTACGAAGCCACGGGGGAATGCGCCGGACTTGCGAGACATATTGGAGGACAAGGCAAGACAATCAAGATCGATCTACGGATCACGTGGGCGCCCCACGACGCGCGACGACTACCGTCGCGCCGGATACAGCAACTCCGGCCGGGCCGAACACAGTAGACAAAGCTCGCTTGAGCTACGTCGTGATATAGCCCAATATAGAGGCGCCGCACACCCACTATGCTTCACAGATGAAGTAATGGATCATCAAATCCCTGAAGGGTTTAAACCCGTGAACATTGAATCCTACGATGGCATAACAGACCCCGCGGTTTGGATCGAAGACTATCTCCTTCATATCCACATGGCCCGCGGTGACGATCTTCACGCCATCAAATATCTCCCACTCAAGCTTAAAGGACCAGCTCGGCATTGGCTTAACAGCTTGCCAGCAGAGTCAATTGGGTGTTGGGAGGACCTGGAAGCCGCATTCCTTGACAACTTCCAGGGCACATATGTGCGACCACCAGACGCCGATGACCTAAGCCACATAATTCAGCAGCCAGACGAATCGGCCAGACAGTTCTGGACACGGTTCTTAACAAAGAAAAATCAAATCATCGACTGTCCGGATGCAGAGGCCCTCGCAGCCTTCAAACATAACATCCGCGACGAGTGGCTGGCCCGGCACCTAGGACAGGAAAAGCCGAAATCCATGGCAGCCCTCACATCACTCATGACCCGCTTTTGCGCGGGAGAGGACAGCTGGCTAGCCCGCAGTAACAACCTCAGCAAAAATTCTGGCAGTCCGGATACCAAGGACCGCAATGGCAGGTCGCGTCGAAACAAAAACAAACGCCGCGTTAACGGCGATAACACTGAGGATACGGCAGTCAACGCCGGATTCAGAGGCTCTAAACCCGGTCAGCGGAAAAAGCCATTCAAAAGAACTACTCCGGGTCCGTCCAATTTGGAACGAATACTCGACCGCTCGTGCGAGATACACGGCACCCCCGAAAAGCCAGCTAATCACACCAACAGGGATTGTTGGGTATTCAAGCAGGCAGGCAAGTTAATCGCCAAAAACAATGACAAGGGGCTGCATAGCGATGACGAGGAAGAGACCCGGCCGCCGAACAATAGAGGACAGAAGGGTTTCCCCCCACAAGTGCGGACGGTAAACATGATATACGCAACCCACATACCCAAGAGGGAGTGGAAGCGTGCACTTAGGGACGTATATGCGATGGAGCCAGTCGCCCCAAAGTTCAATCCATGGTCCTCTTGCCCGATCACTTTTGATCGAAGGGACCACCCCACCAGTATCAGCCATGGCGGATTCGCGGCATTGGTTTTAGACCCAATCGTCGATGGATTTTACCTCACCAGAGTCCTGATGGACGGCGGCAGCAGCCTGAACCTGCTTTATCAGGATACAGTGTGCAAGATGGGCATAGACCCCTCAAGGATTAAACCCACAAAGACGACCTTCAAAGGCGTCATACCAGGTGTAGAGACCAATTGTACAGGCTCGGTTACACTGGAAGTGGTCTTCGGATCCCCGGATAACTTCCGAAGCGAGGAGTTAATCTTCGATATAGTCCCGTTCCGCAGCGGCTATCATGCTCTGCTCGGACGGACCGCGTTTGCAAAGTTCAACGCGGTGCCGCATTACGCATACCTCAAGCTCAAGATGCCAGGCCCTCGAGGAGTCATCACGGTCAACGGAAACACTGAACGCTCCCTCCGAACGGAGGAACACACAGCGGCTCTCGCGGCAGAAGTACAGAGCAGCCTCTTAAGGCAATTTTCGAGTCCGGCCGTTAAACGACCGGACATGGCCAAACGCGCCCGGAGTAACATACAACAAGACCACCTGGCACGTTCCGAGCACGCGTAGCAATGCAGCCCCAACCCCAGCCCTTGCATAATTGCAAGACTAGTCCTTCGCGTACATCATTACGCTCTGGAGATACCATGGGCATAGGGGGAGGGGCACGACCACGACAGGCCCAGAGTGCGGCTCAACCACACCAGGGGCTCCCAAGTGTGTCGCTCTTTTTCTTTTTTCTTTTTTCTTACACACAGGACTCCGTTCACCAGAGGCCCTGTCCGGCAGCAGACCTGTCGAACTCACGATGCAACAGCCAGGGAAGGAGAAAGGCTATGACGAACACTCAGGTGGTCTCCATTACGAGCATTAAATCTGTTTAATACACCATTCCGCAGCCTACCCCTGGAGGGGGACATGTTTAATAGTCCAATCCCTTGCTTACCGCACTATTTGTATCGTTCTGCATTCATAGCAGTATTTCTGGAATAAACAATGCATCTCTTTTTGCTTATAATTGCATTTCTTTCTTACATATGTTCGTTTATGACATGTATCATCCGTACACTTTGGTACGGCCGAATACACCAGGGGCTTAAGTTCCCCGCATTATGGTGTGATAAGTCCGAACACTTTCACAAGTGCGGCACCCCGAACTTATAGCATTATATGCATCGGCTCTGAATCATGTCTTGGGTCAATAGTTGGGTTTTCCCGGCTCCCATGTTTTGGTACCTTACGTTCCGTTTTATCGGCTAAGGTAGCACTGGGAGAACCACTGCGATTGCGCCCCGGTTGAGCTGGGCGAGCGCCTCAGTGGAGAAAGCTAAAACTGACCGTCATGATAAGGCGAGAGCTGGTCGCTGTTCGAGAGGTCTTTCCGAGTCCCTAAAGACTTATGCCGCTTAGAGAGAGGAACCGGCTTCGTCCGGCCCAGGCCTGGATAGCGTCCCGAACTCGGTCTTCCGAACACTAGGGGCTTCGCCGAAATTTAAAATTATAGAATTCTATGGCTAAGTGAGAGTGTTCAAGCATTATAAGTCCGGTTGCCTCGTTCGTTGTGTTGAGCGCCTCCCTAGATGGACCCAACAATGGGAACAAGAGCGCTCAAGTTTATCCCGAACACCCCAGCACTCGTGGCATGGGGGCTGAAGCCGACGACTTGCCATCTCTCAGATTTGATAAACGGCCGCACAGAAGGTAATATTTTAAATTAATAAGCGTTGCTTAGCGCATATGAACACAGTTTTCAGCGCACAGGATAACATAATGCGATTCTACTCAAATATTACATCTTTGGAGCACTCATCCGCAATCATGCGGGCACCCTTCAGGACACTCTTATAATACATTTCGGGCGTGCGATACTCCTTGCCCGCCGGCGGCGCGTCCGTCAGAAGCTTCTCAGCGTCCATCCTGCCCCAGTGCACTTTTGCACGGGCAAGGGCCCGACGGGCACCTTCAATGCAGGCGGAGTGCTTGACGACTTCCACCCAAGGACACGCATCCACCAGCCGCCGCACCAGGCCGAAGTAGCTCCCAGGCATGGCCTCCTTGGGCCACAGCCGAACTATGAGGCCCTTCATGGCCTGTTCGGCTACCTTGTGGAGCTCGACCAGCTGCTTCAGCTGGTCGCTAAGGGGCACCGGATGTCCGGCCTCAGCATACTGAGACCAGAAGACCTTCTCCGTCGAGCTCCCCTCCTCGGCCCGGTAGAATGCGGCAGCATCGGACATGCTGCGGGGCAGATCTGCAAACGCTCCTGGAGAGCTCCGAATTCGGGTAAGTAACAGGTAATTCACATTCACATGCTTGCTTTGCATGAAAAATGCCTTACCCGCCGCTATTTTCTTCACCGCCTCAATTTCCTGGAGGGCCTTGTGGGCTTCGGCCTTAGCGGCTTTAGCACTCTCAAGAGCCGATGCAAGCTCGGACTCTCGAGTCTTCGAGTCGCGCTCCAAGCTCTCATGCTTTTCCACGAGAGCCTGGAGCTCTTGCTGCACCTCCGCCACCCGTGCCTCCTGCTTTTCTCGCTCAGCTTGTTCCGCGGCCGCATTGCGTTCAGCCGCGGACATGGCCTCCTTCAGGGTCGCCACCTCGTTCGTGGCCCCTGGAGTACCCATGTTATCCTTGTTATTTCTCTTGCAACCAAAATCCTTTTCTGTAAGGTAAAAATTCAATACGGTGTTACTCACCTTCTTTGTCCTCGAGCTGCTTCTTGGCACGGTCGAGCTCACTCTCGGACCGCTCGAGGTTCCGCTTCAAAGCATCGACCTCCGCAGTCAGTGCGGCAAAGGTCAGCAGCGCAGCCTGCAATCCTATATTGACATATTTTTAAGACCTCATGCGTATATCTTTTAGATCCTCAGTCTGGCTTTTCTTTCCGAACACCGAACCGAGGATCAGGGGCTACTGTCTATGTGGTATTATATTACATATTTTAAATTTCTTACCTCAAAGCTTGTTAGAAGGGTGCTACAGGCTTCGGTCAGCCCGCTCTTGGCGAGCTGAACCTTCTGAATCACCGCACTCATGATAGTGCGGTGTTCTTCCTCGATGGAAGCGCCGCTAAGCGCCTCCAACAAGTTATTCGGCGCCTCCGGTTGGACGGAGGCCGCTGGTGTCACAGTCTTGCCCTTCTTACGAAGGGGGCGCCCGTCGGACTCCGGAACCACTGCAGGTTCCGGTGCGGAGTCCGGTGCGAAGTCCGGGAGGTTGCCTTGCGGCACCTCCGGAGCCTCCTCCTCCTGATGGGTCCCCTCCTGGGATCCCACCTCGGCGCCGTCAGCGTCACGAGGAGTGGAGGCGGTCGGAAGGGAATCCATATCCGACGTGCCCAAGGACCCGCTCGACGAAGCGGGAAGATCGTCCTTGGCCGGACTACAGGTTGTATGCGGCATTAGAAAGACACCGCGTGGCAGAAGGAAAAATTATAAATCATTCAGGAATCCGGATACTTACGATCTTGCCAGGGGTTTGGCCCTTGAGGGCCACTCCTCGTCGCCATCGCAGGCGCTGGTGGAGCAGTCCGGAGGAAGGGTCCTTCCCTTCTTGGACCCTTCGGCCTCCCTTGCTGGGGAAGCCTTCCTCTTCTTCTCTCCCCCCTCTTGGGGAGAGGCCTCTTTCTCCTCCTCGTCTCAGGGGAGGAGTCTGCCTCGGAGTCATCGGACGATGAGTCCGATACCACCTGGCGCCGGGAACTCCTTCGGGTTCCCGTGGCCTTCTTCTTGGCCTTCTTCTCCGGCACCACGTAAAGTGCCTGGACCAGCAGCCCTGTCAAACGGGTGTCCGCTGGGTCTTCTGGAAGGGGAGCCGGACAGTTAACCTGTTTGGACGTCTTCTGCCAGTCCTGTTAAAGGCATTGGGAGTTTAGATCCCACATAGAGTCAAACTATGAAAGGAATGAGTGTCCCATAAAGGATAACATAGCTTACCTCGCCGGCCGGGCGCTGCGTGCTGAATCCGCGATCTTCAGTTGCGGATGCGGGGGCTTCTCCACCCTTGAACAACACCCTCCAGGCAGCTTCGTACGTCGTGTCGAAGAGCCCGCTCAAGGTCCGGTGCTGTGCCGGATCAAACTCCCACAAATTGAAGGCCCATTGCTGGCAGGGGAGAATCCGGCGGATGAGCATGACCTGGATCATGTTGACAAGCTTAAGCTTCTTGTTCACCAGGGTCTGGAGACAGGACTGGAGTCCGGTCAGCTCCTCCGAACTTCCCCATAGCAAGCCCTTCTCTTTCCAGGAGGTGAGCTACATGGGGGTACCAGATCTGAACTCGGGGGCCGCTGCCCATTTAGGGTCACGCGGCTCGGTGATATAGAACCACCCCGATTGCCACCCTTTGATGGATTCCACGAAGGCACCCTCAAGCCAAGTGACGTTGGGCATTTTGCCCACCATGGCGCCTCCGCACTCCGCTTGGACGCCCTTCACCACCTTCGGCTTGACATTGAAGGTCTTTAGCCACAAGCCAAAGTGGGGCTGGATGCAGAGGAAGGCCTCGCACACGACGATAAACGCCGAGATGTTGAGGATGAAGTTTGGCGCCAGATCGTGGAAGTCCAGGCCGTAGTAGTACATGAGCCCCCGGACGAAGGGGTGAAGTGGGAAGCCCAGTCCGCGGAGGAAGTGGGGAAGAAATACGACCCTCTCATGGGGCCTGGGGGTGGGGATGAGCTGCCCCTCGTCGGGCAGCCGGTGCGCGATGTCGCTGGACAGGTATCCGGCGCCGCGCAGCTTCTCGATGTGCCCCTCCGTAACGGAGGAGGCCATCCACTTGCCTCCCGCTCCGGACATGGCTGGAGAAGGTTGAGGCGAGATGTGCGGACTTGGGCGCTGGAGCTCGAGTGCGCGGAGATGGATAAGCAAAGGAGGAAGAAGGCGTAGGTAAAAAAGGTGGATCCTTATCCCCTTATATATGGGCGGACGAAGACTATGCGTCCCCACCGGCCTGGTAAAACTCGCTTATCTCCCAAGCGCCACAATCAATGGCGCGGTTGGGTTACCCACGTCCGTATTGATGGGAATCCCGGAATAAGGGGAACACGATCTCTGCTTCGACAAGACGTGCCAAGGAAACCGCTTCGCTAAACGCGCTGAGGTGGTATAATAAAAACGATTCAAGTAAAGGCTTGGTAGTGGTGTGACGTCACGCCACAAAATACGTCAGCAGATTGAACTTGTGTACATATTATTCTCTCTACGGTGGTATGTGGAATTTATTTTACAGAGCCGGACACTATCCTGGTGTTCACAATCTTCTATGAATTATTCGGAGGAGGAACCCGCCTTGCAATGCCGAAGACAATATGCGCGCCGGACTCGTCGTCATTGAAGCCTGGTTCAGGGGCTACTGAGGGAGTCCTGGACTAGGGGGTGTCCGGATAGCCGGACTATCATCATCGGCCGGACTCCAAGACTATGAAGATACAAGATTGAAGACTTCGTCCCGTGTCCGGATGGGACTTTCCTTGGCGTGGAAGGCAAGCTTGGCAATACGGATATGTAGATCTCCTACCATTGTAACCGACTTTGTGTAACCCTAGCCCTCTCCGATGTCTATATAAACCGGAGGGTTTTAGTCCGTAGGACGAACAACCATTACAACAATCATACCATAGGCTAGCTTCTAGGGTTTAGCCTCCTTGATCTCGTGGTAGATCCACTCTTGTACTACCCATATCATCAATATCAATCAAGAAGGAGTAGGGTTTTACCTCCATCGAGAGGGCCCGAACCTGGGTAAAAACATCGTGTCCCTTGTCTCCTGTTACCATCCGCCTAGACACACAGTTCGGGACCCCCTACCCGAGATCCGTCGGTTTTGACACCGACAGCCAGGCCTTGTTGAAGGTTAAAACAGCAAACTTGATAAATCACCGTTGTGGTTTTTGTGCCGTAGGTAAGAACGGTTCTTGCTAGCAGCCCGTAGCAGCCACGTAAAACTTGCAACAACAAAGTAGAAGACGTCTAACTTGTTTTTGCAGGGCATGTTGTGATGTGATATGGTCAAGACATGATGTGATATATGTTGTTGTATGAGATGATCATGTTTTGTAAATTTTATCGGCAACTGGCAAGAGCCTTATGGTTGTCGCTTTTATTGTATGAAATGCAAACCCCATGTAATTGCTTTACTTTATCACTAAGCGGTAGCAATAGTTGTAGAAGCAATAGCTAGCGAGACGACCACGGCGCTATGATGGAGATCAAGGTGTCGAGACGGTGACGATGGAGATCATAATGTTGCTTTGGAGATGGAGATCAAAAGCACAAGATGATGATGGCCATGTCATGTCACATATTTTGATTGCATGTGATGTTTATCTTTATGCATCTTATTTCGCTTAGTATGACAGTAGCATTATAAGATGATCCCTTAACTAAATTGAAAGGTATAAGTGTTCTCCCTGAGTAGGCACCGTTGCAAAAAAAGTGCTGAGACACCACATGATGATCGGGTGTGATAGGCTCTACATTCACATACAACGGGTGCAAGCCAGTTTTGCACATGCGAAATACTCAGGGTAAACTTGATGAGCCTAGCATGTACTTACATGGCCTTGGAACGCTGGAGACTGAAAGGTCGAACGTGAATCATATAGTGGATATGATCAACATAGAGATGTTCAACATTGATGACTACTCCATCTCACGTGATGATCGGACATGGTTTAGTTGATTTTGATCACGTATCATTTAGATGACTTGAGGGATGTCTATCTAAGTGGGAGTTCTTAAGTAATATGATTAATTAAACTTAATTTATCATGAACTTAGTCCTGATAGTATTTGCAAATTATGTTGTAGATCCAAAGATCACGTTGCAGCTCCCCTATGTTTTTGATATGTTCCTAGAGAAAACTAAGTTGAAAGATGATAGTAGCAATGATGCAGACTGGGTCCATGATCTGAGGATTATCCTCATTGCCGCACAGAAGAATTATGTCCTTGATGCATCGCTAGGTGACAAACCTATTGAAGGAGCAGATGCAGATGTTATGCAAGCTCGAGATGATGACTACTTGATAGTTTAGTGCACCATGCTTTACGGCTTAGAACCGGGACATCAAAAACATTTTGAACGCCACAGAGCATATGAGATGTTCCAAGAGCAGAATTTGGTATTTCATACTCATGCCCGTGTCGAGAGATATGAGACCTCTGACAAGTACTTTGCCTACAAGATGGAGGAGAAATAGCTCAGCAAATGAGCATATGGTCAGAATGTCTGGGTACTACAATCACTTGAATCAAGTGGGAGTTAATCTTCTAGATAAGATAGTGATTGACAGAGTTCTCTAGTCACTATCACCAAGTTACTGGAACTTCGTGATGAACTATAATATGCAAGGGATGACGAAATCAATTCCCGAGATCTTCGTGATGCTGGAATCGATGAAGGTAGAAATCAAGAGAAAACATCAAGTGTTGATGATTAAACAAAGACCATTAGTTTCAAGAAAAGGGCAAAGGGAAAGAAAGGGAACTTCAAGAAGAATGGCAAGCAAGTTGTCACTCCCATGAAGAAGCCCAAAGCTGGACCTAAGCCTGAAACTGAGTGCTTCTACTGCAAAGGAAATGGTCACTGGAAGCGGAACTACCCCAAATATTTGGCGGATAAGAAGGATGGCAAAGTGAACAAAGGTATATTTGATATACATGTTATTGATGTGTACCTTACTAGTGCTTGTAGTAGCCCCTGGGTATTTGATACATGTTCGGTTGCTAAGATTAATAGCTCAAAATAGGAGTTGCAGAATAAATGGAGACTAGTTGAGGGTGAAGTGATGATGTGTGTTGGAAGTGGTTCCAATATTGATATGATGATCATCGCACACTCCCTATACTTCTGGGATTAGTGTTGAACCTAAATAAATGTTATTTGGTGTTTGCGTTGAGCATGAACAAGATAGGATCATGTTTATTGCAATATCGTTATTCATTTAAGACAAAGAATAATTATTATTCTGTTTACATGAATAAAACCTTCTATGGTCATACACCTAATGTTAATGGTTTAGTGAATCTCGGTCTTAGTGATACACATATTCATAATATTGATGCCAAAAGATGCAAAGTTGATAATGATAGTGCAACATGCTTGTGGCACTGCCGTTTAGGTCATATTGGTGTCAAGCGCATGAAGAAACTCCATGCTGATGGGCTTTTGGAATCACTTGATTATGAATCATTTGATACTTGCGAACCATGCCTCATGGGAAAGATGACTAAAACTCCATTCTTCGGAACAATGGAGTGATCCAATGACTTATTGGAAATAATACATACCGATGTATGCGGTCCGATGAGTGTTGAGGCTCGCGCCGGGTATCGTTATTTTCTGACCTTCGCAGATGATTTGAGAAGATATGGGTATATCTACTTAATGAAACACAAGGCTGAAACATTTGGAAAGTTCAAAGAATTTCAGAGTGAAGTGGAGAATCATCGTAACAAGAAAATAAAGTTTCTACGATCTGATCGTGGAGGCGGATATTAGAGTTACAAGTTTGGCCTTCATTTAAATGATGTGGAATTGTTTCACGACTCATGCCACATGGAACACCACAACGTTATGGTGTGTCTGAACATCGTAACCGTACTTTATTAGATATGGTGCGATCTATGATCTATCTTACCGATTTACCACTATAGTTTTGGGTTATGCATTAGAGACAACTACATTCACGTTAAATACGACACCGTCAAAATCCATTGAGACGACACCGTATGAACTGTGGTTTGGCAATAAACCTAAGCTGTCGTTTCTTAAAGTTTGATGTTGTGATGCTTGTGTGAAAAAGCTTCAGCCTGATAAGCTCAAACCCAAATCAAAAAAGTGCGCCTTCATAGGATACCCTAAGGAAACAATTGGGTACACCTTCTACCATAGATCTGAAGGCAAGATCTTTGTTGCCAAGAATGGAACCTTTCTAGAGAAGGAGTTTCTCTCAAAAGAAGTGAGTGGGAGGAAAGTAGAACTTGATGAGGTAATTGTACCTTCTCTCAATTTTGAAAGTAGCTCATTCAAGAAATATGTTCCCGTGATGCCCACACCAACTAGAGAGGAAGCTAATGATGATGATCATGAACCTTCAGATCAAGTTACTACTAAACCACGTAGGTCAACCAGAGCACGATCCGCACCAGAGTGGTACGACAATCCTATTCTGGAAGTCATGTTACTTGACCATGATGAACCTACGAAATACGAAGAAGCTATGATGAGCCCAGATTCCGATAAATGTCTTGAGGCCATGAAATCTAAGATAGGACCCATATATGAGAACAAAGTGTGGACTTTGGTGGACTACCCGATGATCGGCAAGCCATTGAGAATAAATGGATCTTCAATAATAAGACTGACGCTGATAGTAATGTCACTATCTACAAAGCTCGACTTGTCGCAAAAGGTTTTTGACAAAGTTCCAGGAGTTGACTACAATGAGACTTTCTCACCCGTAGTGATGCTTAAGTCTGTCCGAATCATGTTAGCAATTGCCACATTTTTATGAAATCTCGCAAATGGATGTCAAAAACTGCATTCCTTAATGAATATTAAAGAAGTGTTGTATATGATGCAACCAGAAGGTTTTGTTAATCCTAAAGGTGCTAACAAAGTGTCACTACAAAAAAGACACATCTGTGACATTTTGGGTTGAACGAAAGAAAATTTGTCATACTTATGACACTTCTATGACCATAATTGTGACAAAACCCGGTATCATCATAGATGTGGTGGGCTCCTACTTCTATGGCAAAAAATCATGATAGAAAATGGGCTTTTCGTCCTGGGCGGGCCGGAGACGCGGCTGCATGACATTCTTTGGGCCGTCCATGACAGAAAAAACCGTGATAGAAGCGAGGGCGAGGAAAATATCAGGGTGTTCCCGGTTATGGTGGGTGGTCGGGGCCGAGCGACACACGGAGGTTTGTGCTTTTCTCTCATACACGCACGTGCGTGGGTGCGAGGCGTTGGGCTCTAACTGAACCCGAGCTTGGCGTTCGCCTACTGAACCCGAGCGATTGCACAGCAGGCTACGCGTTACTGAACCCGAGCAATCGATCGATGGCTATTAACTGAACCCGATCGAGCGATTCCTTCGTACTGCTGCTAACTGAAGCCGATCGATGCTACCTCATGATGAACAGTGAGCGTTGTTGGGGGGTGGATGAACAGTTCCCGATGGGGGGTTGGATGAATAGGACCCCATGGTAGTAGAGGCTGTTGCCGCTGGATGAACAGGACCCCGATCGATCGAGCCAGTTGGGGCTGGATGAATAGGACCCAGTGGAGGGAAGGTTGAACAGTAGCCGGTGGAGGGCTAGTTGAACAGTAGCCGGTGGAGGGCTGGATGAACAGTATCTCATGGAGGGGGGGTTGAACAGGACCCCGTGGAGAGGGCTGGTTGAACAGTAGCCGGTGGAGTAGCGTGCGGTGGAGGCTGGATGAACAGGAGCCCGTTGATGAACAATCGCAGGTGGAGGCTGGAGGAGGTCAACGGTGGATGAACAGTAGCCCGTGGAGGCTGGAGGAGGTCGATGGTGGAGGTGAATAGTATCCCGTGGAGTCCTGTTTTGCGGTACACCACACCCCTCCCGATGAACAGGACCCCCTGTTTCGACCATAGCGCTCAAACACAAGTCTGTTTCCTTCGTTTTGCGGTATGCCACACCCCTCCCGATCAACAAGACCCCATTTCGACTGTAGGAGGTCCAACGGAAGTCCGTTTCCTCCGTTTTGGCGGTACCCAGACCCCTCCCGATGAACAGGATCCCGTTTCTACCGTGGCCGGTCGAACACAAGTCTGTTTCCTCCGTTCTGCGGTACACCAGGCCTCATTTCCATAGGTTGTTCCGTCCAAGCCCTCCCGATGAACACAACGTATTCCGACCCAGTCGGTTGCCTCCCGATGAAAAGGATGATGTTTCTCTGTTTCGACCCAGCTGGTTCTCTGCCCGATGAACAGGACGCCATTGCTGTCGTCCGTTGCCTCTCCATGTACACAAGCCCTGGCCGTCCGTATATATATGTGCGAGTACGTGCTTGAGACCCTGCCCGTATGTACGTACGTGGCCGTATTTTGTTTCTTGCACCCTGGCCACTGTATGTACGTGTACATGCTATGTGCGCGCCTCTACTACGACATGTGCCCTTACACGGCCACGGTTCATCGCTGCAGCCTGCAGACAGACCGATCATATGTACGTACACGTTCATGACCAGAATGACAATGCTACGTACACTTTGACCAGGTGGGTCCTGACTGTCAGGCACTTCCTTGCGTGCGAAGATGTAGCTGGTGGGTCCCAGCAGTCAGGAGGCGAATCATTTTTTTTGCCCGTAATATTGACGCACTTCCTTGCGTGCAAAGATGTAGCTGGTAGGTCACAGCAGTCAGGGGGAAAACGTTTTTTCGCGAAATACGGTGGCCCGTCCGGTGGGTCCCTGCTGTCAGGTGGAGGAATAATTATTTTCCGCATAATAAGGAGGCACTTCCTTGCTGCGGTCATGGACCCAGCTGTCAGCCTCTCCACGTACAGTACTCTTCCGATGGAAGTCGGTCGTTGACCACATTGACCACGCCGCGCCGAGAGCACCAAGGCGGTGGATGGCAGCGAGGCCTAGGAAGGGGACGATGCGGAGCTGGGAAAGACGCAGCAGTGGATGCCCACGCAGAGAGGAGTACGAGGGTTCACTGGTTCGGCTGCAGTGTGAGGCTATCATCACCGCAGAATAATAGGGGGTGTGGGTGAGTGGAGGGATGGCCTGGCTAGCGGTGGGAGTAGTAGGGGGCGGTGAGGCCTCCACGGCAGCACAGCCGGCCACGGGAGGCAGGAGCAGGCGGCACGACCGGCGCTGCTTTGGGCGGCTGGAGCAAGAAGACCAGAGGTTGAAGAAGCACGACGGCCGTTGGATGGACATCGTACGGTCACTGCAGCTAGAATCATTTATATTGACTAAGTTGACAAAGCCCTTGGTACACGTCAACTTAGTAGGCCCACACGTCAGCTTTCGAAACGGTGCGCCCCAGATGTCAGGGGGAGGAATCATTTTTTGGGCGGGTGAAGCTAGAATATCATCCCACGGCCACTGCTGCTAGGACCGTGTGTTGACTATAAGTTGACAAAGCCTTGCATACGCGTCAAATTATTTTTTTAGGGGACGCGTCAACTTAGTAAGGCCACAAGTGTGTGGCAGAGAACTTATAGCCCATTTGAGATTTGTAAGAATGGGCAGCCCATTTTTGAATTCTAATGGAATTTACCACATCCCATTTACAGTTTGTTAAAAGTACAACCCATTTTCTAGCTAGGACAATGATTAATAATGTCAACCAACCATTCAAAATAGAATTCAATAAAATTTCTCACATTTTGATGGGATCCAAAATATTTTTATCCTGAAATTTCTAGTCAGATTAAATACAATTTCAATATAAATTTATATTACGTAAAAATCTAATGAAACATTGTGCGCGCAACAATTAATGAAATTAAAATTTTCAATATCAAAAATAATATTTTATAAAGTAATTACGTGTTTGGTGCATTTTTTATAGTTACTGCCCAGTTTTTATAATTACATCCCATTTATTATTTCTTAAAGCCCATTTTCTTGTTAAGCCTAATGCATCCCTCCTAGGAAAGATTTGCAGCCCAGCGGGGCGGAGAATAACAAGTTGACCTTGCCTGGGTATTCCTAAAAAAAGTATAGCCGGGCTAGCCATTTTCAGCTTGAAAAAAATTCATATCTGGCCTGGATATGTGGCCTGGGCTAGACGGGCCACAGCCCGCCCAGTTAATACCCTGCTCTCCTCTGAACAACAACAAAAACATCGCTCAAGAAAAACTCTGCAATGCTCACACCTCAAAAAGACAAATACTGCTCGAGCTGCTTGGTCCTAGCTGTCGGCCGATCCTTGTGCAATTCTCTTGTTTATTGACTACATAGGTTGACAATGGTGTGGGACTGTGATGTCAGGAAACCAGGAGGAAGCAAAAAAAATTATAGTTTTATATAATAAGGAGGCACTTGCGTACGTGCGGCTATGGACCTAGTGGGTCCCCACTATCATCCTCTTCAAGTAAAGTCATCTCCTCATTCCTCATGTCCGTTGACCATGTTGACAACACGAGACGGTGGCGCCACGACGAGCGCAACAACTTGAAGGACAACGGAGAGGGCCTCACGGGCCCTACGGATGGTCTGATATAGCGGCCGCTGCTCATTTAGGAAGCCAGGATGAAAGGGCCACATGTCCGCGACGGCATTGTCGTTCGCTTGTTCACCGGTGCTCGTTCAGGAGACGGAGGTTGCAGCACAGGTCCTCTTGCGCTGGTAGCTCTTCCACCATTAGGGCGTCGAAGTGTGGCCGCACCTGCTCTATGGTGAACACGGCATGAACTGGCTTGGACGATGGCGCCGGCTCCTAGTCGGAAGCTACGTCCATCGTCTGATTATCATCGCTTAGCTCGGCGAGCTCGTTGGCAAGCCAGCATGTCCGGCTGCTGGACCGACCCGCTACCAAGCACGAGTCTAACTGCCCTGGCCCACCCAGACCGCCTCCCTCGCCCGCGCGCTTTCCGCCTGAAACAGTCAGCGCCGCCCACCCCGCTTCCTGGTGTAGTCGAATTCTCCGCCTTCAAACGACACAAGTGTCGTTCGTTTGTCCGTCTGCCGCCCACATTAATGATACGCAGTTGCCAAGGCGGCTACTCCGGCGCCACACGTCTGTCCCTCGGACGCCCACCATTGCTATATAAACTGCTGCACCGGCCATAAACGCAGTCATCCGCATCCGTTCCCTTTCTCCTGTCCACACCACTACTACCCACCATGGCTTCCTCGCGCTCCAGCGCTCTTCAGGACAGGCGGGCGACGGACCACAAGGAGATGGCAGCCATTGTTGCCGACTGGCTGGCCGGCAGGCAGCCATAGGATGACGACGTCCCAATGGAGAACATGGTAGTCGACAATCCGATGCCAACCCCCTCCTTCGTGCCATCCTCGCCGGTGCATTGCACCATGACCATCGGCGAGGCCCGTGCCCAATACATGGACACAGTGAGGCAGAAGCATGAGGAGCAGTTCCGCGAGGCGTAAGCCACGCCGCCTACAACCACCATCTCCTCCAGGAGCACCTGCAGGCGGAGGAGCAGATCACCGCGGAGCGGGCGGAGCAGGAGGCGCTGCTTGACTCGTACCGCTCCGCCCGCGAGGGCCGCCTCGAGCGCTGGCGGTACCACATGCGGGTGGCGGAGGATGCGGGCGCCTACAAAGAGGGCGATGAAGCGGGCGAGGTGCTATTTGGCGAGACCGAGGACGAGGCAGAGGACAATGTCGGCTCCGACGAGTCCCCGCTCCGCTGGCGTCGATGAGGCCCTGCTCCGCCGAGGCCCCGTGGTGCCAACAACGAGGCAGAGGACACCGCCAGCTCTGCCGAGGCCCCGCCCCGCCAACAACGAGGCAGAGGACATCGCCGGCTTAGCCGAGGCGCCACCCTGCTGGCAACGAGGGGGAGGATTTCCCCCGCTCTACCGACGCGCCGCCCCACCAGCAACAAGACAGAGGACATCGCCGGCTCCGCCGAGGCCCCGCCCCGTCGGCACCGAGGCAGAGGCCCTACTCCTTTGAGGCCCCGCCCCACCAACAACGAGGCAGAGGACATCGCCGGCTCAGCCGAGGCCCCGCCCTACCGGCAACGAGGGGGAGGATTTCCCTCGCTCCGCCGAGGCGCCGCCCCACCGACAACAAGACAGAGGACATCGCCGGCTCCGTTGAGGCCCCCCCCCCCCGCTGCCAACGAGGCCGCGCCACACAGAAACCGAGGAAGAACACGATAGGTCGCCACCGCTCGGGTCCAAGTAAGGCCACCGCTGCTACCCTCCGGTTGAAGCCAAGCTAGGCGGGTTGACCATTGACGGCCGATTAGCTTCTTCGCGGTGACGTGGAGTTGGAGAGCTATGTTGGAGGAGGACACTGCTTCTCCTTAACTGCTGGTGCAGTTGGCTGACTGACATGTGGGCCCAACAGGCATTTGGGCCACATGTCAATTACGCAACTGCACCTGCAGTTAAGTCACTGAAGCTTCTGTTTGGCTCAGCCGGACACAGGTGGGTAGCTTCGGTTAATTAATTATACCTCGAGTGCAACCCTTTTTAGTTGAAGAATGTATGAAATGTAATGAAATCTGGCTTGTTTATATGAAATCTGACCATGTATGAAAGAATTTATTTTGATTAGTTCGAATTCTTATATCACTGGCATTGGATGAACATGCAAAACAATATGTACTAGCATTATTCCCAGGGTGATCACCTCATTTGCAGCAGTTTCACATGTACTCCCTCTGGTCCTTTCTAGTCTGCATACAAGTTTTGTCTACAGTTAAAGTATCTCTACTTTGACCAATCTTATAGAAAAAAGTATGCACTTTCACAATGTGCGAAGTAAAAAGGAACAGAAGGAGTACAAAGAGTTTGAGCAGCTTTTTAGTGTTCCTGTACATTGCAATCAAACACACAGACCTGGCAATTCATAGAGAACATTTAAAACAATCGATGATTATGCATCTCAGTGATTCAGATGTCAGAGCCAATATTTACTTCACAACTAAAGAATAAAGAAAAATCGATCGACGTTGCTGACAGCAAAGGGCGTCCCATTCGAAAATATCAAACGCATGTCTTCTTGCTAACATCAATGAGCAAAATTTGACAAGGTTGTCCCATTCCAAAATATCAAATGCCTATGATTGTGGAATGGGCAAGGTTTGCCATCAGTTCAAACATTGACATGGCACCTCGTGCTAAATAAACCAGCTGTTCTTTTTGTGCAGTTCCACCAAAATCAACCAAATTCGCACGTAGCTTGTATAATTTTTCCCTTATATGTTGCAACGCCTTGAACTTATCAGCACCTCCTTTCTTGTGGTGGAAATGAATGATTTGATGTATTCATGAACATTTTGTGCAGTTCCCCTTGAAATCAAGCTGAGCACCCCTGTTTGCACAAATACAAAAAAGTGATTAGTATAAAGCAAACTGTACTATGAATTGACAGTTTAAACATGCACCTACATGGTCCATGTAGAGCACACTTTTAGAAAAATGGAACTCACAGGAAAGAATCCTAGAACAACATTGTACTTGCACATCACAACAAGAAAATGGAGATTTGTCAGTCCTTCTGAGATGAAGTTAGTTTGGTCTTGTGGGGAGTGATGTAACCATCCTTCAACTGCTCCTTCTGATGAGAAGATAGATAGGGCTTCTTCATCCTAGCATAATCGGAACTAGTCACTTCACGTACTCCATATTCTTCTTCAGAGGAGGATAATCCTGTTGTGCAAAGAAAATAGGACAACTAAATGCTAGCATCCCTGTTTGCTCAAAAAAAAGGAAAGGAAATATTTAAAACAGCACAGATGAAGCACTTCTCAAGGACAATACCACTTTCTCATGACAGTATCTAAACAGTAGCACAACGCCAATAAAGATGACAAAGCTCAATCATATGGATGAAATCCATGGGCGAGCACCAACCTTTGTCGGGAGGCTTATTGTGTAGAGCATACAGATGAAGCACTTCTCCGGGACCATCTGTTTCTATCTACTGTGGTGGCCATGCTTACTATATACTCCTCGATTAGTTTAATGTTTCCAACATCTTCTTGTGCAGTTCCACTAAAATATATGGTATCTTCAAAGAAGATCCCTATTTGCACAAGTAGACATAATTACGTATTACATTAAGAGTGGCATCAAATCAGTGGCAAAACAATTGCTCGTTCTAGCCATAGCAATAAATTAAGATGCAAAACTATATCATTACTTGTGTCATCATAGTTACAGTGCTTCATTACAGCACCGGGAGTTGAGTTTTGTTTTTCTTCCGCTTGTTCTTCCCCTTCATCACTTGGTTCAATAACAGACAAGCTTCGCCTTCAATGTAAGATTTGGCATGTCAATTAGGGAGCGCAAGTATAACACTAAACAATGACATTAATTTTCTGATGTAAGTGGCAAAATACAGGCCAACAGTTGTGAAATATCCTTATCTTACCTCAATGGGATATTACGGTGCACATACAGATTGGAAGTCTTGTCTCCATTTGTGCAGTTCACTAAAATCAAGCAACATTACCATACAGTAGCACAACATATGAAAGCACACTACAGAATCATGTGAAAGAAGGCTAGTACTGACCTCTCAGGACGCGGAATTCAAACAACTCACAAGAAGAAGATCTGAACCAAATTTGCCAGCACGGATAGGAAGTAAGATCTCCTCTTGTGCAGTTCCACTAAGATCAAGCAATCAAGCAACGTTGTCGGTGTGACATTTTGGTTGAACTGCACAAAACACTCTTAAAACAAAAGTGTTTTGTGCAGTGCAAAAAAAGGTCACAATGGCAACGAGGTGAAGTAGATAACCCTGTTTACACAGAGGTGCAAAGGAAACAACTAGTGGTCAATAACGGTGGATGACACAGAAGCCAACAGAAAGAAGCATCTAACTTATCTAAACGGGAAAGAAAGCAAGACAGTAGCATTTCTCAAATGGTGTCATTGATTAATATTAACAGAGAGATAATATTAACAATAAAATTCGTTAAACATGTAATTTGCTTTTAACTGTGGCATTGCATCAATTTTCCGGCGGCATTATTAGAGGGTGTTTGTTTACAGGGACATTTTGGTGTAGGGACTAAAAAAACTCCATGTCAGTCCCATCTAAAACAATCAGGAGGGACTTTTAGGGACTAAAAGTGGGCATTTGGGACTAAAGAAAGAAGACCCCGAGGGAGAGTCTTTTGGGGACTTTTTCCAACAGTTGCCCCTGCCCCGCATCGCACCTTGTCTCTATTAGTTCATTACTAGGGGTAACATCGTCTTTTAGCATGTCATTTAATAACCTCTAGTCCATATTTAGTCCCTGGAACCAAGCAGATAGGGACTAGGGAGTTTTTTAACTAAACAGGGGCTTAGATTAACAACAGCTAAAGAGTTGCATGGGACAGTGGATGCACCAACATCATGTGCATCTACCGATGTACTGGGGTGATGCACAGTATGTTGCAACAAAGAACAAACAACCAAGGAGCATATTTGTGTTGGTCCCAGTTTTGTTATCTTTAGACACCTTTCCCTATGTGAGCGCAACAAATCTAGTCATGCTCAAACTCTATAGCCTTGTCCCCCAAAACAAAAGATCAGTTCGTTACATATATGTGTACTGCGTTTGTCATTATTTTCCCTTTTCGACCAATGTAGGTGCTGGATAGCCAGTCTGTACTAGTACTTCCCCCCCCCCTTCCTTTCCTCGTTGAACCACGTCCTAGATTTAAGCTATAGAACTTTCCCCACTACTTTCCCCCTTTCCTTTCCTCTTTGAACCATGTCTTAGATTCATACGATACAACTTTCCCCACAACTTCCCCCCTTCCTTTCCTTTTTGAACCAGATCCTAGATTCATGCTATACAACTTTCCCCACTAATTTCCCCCCCGTTCCTTTCCTCTTTGAACCACGTCCTAGATTCATGCTATACAACTTTCCCCACTACTTTCCTGTTTGATCCAACACCTAGATTCGAGTGCAGAAGCGGAAAAAGCCCACATGCAGCCAGAGCAATGCATGTGGAATAAGTAAAATATACCTTAAGGTTCTTGGGGTGTGGTTCAGTGGGCGACCGGAGGCCGTTCGGCCCACACTATGTATGGCGGCGAAGAAGAAGGGGTCGGAGGCCTTCCCGCACCGCTGCTGGGTGAAAGTGAACAGCTGCGCCGGTAGTGGATTCCCTCCCTTGCCGACGGCAATAGCGTTAAGACTCCTTCCCTTCCCGGCGGACGGATCCTGCCGGCTCTTTGATTAGCAGTGAGGGGAGAGAGAGAGGCCAACGAAGTCTTGTTTAGATCTGGAGAGGGTTAGAGAGTGTGAAGAGATCAACTACAAGCGTTGAGGCTCCAGCGTGTATATATATTGGAGAGAGTGTGTGAAGACTGCAAACCCTATAAAACAAGTGACGAGGCTGCATCTTATACGTGATGAGGTGATTCTACGGTCACTATGAGATCGTATAGCTCCGTATCCATCCATTTTGATCAGTCAAAGAATCCTCCTGGCACGAATTATGCTCAAGTGTAGTTATCGAACCCGAGACCTCAAGTTTGATGGGCGAACAGGCTAACCAGCTACACAACCCTCCCATTATGTTCAACGAGAGGAAAATAACCTTTTATACATTCCTGCATTCGTGTGACAAGCATGCCATGTTTTTTTTTTGCGTGGGAGTCATTGGGATTTAAATCATAATCGTGTCATGTGGCTTTGGTGGTAAGACTATCCACAGTGGTCCAAAAATAATGCAGCCTTAGTCACCTTACTGAAGGAAATATGCCCTAGAGGCAATAATAAAGTTATTATTTATTTCCTTATTTCATGATAAATGTTTATTATTCATGCTAGAATTGTATTAACCGGAAACATGATACATGTGTGAATACATAGACAAACATAACGTCACTAGTATGCCTCTACTTGACTAGCTCATTAATCAAAGATGGTTATGTTTCCTAACCATAGACATGTGTTGTCATTTGATTAACGGGATCACATGATTAGGAGAATGATGTGATTGACATGACCCATTCCGTTAGCCTAGCACTTGATCGTTTAGTATGTTGCTATTGCTTTCTTCATGACTTATACATGTTCCTGTAACTATGAGATTATGCAACTCCCGTTTACCGGAGGAACACTTTGTGTGCTACCAAACGTCACAACGTAACTGGGTGATTATAAAGGAGCACTACAGGTGTCTCCGAAGGTACATGTTGGGTTGGCGTATTTCGAGATTAGGTTTTGTCACTCCGATTGTCGGAGAGGTATCTCTGGGCCCTCTCGGTAATGCACATCACTATAAGCCTTGCAAGCAATGTAGCTAATGAGTTAGTTACGGAATGATGCATTATGTAACGAGTAAAGAGACTTGCCGGAAACGAGATCGAACTAGGTATTGGATACCGACGATCGAATCTCGGGCAAGTAACATACAGATGACAAAGGGAACAACGTATGTTGTTATGCGGTTTGACCGATAAAGATCTTCGTAGAATATGTAGGAGCCAATATGAGCATCCAGGTTCCGCTATTGGTTATTGACCGGAAACGTGTCTTGGTCATGTCTACATAGTTCTCGAACCCGTAGGGTCCGCACGCTTAAGGTTTCGATGACAGTTCTATTATGAGTTTATGAGTTTTGATATACCGAAGGAGTTTGGAGTCCCGGATGAGATCGGGGACATGACGAGGAGACTCGAAATGGTCAAGACATAAAGATCGATATATTGGACGACTATATTCGGAGTTCGGAAAGGTTCCGAGTGATTCGGGTATTTTTCGGAGTACCGGAGAGTTACGGGAATTCGCCGGGGAGTATATGGGCCTTATTGGGCCATACGGGAATAGAGGAGAGAGGCCAAAAGGAAGGAGGCCTGCGCCCCCACTCTGGTCCGAATTGGACAAGGGGCGCAGCCCCCTTTTCCTTCTTCCTCTCCCCCTCTTTCCCCTTCTCCTACTCCAACAAGGAAGGAGGGAGTCCTACTCCCGGTGGGAGTAGGACTCCCCTTGGCGCGCCCCCTACTAGGCCGGCCGCCCCCTTCCCCCTTGGTCCTTTATATACGGGGGCAGGGGGGCACCTCTAGGCACAACAACACAAGTTGATCTTCGTGATCGTTCCTTAGCCGTGTGCGGTGCCCTCCTCCACCATATTCCACCTCGCTCATATCGTTGCGGTGCTTAGGCGAAGCCCTGCGTCGGTAGAACATCATCATCGTCACCACGCCGTCGTGCTGACGGAACTCATCCCCAACACTTTGCTGGATCGGAGTCCGGGGATCGTCATCGAGCTAAACGTGTGCAGAACTCGGAGGTGCCGTACGTTCGGTGCTTGGATCGGTCGAATCGTGAAGACGTACGACTACATCAACCGCGTTGTCATAACGCTTCCGCTTAAGGTCTACGAGGGTACGTGGACAACACTCTCCCCTCTTGTTGCTATGCATCACCATGATCTTGCGTGTGCGTAGGAATTTTTTTGAAATTACTACGTTCCCCAACAGTGGCATCCGAGCCTAGGTTTTATGCGTTGATGTTATATGCACAAGTAGAACACAAGTGAGTTGTGGGCGATACAAGTCATACTGCTTACCAGCATGTCATACTTTGGTTCAGCGGTATTGTTGGATGAAGCGGCCCGGACCGACATTACGCGTACGCTTACGCGAGACTGGTTTTACCGCCGTGCTTTGCACACAGGTGACAAGCGGGTGTATGTTTCTCTAACTTTAGTTGAACCGAGTGTGGCTACGCCCGGTCCTTGCGAAGGTTAAAACAACACTAACTTGACGAACTATCGTTGTGGTTTTGATGCGTAGGTAAGAACGGTTCTTGCTCAGCCGTAGCAGCCACGTAAAATTTGCAACAACAAAGTAGAGGACGTCTAACTTGTTATTGCAGGGCATGTTGTGATGTGATATGGTCAAGACGTGATGCTATATTTTATTGTATGAGATGATCATGTTTTGTAACCAAAGTTATCGGCAACTGGCAGGAGCCATATGGTTGTCTCTTTATTGTATGAAATGCAAACACCCTGTAATTGTTTACTTTATCACTAAGCGGTAGCGATAGTCGTAGAAGCAATAGATGGCGTAACGACAATGATGCTATGATGGAGATCAAGGTGTCGCGCCGGTGACGATGGTGATCACGACGGTGCTTCGAAGATGGAGATCACAAGCACAAGATGATGATGGCCATATCATATCACTTATATTGATTGCATGTGATGTTTATCCGTTATGCATCTTATCTTGCTTTGATTGACGGTAGCATTTTAAGATGATCTCTCACTAAATTATCAAGAAGTGTTATCCCTGAGTATGCACCGTTGTGAAAGTTCTTCGTGCTGAGACACCACGTGATGATCGGGTGTGATAGGCTCTACGTTCAAATACAACGGGTGCAAAACAGTTGCACACGCGGAATACTCAGGTTAAACTTGACGAGCCTAGCATATAACAGATATGGCCTTGGAACACGGTGACCGAAAGGTCGAACGTGAATCATATAGTAGATATGATCAACATAGTGATGTTCACCATTGAAATTACTCCATCTCACGTGATGATCGGACATGGTTTAGTTGATTTGGATCACGTGATCACTTAGATGACTAGAGAGATGTCTGTCTAAGTGGGAGTTCTTAAGTAATATGATTAATTGAACTTTAATTTATCATGAACTTAGTCCTGGTAGTATTTTGCAAATTATGTTGTAGATCAATAGCTCGCGTTGTTGCTTTCATATGTTTATTTTGATATGTTCCTAGAGAAAACTGTGTTGAAAGATGTTAGTAGCAATGATGCGGATTGGATCCGTGATCTGAGGTTTATCCTCATTGCTGCACAGAAGAATTATGTCCTTGATGCACCGCTAGGTGACAAACCCATTGCAGGAGCAGATGCAGACGTTATGAACGTTTGGCTAGCTCAATATGATAACTAGTTGATAGTTTAGTGCACCATGCTTAACGGCTTAGAATCAGGACTTCAAAGATGTTTTGGACGTCATGGACCATATGAGATGTTCCAGGAATTGAAGTTAATATTGCAAGCAAATACCCGAGTTGAGAGATATGAAGTCTCCAACAAGTTCTATAGCTAAAAGATGGAGGAGAATCGCTCAACTAGTGAGCATGTGCTCAGATTGTCTGGGTACTTCAATCGCTTGAATCAAGTGGGAGTTAATCTTCCAGATAATATAGTGATTGACAGAATTCTCTAGTCACCATCACTAAGTTACTAGAACTTCGTGATGAACTATAGTATGCAAGGGATGACGAAAATGATTCCTGAGCTCTTCGTGATGTTGAAGTCGACAAAGGTAGAAATCAAAAAAAGAGCATCAAGTGTTGATGATTAACAAGACCACTAGTTTCAAGAAAAGGGCAAAGGGAAAGAAAGGGAAACTTCAAGTAGAATGGCAAACAAGTTGTCACTCCCGTGAAGAAGACCAAATCTGGACCAAAGCCTGAAACTAAGTGCTTACACTGCAAAGGAAATGGTCACTGGAAGCGGAAATGCCCTAAATATTTGGTGGATAAGAAGGATGGCAAAGTGAACAAGGGTATATTTGATATACAGGTGTTTGATGTGTGCCTTACTATTGTTTATAGTAGCCCCTGAGTATTTGATACTTGTTTGGTTGCTAAGATTAGTAACTCAAAACAGGAGTTACATAATAAACAGAGACTAGTTGAGGGGAAGTGACGATGAGTGTTGGAAATAGTTCCAAGATTGATATGATCATCATCACACACTCCCTATATTTTTGAGATTAGTGTTAAACCTAAATAAATGTTATTTAGTGTTTGCGTTGAGCATGAATATGATTTGATCACGTTTATTGCAATACAGTTATTCATTTGAAGTTAAAGAATAATTGTTATTCTGTTTACATGAATAAGACCTTCGATGGTTATACAACCAATGAAAATAGTTTGTTGGATCTCGATCGTAGTGATACACATATTCATAATATTAATGCCAAAAGATGCAAAGTTAATAATGATAGTGCAACTTATTTGTGGCACTGCCATTTGGGTCATATCGGTGTAAAGCGCATGAAGAAACTCCATAAAGATGGATTTTCGGAATCACTTGGTTATGAATCATTTGATGCTTGCGAACTGTGCCTTTTGGGCAAGATGACTAAAACTCCGTTCTCCGGAACAATGGAACAAGCTACTAACTTATTGGAAATAATACATACCGATGTATGTGATCCAATGAGTGTTAATGCTTGTGGCAAGTATCGTTATTTTCTGACCTTCACAAGATGATTTGAGCAGATATGGGTATATCTACTTAATGAAACACAAGTCTAAAACATTTGAAAAGTTCAAAGAATTTCAGAGTGAAGTGGAAAATCATCGTAACAAGAAAATAAAATTTCTACGATCTGATCGTGGAGGAGAATATTTGAGTTACGAGTTTGGTTTATATTTGAAACAATGCGGAATAGTTTCGCAACTCATGCCACCCGGAACACCACAACGAAGTGGTGTGTCCGAATGTTGTAATCGTACTTTACTAGATATGGTGCGATCTATGATGTTTCTTACTGATTTACCACTATTGTTTTGGGGTTATGCATTAGAGACAGCTGCATTCACGTTAAAAGGGCACCATCTAAATCCGTTGAGATGACAACATATGAACTGTGGTTTAGCAAGAAACCCAAGTTGTCATTTCTTAAAGTTTGGGGCTGCGATGCTTGTGTGAAAAAGTTTCATCCTGATAAGCTCAAACCCAAATCGGAGAAGTGCGTCTTCATAGAATACCCAAAAGGAAACTGTTGGGTACAACTTCTATCACAGATCCGAAGGCAAAAAACATTCATTCCTAAGAATGGATCCTTTATAGAGAAGGAGTTTCTCTCGAAAGAAGTGAGTGGGAGGAAAGTAGAGCTTGATAACGTAATTGTACCTTCTCCCGAATTGGAAAGTAGTTCATCACAGAAATTAGTTCTAGTGATTTCTACACCAATTAGTGAGGAAGCTAATGATGATGATCATGAAACTTCAGATGAAGTTACTACAGAACCTTGTAGGTCTTCCAGAGTACGGCCTGCACCAGAGTGGTACGGTAATCCTATTCTGGAGGTCATGTTACTTGACCATGACGAACCTACGAACTATGAGGAAGCGGTGATGAGCCCAGATTCCGCAAAATGGCTTGAGGCCATGAAATCTGAGATGGGATCCATGTATGAGAACAAAGTGTGGACTTTGGTGGACTTGCCCAATGATCGGCAAACCATAGAAAAATAAATGGATCTTCAAGAGGAAGACGAACGTTGATAGTAGTGTTACTATCTACAAAGCTCGACTTGTCGCAAAAAGGTTTTTGACAAGTTCAAGGTGTTGACTACAATGAGATTTTCTCAACTGTAGCGATGCTTAAGTCTGTCCGAATCATGTTAGCAATTGCCACAATTTATGAAATCTGGCAAATGGATGTCAATACTGCATTCCTTAATGGTTTTCTTAAAGAAGAGTTGTATATGATGCAACCATAAGGTTTTGTCAATCCTAAAGGTGCTAACAAAATGTGCAAGCTCCAGCAATCCATCTAGGACTCCCCTTGGCGCGCCCCCTCCTAGGCCGGCCGCCCCCTCCCCCCTTCCTCCTTTATATACGGGGGCGGGGGCACCTCTAGGCACAACAACACAAGTTGATCTTCGTGATCGTTCCTTAGCCGTGTGCGGTGCCCCCTCCACCATATTCCACCTCGGTCATATCATTGCGGTGCTTAGGCGAAGCCCTGCGTCGGTAGAACATCATCATCGTCACCACGTCGTCGTGCTGACGGAACTCATCCCCAACACTTTGCTGATCGGAGTCCGGGGATCGTCATCGAGCTGAACGTGTGCAGAACTCGGAGGTGACGTACGTTCGGTGCTTGGATCGGTCGGATCGTGAAGACGTACGACTATATCAACCGCGTTGTCATAACACTTCCGCTTATGGTGTACGAGGGTACATGGACAACACTCTCCCCTCTCATGATCTTGCGTGTGCGTAGGAATTTTTTTGAAATTACTACGTTCCCCAACACCTACCTCTCTCCACATAGTACGTTAGGTCCCACCAGTCAGAGGGTGAAACAAACAAATTAATAAGAAAGATTAAAAGCGCCAACGGTGTATCTTACCTCACACATCTCGCTACTGCTCGTGAACACTGTCCAATTGATCCCTCTGTTCGCTCACGTACTATTTTAAGTGAATCCTTATTATGACATGCACACAATTTTGGGCACTTGTATTCAACCTAAGTCAGTGTGCCATCGTATCTCGTACTACTCCCTCCATCTAGGTGTAATAAGTCATGTTAGAAGGTGCAGCGAGACCAAGGTGCAAGTAGGTTGGAGGAGAAGGAGAAACTTGACCGGTCATTCCTCTAATCAAAGCCATGATTTCTGCCTCTAAACGGAATAATTAATCCAAACAACTAAGAGATCTCGTTTTAGCTACCATGCAAGGCCACGTATTAACTCGCATGCAAGCCGACTTTGATTTCTTGACTGATCAATGCGTAGTTGCACTCCATGCATTGGGTTTCCAAGGGAGATAACAAGGTAGAGTAAGGAGCATTTGGTTACATTGCTTAGGCTGCTCATAGTGGTGAGTAACTTGGACTAGTAACATGCATATGTTACTAGTCTATGTTACTACTACGCGAAGTTTGCCGTCGGAAGCGAGCCAATCTGGCTCTCCTGAGCTAGCAAGGTTTTTCTAGCCCACCCAAGCTAGATGTCCCACAAAAGTTAACATATTTTAACAGTTACAAATGCCTAACCTTGCCCTGCTAGGCTAAAAGATGTTCTTGCTAAGGATCCAAACGCTCCCTAAGTAACAATGCTCGCTAGCAACGAGGCCAAGAGGGGATTGGGATGCGAAGTTAATGGACGACGCCTAAACATTTTAGGAATATCTGATTTCCGTAAGATGACTTAACACCTAGACGGAGGGAGTACTACTCCTCAGTCCAGGTTTGATGGAATATTCGTCACCTCTTCTCTCCTTGTACGTACTCCATTTGTATCTCACTTCCTGTGGCTTCGCCCTCGCATGATTTTCCTATTCTATGAACCTGTGTGTGTGTGTGTGTGTGTGTGTGTTTAACAGCATGTGTGTGTTAGAGAGAGCGACAGATCGACCTACTCCTACAGAGAAATGATGTGTTGTGTACGATTTTAGTCGCGAGAGTCGGTGCATCCTCTCGTTTCCGGGCGTCCGGTAGGGACAGGCGGACAGCTGCCACGCCCGCTCCTGACCAGCCTGGCCCACCCAAAGCCCCTCCATCGTCCGCGCGCGCTTCCCGCCCGAAACGGTCAGCGCTGCTCCAAAGAATTGGCACCGCATTCATGCCCGGGTAGAGTGGATGCGACCTCTCACTGGCGCCTACATTGAAGGGAGAAGTGGATTCAAGAGTGATGGTTGCTTCGTCCGTCCAACTTACTGCTGGGTCTATGTGATTTGACGGCTCATTGGTCATTATTACTGAGGTGGTAGGACTGCTGGATGTCCCACACTTTCGGCGAAAGGAGGTACTACTAGATTACAATTTTCTCCATTCTTACAGCGGAGGAGTGCAAGAGTAGTGAAAACATGCAGGCTCGGTAATTACATGGCCCACCTCACACTATCACCATATTTTCTGGACACCGTGTGACACCTAACTCTTTACATAGTACTAGTATAGTACGTACTGTAATTTATTAGCGAGATAAATTTGTACAATGCTATGAAGCTTCCAGCTTTTGTTTCATGTATCTTGCGTCCAAGGTTGCCCATTGCAACATTTCATCAAATACAAAGGAGACTAACATGCATGCTATTGCATCTCAATGATTGACAGATCATAGCCAATATGTACTCCCTCTGTTCCAAAAAAAGTGTCTCAACTTTATGCAAACTTTAGTACAAAGTTGTACTACTACTAAAGTTGACACTTATTTAGGAACAGAGACAGCTAAAGAAAAAAACGATCGATGCAGTCCCTAGTCCTTGAACCGTAAACCCTAACCAGGCTTTAATTTGCTGGCAACGTTGGAGCTTCCCAAGAAATGAAGTTTGCAACCCTTTGACCATTGGATCATTTTGTGCAGTTTCACCAAAATCGAGATGAGCATCCCTGTGGCAAAGAAATTGAAGAAGCGTGATTAGAATAAGATTACTGGTACTAGTTGATGAGACATAAACTCATCACAAATACTGTACATAGAAGCCAGTAGAGGTATATGCGGGGCAAAGAAGTAGAGAAATATCCACATGGAGTGATGTGGGCAGCTGGAGTAGTGGTGCAAGCCAGCTGTAAAGGGAGTTGTACCTGAGGGATGTCGGGGTGTAGCTCAACCTTGAGGAGGGCGGCGGGAGGCGGCAACTGCCCACGTCACGGTAGTGAGCAAGGAACGAAGGCAACCTCACCGGCTTTGTGAGAGAGAATGGCGGGGACCCCTGATCAGGACGTGGCGATAGTGGGTTTTCGCCGTCGGCGACGGTGACCGCATCTACAATAAGCATCCACCCCTTCCCCCGGCGGACGTGATCCACCGGGATGTTAGAGATGTGGCCACAGTCGTTTTGTGCGAGAGAGTGTGAAGAGAGCAACCCCAGCAAGCAACCGTGTAGGCTGGCCCGTCCTGACTATGTATATAGTGGAGCAGTTTCCTTTTCTCTCCATATGAACCTATTATATTGTGTACGTGCCACTAAAGAAAAAAACTTTATTTATAAATGACGCGACACCTACTACTCATTCTCATATAAACCTTGCGCTTGGCATCTTAAAAATATTAACCTTGCGATTGGCTCTACGCCTCTTCGGGAACTCGAGCGATAATGGTACTGCAGTATATATCATTCTGGCTATATGAGACCGAATGAATTGTTGCACGTCCACCATGTGGGCGAGGGTCGAGGGGCGAGGGAGAGTGCGTACTATTATGTCCGTTTTAATATGGACTACATACAGAGCAAAATGAGTGAATCTACACTCTAAAATACGTCTATATACATCAGTGTTTGGAGTATGTACTAGTAGTTCATGTTGAAATCTACTAAAGGACATATATATTCCAAACAATATGATAATCTCTCTAACCAAGGTAGGGACGAGGAGTAAACGGAGGGAGTAGTAAAATTTTCTCCTCGTCCTGCGAGCCACCGCGCGCGTGGGCGAGGGAGCGGGCGTAAGGTGTACATTACTACTAGTAATCAAGCTTCACCTCATCCTGCGAGCCACCGCGCCCGTGGGCGGGGGAGACGGTGTACTAAGCAAGCTTCTCCTCGTTCTGCGAGTTGACGAGACACATCAAAAGTACTCCAATGTATAGAGCCTTGCCTCTAGGGTAGGCCCCACATGCTTTGCCTCTTTTTTAACATAACACGTCAAGTCGCAATTTGTTTGTTCACCCGTGGTAGATGATCCTCCCTCCATCAAGTGGACAACCAGTACACGTGTCAATTACCATATGGGCTGCCTTTTCGTACAGAAATGAGCTCCACCATGTAACCGCACACGTGTGGTAGGGAAAGAGACAGGAGTACGTGCGCCATGCGTGCACCTCTTCTCTTCGTGCACGTCCCCCACCTACGTGGGTGTGTGAGAGAGAGATACAAACCTAGACAGATGGCATGTGCATTCGTGAGTGTTTTTTGTTTTGGGGGGGGGGGTTGATTTCGTGAATGTATTTGTGGGAATATGTGTCGATGACATCTCAAACAAAATTTTGCATGCAATGTGTGTGAAATGGAGGCCTATCCATATCATATATAGAGGGTTGGGCGATCCACGAGAAGAGAGGGAGGGTTCATAGATATTGATAGAGTTGAAGAGAGGATCAAGTGGGTGGGTGCGAGATCGATGAAGAGAGCCATCGAAATTGTGTGTGTGTGCAAGTCAAAGATATAGGGCGACTGACCTACCGGAATGTCAGAGGGCACAGGTCAAGTTTGTGTGTGGCAAGGAGACATGACTAGAGCGCTCGATGTATCAGTGTGTGTGTGTGGGAGGGGGTGGGGGGAGGGGGAGGCAGAGGCCTAACTATAGAGGTAGAACAACTCTGTATGTGTTGAGAAGGAGAGACCCAACTATGTCTTGAGGGAGATCGGTTGACATCCATACATAACTGAAGGACGGGAAATAGGATGGGACACAGAGAGAGAGAGAGAGAGAGGAGAGAGAGAGGGAGGGAGAGGGGTAGAGTGCTGGATGGGTGATGGAGTTGCTTCTCGAAGATGGTGGGACAGGCCTACTAGACAAACTGAGTGTGGAACTGCAATATTATCAATAAGAATGGGGATGTGTTTCTGTGTGTGCCTGTGCGTGATAGATCTACTGGGACGCATCCATGGATGATGAAGGGGAACCATGTGTTTGGTAAGCAAACCTAACTAGATCGGTTGATCAATTGTTGTTTGTCGGAGGAAGGGAGAGACATAACTAATGAGGTAGATCGATCGGCGCGTGGGGAAAAACGAGTTATAAGGACCTATCTAGCTATATGTATAGCGGGAGATTGGTCGGTGCACATCCATTTGTTAGAGGCAAATAAGGCCCATCGAGACGGATAGACAGAGAGAATGGAGCTAGGAGGTGGTGCGAGAGGCCCAGCTACTAGCTAGATAGGGGAGGAGTGTGCGGTTGTGAGATCGATGAAAAGAGGGGCGAGAGTTTACACGTGTGTGGGACCGTATGAGAGACACGAGGTAAGGACACATAAAGGAGGAGATTGAAGGTGTGTGTGTGTATGTTGTAGGCAGACATCGCTGGAGAGGTTTATCAATCGGCATGTGTCGGAAAGGAGTTGTGGAGACTGTGGGAGAATGACCTAAAGAAAAAAATGAATGTGCGCGATGGATAGAATGCTGAGGGAGGGGGAGGGCAAGGAGGGCATGTGCATGCACGAGAGAAAGTTAGTGGTAGCTACAAAGGTTAGAGGATTGTGTGGGTGTAAGAGACTAACAAATATCATAATTTCATATGAAAGTGGATTCATATATTTGAATAGGAGATCGTAGTGTTATAAACATATGCATGCATGAATATAGTGGTGATACACGTGTTGTGATTTTGCACATGTTATACCATAATGTGATAATGCATGGTGTTTGCAACTCACAGCTAAATGTCGAACAATCTAAACCATACTATACATCGAACAATCTCACATTTTATTTGAATTTGTGATAGTGTGTGGCATTTGAAGCTTACAACTAAATATCAAATAATCTAAACAATACTATATATCAAACAATCTCACATTTTATTTCAATTTGTGGTGTTTGCAACTCACATCTAAATACTTGTAGGTGTAGGGGGCGGGGCACCATACATTATGTGATAAACACATTATACATATGAGACATGGTTTAGATTATGAAGATCTAGCTAGAGCTTGAATTGTACTGTGATTTGAAATCAACATAAAGTGTATTCAAAACATCGAGTTCGAGTTCATATAGTACACATAGTTCATATGTAACTCGAGACAAATTATGTGGTGTGTTGTGAACATAATACACAAATGATGGTTTAACTTGACAATAATGATGATTGTAGATCTTTTTAAAATAGAGAAACAAATTCAAATTGTTTGACTTCACAACAATCATTATTGTAGATCTTACTCAAATAGAGAAACGAATTCAAATTTAGTTCATATTGAAGCGGTAGTATATACGTTTGGAATGCACTAAAACGTTCATTTGAGTAGTAGCTTGCATGCATTATACACATAGCGAAATATTTAAATTGAACATAACATGAATTCAAAGTTTTGAATGACATTTGTAGTGCGAATTGATTTGGTACAGTAAATGTTAGGCTTGTTCGGAAATTTCAACCCGCGCCTTGTTAGCCCGAAATATTTAAGATATATCTTTGTTTCATTGTGCTCCGACAACTCCCTCCATCTCAACACACGCCTTGCTATTCCAAAATTACAACGTGCGTGAAAACTCCCACCTCCTGTGAAATCCCGACATGCGAAATGCCCGTGATACACCTTAACCGAAAGAACTGCCTCAAATCGGTGGGGGTACTTTTATAACTTACCCCACATTTCGGCAAGCGCGTCTTAAGCCATGGTTCCCCACTCCCATCCCATCCGCCCACCCATTCATACACCGAGGCCGTGAAAACCCGCGAAGCCCCACACCCTCCTTCGTCCGCCACCTAGCCGGAGCCTCTTCCCCGATGACATCGTCCATAGCAACACGTCGACGTCCCTCATCCACCGTACCAGATGAGGATCCGTCGTCGATCTCGTCGTCCCGCCGGTTCAGCCACCCCGTCCTCCACCATCAAGGAGCTGCCCCGACGTTCCCCTCGTCTTTAGCGCCACCTCCATTCCCACACCGCCTTCTTCACCTGCACCACTGGAAGAGCAGCATCATCACTATTTCCTCAGATGAAGTTGCGGCCTAATCGGCGCCACCAAAGAGGTTGTACGCTAATCGCCGCATTTTCTTCTTGATTCGATCTCACGGTGCTGCCAGCGCTCGACCCCGAGCCAACACGGCGTGGCTCCATCCACGGCGGCGTCGCCGCCCACTTCCTGCACGGCGTCGCTCCCTCGGCGGCGACGTCCACATCAGTAGGAGATGCTGCTGCTTTAGCTCTCGCTCGCGTTCTGCTCTACTCTTGCTCTCGGTCCCTTGCCTGGTCTGCTCTTGCTATTGCTCTTGCTCTTGCTCGCGCTTCTGCTCTCGCTCTTGCTCTTGCTCTTGCTTGTGATGCTGCTCCGATTTAGCAACACTTCAGTCGACTGAATCAGCTTTTGGGTCAGTCAATTTTCAGGGGATGGGGGCTCATCGGAGTTAAGAGAACCAGCCGCAACGGGAAAGGGGGCTCACTGGAGAGGTACCCCACTATCTATCTTAGGGTTCAAGGTGGGGGCGGTGGTCGCTGGGGTGGTGGGGCGGTGGCGTGGGGATCGTCGGAGAAAAAGCTCGGCACGGGGGGGCTAGAGGGTTGGCCGGGGCGGCAGCGAACCGGCGGTGGGGAGTGTTTCGGGGTGGGCAGGGCAGCGCACCGCCGGCCGCGGGCGGCGAGGGGCGGATGTTTGGCCGGTGGTGGCTGGCGGCTCAGGGGGGTGGAGGTTGAAGATGAAGTGCAGGCCCTTGATTTCATATCCAACGGCTGCAAAATCGACTGACCAGAGATGAAAAAGTCAGTCGACTGACGTGTAGCCTCACCTCTAGTGTGTTCAGTTTCGACAGTAAAATTCAGTTTTGACAGCAAAATTCAGTTTCGGCAGTTAAGTTTAGTTTCGACAGTTAAATTTAGTTTCGACAGTTAAGTTCAGAGATGAGTGGTTGATGTATTTTACATCTATCACTTTGTGGTTATGTATTTTACATCATCTATTGGAGATGCTATTAGAATTCCACTCGGGTTAACGTTGTCTCTCTTGTCCTGCTTTAGCCTCGGCGTTGTACAACTCACTGGAGCTGCTCCAACGACGAAACCCTCCATCACAGTGGAGCAATACCTTGGGCTCCATCTCCAGGCGCCTAAGATCTTCTTCCCCTCCTTCGACAGCCAAGTCAGCCGGAGCATCCTCACCGGCCAATCAAATCATTCTGAGATCGACATGGCTTCGCCAAAGAGGTTGTACACTTGTTGCATCTCTTTTTTACTCTACATGTTATATATTGTCCACTGAGCACATGTAGTAATGTGAAATACCATTATTTTATCCTACTATATGACAAGCAGTGAGGTACCGGGCAACTTAGCTATCTGTGATGGACTCTCTCGAATGCCATCATTATTTGTCTCTGCGCGTTTGTGCTGTGCATTTGTCGATGGGCCTGGGAGTTGAGCTAGTAGGGCAGTGGCCTGGGTCCAAAGTAATAGAAGTAGCACACAAACATTTTTTTAGTGTAGGCTTTTCCTTGCTCAAACCTGCCTACTAGAATCGCCAGTGCTTGAAAGGAAAAGTGAATGAAAAACATAGGAATTGGAAAGTTTCCTATGGTACTACTATTCATGAATTTGGTTCAAAGGAATGGAGCAAAGGAAAACTGTAGGATTTGTTCCTTTAGTGTCTCCTTGAAAGAAAACCGTAGGAATTTTAATTTCCACTTCTCCTCCTTTTCAAATTCCTTTTCATGAAGCACAAGACTAAGAGATAGTAGCATAATAGCATTATAGCCATACATTTTCTTGTGGTTTGACTTAATCTCACCATGCTTCTTTGCATCCTGTGATCTTCCAATTCTTGTGAATCAAACACCCAGATTGGAAGAAATCCTGTGTTTTTAATTCTCTGTTTTGCATGTGCATTCCTATCCTACTCCTGTCTATTTCCTATCCCTGCATTGTTGGAATCCTCCAATTCAAACGAGCCCTTACAGAATTACTTCTCTTACAGATAGTTGTCAAATAAAACCTTGCCTGGTTTGTCCCGCTCCTGCTGCACCATCATCCACCCCAGCTCTGCTGCTCCAACGACAGAAGGGTCCAGCACAGCAGGGATCCGGCCTCCAGACTGTCTTTCGCTGCCTCAGATCTTCTTCCCTGCCGCCGGTAGCCATGAAAACTGCATTAGCATCATCAACCGAGCAGATGACCTCAAGGACTACACGGGTTCGCAAGAGAGGTCACACTCTTTCGTGTCTGCTTACGTTATGCATCGCTTAATATTACATGCTACTTTATTGTCCTGTTCACCGATTAGACTCTGAGTCAGCTCCAAACTAATGGTCAAACTTGAGTTTTAAAATGGTTGTGGGGTACATATCAGGGCCGAAATCAATAGTGTCTATCTACTATCTGGTTAATCTCTGGTGTCAACTATGAGTTTCATGTTGGGTGGGAAACAAACAGTAAGTCTGTATTTTTTAACTGAAGCCATTATCTGCCTGCTATTATTGGTTTTTGGGTCTATCCACGGGTTGCTACCATCACTCTGGATTTCTGCATGCACTCCTTACATAACCTCACTATGTTTTATTCCTATGCATGACAGTTATTGTAAACAATGGAACTGAACATGTAGAGCAAAAGAGACGAGCCTTGCGTGGCAATAAAATTTCATGCAGACGTCGCTCCATGGTAGGCGCAAAGGTAGCCCCCCTCCACCCATTTTGGATTGCAATCGAGAGGAAGATATCTATTCTGAGGGGGATTCAGAAGGAGAAGAGCACTCCTATTTACCCCCTGAGGTCTTCGCTCTAACTTGGCATGCTGATGTTGGTTATATCATGCATATGGTGCCTTGCATTGCTTACTTTATACATCAAATATGGCATCTGCTTAGTTTAGACATCCTTTACGCGAATGCCATCTGTTTAGTTTATTCATCGTTTATGTGAATTATGCAACGCCATCTTGTTTAGCCAGGCATCATATATGTGAATTTTGCAATGCCATCCTGCTTAGCCAGTCATCTTATATGTGAATTATATCAGGCCATCCTTTTTTCGTTACGTATTACATTTGTCAACAATGTTAGTACATTCAACTACTCTTCATGTGCATCAGTCATTTGACACGATGATGGAAAATTCTAGAGTGAAAACAAGGTCTTCAGAGCAGACTATTCTATGTGACGAAGCGCATATCTCGCTTGTTACGGATAGCTCCTCAGAGGAGGATTCGGAGACAGATGACCAGTCCTATTTCCCTCCCGAGGTGTATGCTCTAACTTGGCAGGGTTATGTTGCTCATATCGTGCGTATGGTGTCTTGCATTGCTATGTCATTTGATTAATTTAGACATGCTTTCTGTGAATGCCACCTGTTTAGTGTCTAATTACCATATATGTGAATTATGCATTGCCATCTTGTCGCAAGACATTATATATGTGAATTATGCAATGTTATATCGTTGCAAAGGCATTATATATGTGAATTATGCAATGCCATGTTGTTTAGCCAATCACCATGTATGTGAATTATATCATGCTATCATTTTTTTTTATTACGTGTTCCATTTGTCGACAATGTTTGTATATTAAATTATTCTTCCTGTGCATCAGCCATTTGAAGCGGTGATGGAAGTATCTGGAGTGAAAACAAGGTATTTAGAGCAGACAATGCTACCTGCTGAAGTAGACATCTTGCTGGTTACAAAGAGCTCCTCAGAGGAGGATTCAGAGACTGATGACCACTCCTATTTCCCCCCTGAGGTCTATGCTCAAACTTGGCAGCGTTATATTACCCATGTCATGCATGTTGTCTTGCATTGCTTAGTTTTTATATCATATATGGATTGCCATCTTCTTACTTGCTTACTATATAATCATATATTTGAATTATATCATGCCATCATGTTTACATACACAACATCTATCTGAATCATGGCATGGCAACCCATTTAATAAATACATCATATAGTTATATCCTCTCATCCTGTTTAGTGTTTACAGTCATCATATTTTGAATTATGTCATTCTATCCATGAATGTATGTGAATTATGGCATGCCAACCTATTTAATAAACACATTATATAGTTATATCATGTCATCCTGTTTACATAGTCATCATATTTTGAACTATGTCTTTCCATCTTTTTTAGTTAGCCATCATAATGTGAAATTGTGTCATGCTATCCTGTTTAGTTAGCCATCATATATGTGAAATTGTGTCATGCTATCCTGTTTGGTTAAAAACATAAATGTGAATTATTTCATGCCCTCTTTTATTCCCCACTATCCATTGCACCTGTCTATCATACAATGTTTGTACTTTCAATTACTTTTCTTGTTTATCAGCCATTTGAATTGGAGAGGGTGATGGTAGTATCTAAGGGAGTAACAACACGGTCTTCAGAAAAGATAGTGCTACCAGTTGATGCAGATAGAATGACGGTTGTACTTGCCCAAGAACCAGGCCACCACACATAACCCAGACTCTCGTAGATTGTACCCCTACCTAGTTGGACAGAGAACCAGCTACACCCCTTCTAACCCAACCCCGGCAGATAGTAACCCAGTTCCAGTTAACACAACATCGTATCCACCATAGAGTACCCAAACACGAGCAGTTAGTAAGGTAACTACAGTGCCCAAAGCACGAGGACCACCACTCTGAATCCCAACTCAATGCTTAAAGGAGAAGAATATTTGTTCTCAGGTCAGGTTTTGTAGCTATGGTTCATACTCCTTTGCTCTTGCACCACTGTATTTACTCATACCAACTAATTTCTTATTTGAAGGATGGAATTGAAACTCCAATGGCGCAACAGGTATGTTTTAAACCTGTTTCTTTAACTAGTTTGCTATTGTAACTTGCTCTATGTTGATTTTAGTTTCAATTGAATAAACGGTTATGTTCTCATGTCATGCACATTACAAGTGTTGTTATTGCTCTATAGTTTCCCACACTTATATTCTGTGTGTTCTGCTTTGTCTTGAACAAATATTATTTGAATTGTGTCTCTATCTTGATTTGGCAACAAAAACTAGAATGATATAGACCATAAAGTGACCATGGTACATAGATATATGTTTGTTTCATGATGTTATCCTATCCATTTTACTACTCAACTCGTTTAGCAAAATGAGTTTCATATACAACATGGTAAATCTGTGATGTGTCTGCTTGTTTCTCTTTTAGAATGCAGACAAAATATTGGAGAATGGTACCCCGTTATGCAATGGTAAAGGAAGTAATGCTTATAAGGTTCAAGATAGTGAGACATCCCTATTGGTCTCCAAGAAAGCTGATAAAAACTATCTTAACGATAGTGAGAGAACCCAAAAGTCCTGTCTTGATGTAGTGTTCGAGTTACTGGCGACTACTGCTGGCACAAGCTTTTCGAACTCGCTGCCTAAATCAGTTTGTATTCTTGAATCTCAACTTCAAGTTGAAAGACATTGATCAGATGTGCTGCGACAGGAAGCTGAAGGACTGAGGAAGTCCTTGCAGAATTCAGATGCATACTTTCTGGTGAAACAACAAGCGCTGGAGGATTTAAGCGCCAAACAAGAGAAAGTTAATAAGCTTGCTAAGCATCTTGCCAGCATTATGGGTACCTAGGATATTGTTTCTTGAGATCTTCTGAAGTGGTTTCAGTTCAGGACTTGTTTTGCTGCAGCGTTTATTTGCGCTGGTTGCCAACTTTGACAATTAGTGTATATGATATGCTGCATTGTTCCCTATATTTGCACTGGTGGTGAACTTTGATGCCCAGTGGATGTAATATGTGTAATAGCTGTGATAGGCTAGCGTAAGTTTCTTGCTTATTTATTTCCTTGTTGTGTTGTTTATTTGTTTGCTTGTAGTGAGTGCAATTCTTTTTCCGCGGTTTGCTACTGGCCGCAATAACCTATTTTTTTAAACTAGGCCACAATAACCATGGGCTACATATTTATTGTAGTGACACTGGGCCTCCTACGGGCCGTAGAAACAATGGGCCTTCTACGGGCCATAGAAACAATGGGCCTCCTATGGGGCGTAGAAACCATGGGCCTTCTATGGGTGGGCCTTCTTCGGGCCGTAGATGTCGGTGTTCTGGGAACGGGAGTCCCCAGACTTGCCTGCCTGCGGCATGCGGCATGGCTCAAGCAGTGGCCCAGCACGACCCGTCTTCATCAACCCAAGTTCAGGACCCTCGCGAGGGGCCAAGCCTCGTGGGGCAGACGACGCAAGGCTTCCTCAGGGGTGGCCTCACCAGGCAGGCTCGCGAGGAGGCGGAGAGATCAAGGCAAGGAGTACCTCGTGAGGTGCTTGTGACGCAAGCCATGACGATCGAGACCAGGCGGGCACCAGGCGGGCACTAGCCTCTGCAGTGTCCTCGTTTCCTCTTTGGTGCAAAGGGGGCAAGTGCAGGCGCGGACTACCGAGGCATCAAGCAAAGGTTACCATATCGGTGCAGTGAGACAAAGACCAGCAGGATGGCAGGACGGAGGTCACTGTGGAGCCCAAGACGACGTCATTGCCAGTGCCTTTGGCAGTCGAAGACCAACTTTAGTCAGGATAACTTGTACTAGCTGTACCCCTTCAAAATGGTCGTTGGCTCCCTTCCCGCTCAATATTTGGGAAGAGTACCAGGGCCCCTATAAATAGAGATAACCACCACCGTAGAAGGGGGACGGTCATCTGGATCTCACCTAGAGCCAACAGAGACGGAGCCATTCCCCTCCAACCTCACCACCACAAGAACACCCCTCGCGAGGCTGTTCTTCCTCTGTACTGTTCATCATCAGCCCCAGAGGCAATCCAACAGACCACACACTAGAGTAGGGTATTACACCACAACGATGGCCCGAAATAGTATAAACCTCATGTCCTTTGTGTTGTTCATCGTGTAGCTTAGATTCGCGACGAGGCTTTGGGGCGAGGATCCATGGGGAGAAGATCTTCGTGCGCATCCTAGAATTTGAACCTTAAGGGTTTTGCCAGAACCCAATATCCGACATTTGGCGCGCCAGGTAGGGGTGCGCCGAAATCCTCTTTCCGCAGTTCCGCGTTCCATCGTTTCGTCGCATCCATGGCGGACGCTCGCCGAGCTCGCGCCGAGCATCGGGCTGCTCTCGCCGCCCGTTTCGCCAAGACGGCCCCCATCGGTGGGCCCCCTCGTCATTCTCCGTCGCCTGCCGCCAACACCGCCACCATCCCAGCGGGGAACGAGCAGCAAGCATCGTTGCTGCATCCCTTGGTGCAGTGGGAAGGCCGCACCGCCACTCCATCGCTAACTCCAGCTGACTCGTCGTCTCACGCTCGTCGCGCTCCCATGGACGCGCAGGCCGCGTTGCTCCTGGCACGGGAGCTCCTGCACTACCGCCCCATCGACAACCTCTACGAGGAGTGGCTCGCTTGCATCACCGAGCTCGTCAGCGCCGCAGGGGGCTCTCCTGCGTCGTCCCTCTCGCTACCTCGCCCTCCGTCCTGCATGGGTGATGCAGCTCAGGAGGCGCCTCCGCCACCTCCTCCCCAAGAAGGTGCCCTGGCTCCAAGGCGTGCGGCCCCTGGACGAGACCCACCGTGTCCAGCGCCCGCGCGACAAGAAAGGAATGCCAAGAAATCCCTCGGCCCCAAGAAGGCGCTCGCGTGCTCCCTGCTCCAGCATGTCAAGACCGCATCCCTGCGCTAGCACGTCAAGACCCTGTGCTGCCCCTGGCGGCGGCGCACGGGAATCTCCAAGAGCAAGCCCCGCGTCTGCAAAGGGCTCCGGTGGCCACTACAGGATGCTGCTCCTTCACCACCGAGCTATGCCGTGTGGCCTGGTCGGGCAAGTTCAAGCCAAATCTGCCTCCTCGCTACGACGGCACTGCCGACCCCGCGGAGTTCCTGCAGCTCTATGAGTTGGGCATCGAGGCGGCCAACGGAGACGAGAAGGTCATGGCGAATTGGTTTCCCATGGCGCTCAAGGATGGTGCTCGCACCTGGTTCCCGAACCTGCCTCCCGGATCGATCTCCTCCTGGGACGAGATGCGCAGCTACTTCATCGCCAACTTCCACGGCACTCGCAACCGTCCTCCAGTCGTGGGTGACCTACGCCACATCAGCAATAACCGGGAGAGACCCTGCAGAAGTACATCCAGTGCTTCAACAGCGCTCGCCTCAAGATTCCCAAGGTGACTGAAGAGTCCATCATCTTAGTGTTCTCTGATGGCGTTCGCGACGTCAAGATGAAGGAGGAGTTGGCCATCCACGAGGATATGTGCACATCCCTGGAGCTGTTCAACATGGCGACCAAGTGCGCAAGAGCTGAGGAGGGGCGCCTCTCCCTCCTCAAGCTTCCAGCTGCTGGCCTAGAAGAGAAGAAAGACAAGGCCAAGGACGTGAAGCACAAAGGAGCAGCCGTGCTCGCAGCAGAACCAGACACGAAGCGCAGCAGGGACCAACCGGAGTCGTCCAAGGGCACCCGATTCTGTGCCTACCACAACCTCTACACCCACAACACCAACGAATGCCAGAAGCTCAGAGCCGTTCGAGAAGGACGCATCGGTCGACGCCCCGAGCGTAATGACCGGGACTATGGCTGAGGAGGAGGAAGAGGTGGAGGACGATGGGATGACTGAGGCCCTCGCCGGGAGTGGTGTGAACGACCTCGCGAGGATCGCTGGCAGGACCAGCCTCGCGAGGAGGCTTGGAGGGATCAGCCTCGCGAGGATCGCCTGCAGGGCAACACAGGCCTTCCTCCTCTGCCACCACCGCCAAGAAGGAATGACGACCAACACCAGGACGAGGGGGCTGGGGGCTTCCAGGAGCCATGTGCTATTGCTTGCATCTTGGGCGGTGCCCAGGCCCCAGCCTCTCAACGCATCTTCAAGCAGTTTGCTCGTGAGGTGAATGCAGTCCTCCCCAAGCTCGAGGGCACGCGCCCTCTCAGGTGGTCCACGTGCGCCATCACGTTCAGCTCAGCGGATCAGCTCAAGTGCGCGGTACAGCTGGCGTCCTCCCAATGCTTTGTTCCCCAGTCATCAACAATGTGCAAGTTACCAAGACCCTCATCAATGGCGGCGCAGGACTCAACATTCTGTCCGTCGAGACATTCAACAACCTCCAAGTGCCTTATGCTCAACTTCAGCCAACCAAGCCTTTCTCAGGAGTCACTGATGGCTCCACCACTCCGATAGGGCAGGTTCTCCTCCTTGTCACTTTCGGACAGCACAAGAACTACCGTACCGAGCTCATCGACTTCAACGTTGCCCACGTTCGCCTGCCATACAATGCCATCCACACATATCCAGCCCTGGCCAAGTTCATGGCGGTAACTCACCATGGTTACAATGTCCTCAAGATGCCGGGAAGCGGCGGAATCATCACAGTCCCCTGCAAAGAGAAGGATGCAGTGTGCTCTCTCGAGCGTGCCTTCCAAGCTGCATCAGTCGAGGACCGAGACAGCAAGAGTGAGAACCCTCTCGAGGCAGTTCCCAAGAAGAAGAAGACATCACCTAGCTCAAGGCCTCAGGAGGTTGGCATCTCCGGAGGCGCCGCGTCTAGATCCGCGCCCATGAAAGGGGCGCCTCTCTCTGTCGCATAGGAAGGCGCGCCCGGCGCCCTCCTCGGGCAAGGCTCAGGGGCTCTCTCCTGGAGGGCCTCAGACTTTGCCAAGATCACGAGGGAGGCGCTCGGGCACCACTTGGAGGCGTGCTTCGCGGCACGTTTCCCTCAGGAAGGCAGGGGCAAGGAGGGCCCAACCCTCAGGAGTTCATCACCAAGGCCACTCAGGAGTTTCAAGAATTAAGAGTCATACGCGGCGATCGCCGCCTACCTGGCATAGCTCCCCATCCAGGCGAGGATGGCGGGCTGTGCGTCTGCATTGACTACCCAGGGCTCAGCCGAGTCGCGTCTCAGGAGTGCTTCTGGCCATCACGCGTGGGACGCTGCGAGGGTCTGCCGCACAGCTACATTCGCATGCCTTTCGACCTGCCGAACGCGGCTGCTGCTCACCAGCATATTCTGCAGAGCATTCTGGCAGCTCAGGAGGTGAGGCACCACGTGGTCCTGGCAGAGGTGGAGATGGTCCACGAGGAACCGCCCGGACCCCTAGAGCCTCTCGAGGCTCAGGGCTCCGGTGGCTCATGAGGATCGGCTTCTTCACCGTGCATTGTTAGCTACTCCAATACTCGCTCTACAATGGTATCAGGTGACATCTTTCGAGTTCATTTCAGCTGGGAGCACCCTCAGGGCTGCATTATTCCCAGGTCGTGTGGGTTTGTCCCTGCGGCATGTATCCCTTTTGCTTATGTCTTCAGTTTACCTTGCTGGGGGCGCCCCTCGGGCTGCATCATCCCCAAGCCGCTCGGGCCTGACCCAGTGGCATGTATCCTTCCTGCACCTATCTAAGCTGATTTGCCTTTCATGCTTAACCTGCCTATGATAATCGCCTGCTCGATTGACACCTACCTTTGGAGCCGCTCGCGCTGGCACGGCGCTTGTGCATGGGTCCGTCCCTGCAACATCGACAAATCTGAGTGGTCGAGCTCTGGCCCATGACAGCCCCGCAAGTGCCACCTCACCAGGCCCTTAGTGCCCTCACCACTCTCTTGGAGCAACCAATGGTCGGTCGGCAATCGTAATGGCAACCCGTACTTTTCTCGTGTTGGTTTATAGGGACTTCCTGAGGCCTAAAACTGGAGGCATCGCGGGCTCTCTCTCTCCTTACCCGTGCGATCCGCTTGCGCGTTAAAAGGGGGGCACCTGAGCATCGCGACTCAGGAGCTCTTACTGGCTCTCCAGCCCTCACCCCCTGGCCTTGTCCACGGCATTGCGACCTGGCATACCAGCGGCGGCTGAGCTCGCTCGAGGGCTGGGACCTGAGGACGTAGAGCACGAAGGAAAGTGTGGGGAAGAGAAGGGAAGCTCGCGAGGTCCTAACCCAGCTACAATCCAGCTGCCGACGCGCAAGTCCGGCACCTCATGAAGGAACGGCTCCATGATTTCGAAATAAGTCTCACACCTGGAATAGCTAATCGACACGACACCAAATCCCCCATTTAATGCGGCTCTATGACAGCGACGTTGCCTTTCTTTCTCACCTTTCGGCGGCTGCTTGAGCGCTAAAGGGGACCTCCTGAGCATCGCGCCTCGGGGGCTCTTACTGGACCTCAGGCCGCTCATCTCCTGGTCTTGACCACGACATCACGACCTGGCATACCAGCGACGGCTAAAACCTGCCTGGGGACCGGGACCTGTCAGCGCAGAGCACCAAGTCGTCACGAGGCTAGAAAGGGGGAGCCAAACCGGAATAGGACACGCATTCGCACCACTTCATAATAAGGATAATATCAACAAAAGACATTGCGGATACTTTACATGCCCCCATGTGGTACTCTCTCAATTCCTCGCAGGGAACAAAATGTGTGAATCTTAAGGAGCCCTAACTACATGCGCCCCCATGGTCGACGCCATCATCAACACTGGGCCACGAGGGGCCGGCGCCAACCCCATCCAGATCAGTCGCGCCGGCGGCCTGATGCAGCTGCCCTACTCCGAGCATGACGCGAGCTCGAGGGCATGTAGCTGTCATCGCTCATCTCCGGAGTCGCGAAGAGCTCGGGATAGTCGCTGGACTCCGAAGCATCGTCGTTGCTACCGGAGGAGCCGCTGGGGAAGCGGGTGGCAAGCCTGGCCCTTGCCACATCGATGTCCTGGATGCCTCCTCTGGGGCAGCACTTCAGCCGGCGGCCTTCTGCATCGAAGACCTTGAAGAGCATCAAGGAGGCGCCATCGTATTCGAAATGAATCACAAGGGCACCCCCTGTTCGGCAGACCCGGGCGATCTCGCCCCAGCTCCGGGTCATGTAGACCTTGCTCGGAGCAACGACTTCGACCTCCACTCCGGTCACTGGGGTACCGCAGTCGGCATGTTGCAACCAAAGCTCGAGAGGTCCCCCTCGGCGGCATCTCAAAGGCGAAGAAGGGAGGAAAGTGGATCCAGGTGCTCGGAGGCATGGTGGCATGAAGTACGAGCTCGCGAGAGGAGTCCGCGGCATGGACTCCAGGAGCAATGGCGTGCACCGCCATGGCTCGTCAGCGTCATCGACGGCGCGGACGGCGTCGCTCGGCGTCTCCTTCTCCAGGGCCCTTGGCCCGGGCATACAGGGGTAGCGGAAACCCAGGAGGTGGCCGCTCGTACCAAGGCCTCGACATCTCTGGCCTCACAACCTCATCGCGGCGGCCGATGATCGGCTGTTTCTTCTGCAGGAGCGGGTTGGGCCCCTCCCCGAGGGCCTTTCCTTTCTCTTCAGCTGAGAACCGGCGGATCGGTGCCATTGGCATCTAGAGTAGAGGAGGAGCAAGGAAGAAGAAGCGAGCGGAGCAACAAGAGATGGACAGCGGGGGCTCACGCCTCTCCATACTTATAGTCCAGAGGAGGCCAACCGTCGGCCTCCACGATCGTGGGTAATCATGACTCTTTTTGCTGCAAGAAGTGACTCGTCAAATCGGGCGGTTGTCGAGACAGCGTGGGGAAGCGGAGACGCCCACGTCCAATCAACCGCCACACGGCGACCAAGTACGCAGGCTGTTGGGGCCCGCGGTGCTACGCACTTGCCCTTTGGCTTCGCTGCTAAGCCAAGTCCGAGCGCGCCTTGGGCCCGGAGGTTACTGTCGGCGTTTTGGGAACGGAGGTCCCAAGACTTGCCTGCCTGCGGCCTGCAGCGTGGCTCAAGCAGTGGCCCAGCACGGCCTGTCTTCATCAACCCAAGTTCAGGACCCACGCGAGGGGCCAAGCCTCGCGGGGCTGACGATGCAAGGATTCCTCAGGGGTGGCCTCACCCAGCAGGCTCGTGAGGAGGCGGAGAGATCAAGGCAAGGAGTACCTCGCGAGGTGCTCGTGACGCAAGCCATGACGATCGAGACCAGGCGGGTGCCAGCTTGTGTAGTGTCCTCGTTTCCTCTTTGGTGCAAAGGGGGCAAGCGCAGGCGCAGAGTACCGAGGCATCAAACAAAGGTTACCATATCGGTGCAATGAGATGAAGACCAGCAGGACGGCAGGACGGAGGTCACTGTGGATCCCAAGACGGCGTCATTGCCAGTGCCTCTGGCAGTCGAAGACCAACTTTAGTCAGGATAACTTGTACTAGTTGTCCCCCTTCAAAATGGCCGTTGTTGGCTCCCTTCCCGCTCAATATTTGCGAAGAGGACCAGGGCCCCTATAAATAGAGATAGCCACCACCATAGAAGGGGGAAGATCATCTGGATCTCACCTAGGGCCAACAGAGACGGAGTCATTCCTCTCCAACTCACCACCACAAGAACACCCCTCGCGAGGCTGTTCTTCCTCTGTACTGTTCATCATTAGCCCCAGAGGCAATCCACCACACCACACACTAGAGTAGGGTATTACACCACAACGGTGGGCTGAACTAGTATAAACATCATGTCCTTTGTGTTGTTCGTCGTGTAGCTTAGATTCGCGACGAGGCTTTGGGGCGAGGATCCGTGGGGAGAAGATCTTCGTGCGCACCCCAGAGTTCAAACCTCAAGGGTTTTGCCGGAACCCGATATCTGACAGTACACACAATGGGCCTTCTACGAGCCGTATCATCAATGGGCCTTCTACGGGCTGTATGATCGATTGGCCAAACATTGGCCAATTATAGACCTCATATGGTCGTTAACGGGCTAGAGTTGGAATCATCCATTCATGGGCCGGCCATAACGGGTCGTCGTTAATTGGCCATATTTGATGACGCTATGAAAAGGGCCCAATGTAATAACGGGCCACGAATGGGCCGACTGTAACCATGGGCTGAATTTTGCCCACAAGCAGAAAATTACAGTAACGGGCCGTAAGTAACCGAATGCTGGAAATGAGCCCAAGAATAAATGGGCCCCGAGAAGGCCAAAAGATAACATGGGCAAGAAATGGCCCGATGGAATAATGGGCCGTTAATGGGTATAAAGTGATACACTATTCATTACGGGCCAGTTTCATCACGGGCCGTTAATGGGCTAAGAGTTACAAAGGGCCTCATATGGGCCGAAAGACGTCATGGGCCATACATGGGCCGAAAGTTAAGAAGGCCTGGAATCATATTGGACGGCCCATATGACGCTACTGGGCCTAATTCGGATAGGTCGTAATGGGCCCTGGGTTAGCGGGCTGTAAATGGGCTATATGCGAACATGCCGTTAACAGGCTTTCCGTGGGCCGGCCCGCCACCTTTTGACCAAGTCAAACGGGCCAGCCTTTTCACAGGAATGGGCCTCTGTTAGCCCATGCCACGTGTCGACATATCATAGGCGCCTTCGGTCCAAGGAGTGGATGACATCTGTCCCAACGGTGAGCCAACATGTGTTTCCTCCAGCCAATGATGATTTTACGTGTGGAAAATCCCCATTGGTCGGGGCTGTTAACGGGTTATCGGATCCAAAACAGGACCCGATAGCTTAACGGCGTTCCGTTACGGTGGATGCCATGTGTCGCTCACCCTTGATGAAAGCACTTCTGTGACGCGCGATTTATCGTCATGGAAGTGGACACTTCCGTGATGATAATTTGATAATGTCATGGAACACTTCTACGATAGCACAGGTATGACTATCTTGATTCTGCCATAGAATCGTCATGGATGTACATGCATGAAAGAAAACGTGACCTACTATGACAAACACGTATCATCACGGAAGTGTATTTTTTTATAGTGTGTGCGAGCTCCAGCGATCCATCTGTGGACTGGTGCAAGCATCTCGGAGTTGGAATATATGCTTTGATAAGGTGATCAAAGTATAGTTTTATACAGACTTATGGAGAAGACTGTATTGACAAGAAAGTGAGTAGGAGCTATGTAGCATTTCTAATATTATATGTCGATGACATATTGTTGATTCGAAATGATATAGAATTTCTGGATAGCATAAAAGGATACTTGAATACAAGTTTTTCAATGAAAGACCTCGGAGAAGCGGCTTACATATTAGGCATCAAAATCTATAGAGATAGATCAAGACGCTTGATAAGATTTTCAGTGAGTACATACCTTGACAAGATTTTGAAAGAGCTCAAAATGGATCAGTCAAAGAAGGAGTTCTTGCCTGTATTACAAGGTGTAAAGTTGAGTAAGACTCAAAGCCCGACTACGACAGAAGATAGAAAGAGAATGAAAGTCATTCCCTATGCCTCAATCATAGGTTCTATAAAGTATGCCATCCTATGTACCAGACCAGTTGTGTGCCTTGCTATGAGTTTGGCAAGGGGGTACGATAGTGATCCAGGAGTGGATCACTGGATAGCGGTCAAAGTTATCCTTAGTTACCTAAGAGGACTAAGGAAATATTTCTCGATTATGGAGGTGATAAAGAGTTCATCGTAAAGAGTGAAGTCGATGCAAGCTTTTACACCGATCCAGATGACTCTAAGTCTCAATCTGGATACATATTGAACGTGGGAGCAATTAGCTAGAGTAGCTCCATGCAGAGCATTGTAGACATAGAAAATTTGCAAAACACATACGGCTCTGAATGTAGCAGACCCGTTGACTAAACTTCTCTCACGAGCAAAACATGATCACACCTGAGTACTCTTTGGGTGTTAATCACATAGCGATGTGAACTAGATTATTGACTCTGGGTGTTGGTCACATGGTGATGCGAACTATGAGTGTTAATTACATACAGATGTGAACTATTGGTGTTAAATCACATGGTGATGTGAACTAGATTATTGACTCTAGTGCAAGTGGGAGACTGAAGGAAATATGCACTAGAGGCAATAATAAAGTTGTTATTTTATATTTCCTTATATCATGATAAATGTCTATTATTCATGCTAGAATTGTATTAACCGGAAACTTGATAGATGTGTGGATACATAGACAAAACACAGTGTCCCTAGTAAGCTCTACTAGACTAGCTCGTCAGTCAAAGATGGTTAAGTTTCCTAACCATAGACATGTGTTGTCATTTGATGAAAGGGATCACATCATTAGGAGAATGATGTGATGGACAAGACCCATCCGTTAGCATAGCATAATGATCGTTAAGTTTTATTGCTACTACTTTCTTCATGTCAAATACATATTCCTCCGGCTATGAGATTATGCAACTCCCGGACACCGGAGGAATACCTTGTGTGCTATCAAACGTCATAATGTAACTGGGTGATTATAAAGATGCTCTACATGTATCGCCGAAGGTGTTTGTTGGGTTCACATAGATCGAGATCAGGATCTATCACTCTGAGTATCGGAGAGGTATCTCTAGGCCCTCTCGGTAATGCACATCATATGAAGCCTTGCAAGCAATGTGAGTAATGAGTTAGTTGTGGGATGATGCATTACAGAACGACTAAAGAGACTTGACGGTAACAAGATTGAACTAGGTATGAAGATACTGACGATCGAATCTCGGGCAAGTAACATGCCGATGACAAAGGGAATAACGTATGTTGACATAGCGGTTCGACCAATAAATATCTTCGTACAATATGTGGGAACCAATATTATCATCCAGGTTCCACTATTGGTTATTGACCGGAGAAGTGTCTCGGTCATGTCCACATAGTTCTCGAACCCGTAGGGTCTGCACGCTTAACGTTCGATGACGATTTGTATTACATGAGTTATGTGTTTTGGTGACCGAAGGTTGTTCGGAGTCTCGGATGAGATCGCGGACATGACGAGGAGTCTCGAAATGGTCAAGAGGTAAAGATTGATATATCAGAAGGTAGTATTCGGACACCGGAAGTGTTCCGAAATGTATCGGGTACATATCGGAGTACCGAAGGGGTTACCGGAACTCCACGAGGAAAGATATGGGCCATATGGGCCATGGGAGGGAGGCACACCAGCCCACAAAGGGGTGGCATGCCCCCGCCAGGGAGGAGACCGAATAGGACTAGGGGAGGGGGCGGCGCCCCCCTTTCCTTCTCCCCTTCTCTCTCCTTCCCCCTTTCCCCTCCGGTAAAAGGAATGAGGGGCCGAATCTAACTAGGACCCCAAGTAGGACTCCTCCTAGTTGGGGCGCGCCTAGGGCCGGTCTCCTCTCCCTCCCTCCTTTATATACGGGGGGCGCCCCTAGAACACATATCAATTGTTCCAAGCCATGTGCGTTGCCCCCCTCCACAGTTTACGCCTCTGGTCATATTCTCGCGGTGCTTAGGTGAAGCCTTGCGCAAATCACATCACCGTCACCACACTGTCGTGCTGATGGAACTCATATACTTCCTCGACCCTCTGCTGGATCAAGAGCGCGAGGGACGTCATCGCGCTAACGTGTGCAGAACTCGGAGGTGTCGTACGTTCGGTACTTGATCGGTCGGAACGAGAAGACGTTCGACTACATCAACCGCGTGAAGAAAACGCTTCCACTTTTGGTCTACGAGGGTACGTGGACACACTCTCCCCCTCTCGTTGCTATGCATCTCCTACATAGATTTCGCGTGAGCATAGGATTTTTTTTGAAATTGCATGCTATGTTTCCCAACACCACTGGACTGCTGGGAAACGTTGCATGGAAAACAAAAAAAATTCTATGCACACGCAATGATATATCCATGGAGATTCATAGCAACGAGGGGAAGAGTGTGTCTACATACCCTCGTAGACCGTAAGCGGAAGCGTTTCACAACGCGGTTGATGTAGCCAAACTTCTTCTTCTTCAACCGATCAAGTACCAAACGCATGACACCTCTGCGTTCTGCACACGTTCAGCTTGTTGACGTTCCTCGCCTTCTTGATCCAGTAAGACGTCGAGGTAGTAGATGAGTTCCGTCAGCACGACGGCATGGTGATGGTGAAGTGATCTCCGCAGGGCCTCGCCTAAGCAGTATGAAAATATGACCAGGGGTGTAAACGATGGAGGGGGGCACCGCACACGGCTAACAATTGATTTGGGGTGTGCTAGGCGCCCCCTCCTCATATATATAGGTAGGAGGGAGAGGGGAGAGGTCAAGGGGCATCCGAAGTAGGTCCGAATCTTACTTGGGCTCCTGTCCTTGGCTGCGCCCCCTGCCATGTTTGTCGTAGGGGGAAGGAAAGAGGGGGGGAGAGGGAAGGAAGTGGGAATCCTAATCCACACTTAACTTTCCCTTCTCCCCTTTCCTTCTCCTCCTTAGGCCGGCCCATATCGGGGGCGCACCAGCCCCTTGTGGCTGGTGTGTTTTCCCTCTTGGCCCATATGGCCCATATCTTTTGCCGGGTGCCCGGAACCCCTTCCGGTGACCCGATAAGTACCCTGTACCCCCCGAAACACTTCCGGTGTCTTAATACCATCGTCCTATATATCAATCTTTACCTCTCGACCATTTCAAGACTCCTCGTCATGTCCGTGATCTCATCCGAGACTCCGAACAACATTCGGTCGCCAAATCACATAACTCATATAATACTATATATCGTCATCAAACATTAAGCGTGCGGACCCTACAGGTTCGAGAACTATGTAGACATGACCGAGACACCTCTCAGGTCAACAACCAATAGCAGAACCTAGATGCCCATATTGGCTCCTACATATTCTACGAAGATCTTTATCGGTTGAACCGTTATGACAACATACGTAATTCCCTTTGTCCATCGGTATGTTACTTGCCCAACATTCGATCGTCAATATCTTCATACCTAGTTCAATCTCATTACCGGCAAGTCTCTTTACTCGTTCTGTAATACATCACCTCGTGACTAACTCCTTAGTCGTTTGTTTGCAAGCTTATGATGTGAATTACCGAGAGGGCCCAGAGATACCTCTCTGAAACACAGACTGACAAATCCTGATATCGATATATGCCAACTCAACAAACACCTTCGGAGATACCTGTAGAGCATCTTTATAATCACCCAGTTACATTGTGATGTTTGATAGCACACAAGGTATTCCTCCGGTATCCGGGAGTTGCATAATCTCATAGTCAAAGGATTATGTATTTGACATGAAGAAAGCAATAGCAATAAAATTGAACGGTCATTATGCTAAGCTAACAAATGGGTCTTGTCTATCACATCATTCTCCTAATGATGTGATCCCGTTATCAAATGACAACACATGTCTATGGTTAGGAAACCTTAACCATCTTTGATCAACGAGCTAGTCTAGTAGAGGCATACTAGGGACACGGTATTTGTTTATGTATTCACACATGTATTTAAGTTTCCGATCAATACAATTCTAGCCTAAATAATAAACCTTTATCATGAATAAGGATATAAAATAACAAATTTATTATTGCCTCTAGGGCAAATTTCCTTCACAAACATGTCCACAGCCAATGCCAGACGTGAACAACAAGGACTTGGAGGGCGTGCACCGCTTTAGATTTAGAGTAGGTTTAGGTTCGGTCGCTTTTCAATGAAATATGTCGAAAATTTAATGAATGTGCTCCGGTTTAGATGAAAATCATCCGGTTTGTATGTAATTCGTCTGATTTATTGAAATCTACTTTTAATTTTATGTAGGCACGATTGGATGGCTGACTCCTGCATTACTGTCCACGGATGGATGCAGTGTTCGATTTCAAGGTTAGTGTTTGGTATGCCCTTACTTCTGGTGTTCTCAGTACTACTATGACAGGTTATGATTAGATTGGATTTTTCTAAAAAATGATGACGCACACACATGTCCCAGCACGCCCTCAACTCACACAAAGAGATCCCTTTCTTGCGGGTAAACATACGAAAAGGGGAGGTAAGAGAAACCATTCTAAAATTTGCCGTCCATGGGAGCATCTACAACAAGAGCTACCTAATTCGGGCCCCTATATGCCCGTTGACATGTCCGAACTCGTCCCTAGATGTGTCCATGCTCGTCCTAGACAGTTAGCGAGCAGGTATTAAAATTGTGTGTGCACAACTGGATCCATCAAACCAAATCATCAAGTCCATACTAGTCTCATCCAACCTAAAACATACGTAATTAAACACATGTCATTGGACTATCAAAAACTGACATGCTCTATACTAACTACCAACAATGGAGGAAGTTCATCCACATCCACCCTTACCCTTTCCTTCGTCGTCTTCCTTGCGACAGTAGCGGTCGAAGATGCAAAATGGATCGATGTGGATCTGCTCACTTCGAGAGATGTCCGATCTGTCGTTGTCCTCGGGATTCTCCTCCTTGGGGGGGCAGTCCGGCCATGGCACAGACTACCCTTGCTTTGCTCTTTTGCCATCGCCTTGACTGACCTCTGTCGGTGTACAAAAGTATGGGTTCTTTCTGTACCCCTTACTTGTGCACGGGCATTCGTAGCCACGCCTGTGGCCGGGCCTGGCAGGACAGCAGAAGACAGAATACAAGACTTCCAAGACAACACTCAATATAGAGAACAAGGAGCAGAAGACAAGTTGGACGTCCCCTGGCAACATCCTTACCGGGGCGGCTTGCGTAGCCCCGGCAAGCTCCTTGCCGGGGCAACCTACACAGCACCAGCAAACCCATCACCCTTGAGGCAAAGAGTTCTGACACCATCGACAATGTTAAGACCAAGATTTGGGAATGCATGCGTGGTAGCATACGGATCTTCATGAAGATTGATAGCCTGCGTGTCCACGTGGGACCAGAAGAATAAGACCCCCGGCTAGACCCTTGCCGGTGACGACTGCGAGGCCCCAACAAGCCTTGCCGGGGACTATTGTTGGGCCGTGGCCAGGCCCGCGCCCGGCAGGAATCCACCACCTCACCACCACTCCAGTGCGATGACCAATGCGCCAACTAAGCAGGTGCCTGCGTGGCGGCATGCAGATCTTCGCGGAGGCTCTACCACCGTGCCAACACAATAGACAGCTAGCCAGCATGGCACCGGATGGCTCATCAGCATGTACGCTTGTCAAGACGAGGAGGGGCGGTGACAGATGGGACGACTTCTATTACCGTCCCCGATAAAGTAATAGAGCATGTAGGCAGCGCATTAAATGTGTTTTCCCTACGGTGCCGAGTGATAAGCTTAGACACTGTAGCTTGCTTTCCACCTCCTGTGTGTCACTATGGTGACCCCTTTTACGTATAAAAGAAGTCCCAAGGCGTACTGAGAGAGGATTCAGACTTTTTGGACTGTGCATGCATCGCAGCTAGTTCAAAAGCTCAAGAACACATATATCCAGACAAGCAGGACTAGGGTATTACACATCTTTGCGGCCCGAACCTGAGTAAAAATCCCCTTGTGCTGACTGCTAGACCTGCTCTTCGTGCAGCTACTCTCCCCACCGAACGTAGAAGGGATTCCTGTGATCCCATAGGTGTTCGTTTCCCCGACATCTTTGGCGCGCCAGGTAGGGGAGTTAGTTGTGAGAATCTAGCCTATTAGTTAGTGCAACAGTTCCTTCATCACCATGGCTCCGAAGAACAAGATGATCACCGCGGTCGGCTCGTCCGGAGTCGCTCCTCCCGTGCCAACATGGACGGGCAACATGGCAAGCGCCGGTGGCGGAGGAGATCAAGATCATCTATGCCACCCTGGTGCGAGAGGCCAGGCGAGCGGTGTCGTTTGCAGCCGCAACGATGATCAGCGCAGCAATAAAAAGCTAAGTCTCGCCAAAACTTTGACTCATTTCCTTTTTGTGAGGTTATTCCCCTCGAATGGTTTTGATTTTTGTATGGAAAACATGTATGCAGAGGAACGACCACTATTGGCAGCGCCCTTGTTCTGTTTTGAGTCCGCTCAACAGCTCAAGTGGCTGCGCCAAGAACGACAAGGTGGCTTGCCCAACAGCAACACCCCCAAGCAAGCTGCTAAGGATCCGTCCTTCGAAGCGCCCACAGCAAGGGTTAATGCGCCGGCAAGCCTATCCAACTAAGCATAGGGTATAGTACATACAAAAAGAAATCAGACAGGGAAATAGCATGCATTCAGTTCAAAGCATAGCAAAGTTATATTACATCAGTGATTGCCGCGGTTCTAACTTAAGATAAAATTGTCTTGGGGTGCGAACACGCAGCAGCAACAAGGAATGAAGCAGTTAATCCCAGCGCTAGCCCTCCAGCCTCTTGACTCCGTCGACGCAGCTGATGATGGGCTCGATGCACTCCTTGAGCGCCTGGAGATCGGCGCCCTCCGGCAAGCTATCAAGCGCCTTGGCAAAGTCAAAGCTGGGGTTCCAGTACGCCATCTTGGTGAGCACCTTGGCCAAGGCACCCCAGCAAAGCTTCCGGGACTCCTCGGCCAGATAAGCTGCCATGTTGGAGTAGAGCAGCTTCAGGGCATCGAGAACGCGCTCGAAGAACAGGGTCAGCCTGGCACTGTAGGTCACGTTCACCTCATGGGAGAACCTGAAGCTTGACATGCCCATGGCGGACAGTTGTGCGATGAGCCTCTCCACGACATCCACGAGGCGGCTGGTCCAAAGTTTCGTGCCGTCTACGAGCTCGTTATGGGAGGTGGCGGCGTCCTGTAGCAGCAGCTTCTCATCCGCAAGCTCATTGATCATGGTCTGCTCGCAGGCCCTGGTCTCCTAAAGCATCTTCTCCTGGGTCTCCAGCTTCAACTTCAGATCAGCAATGGAGTTGTTGGCCTTGGAGAGCAGCTTGGTCTTGTCGGAGATGGTGACTTGCAGCTCCGCCAAGGTGTGGGTGGTCATGTCCCTGTCCTTCTTTAGCTTCGAGGTCTCCTTCCTCAGCTCCTCCAGCTCCAGCTCCAGCTTCTCCACCTTGCCAGCCAGCTCAACCTTGGTGGCCTTTGCGGCCTCAGCACCGTCGATGGCCTCCTTTAGCTTGCCGGTGCGGTCCAGGGCTGGAGCATCGAGTGCTTCTTTGTGCTCCTGCCTCAGCTCCTGTGTCTGCTGCGCAATGAGCTTTTCAACCTCTTTGTCCTTGGTGTGAAGCGTGGTGGCGAGCACCGCTTCGCGGGCAACCAAGTCCTCCTCCTCGGCGTCGAGCAAGATGCGGCGCTGCGTCTGGTCAGACTCGTCCTTGGCGGCCTTTGCATTCACCGCCTCTTGTGCCTTGCGAAAGTCGGCGTGCTTCAGAACAAGCTCTCTCTGGCACTCGTCCAGCAGGATCTGGGTGGCCTTGAGATCTTCCCGGGCCTCGGCAAACCAAACTTGCATCTGACTAACATGCTGCCTCTGCCTTGTCCACGACAGCCATTCTGGAGTCCACTTTGTCCTGGCGGGCGCGGTAGAGCTTCTGGAGCTTCTGGAAGTTAACGCTCATGGCCTGGAGGAGCTGATCTTCCTTGGTGCTGCTGCTGGTGGTGCTCGGTTCGTCAACAACCTGGAGCCCGGTAGTGGTGAGAACCTCGTCATTGAACACCTCCCCTTCGGCTGGTGCTCCAATGCTTGCCATCCCTGGTAAGCTGACAAATAGATCATCGCCGACCTTCAAGTACCTGCTTGGGCAGGGGCTGAGGAGGAAGAAGTCTGGTGATACGTCCATTTTGCATCATGCTTTTATATCAATATTTATTGTATTATGGGCTGTTATTACACATTATATCTCAATACTTATGGCTATTCTCTCTTATTCTACAAGGTTTACCATGAAGAGGGGAATGCCGGCAGCTGGAAAAGGAGCAAACATTGGAAACCTATTATGCACTGCTCCAAAAATCCTGAAACTCCATGAAACCTGTTTTTGGAATTAATAAGAATTATTGAGCGGAAGAAATACATCAGGGGGCCCACACCCTAGCCAGGAGGGTGGGGGGCGCGCCCACCCCTACTGGGCACGCCCCTGTCTCCTCGGCCCCCTGGTGGCCCCCCGATGTCCATCTTCTGCTATATGAAGGCTTTTACCCTGGAAAAATCATGGGCAAGCTTACGGGACGAAACTCCGCCGCCACGAGGCGGAACCAATCTAGAGCTCCGGTAGAGCTGTTTTGCCGGGGACACTTCCCTCCGGGAGGGGGAAATCATCACCATCGTCATCACCAACGATCCTCTCATCGGGAGGGGGTCAATCTCCATCAACATCTTCACCAGCACCATCTCCTCTCAAAACCCTAGTTCATCTCTTGTATCCAATCTTATATCCAAACCACAAATTGGTACCTGTGGGTTGCTAATAGTGTTGATTACTCCTTGTAGTTGATGCTAGTTGGTTTACTTGGTGGAAGATCATATGTTCAGATCCTTAATGCATATTATTACTCCTCTGATTATGAACATGAATATGCTTTGTGAGTAGTTACGTTTGTTCCTGAGGACATGGGTGAAGTCTTGCTATTAGTAGTCATGTGAATTTGGTATTCATTCGATATTTTGATGAGATGTATGTTGTCTTTCCTCTAGTGGTGTTATGTGAATGTTGACTACATGACACTTCACCATTATTTGGGCCTAGAGGAAGGCATTGGGAAGTAATAAGTAGATGATGGGTTGCTAGAGTGACACAAGCTTAAACCCTAGTTTATGCGTTGCTTCGTTAGGGGCTGATTTGGATCCATATGTTTAATGATGTGGTTAGGTTTACCTTAATACTTCTTTTGTAGTTGCGGACGCTTGCAATAGGGGTTAATCATAAGTGGGATACTTGTCCAAGTAAGGGTAGTACCCAGGCACCGGTCCACCCACATATCAAATTATCCAGTACCGAACGCGAATCATATGAGCGTGATGAAAACTAGCTTGACGATAATTCCCATGTGTCCTCGGGAGCTCCTTTCTCATTATAAGAAATTGTCCAGGCTTATCCTTTGCTACGTGAAGGATTGGGCCACCTTGCTTCACTTTATTTACTTTATTTACTTGTTACTCGTTACTATTTATCTTATCACAAAACTATCTATTACCTACAATTTCAGTGCTTGCAGAGAAAACCTTACTAAAAACCGCTTATCATTTCCTTCTGCTCCTCGTTGGGTTCGACACTCTTACTTATCGAAAGGACTACGATAGATCCCCTACACTTGTGGGTCATCAAGACTCTTTTCTGGTGACGTTGCCGGGGAGTGTAGCACTTTTGGTGAGTGGAACTTGGTAGGGAAACATTTATATAGTGTGCTAAAATTTTCTGTTACTTGTCACTATGTAAACTAATCCTTTGAGGGGATTGTTCGGGGTATCTTCACCCCGACCAGAAGAGCAAAGAGTTGCTCCTCAACCTACTGAACTTTTTGAAAATATTTACTTTGAGATTCCTTCGGGTATGATAGAGAAACTGCTAGCTAATCCATTTGCAGGAGATGGAACATTGCATCCCTATTTACACCTTATCTTTGTGGATGAAGTTTATGGATTATTTAAGCTTGCAGGTATTCCCGATGATGTTGTCAAAAGGAAGGTATTCCCTTTATCTTTGAAGGGAGATGCATTGACATGGTATAGGCTATGTGATGATACGAGATCTTGGAATTATAAACGATTGAAGTTGGAATTTCACCAGAAATTCTATCCTATGCATCTTGTTCATCGTGATCGTAATTACATATATAATTTCTGGCCTCGCGAAGGAGAAAGCATCGCTCAAGCTTGGGGGAGGCTTAAGTCAATGTTATATTCATGCCCCAATCATGAGCTCTCCCGGGAAATGATTATTCAAAAAATTTATCCTCGGCTTTCTCTCAATGATTGCAACCTGCTCGATACTTCCTGTGCTGGTTCTTATATGCTAAAGACTATTGATTTCAAATGGGACTTATTGGAAAGAATTAAACGCAACTCTGAAGATTGGGGTTCCGACGATGGTAAGGAGTCAGGTATGACACCTAAGTTCGATTGTGTTAAATCTTTTATGGATACCGATGCTTTTCATGGATTTAGCACTAAGTATGGACTTGACTCTGAGATAGTAGCTTCTTTCTATGAATCTTTTGCTACTCATGTTGATCTCCCTAAAGAAAAGTGGTTTAAATATAATCCTCCCGTTGAAGTAAAAGTAGTTGCATCTATTACAGTTGAAGAAAAGACTGTCACTTATAGTGATCCTATTACTCCTACTACTTATGTTGAGAAACCTCCTTTTCCTGTTAGGATAAAGGATCATGCTAAAACTTCGACTATTGTTCGTAAGAGTAATACTAGGACTTACACACCTCCTGAGCAAATCAAAGTTGAACCTAGTATTGCTATGGTTAAAGATCTCTTGGATGATGATTTAGATGGGCCTGTTATTTATTTCTGTGGTGAGACTGCTAATATTGCTAGACCAGATACTAAGATACATAGACCTGTGGTAGGCATGCCTGTTATTTCTGTTAAAATAGGAGATCATTGTTATCATGGCTTATATGATATGGGTGCTAGCGCTAGCGCAATACCCTATGACTTATATAAAGAAATTATGCATGATATTGCACCCGTTGAATTAGAAGACATTGATGTTACTATTAAGCTTGCTAATAGGGATACCATTAAACCAGTTGGGATAGTTAGAGATGTTGAAGTCTTGTGTGGGAAGGTTAAATATCCTGCTGATTTTCTTGTTCTGGGTTCCCCACAAGATGATTTTTGTCCCATTATTTTTGGTAGACCCTTCTTGAGTACAACTAGTGCTAGGATTGATTGTGAAAAGGATATTGTTACAATTGGCTTAGAGGGTATGTCTCATGAGTTTAATTTTGCTAAGTTTCGTAGACAACCTCGTGATAGAGAATCACCTAGTAAGGATGAGATTATTGTTCTTGCTTCCATTGTCGTGCCTCCTACTGATCCGTTAGAACAATATTTTCTTGACCATGAAAATGATATGTTTATGAAGGAAAGAAGGGAAATAGATGAAGTGTTCCTTAAACAGGAACCTTTGTTGAAACACAACCCTCCCGTTGAAATTCTTGGGGATCCCCCTCCACCCAAGGGTGATCCCGTGTTTGAACTCAAACCATTACCTGATAATCTTAAGTATGCTTATCTTGATGAAAATAAAATATATCCTGTCATTATTAGTGCTAACCTTTTAGAGCAAGAAGAAGAAAGATTATTGAAAACTCTGAAGAAGCACCGCGCTGCTATTGGATATACACTGGATGATCTTAAGGGCATTAGTCCCACGTTATGCCAACACAAAATTAATGTGGAAGCCACTGCTAAACCAGTTAGAGATCCTCAACGACGAATGAATCCTAAGATGAAAGAAGTGGTAAGAAAGGAGATACTAAAGCTCCTTGAGGCAGGTATAATTTATCCCGTTGCTGATAGTGAATGGGTAAGCCCTGTCCATTGTGTTCCTAAAAAGGGAGGTATTACCGTTGTTCCTAATGATAAAGATGAATTGATCCCGCAAAGAATTATTACAGGTTCTAGGATGGTAATTGATTTTCGTAAGTTAAATAAAGCTACTAAGAAAGATCATTACCCTTTACCTTTTATTGATCAAATGCTAGAAAGACTATCCAAACACACACATTTTTGCTTTCTAGATGGTTATTCTGGTTTCTCTCAAATACCTGTGTCAGCAACGGATCAATCTAAAACTACTTTTACTTGCCTTTTGGTACTTTTGCTTATAGACGTATGTCTTTTGGTTTATGTAATGCACCTGCTACCTTTCAAAGATGCATGATGGCTATATTCTCTGACTTTTGTGAAAAGATTTGTGAGGTATTCATGGATGACTTCTCCGTTTATGGATCCTCTTTTGATGATTGCTTGAGCAACCTTGATCGAGTTTTGCAGAGATGCGAAGACACCATTCTCGTCCTGAATTGGGAAAAGTGTCACTTTATGGTTAATGAAGGCATTGTCTTGGGGCACAAGATTTCCGAGAGAGGTATTGAAGTTGATAAAGCTAAAGTTGATGCTATTAAAAAGATGCCATGTCCCAAGGACATAAAAGGTATAAGAAGTTTCCTTGGTCATGCCGGTTTTTATAGGAGGTTCATTAAGGACTTTTCTAAAATCTCTAGGCCTCTGACTAATTTATTGCAAAAAGATATTCCTTTTGTCTTTGATGATGATTGTGTAGAATTATTTGAAATACTTAAGAAAGCTTTGATCAACGCACCTATCGTTCAGCCACCCTGATTGGAATTTACCTTTTGAAATTATGTGTGATGCTAGTGATTATGCTGTAGGTGTTGTTCTAGGGCAAAGAGTTGATAAGAAATTGAATGTTATCCAGTATGCTAGTAAGACTCTTGATACTACCCAGAGAAATTATGCTACTACAGAAAAAGAATTCTTAGCAGTTGTGTTTGCATGTGATAAGTTTAGACCTTATATTGTTGATTCCAAAGTTACGATTCACACTGATCATGCTGCTATTAAATATCTTATGGAAAAGAAAGATGCTAAGCCTAGACTCATTAGATGGGTTCTCCTGCTCCAAGAATTTGATTTGCAAATTATTGATAGAAAGGGATCTGAGAACCCCGTTGCAGACAACTTGTCTAGGTTAGAGAATGTTCTTGATGACCCACTGCCTATTGATGATAGCTTTCCTGATGAACAATTAGCGGTCGTTAATGCTTCTCGTACTGCTCCTTGGTATGTTGATTATGATAATTACATTGTTGCTAAATTTATGCCTCCTAGTTTCACATACCAGCAAAAGAAAAGGTTCTTTTATGATTTAAGACATTACTTCTGGGATGACCCACACCTTTATAAAGAAGGAGTAGATGGTTTTATTAGATGTTGTGTACCTGAGCATGAACAGGAATAGATCCTACGCATGTGTCACTCTGAATAATATGGAGGACACCACGCTGGAGATAGAACTGCACACAAGGTACTGCAATCTGGTTTTTATTGGCCTACTCTCTTCAAAGATGCTCGTAAGTTTGTCTTATCTTGTGATGAATGCCAAAGAATTGGTAATATTAGTAGGCGTCAAGAAATGCCTATGAATTATTCTCTTGTTATTGAACCATTTGATGTTTGGGGCTTTGATTATATGGGACCTTTTCCTGCCTCTAATGGTTATACACATATTTTAGTTGCTGTTGACTACGTTACTAAGTGGGTAGAAGCTATTCCAACTAGTAGTGTTGATCATAACACTTTTATTAAAATTCTTAAGGAAGTTATTTTTCCGAGGTTTGGAGTCCCTAGATATCTTATGACTGATGGTGGTTCACATTTTATTCATGGTGCTTTCCGTAAGATGCTTGCAAAGTATGATGTTAATCACAGAATTGCATCTCCTTATCATCCGCAGTCTAGTGGTCAAGTAGAGTTGAGCAATAGAGAGCTCAAATTAATTTTGCAAAAGACTGTCAATAGATCTAGAAAGAATTGGTCCAAAAAAACTTGATGATGCATTATGGGCCTATAGAACTGCATACAAAAATCCTGTGGGTATGTCTCCATATAAGATGGTTTATGGAAAAGCGTGTCATTTACCTCTTGAACTTGAACATAAAGCATATTGGGCTATTAAAGAGCTCAACTATGACTTCAAACTTGCCGGTGAGAAGAGGTTGTTTGATATTAGCTCACTTGATGAATGGAGAACCCAAGCCTATGAGAATGCCAAGCTATTCAAAGAAAAAGTCAAACACTGGCATGATAAAAGGATACAAAAGCGTGAGTTTAACATAGGTGATTATGTGTTATTATTCAACTCTCATTTAATATTTTTTGCAGGAATAATTCTCTCTAAATGGGAAGGTCCCTACGTTATCGAGGAGGTCTATCGTTCTGGTGCCATAAAGATCAACAACTTCGAAGGCACAAGTCCGAGGGTGGTGAACAACCAAAGAATTAAACATTATATCTCAGGTAATCCTATCAATGTTGAAACTAATATTATTGAAACCGTAACCCCGGAGGAATACCTAAGGGACACTTTCCAGAACGTTCCAGACTCCAAAAAGGAATAGGTATGTGGTACGGTAAGTGTCGGGGGTTGGGTGCGACATATGCCAAAGGATGGATTATCATGGTGGGGGCGAGTAGAACATCGCCGGTGCCTGGAAACGGGATGAGGCGTAGGCATGCACGCCAGCGAATCTTACCCAGCTTTGGGGCTCTCCGAGGAGATAACACCCCTACTGCTGCTCTGCGGGGTCTCCGCATGATCACTAAAGCAAAGTGACTACAATGGTGCTCCAGGAGCTGTATCGGGAGGCAGGAGAGAGCAAGGCTGGTTCTCTCCTCCCTGTGCTATCTGGTCTATCTCTATCAAGGGCCGAACCCTTTGCATGGGCGCCCCGAGGGGTTTATATAGGCCTACCCCCCAGGGGTACAATGGTAATCTGGCTGGGCGCGGGTCCCAGCCGTCTGCCTCTCAGACCGCCATCCTTCTCGCTGGCTTCTGGGGCCCGCCGACTGGTGGGTCCCGCGGACAGGCTTGATACTATAGCGGCACTCCTGATGACGCAGGCTTGGTCATTGGGTCGTGGCAACAGTGCCGCTGTCTATCGGGCGATCACTATTGCCATTCCCCATCCTATCTGGTTAATGGCTCATGGGACCCTGGGAGGAGTCGGCCGACTCCGGGGAGGCCGACTCCCACAGGCCCGTCTTCGGGGTGTTCAGGCCGCCTTCGGTCCACCCACTGACAGGCGGCCCCGTGGTCTTCGGGCCGTACAGGCCGGCGTCGTGGGCACAGTGCGTCGCGCACTGTGGCTGAGGTCAGGGCAGGCATGGCAACAGTGTCGCGCCTCGCCGGAGATCTTCCAGCGATACGGCTCACTGTAGCCATGCCAGTCCTTCGTAGGCGGAGGGGGGGACGGCCACGCCGCGACCGTACCCTGTGTCGTGCTTCGCGATGAGGGAGGAGTCATGGGCCGACTCTCCATAGTTGGCCTCTCTGGAGGTCGCCAGTCTTGGAGTCGGCTTATCTCGAAGTCGCCGTCTGGGACTCAGCTTGTCTTGGAGTCGGCTCCTGGGACTCGGCTTGTCTTGGAGTCGGCTCCTTGGACTCGGCCTGAGGGGCGCGGCCTGCCCCGATGTCTTGAAAGATTCTAGGACCCGGGTTAGCCTACCCGTGGCCCATTACTCCTATAGTAGTCCCCAAAGCTGGTGAAGCCCCGCGGACGCTGCATTGTGGGGCTTCAACAGTTTCAACCTCCCCGGAGCGGACTCTGGAACTCGGCTGCCGTCTTCTTTTCAGCCGACTGTCGAGGGTCTGATTTTTTCTAGTGAGGAGCCGCAGCTCGAAAATCGCGGCGGGAAACCAGACGGCGTGCCTGATACGCTTCTCTGCTGCCATCGAGGCGGTCCTATCGCGCGGCGCCACGTGGAGAGGACAGTCTGCCTGCCCACGCGCGCGACGGGACGGGCCGTCAGGCGGGGCCCGCCACTACCATGCCTCGGCATATGAACGGATCCGTTGCGGCCATGGACGGTTGGTTTCCCCGCGTTGTTACTGCATGCAGTAACTTCGTGGGGTAAATCGTGGGGCGGCGTGGGACATCGTGCGCAGTTAATCCCACGCCTGCCCCCTCGGGTTCTCAGCCCATAGGGCTATAAGTAGGCGGGGGGGAGCGGGGCGGCACTGCACGCGCACCCTTCTCCCCCATTCCCCTGCCTCATCTTGCCTTCTCTCCCTCCTGCCTCTGCCGTCGAGCGAGAGCACTCCACACCGCGGCGATGAGCTCATCCTCCGCCGCAGCCCCCGCCGTGCGCTCCGGCGTGTGGGAAGGCTCGGAGGTGGAAGAGGAACACATTGAGTTCCTCCGCCAGACACGCCGTCTCCCCAGCACGGACCTCGTGCGCGCCCGCCCCGCGCCGGAGGAGGAGACTCGACCGGCGCCGGAGGAGGGCGAGCGGGTCATCTTCCGCTCGCACCTCATGCGCGGCCTGCGGCTGCCGGCGAGCGGCTTCTTCCGCTCGTTCTTGGAGTTCCACAGCCTTCAACCGCACCACCTCACTCCGAATACGATGGTGTTGCTCTCCGCCTTCACCACCCTGTGCGAAGGTTTCCTCGGCGTTCTCCCCACCCTCGAGCTGTGGGGAGAATTCTTCTCTTCCAAGCTCGGCACGCAAGTCGCCGGCATACCGGCTCAGTGCGGCACCTACATCGCGGTGCGGCGCTCGACAGCCGACAACCCCTTTCCTCCCATCTCGCTGATCAAGTTGGTGAAGATGTGGCAGCGCTCATACTTCTACGTGAAGAACCTCTCCTCCGACGGTGACTGGGTCAACCTGCCGCCTTACAATGCCGCCCCCCTAACCGGAAGGCTCCCCAGCTGGTCTCACCGAGCCAAGACGCTGACTCCCTCTGGAGCCGCCGCCGTAGCGCGACTCCGAGTCTTGCTGCAGTCGGAGGGTCTCGTCGGAGCCGACCTTCTGGCCGCCTTCGTTGCGCGCCGAGTTCTCCCGCTCCAGGGCCGGCCTCACCTGATTTGTCAGATGAGCGGCCTCCGAGACCCAAGTCAGATGAGCTCCAAGGAGATGCCCCGCAAGGAGGTGGCGAACTTGGTGAACCATATCGCGCACTGCGAGTTCGAGGAGGACTGGCAGTTCGGCAAGGAGCCGTACTCGCGCGACAACCCCCCACCAGTGGTAAGTCGCATCCCCCTATTGTTTTGTCTTCTTTGCGGCCGACTCCGGCTTCTGACTCTTGTCAGTTTCTTCTGGGCTAGAACCCCCTCATGGAGCCTGCAGCCGGCGCCACGAGACAGCCCCGCGAGTATGTTCCCGATCGCGCGGACAGCGACGTCGACGACCCTGACTTGGGGGCGGCGGCGATGGAAGCCGATGCCGAAGGCGGTGGAGAAGGAACAGAAGGCGGCTTCAGGCCCTCGGCCACCTTTGCCGACTGGCCTGACGACGACGCCGACGGGTAAGTCGCCCCGCGCCACCAGCCGAGGGCCGGCTCGTCGGGCGCCGGTGCCTCCGCCGGCCTGGCTGGCCAAGGCGGCGCGAAGAGGCGTCACGCCGGGCCGAGTGCGCCCGGCGGCAAATTGAAGAAGCTCAAGGGGGCGGCCGCCGCAACCAAAAGGGAGGAGGCGGCTGCGAAGGCCAACCGCTTCCGAAGGGAAGTGAGAAGGCCGCCGCTAGTCTCTGCGTAAGTCTTTATGCTCTTTATTTTCCTTCATTGAATCTTGTCCGAGTCTTCCTTTATTCTCCCTCCGTTCTTCTTCAGGGCCCCTCTTTCCCTTGAGAGAGTCGCCATCCCCTCCGTCATGGGGTCGGCAGAGACGTCCGCCAATACTCGGCGGGCCGATCCTGCCGCCGACCTCCAGGAGGCGACGAAGCGAAATGCGCGGGAGAAGCACGACGAGGAGGAGGCCGACCGCCTGGAGAAGGCGCAGGCCGAGAAGGCGGCCGCCAACGCCCAGAAGAGGCTGGAGGATGCCGAAGCCGCCCTTGCGGCGAGACAGCGTGCCGAGGAGGCCGCGCGTCGCCGATCGGCGATGCTCGTCCCCCCATTGTTGTCTGCGCCGCCGCCTCCGGAGTTCACGGGGAAGACCGGAGAGGCCGGCGCCGAGAACCCCCTCGTGGAGAAGGAGAGCAGCGAGGCTTCTATGTCGGACACTCTCGTGCCGCCACCGCCGCCTCCGCCGCCGTCTGGGAGACTGCACGGCAAACAGCCGGTGGGTCAGTCGGAGCCGCCGATCGCGGACGAGGCCGAGGCGCGGCTGCTTCTTCAAGTCGTCTCGCCGGTGCGCCGCCGTCTTGAGAAGGCGACCTCGGCGCCGCGACCTCGGGAGACCGGCGCCGCCAGCTCGGCAACCCTAGACGTCGAGGCCTCAAGCGCCGCGCCCACCGGGTGGTTGCGCGGAGGCGGCACCGGACCGCTGAACCAAGCGCTCCTGGACGTCCAGGCGAAGCTACGCGCCGAAGGCGACGCCCTTCAAGCTTGCACCAGGGCGCATCTGGCCACGCGGACGTCCGTCCGAGTACGTTTCCCTCTTCTTTTTTATTCTTGTTTTTCTCTGTGGGGGCGCACCAGCGCACCCACTGGGTGTAGTCCCCGAGTTCCGGGCCGGCTGCTGAGCAGGCGGTTCGGAACTCCCTCTGGCGAGTTCCAAATACTAACTTTGTCTCCATTGGCTTCTTGCAGGAGTATCATAACCTCCGCGCCACTTCCTTCAACCGCAATGTTGAGGAGTTGAACAAGCGGACCGCCGACTTGGCGGAAAGCCGGGGTAAGCTCTTTTTCCTTTTCTTCACGGGGGCGCGCTGGTGCACCCGCGGGCTGTAGTCCCCGAGATTCGGGACGACTGTTGAGCAGTCGGGTTGGATCTTCCCGGTGATCTACTTTGCTGACGACTTATTTGTCTTCTTGTTTCGTTCTTCAGGCGCCAACGCCGCTCTTCAGGCGCCAACGCCGTTCTTCTTCTTTCTTGTCCTTACTTTATCTGTATCTCACAGTCTTTGAAGAACTTGTTAATTTGCACAATTCCACCCGCGGGGTGTATTTTGAACTCGGCCAGAGGCCTTTGCTTATGTAAATATCTATTTGCCTTCTATCTTTCCTTGCTTATTGCTCTTTTTGGCTTTTTCCTTTGCCGCCTTCCCATAGTTGCCGCTTTGCCAGACGAACAGCCGCTCCGCGGACTGCCGTAAGTCAAATGCTTGGCTACCTTAGGCAAGGCAAGTACTTCGCTGTTTAGAGTTTCTTTAGCAAGTCGGCTAGAAAGCGCCAGGCCGACTACTAAAGAGTCGGCCGTCCTTGATAGAGGTTAAGACGGCGAGCCGACTACTCATGAGTCGGCTGTGCAGAGAGAGGCTGGGAGCCGGCTTGAGCTATGCATACGCTTTAGGTCCTTAGACATTTTTTCGTGTGTGCGCTCGTTCTTGCTTGTTCTCCGCCTACCAACAGTCGCTCTGTGAGCTGCGGCTTTCGACAGGAGACGGCTTGAGCGCAACACACTACTTGTCCAACTGCAGGAAGCATTTCATAGCGCAAGACGGCAAGTCCCCGGGCCGACTAGTCGGACCCGGTGCCAAGTGATATGACAAAAAGAGTAGCATGCTTTGAAGCGTGATTCTTATCATATAGATAACAAAAAGGGGCAGTCCCCGAGCTCGTCTCGGGGGCCCAAAGTCTCGGTACTTTAATACAAAGGGGGTAGTGCGATACATACTGCATCAACTGTAAAATCTTCGAAGAAGATTTGTGTTCCACGGGCGCTCTGTTTCTTTGCCGGAGTCGTCCCTCTTGCCCACTTGAGGCTTCTGAGCGTCGATTAGGTAGTAGGAGCCGTTGCCTAGGACTTTGCTGATGATGAAGGGGCCTTCCCAAGGTGCCGACAGCTTGTGGGCCAGCTGTTCTCTGAATCAGCCGGAGCACAAGGTCGCCTTCTTGAAATGATCTCGGCTTGACCTTTCGGTTGTAGTATCGGCGCAGACTCTGCTGGTAGATGCCGGACCGGCTGAGTGCTAACAGCCGGCCCTCTTCCAGCAGGTCAACACCGTCTTGGCGTGCTTCTTCAGCTTCCTCTTCGGTGTACATGGTGACTCGTGGAGAGTCGAACTCTATATCCGTCAGGATGACGGCTTCGGCACCGTAGACAAGGAAGAAAGGCGTGAAGCCGGTTGACTTGTTTGGAGTCGTGCGCAGACTCCAAAGGATGGCTGGTAGCTCCTCAACCCAACAGCCGACCGAACGCTCGAGTGGTTCGACCAGCCGAGGCTTGATGCCGGACAGGATGAGGCCGTTTGCTCGCTCCACCTGGCTGTTTGACTGTGGATGGGCAACGGACGCTAAGTCCAGTCGGATGCCCTGCGTCGCGCAGAAACGGGCCAAGGCGCCTTTGGTGAAGTTTGTGCCATTGTCGGTGATGATGCTGTGTGGTATGCCATACCGCACCGTGATGTCGGCGATGAAAGTCACTGCAGTCGGACCGTTCAACTTCTTGATGGGCTTTGCTTCTATCCACTTGGTGAACTTGTCCACCGCGACAAGCAGATGAGTTAGGCCGCCTCGGGCCGTCTTGAATGGTCCCACCATGTCCAGGCCCCAAACTGCGAAGGGCCAGGCGATGGGAATTGTCTTCAGCGTGGAAGCCGGCTGAAGTGGCTTGGAGCGGAACTTCTGGCACCCCTTGCATTTTTGGACTAACTCTTTAGCCTCTTCCAGTGCAGTCGGCCAAAAGAAACCGTGCCGAAAAGCTTTGGCGATGAGTGCTCTCGAAGCCACATGGTGGCCGCACTCGCCCTGATGGATGTCTCTGAGGATTGCTTGGCCTTGTTCTGGCTCTACGCAGCTGGTAGACACCAGTGACACTGCGCCTGACCAGCTCTCTGTTGACTATGGTGTATGCTGCCACTCGGCGTTGCACTTGCCGAGCCAAGATCTCATCAGTCGGTAGCTCTCTGTTCACTAGAAACTTGAGGATGGGCTGTGCCCATGAGGGTGCTGCTATTTCTTCAACTGCTACCACAGCGACTTGGACAAGGATGGCTGGGCTGGGAGGCAGCGGGTTGGAGTCCGCGGTCGCTTGCTGGATTGACGGAGTCCCTGGGCCGACTGGCGCAGTCCCCGGGCCGGGCTCTGAAGTCCCCGGGCCGGCTTCGACTGTGATTTTCTTGGGGCCGTCTGCTGGGGCTCTGGAGTCGGATCCGACTTGTTCTGGAGGAGCCGGCACAAAGATGGAGTCTGACTCTGGTGAAGGCTTGATAGACGGCTTGAGGAGGCGCTGAAGAGCGACGCCGGAAGGTATTGTTTGGCGGGTGGAGCCGACTCATGCCAAGGCATCTGCTTGATCATTGTCATTCCTTGGCACGTGAAGGAACTCGCACCCCTCGAAGTATCCGCTGAGTTGCTGCACCAGGAAGCGGTAGCTCGCCTTGTTCGCGTCTTTGGCGTCCCAGTCGCCAGATGACTGCTGGACTACCAAGTCGGAGTCGCCATAGCATAGGATCCGGCGTATGCCGAGTTCTTTGGCGAGCCGGAGCCCATGAACGAGCGCCTCGTATTCGACGACGTTGTTGGAGGTGGCGAAGTGGATTTGCAGCGCATACTTGAGCTTGTCGCCTTTGGGGGAGGTGAGGACGACGCCGGCTCCCAGGCCGGTGCGCATCTTGGAGCCGTCGAAATGCATCCGCCAATGGGTGGAGTCGGGCGCTGGCGGCAGGTACTGGGTCTCGGCCCAGTCGACGAGGAAGTCGGCCAGTGCTTGCGACTTGATGGCGGTGCGGGGCTGGTAGTAGATGGTGTAAGGAGCCAGATCTATGGCCCATTTGGCTACTCGGCCGGAGGCATCTCGGCTTCCAATGATCTCGGCCAGTGGAGCGGTGCAAACCACAGTGATTGGATGCTCTTGAAAGTAAGGCTTCAGCTTCTTGGCGGCAAAATGCACACCGTAGCACATCTTCTGGTAGTGGGGGTAGTTCTGCTTGGAGGTTGACAGTACCTCGCTCAGGTAATATACCGGTCTCTGGACAGGGAGCGCCTTGCCTTCCTCTTTGCGTTCGACTACAATGACTATGCTGACTACTCGTCTGGTGGCGGCGATGTACAGGAGCATGGGCTCTTTGGGAGTCGGAGCCGCCAACACAGGGGGAGTAGTCAACATCTTCTTCAGCTGGAGAAATGCTTCATCTGCCTTGTGGTTCCACTCGAAAAAGGTGGTCTTCTTCATTAATTGATACAAAGGCAGAGCTTTCTCGCCCAGCCGACTGATGAATCGGCTGATGGATGCCAAGCAGCCGGTGAACTTCTACACATCTAACAGTCGGCTGGGTATCTCCATCCTCTCGATAGCCTTGATCTTCACGGGGTTGCACTCTATGCCGCATTCAGAGACCAGGAAGCCAAGGAGTTGGCCGGCTGGTACTCCGAAAACGCACTTCTCAGGGCTGAGCTTGATCTGGAATCAGCGCAGGTTCTCAAAGGTCTCCTTGAGGTCTTCCAGCAGCGTCCCACGCTTCTCCGTCTTCACCACCACATCATCCACGTAGACATGGGCATTTCTGCCGAGTTGCTTGAGGAGGCACTTCTGCATGCAACGCTGAAAGGTGGCACCGGCATTCCTCAAGCCGAACGTCATCGTCAGGTAGCAGAAGGCTCCGAATGGTGTGATGAAGGCGGTCTTCAGTCTGTCTGCCGGGTTCAGCTTGATCTGGTGATATCCTGAATATGCATCTAAGAAGCTCAGCAGCTCGCATCCGGCTGTGGAGTCTATCACCTGATCGATTCTTGGCAGGGCAAACGGATCCTTCGGGCAGGCTTTGTTGAGGCTTGTGTAGTCAATACACATCCGCCACTGCTTGTTTTCCTTCAGTACCAAAACCGGGTTCGCCAGCCATTCTGGAAAAAACACTTCCATGATGAAGCCGGCTGCAAGAAGCCGGGCTATCTCCTCTCCAACAACTCTTCTCTTCTCTTCTGACAGGCGGCGCAAGGGCTGCCTGACGGGTTTTACATCTGGCCTGACATGTAGCTTGTGCTCGGCGAATTCCGTCGGTACACCTGGCATGTCTTTGGGGGACCATGCAAAGATGTCTCGATTCTCATGGAGGAAATCGACGAGCTCGCCTTCCTATTTGCTGTCAAGGTTTGCACCTACGACAGCGTACCTCTCTGGGTGCTCCGGGTCCAAGGGTATCTTCTTGGTCTCTTTGGCCGGCTTGAATGATCCTTCTGCTTCCGACTCCTTGGGGTCGGGCGATAACTCAGGCTGCTTTCCGGCTATCGCCACGACCCGGTCAAGGAGCTGCTTCTCAACTGCGATCACCAGGGACTCGGCCAGCCGGCTGCTCTCGGCCGTGCAGGCGGACGACTTCCTGTAGTCGCCGGCTACAGTCAGGATTCCCTTGGAACTCGGCATCTTCATCTTCAGGTAGGCGTAGTGAGGGACCGCCATGAACTTGGCCAAGGCAGGTCGGCCAAGCAGTGCGTGGTATGGGCTTTCAAGGTCCACTACTTCGAACCAGACCGGCTCTCGGCGGAAATGATCTTTGTCTCCAAAGAGGACGTCTATCAGGATCTTGCCGATTGGCGAACAGGAAAGGCCGGGTACAATACCATGGAACACAGTCCGACTGCTCTGCAGCTGTCTTCGCTTGATTCCTAGCTTCTCCATGGTATCTTTGTACAGGATGTTGATGCTACTGCCTCCGTCTATTAGTACTCTTGAAAAGCGGGCGGCCCGCCTATCAGTGGCCAAGGTGGCACCTAGGACCAGGGCATAGGAACCCGGATTCGGCATCACCTCTGGGTGATCCGCTCTACTCCAACTGATAGGCCTCTCGGACCAATGTATGAACTCTCGAGTACTTGACGCGATCGCATTCACTTCTTGCTGCTGTTGGCGCCCGCTGCACCGGTCATCTGCTACACTGGTGAACACCACATAGGCTCCATGCTCATCCGGGAACTCGTCTTGCACTGCGCCGACTGGCCGAGCAGCCGGCTGCTGGGGCGGCGGCGGAGGCGGCGGCCCAGCAGGCGGAGGGGGGAGGAGGCCGTCTCCCTTGGCGATTCTGGAGAGCCAGTGGCACTTTCGGGTGGTATGGTTTGACGGCTTCGCGCCGTTGTGGAACTTGCAGGGACCATCGAAAGTCTGCTCGTAGGAGAAGGCTAGCAACCAATTGGATTTGCCGCCTTTCTGCCGCTTGGCCGGAGGCTGCCCCTCCGGCTGTTGATCTTCAACCGTCGCAACCTGCCGACTGTTGGAAGTCGGCGGTTGGGCCTTGCGCTTGTTGTCGTTCTGTTGTTGGCGCCGACTGGTGTCTCCAGCCGGAGTTCTGGGAGCCTGAGGAGTCACCTTGCCAGCCGCATTGACTTGAATCTCCGTCTTCATGGACGAGTCGGCCGTGGCGTACTTGTCTGCTATGACTAGCAGTTCGTCGAGGGTTTCTGGCTCGTCGCAGAGGAGCCTGTGCTTGAGGAGGGTGCCTTCTCGGCACCCGGCAGTGAAGTACTCGATATCCTGCACCTCGTGCATGCCCTCGCAGGAGTTCCGGAGCTCGCCCCAGCGCGTGAGATAGTCGCGTGTTGACTCATCAGGGCCTTGCACGCACAAGGAGAGCTGGCGCGGCTTGGGAGGTCGCTTGTACGTGCTCGTGAAGTTGCGGATGAAGGCTTTGATGAAGTCGACCCAGCTGTTGATGCTGCGGGGCTTCAGACTGTTCAACCATGTCCGGGTCGTGCCCTGGAGCATGAGTGGAACGTATTTCACGGCAACCCGCTTGTTGCCGTTCGCTATGCTGACGGCTGTGGAGTAATCTATCAGCCAGTCTTTCGGCTTCACAGAGCCGGTGTACTTGGCTGTGTCTCGGGGGAGCGTGAACCCTTTGGGGAAGGGCTCGTCTCAGATGCGGGGCCCGAAGCAAGGCGGACCCAGCTCGTCCTCTTCTTCCAGCGCCAGGGATCGGTGGAGTCAGTCGATCCGATGGCGGGCGTCGTTCTCTCTGACTCCTTCTCGACGGCCGAGGCGGCCTCCGAGAGTCGGATGCTTAACAGGCGGTGGGGAAACTCGCCGTTCTCTTCTGGGTGGGGGAGGCAGGTAGTCGTCCCGTCGCTCCACTGCTCTCGGCCGGCCGTCTTGGTCGCGCTCAATGGTGAGGCGAGTCCGACTGTGACTGGCAGCCGGCTCCTTTTCTTTCCTTCCGCGGACTCCGCCAGTCGGCATCCGAGAAGTCGCGCCTTGATCTCGGCGGGGAGGCAAGTCGTCATTTGGTTGCTGCAGCGCATCTGCGTGGCCCCCGGCCACGTTTTGCGCAGCAACCGCATCAAGGAGCTGCTGGACTTGCTCCGTCATCATGCGGCGTTCTTCGTCCTCGAAGTTCTTCAACTCGTCAGTCGCCGCCTGGGCGGCGCGGATGTTCTCCGCAGGGGTGGCGTATACGGGGAGTTTTGCCCCGAACAAGTCAGCGATGGCTGCGCCGCGCTGCCGGACCGCGCCTAGACGGCTCGGCCTAGTTGGAGCCGGCGAGCCGCCCACAGCGTGATCCATCTCACGCTGGTATGCTTCTGACAGGCGCCTCATGCACGCCAGCCTCTTGCCGCCTTCGATGATCTGAAGGCGGCGTGTCTCCAGCGTCTCGGCGTTTGCGTCCTCTGGAATGGGCGCCGTTAGGTCTTGCAGGGCCGCAGCGAGCGGGTCCTGAGCTTCTTCGCCGGAGCGCTCATCATGACTGATGACGAGCACTTCTGTGACGGCGATTCCGCCACTCTCCTCGTGAGGAAGCGGCTCGTCGTAGACCACCACGTTGGTGGGGAAAGTGTCAAGCGACATGGCGTCGGAGTCGACTAGCATCGGGTCGGTGGATCCTATGGACTCCAAGTCCGCGGCAGGCTCGCCGGCGAGGTGGAGTTGGTCGAGGAGGCCCGCGAGAAGACTCTCGGGGCCACCCGTGCTTGCGTCGGATGCAGGCTCGTCGGAGAGTCGAACCTCGCCGACAAGTTCGGCGAGGCTGCTCGCTGCGCATGCAGCCTCAACACCGCGCAGCGCGTCGATGCAGACGCCATCTGGCGAGCCTGGCTGGCTGTGCTCGCCAGGGAGAAAGAGGGTTCCCATCCAGAACAGATCTCCGGACGACCGTGCACCAGGCCCCACGGTGGGCGCCAAATGTCGGGGGTTGGGTGCGACATATGCCAAAGGATGGCTTATCATGGTGGGGGCGAGTAGAACATCGCCGGTGCCTGGAAACGGGATGAGGCGTAGGCATGCACGCCGGCGAATCTTACCCAGCTTCGGGGCTCTCCGAGGATATAACACCCCTACTGCTGCTCTGCGGGGTCTCCGCATGATCACTAAAGCAAAGTGACTACAATGGTGCTCCAGGAGCTGTATCGGGAGGCAGGAGAGAGCAAGGCTGGTTTTCTCCTCCCTGTGCTATCTGGTCTATCTCTATCAAGGGCCGAACCCTTTGCATGGGCGCCCCGGGGGGTTTATATAGGCCTACCCCCGGGGGTACAATGGTAATCCGGCTGGGCACGGGTCCCAGCCGTCTGCCTCTCAGACCGCCATCCTTCCCGCAGGCTTCTGGGGCCCGCCGACTGGTGGGTCTCGCGGACAGGCTTGATACTGTAGCGGCACTCCTGATGATGCAGGCTTGGTCATTGGGTCGTGGCAATAGTGCTACCGTCTATCAGGCGATCACTGTCGCCATTCCCCATCCTATCTGGTTAATGGCTCGTGGGCCCCTGGGAGGAGTCGGCCGACTCCGGGGAGGCCGACTCCCACAGACCCGTCTTTGGGGCGTTCAGGCCGCCTTCGGTCCACCCACTGACAGGCGGCCCCGCGGTCTTCGGGCCGTACAGGCCAGCGTCATGGGCACAGTGCGTCACGCACTGTGGCTTAGGTCAGGGCAGGCATGGAAACAGTGTCGCGCCTTGCCGGAGATCTTCCAGCGATACGGCTCACTGTAGCCATGCCGGTCCTTCGTAGGCGGGGGGGGGGGGGGGACGGCCACACTGCGACCGTACCCCGCGTCGTGCTTCACGATGAGGGAGGAGTCATGGGCCGACTCTCCATAGTCGGCCTCTCTCGAGGTCGCCAGTCTTGGAGTCGGCTTATCTCGAAGTCGCCGTCTGGGACTCGGCTTGTCTTGGAGTCGGCTCCTGGGATTCGACTTGTCTTGGAGTCGGCTCCTTGGACTCGGCCTGAGGGGCGCGGCCTGCCCCGATGTCTTGAAAGATTCTGGGACCCGGGTTAGCCTACCCGTGGCCCATTACTCCGACAGTAAGTAAACCGACTCCAAAACAACTCCAATGGCAATTTTTATCAGTTTTGGAATATTTCAGAATTTTAGGAAGAAAGAAGTAGTCTGAAAGGGACATGAGGCCCCCACGAGAGTGGAGGGCGCTCACCCTTACTGGGCGCTCCCCCTGTCTCGTGGACACCTCGTGTGCCTCCCGGACTCCATTTTCTTGCACGTTACGTATTTTGGTCGGTAAAAATTCATTATATAAACTCCCAAAGGTTTTGACCATCGTAGCACGGAAATGTCCTCTGTTTTCATTTCGAACTGTTCCTATTGCAGATTTAGAGCAAGATGTCTTCTCAAGAGTCAGTCGGGGAGAGTCGGGTGTCTCACCCGACACCAGGTCCAGGAGCAAATAGTGATGCTTATTACTTTGGTCCATCAACGGAGGACGAGATGGAGGCCGACTTGAAAAGGATAGATGCCATGGAGGAAGATCAAGAAGTTACCTCTCGTCTCCAAGCAGAATTCATGATGGGGGAACTACCTAGCTTGGCTATTCCAAATTCGGTCATCCCTTCCAACTTTAGATTTCTTTCTTATGAAAATATGAAAAAGAGCCTCACTTGTTCTCCAGAAGCTATGCAACATCCTTGGGTAAAGGGAGCTTTGGCCGTTATGGGCAAGCTCCACAAAGAAGTTATGGACCTCAAACAACAAATCAATAATCTCGAGGAGGAGAATCGCATCCTGAAGGGCATCATTGCCAAGAACATCATAACACCAACCGTGAAGAAGGAGACATAATCACATGGGTATGGGCACTCCCCTTGGCAACTGCCAAGCTTGGGGGAGGTGCCCCGGTATCGTATCACCATCACACTCCTATCTTTACCATTTTATTTAGTTCAATCCTTTTAGTAGTATTTTGATCTAGTAGATTGAAGTTTTGATATCAAGTAGTTTTGAGTTTTGCTTTGTGATCTCTTTATGTAATCGAGTCCATGAGCTATCTATAATAAAGATTAGTGTTGAGTCAAAGGCTTTGCTATGTTGCTATGATCTTGAAGTAGAGAATAAAAGAGTTCATATTCATCTTATGGTTAGTGATGACTTCACACATAGAAAGTATGAGGCATAAAAGTTGTTGAGAGTTGATAAACGTAGTTTTGGTCATCGTTGCAATTAATAGGAAGTGATAAGGAAAGATAGGCTCACATACAAATATATTATCTTGGACATATTTTATGATTGGGAGCACTCATTAAGCATGACATGCTAAAAGAGTTGACGTTGGACAAGGAAGACAATGTAATGGTTTATGTTTTCTCATATCTCAGTTAAAGTATATTGTCATTGACCTTCCAAACATGTTGAGCTTGCCTTTCCCCCTCATGCTAGCCAAATTCCTTGCACCAAGTAGAGATACTACTTGTGCTTCCAAATATCCTTAAACCCAGTTTTGCCATGAGAGTCCACCATACCTACCTATGGATTGAGTAAGATCCTTCAAGTAAGCTGTCATGTTGCAGGCAATAAAAATTGCTATCTAAATATGTATGACTTATTAATGCAGAGAAAATAAGCTTTATATGATCTTGTTGTGGAAGTAATAAAAGCGACGGACTGCATAATAAAGGTCCACATACAAGGGGAAATATAAAGTGACGTTCTTTTGCATTAAGATTTTGTGCATCCAACCCTAAACGCACATGACAACCTCTGCTTCCCTCTGTGAAGGGCCGATCTTTTACTTTATGTTTTTAATTTATGCTTGAGTCAAGGTGATCCTCACCTTTCCCTTTTTTTCATTTTATCCTTTGGCAAGCTCCTCGTGTTTGAAAGATCATGATACATATATCCAATTGGATGTAAGTTAGCATGCGCTATTATTGTTGACATCACCTAAAGGTGAATATGTTGGGAGGCAACACAATAAGCCCCTATCTTCCTCAGTGTCTGGTTGAAACTCCATAACCACAAGTATTGCGTGAGTGTTAGCAATTGTAGAAGACTACAAGATAGTTGAGTATGTGGACTTGCTGAAAAGCTCTATTGTTGACTCTTTCTGATGTTATGATAAATTGCAATTGCTTCAATGACTGAGATTATAGTTTGTTAGTTCTCAATGAAGTTTTTGAACCATACTTGACATTGTGAATTGATTGTTACTTGAGTATAAGAAATCATATGATAAAATCTATATATGTTGTTGTTATAAGAATTATCATGATGCCCCCATGTCCGTATTTTATTTTTATCGACACCTCTATCTCTAAACATGTGGACATATTTTTCGATTTCGGCTTCCGCTTGAGGACAAGCGAGGTCTAAGCTTGGGGGAGTTGATACGTCCATTTTGCATGATGCTTTTATATCAATATTTATTGCATTATGGGCTGTTATTACACATTATATCTCAATACTTATGGATATTCTCTCTTATTCTAAAAGGTTTACCATGAAGAGGGGGAATGCCGGCAACTGGAATTCTGGCTGGAAAAGGAGCAAACATTGGAAACCTATTCTGCACTGCTCCAAAAATCCTGAAACTCCACAAAACCTGTTTTTGGAATTAATAAGAATTATTGAGCGGAAGAAATACATCAGGGGGCCCACACCCTGGCCGGGAGGGTGGGGGCGCGCCCACCCCTACTGGGCGCGCCCCTATCTCCTCGGCCCCTTGGTGGCCCCCCGGTGTCCATCTTCTGCTATATGAAGGCTTTTACCCTAGAAAAAATCATGGGCAAGCTTATGGGATGAAACTCCGCCACCACGAGGCGGAACCTTGGCGGAACCAATCTAGAGCTCCGGCAGAGCTGTTCTGCCGGGGACACTTCCCTCCGGGAGGGGGAAATCATCACCATCATCATCACCAACAATCCTCTCATCGGGAGGGGGTCAATCTCCATCAACATGTTCACCAGCACCATCTCCTCTCAAAACCCTAGTTCATCTCTTGTATCCAATCTTATATCCAAACAACAAATTGGTACCTGTGGGTTGCTAGTAGTGTTGATTACTCCTTGTAGTTGATGCTAGTTGGTTTACTTGGTGGAAGATCATATGTTCAGATCCTTAATGCATATTATTACTCCTCTGATTATGAACATGAATACGCTTTGTGAGTAGTTACGTTTGTTCCTGAGGACATGGGTGAAGTCTTGCTATTAGTAGTCATGTGAATTTGGTATTCATTCGATATTTTGATGAGATGTATGTTGTCTTTCCTCTAGTGGTGTTATGTGAATGTTGACTACATGACACTTCACCATTATTTGGGCCTAGAGGAAGGCATTGGGAAGTAATAAGTAGATGATGGGTTGCTAGAGTGACACAAGCTTAAACCCTAGTTTATGCGTTGCTTCGTTAGGGGCTGATTTGGATCCATATGTTTAATGATGTGGTTAGGTTTACCTTAATACTTCTTTTGTAGTTGCGGACGCTTGCAATAGGGGTTAATCATAAGTGGGATACTTGTCCAAGTAAGGGTAGTACCCAGGCACCGGTCCACCCACATATCAAATTATCCAGTACCGAACGCGAATCATATGAGCGTGATGAAAACTAGCTTGACGATAATTCCCATGTGTCCTCGGGAGCTCCTTTCTCATTATAAGAAATTGTCCAGGCTTATCCTTTGCTACATAAAGGATTGGGCCACCTTGCTGCACTTTATTTACTTTATTTACTTGTTACTCGTTAATATTTATCTTATCACAAAACTATCTAGTACCTACAATTTCAGTGCTTGCAGAGAAAACCTTACTGAAAACCGCTTATCATTTCCTTCTGCTCCTCGTTGGGTTCGACACTCTTACTTACCGAAAGGACTACGATAGATCCCCTACACTTGTGGGTCATCAGCTGGTCATCGACCACCTCCTCCCGACAAGCTCCTTGGTGGCCTCCCCAGTGGTGGCCTTGCCGGCCTCCCCGGCAGGCCCCTTGACGGCCTCTTCAGCGGCGGCCTTGCCGGCCTCTTCGGTGGATCCCTTGGCAGCCTCCTCAGCAGGAATGTTGGCGGCCTCAGCCTCAGCGTCCTTGGTGGTTTCCTCGATCACGGCGTCGACGTCCACCTGGTTTACCAGGGGAGGATCTGGAGACGGAAAAGAAGAGTGAGGTGGGGCCAAAACCAAGGATCAAGATAATGGAGAAAGGAAAAATCATGGCAAAGATGGAAAGGGGCGGTAAACAACTTACCTGCAACAAGGGGAGAGGAAGCATCTCCCTCACCGGCAACATTCGTTGCTGGGATGGGGTCGCCAGCACCTGTGCCCGCCACCTCCTCCTCCATGCGCGTGGGCTCATCGGTGGATGCCCTTGCCGGGGACACCCCTCTGGTTGGCGTGATTGACGGGGGTGGTGTATCAAGGGTGGCCCTTAGTGGCTCCTCCTGCCGCTGCTCTCGTCTTGTGAATCCGGCAAGGTCAGGAACATGGACACATGCTCCAATGCCCGCCAGCAATAAGTAAGTAGTGGACTTACATTGAGGGCTAGAGTGGGGGCTACACTGGGGGCTGGTCTCCGGGCTGATGAAGATCATCCCCGACGCACGTGGAGTTCTTGCCGGGGGCTCATCGCTCGTCGGGGCTCTGGCTCTCTTTGCCACCCTCTGAGCCAGCGTCTCCGTGTCCCTGCAAAAACAAGATAAAGTCAAGATGGAATAATCCAAATGAAAAATAAGAGAATGGATGGGGAAGCAAAGCGCTTACTCATCCTCCTCTTCCTCCTCTGACTGAAAGACCCCAAGGTCATAATCGGCCACTGATATGGTGCCCGTAGGGGAAGGAGAAGGAGACGAGGTCCTTAAGCGCTTGGCTGAAGAAGAGGCGGTGACACGTTTGGTCGAGGAGGAAGCGGCGGCTGCAGTTTTCTTCACCGCCTTCGAGGCCGCGCGCCTCGTCTGACGCATGCGTTGCACCTGGGCCCCTTACCGCTGCGTGGCCCTGCCGGAGCGGATGGGCTCGCTGGAGTCAGCCCGCCGGATGATGCATTTCTTCGGGGCTGAAGGCTCGTCCGCCTCGGACGCCTCCTCGACCGCCCCCTCGGCCGTCTCCTCGGCCATCTTTTCAACAAGGGGACCCCCGGCACCGCTGCCACTGGGCCCCCCAGCAGACTCCGCCCATGCGGCAAGCTTTCTCTCCTCTTCGGCCTCCTCAGCCTCGTCCTCCACAGTGCCAAAGCTGCCGGCCTCCTCGAGAAGTGTCGCCTCGTCCAACCTGGAGGCAATGTACTCCATCTCCTTCTCGGTGGTGGGGCAGATAAGCCACGGTTCAACACGGATGTATCCTTCCAACAAATTGTCGAAGAAATCCTGCACTATCTCTGCTTATGGCTCAACCCAGAACGGGTCAAGGCCGTGTGCGTTGAATGCCGGCATCATAGCGATGATGGCGGTCAGGCAAGAGTTATTGCTCAGCGGGACCACCCCCGCTGGCAACTTGAATGGCTTGTCCACCTTGCCGGTCTTGGCGGCCTTGCCGGACTTCTCGGCCTCGCCGGCCTCATCAACCTTGAGCTGAAAGAGCCGCTGGAAGAGATGCGCGTGCTCGATCACAGTGAAATTGAAATTCAAGCTGGGGCGAAGCCTCATGATATCGGCCGCGTTATTGTAGTCCCAGGCCGGCCTCCCCTTGTTGTGAAGAGGAGCGATGTGGCGGCGGGTGAAGTCGGCCCCGATCATCTCGAGCGTGAGCCCGGTTGCAGTGAGGCAGTGGATCCTGGTGATGGCAGTCATGAGCTTCTAGTCATTGGCATCGAGCTTGCTCCAATCATCGTCGCGGACCGGCGGCTTCTCACGGACCTGGCAGAACTCCTGCGAATCTTTCTCCTCGATCCAGCACCACCAGCCCCGCATTCATCCCACTTGTCCTTTGTGAAGCCCTGCGGATACACGCCCTTGCTATGGGCCCTTGGGATCCAAGTGACGCAACCGGTGATGGCGCCCCCCGTCTGGATGCGGGGGACGAAGTAATGGCAGAAGAGCGCCGTATTGGGGTGCACCCCGACAAAGCCCTCACAGAGGATGGCGAAGAAGGCCATGCACGCTATGGTATTCGACATAAAATCCAAGAGGTGGAAGCCGTAGGTGTGCATGATGTCATTGAAGAAGTCGGAGAACGGGGGGTAGAGCCCACAGGAGAAATAATCAACAAAGAAAGGATATCTGCCTGACCCGGGCTTGGTGAAGCGAGCAGGGATGATCTTCGTGGCAGGATGCCCTGACGTCTCCCTCCCACACAGGGGCTTGAACTTCTCCCTGAGGGCGAGCGCGTCGACCGTCAAGACGAAGAGGGCAAACTTCTTTCGCAGCTTCACCAGCTCGCTCTCCGGCATCTCCTTCCCCGCGGCGGCATTAACCACTCCCTTGCCCTTGCTTGCTTTGGGCGCCATGGCGACTGAAAAGAGGCGAGGAATCGATAAGCAACGGAAGCATGGCGGCGGCAAGCAGAGGCGTGAGGCTCTGGTTTTCTCTCAAGGAAGAAGAAGGGGAACAACGGTTCCTAGATTGGGAAGGGCGTAGGGGGTAATGAGCGGCGCCCCTGCAGATTCCTCTTTTATGGGGAAGGCACGTGTTGCCCTTTTTACAATTAACTGCGAAGTGACGCAGGCATGCTACGACCGCCCCATGCATGATCCCCACGTCACACGTTCAACACGGATCATGGGGAAGCGCGACTGGCGAAGAGATCGTGGAACATAAGTCCCTGCCACGCGTGTCCGCGCACTGCCTTGGGCCTGGCCCAACTATGCCTTGCACTCACGTGTGGCCCAGGCCCGGGGGCTCCTGTCGGTGTACAGAAATAAGGGTTCTTTCTATACCCCTTACTTGTGCACGGGCAGTCGTAGCCACGTCTGTGGCCGGGCCCGGCAGGACAGCAGAAGACAGAACACAAGACTGCCAAGACAACACTCAGTACAGAGAACAAGGAGCAGAAGACAAGTTTTACCTCCCCTGGCAACATCCTTGCCGGGGCGGCTTGCATCTTGCCGGGGCAACCTACGCAGCACCAGCAAGCCCATCACCCTTGAGGCTGAGAGTTCTGACACCATCGACAACGTTAAGACCAAGATTTGGGAACGCATGCGTGGTAGCATACGGATCTTCATGAAGATTGATGGCCTGCGGGTCCACGTGGGACCAGAAGATGAAGACCCCCGGCAAGACCCTTGCCGGGGACGACGCTGAGGCCCCCGACAAGTCTTGCCGGGACGATTGCTGGGCCGCGGCCAGGCCCGCGCCCGACAGGAATCCGCCACCTCACCACCACTCCAGTGCGATGACCAGTGCGCCAACTAAGCAGGCGCCTGCGTGGCGGCTTGCAGATTTTCGCGGAGGCTCTACCATCGTGCCAACACAGCAGCCAGCTAGCCAGCGTGGCACTGCATGCCTCGTCAGCCTGGACGCGTGTCAAGGCGAGGAGGGGCGGTGACGGACGGGTCGGCTTCTATTACCGTCCCCGATAAAGTAAGAGGGCACGTAGGCAGCGCATTAAATGCGTTTGTCCTACGGTGCCGAGCGATAAACTCAGACATTGTAGCTTGCTTTCCACCTCCTGTGTGCCACTGTGGCGACCCCTTTTACGTATAAAAGGAGGCCCAAGGCGTACTGAGAGAGGATTCATACTTTTTGGACTGTGCATGCATCGCAGGTAGTTCAAAAGCTCAAGAACACATATATCCAGACAAGCAGGACTAGGGTATCACGCATCTTTGCGGCCCGAACCTGGGTAAAAATCCCCTTGTGCTGACTGCTAGACCTGCTGTTCATGCAGGTACTCTCACCGCCGAATGTAGAAGGGATTCCTGTGATCCCATAGGTGTTCGTTTCCCCCAACAACCTCCTATTCCGCTTCTCGGTTATGCGTGCAACTCCACCGGCTCCGCCTTGTAGGCAACCAAAGCTGCCTCCGCTTGAAGGCGCACACACAAATCTCGTTTTGGTTGTGAACCATGGAGGCAGATATGGCTTCCGTTTAGGCGGGTGAGGCCACCTAAACGATTTCGCTGGCAAAATGAGGTTGCGCTGCCATGTGGCCAGGCGGGGGTCACACGCCATGATCCACCGGCCCCGGCAGATCCTAGCGCCATCTTAGTGAGGGCAATGGATTCCCGCTGGATCGATGAAGACCGCGGGCGGACTCACTCCTCTGGGAGCATCGGAGAGTAGTGCGGACGACCATCTGCTCCTCTGAACTGCAAGGTATGAGCTCCTAGTCCTCGGATCTGGAAATCTTAGAGTCGGATCCCGTGCCCGTCATGAAGGAGTACGTCAGAGAGGAGTTTGGGTACTGTGGAAGGCGCGTGGAGTGGAGTGAAATGCAACTAGGGTTTCGTCCGGAGTATGGATAGGGTTAAATATATGTGAGGTCGGATGATCACAATGGACCGGATCCGACGCGGCGGACGCATCCGGCATATATCTGCCTCAGATATGAGCGCGTTTAGGGAGTGCCCGTCAGTCTAGATGTGAGTAAATTGCTGAAAGCCACCACATTTGTGGCTGAGATACTACAAAACCACCGCTTTTGTCCAAAGTCACAAAAAACCACCAACTCTGTGGCAAGTGAATAACAAATCGCACTAATTCGAAACTAAGCGCGTCTAATAGCAAAACTGACGGGTGGGACCCGTCTATCCGAGCTGACGTGGCGAAGACTAGTCCTAGTCAATGGTTGACATGATGAGATGGACGGGGGGTCCCACCTGTCAGTCACACCTCCTCTCTTCTCTCCTTCTTCCTCCCCACATATCTCTCTCGCTCACTACCAATAGCGCCGCCCCTCCCCGCCGCCTGACACCGCCCCTCTCAGAACGCCTCCCCACCGCTGGGCGCCGGCCGAATCTAGTGCGTCGTAGTCATCTACGCCCGCTGCCCCTCCCCGCACACAGTCCCCTCCCTGTTCGCCCCCGGGCTCGCAACGGCGACCACACCAGCGCCGGGCGGAGGGGGCTCAGATCGAGCTCGAGCTCGGCTCTGGAAGCCCCGCCGCACTGTCCATGGCCAGATCAGGCGACCCTGGAGCCCCGCCTGCCCTATCGTTTGCGACCTCCTCCACAGATGCGTGGCGGCACCGCCTGTGCGGGAGCGGGGCGGTGGCGCTGCAGGCGCGGACTCGGGATGGCGGCGGCCGGGGGTGACGAGACTGCAGGCGCTGTGAGGGGCGGCGACGGCACAGGTGTAAGTGTGGGGCAGCGGCGCTCCAGGCGGACGTGGGATGGCGGCGGGCGCGTGGCGGCGGCGCTGGAGGCGCATGCGCGGGGCAGATGCGTTACAGGCGCGGGGCAGCGGCGTTGTGGGATGGGGCGGGGCTTGCCGGCGGGCGCACCTCCTTGAGCTCGGCCTCCAGCCGCCGGTGGAGTTCTTTGTTTGAGCCGGCCGCCGGTGGAGTTGATGAGAAGGCGACGGAGAGAAGTTTGAGGAGGAAGAAGAAGGTGTTAGACAGACAAGTGGGACCCCTGTCCACCTCAGCTAGTCAAACATTGACTAAGATTAGTCTTCGCCACATCAGCCCAGATATATGGGTCCCACCCATCAGTTTTGCTATTAACGCGGCTTAGTTTCGAATCAGTGCGATTTGTTATTCACTTGCCACAGAGTTAGTGGTTTTTTGTGACTTTGGACAAAAGTGATGGTTTTGGAGTATCTGAGCCACAAATGTGGTGGTTTTCAGCAATTTACTCTCTAGATGTTAAATTTGCGTCTGCGGAGGGACCGGGCTGCCCGGCGGGACGTTTGGGCGGATACGAGGTCCCGTTGTAGATACTCTGAAACTTTGATGAGGTTCCCAGATCACCGGGAGGCTCTACCGCTCACTTGTCGGTGGGCAAGTCTGCCTGCCCCGTCCACCACCAACATCGTCCCGCGTCATCGCGCACGCACGGGAGGCAGCAATGGCACGCCACCCGTTCGGGCGTGCCCCACGCGGCCCAATTGTTGAGCTTATCCATGCGATTCATATTGGCGATGACGAGGCTGCAGCTCGCGGTCGCTGTCGCCGTGGCGCCCGGTCCTCCGGGTTCCTGTTCCACTTCCACAGCAGTTCGACGACCCCCGCGCCATATCTCGCGCTGCCGGGGCCTCCTTCCAGGCGGACGTGGATCCTCTGACTTTACAATCCCTGCCATACCCTGCCTTTGAGTCACTGACAGGTGGGCCCCATGCTTTGTGGATCCTCTGACTTTGCAGTCCCTTCCAGGCGCAATGTCGGTCGTCGCCGCTGCCGCCTCCATTCACCCCAGCGCCACCGCCGACGGGTCCCCGCCGCAGATGGCGACGACGCGTCTCGAGCGCGGGTCCCTGCTGGTCGGCGGGCGCGAGCTCCTCTCCCAGTGCCCGCCCGAGGTCACCCTACGCGCGGCCGTCGCTGACGCCGCCCCGGGCGCCGCGTTCCTCGGCGCCAGCGCGGCGGCGCCGTCCAGCCGCCACGTCTTCTCCCTCGGCACCATCCCCAAGTAGGTGGTCACCTAAGGCTTGTTATGCTTGCGCAGCGCGCGCGTCGGTCCGAGATACTAATGCTCGTGGTGGTTGCTGTGCAGAGGATGGAGGTGGCTGTCGCTGTTCAAGTTGAAGATCTGGTGGATGGCCCCGAAGACGGGCGCGGACGCGGCGGGCGTGCCGGCGGAGACGCAGATGCTGCTTCTGGAGAAGAGGGGGAACGGGGCCGAGGACGCGGGGTACGCTCTGATGCTGCCAGCCCTCCATGGCGATTTCCGGGCTAGCCTCCAAGGGAGTCCCGAGAATGAGCTCCAATTCTGCTTCGAGAGTGGTAGGCAGACTTCACCTTGACTTATGAATGTTATGGTGCTTGGCTCAAATTGTGCGATGCTTGGAATCTTAGTGGAATGGTCGACTCTTTGCTAGGTGATCCTGATGTGCAGACGAAGGACGCTGTTGATGCGGTATTCGTCAACTCAGGGGATAATCCTTTCAAGCTTATTAAGGAATCAATCAAGTAATGCCATACTCAAAGAGTACTATATTACGACTACAACGGCATGGATTTTATTTGTTCTATGTGGAAGTGGCTCACTTGCATCTTCTGTAGGGTACTGTCCAAGATCAAAGGAACTTTCAGTCATATAGAGAGCAAGGAGGTATATATATAAGCAGGTTTTACACTTTTATCACCTAACAATTAGACTAAGGTTGTTGATCTTGGACATATCTCAATTTATTTGATTGTGACAAGTCTTTTGTAAATTTGCTACAAATGTCAGACCCCTGCAAACTTAGACTGGTTTGGATGGTGCACTTGGGATGCATTTTATAAAGCTGTCAACCCAGTAGGGATTGAAGAGGGCCTTCAAAGGTATACAAGAATTGAGTTGATCTTTGATTTGCAGGTGTTCATTATGTAATTTGCCGCACCCTTCATTTTTATTTTTTTCCTGAATACACCTCCTTCATTTGATAATTGCCATTTACTGATGATGCTGTCCCTGTAAAATAGTTTGCGTGAAGGAGGCGCACCACCAAGGTTTCTGATTATAGATGATGGTTGGCAAGAAATAGTTAACGAATTCAAGGAAGTGGATGGAGCTCTTGTTGAAGAGACTGTGTATGTATATCAGCCTTTGCTAATACATACAAAAAAGAGTGTGTGCTACGTCTGATTTTCATCTTAACATTGCCAGGTTTGCAGAGAGGCTGGTTGATCTGAAGGAGAATGACAAGTTCAGGGGAGAAGCCTGCAAGAATCTGGGAGATCTTGTCAAGAAAATCAAAGAGACACATGGAGTCAAGTACTTGATTCTTATTGCAATACTTTACTATATGCCTAATACTCCCTCCGTCCGGAATTACTTGTCATCAAAATGGATGAAAATGGATGTATCTACAACTAAAATACATCTAGATACATCCATTTCAATGACAAGTATTTCCAGACGGAGGGAGTATATAAGTAAAGGTCATCTTCTACTGAGCAAAATGTTGCATGTGAAATTTCAGGTACGTCTACGCATGGCATGCTTTACTTGGGTATTGGGGAGGTGTCTGTACATCATCGGACGTGATGGAGAAGTACAATCCAAAACTAGTTTACCCCGTCCAGTCTCCTGGTGATGTTGCAAATTTGAGGGATGTAGCCATGGACAGCTTGGAGAAATATGGAGTTGGTATCATTGATCCTGAGAAGATATATGAATTCTACAATGATCAGCACAGTTACCTTTCTAGTGTGGGTGTGGATGGTGTGAAGGTAGATGTGCAAAATGTGATGGAGACTCTCGGGCATGGCTTCGGTGGTCGTGTTGCATTAACTCGAAAGTATCAACATGCTCTTGAGGAATCTATTGCTCGGAACTTCAAAGGAAATAACCTAATATGCTGCATGAGTCACAGTTCAGACCACATCTATAGGTAAATAATCCAGTTGTGAACAGTATGAGCTATGTACATAGAATCTGACATGATTCTTCACTGTTTGTAGTGCCTTGAAGAGTGCAGTTGCTAGAGCATCAGAAGATTTCATGCCTCGGGAACCAACACTGCAAACTCTGCACATTGCTAATGTAGCATTCAATAGCCTTTTATTGGGAGAAATTTTCATCCCGGACTGGGATATGTTCCAAGTGAGATTATTGTGCACCCGTTAGTTTGATTAGTCACATTTCTGTACTTTAGTGTCAGCTAATTTTCTCTCTTTCTTTCTGATGTAAAGAGCAAGCATGAAACAGCGGAATTTCATGGAGCAGCTAGAGCTCTAAGTGGAGGTGGTGTTTATGTCAGGTGATTTTTATAGTGCATTTTCTTCAGGTGTGGTGTTTGATTTTAACCAAATCGTGCTTGATGTATAAATTTCTCCCCATGTTGATATGTAGTGACAAACCAGGAGTGCACGATTTCAATGTTCTGAAAAAGCTTGTTCTACCAGATGGCTCGATTCTAAGAGCAAGGTATGCTGGTCGTCCTACCCGCGATTGCCTGTTCAATGACCCAGTCATGGATGGTAAAAGGTATACACACACCAATTTAGCTTATCGTCTGTCCGCTGCTAATCTATTTGACGAAGAATACTAATTCATTAACTCTTGGGCAGTCTGCTGAAAATATGGAACCTGAACAATTTGTCTGCTGCTGTCGGAGTATTCAATTGTCAGGGAGCTGGAAACTGGACTTGGTTAGTCGAAGAAATTTCACATGTTCCCACCGCCGTTAACATAACCGGTCAGCTCTCGCCATCAGATGTAGAGTCTCTCGAGGAGATTGCTGGTGATGATTGGAATGGAGAGACTGCAGTATATGCTTTCAATTCATGTAATTTTTCTTTAGCTACTCATTTCTTATTTGCAATTGTGTCTTATCCATTGTACAGCCAACATCATAGTTAACTTTTGTATTGCAGGTTCTCTTTCAAGGCTCCAGAAGCACCAAAGTTTGGAGCTGTCATTGGTCACTATGACATGTGAGATCTATACCATATCACCGATACAGGTCAGATTTCTCTCCACCCCATGCTTACGTTTGTTGAGCCTAGTTTGCTTCATATTCTTACAGAAACATTCATTTTTGCACCAGGTTTACGGTGGGGCTGTTCGGTTCGCACCACTTGGACTGCTCAACATGTTCAACTCCGGTGGCGCACTCGACAGTATCACAGGCACAGTTGATTCTTCGGCTACGACAGTTCAGATCAAATGCCGAGGGCCAGGACGTTTGGGGGCGTATTCATCTGCTAGGCCGGCACTCTGCAGAGTTGATGCGCATGAAGTAGAGTTCAGTCATTCTGATGATGGCTTGCTGGCATTTGATCTCTCAGATGGATCTTCCCACAGCAGCCTCTGGAACATCGAGATTCTCTACACAGCCTCCTGAACACCTGAACCTGTATGTGACCTTGATGTCTCTTGTTGCAATTTCTGCTCTGCGCCATTCATTTATTGGAAACCAACTACTGATGTTTACACCGTGGTGGTTTCTCCGTAATTGCTGCCTCCCAGCTTCAGAAATAATTCCTCTGCTCACCGGATTTAGAAGTATGTTCTTTCTTACCATGTCGCGTCGTGTTTTCGTGTGCGTATGCGTGTGTGTTTTCTGTGTCGTTATGGCTGTTATTTTCTGTTGGACACAACTCCACATTAGAGATTTATGTAGATCACTTTTTATGAGATTATTTGGTCGAATGAACGGACGGATTTTGCAAGATTGGGGCCATCGTGCTCCAGTGCCCCAGCATTCATTCAGTTACCTGAATTCTGAAGGATATTACTCCAGTTCTAGAGCAGCTTCTCTCGTCCATCTCGGCGCCTTTGCAGCTACAACGGATGCGTGCACCTATACAATTATATATGTCGGTCCTACCGGTACCGATCAAAGCGAGCGAATCTTCGAGCTCACGAGTTTCACAGGCAGCTCCGCGAGCATGCTATTGGCGGCGACGCTCCTCGTGCTGCTCACCAGCTTGAACCACTGGCTCTCCGGGTCGCAGCTGTTGTCCGCGCTCAGGCACCGGCATGGGCTGGTGACCACGCTCTGGCCGTCCGCGCCGACATCCAGGCAGAGCATGCCGCCGCCGCTGCCGGAGCCCGACGACGACGAAGACGACGCATTGACGGCGACGTGCAGCTTGGAGTCCGACACGAGGCGCCACCGGGACATGTCGTCGTCGCACGGCGTGCCGAGGAGCACGGGCTGGCCGGCGCCCTGCGCGTGGAGGCACATCAGCGGGCTGTCACGCAGCGCCAGCCGCCCCTGCTGCGGCGCGTACTCCCACGCCTCCGTGTCGGCGCACGCGCCCAGCTCCAGCGGCTGCGCCAGTGACCGCCGCAGCACGCACAGCCCCGTCGCCGGGTGGAACAGCACTGTGTACGGCTCCGCCTCCGCGTAGCCAGGCCCTGCAAACACGCACACCAACACCGTGAAATTAGTCGCAAGCTCACAGGCCGGCCGGGCAAGACGAACAGAGCAGACCGCGGCGGGCGCGAACCTCTGAGCGGGCGCTGCAGGGGCTGGACCCTGCGGAGCGCGGTGTCGTTGCGCGGCCTGGACCAGGCCCTGTCGAGCACGCCGTAGACCTCGTCGAGGTCCAGCACGCCCTGCCGGAGGTAGTAGCTCCCTTGCAGCGTCCAGAGCGCCCAGTCGAGGTCGAGGTCGGCGGCGACGGCGGCGGCGCAGCCGTAGTAGCGGTTGTCGTTGGCGTTGCCGCCGCGGTTGTCGACGCCGAACTCGCTGAGGAAGACCGGCCAGCCCTGGTCGAGCAGGTAGAGCGCGCGGCGGGACACGCTGGCCCCGATCCGCGCGCACACCTCGTTGGGGTTGCCCGCCGCCCACTCCTGGCCGTTGGAGAAGCTGTACCAGTGCACCTCGAACGCCGCCTTCCGGGCGAAGCTGAGGCTCACCTGCCGCGAGTTGAGGAACGCCAGGTCGTTGTCGAAGCTGAGGCCGGAGAGGATCACCAGCACCCGCGGGTTCGCCGCGTGCACCGCCTCCGCGCCGCGCTGCATGTACCTGCGTTCGTGCGCCGCGTGCGTGCATTGTCAGTGACTCCGTGTCAACCCAGCTCAGCTGCATGTGCCATGACACTATGACGGGGCGGGCGCCATGTGTGGGAGTACTAGGCTTTGTCCCTTTTGCTCGAGGCATTGAAAGCTCATGCCTCCGGAGCAGACGAAGGACTACTGGTGGTTCACTGAAAGACTGATGCTGTCTGTTGGACGGCTATCCTATCACTTGCAGTAAATGCCATTACTGTCTCTCACATGCTGTGCAGGAGCAGCAGTTGGAGATGTAAAGCCAGCGGCCAACTACTACTAGGTTGTTCAGGCTCATTTACTGGCCCAGGACATGCACATGATCAAAATCTCAATGTCGTTGGTGGCTCAACGCGCATTGCCACACGCACTTGAGACTTTTATCATCACCGACATGGTCGACATTAGGAATAGGATCGTCAGTTCAACAGTGTTTACTGGTAGTGATAATAATTTTGGTTTGGTTTTAGTGATCAATCTAATCAGGGTAGGAGAAAAGCACTTACTTGTACCAGTCGTTTGAGTTCTGCCTGGGGCCTCGGAGCTCGTTCCTGAGGCTCATGCCGACGACGTGGGGGACGCCGGCGAACATGGTGGCCATCTTGGTGAGGCCGTCGACCCAGACGTCCGGCTCGAAGTAGCCGTCGCCGAAGAACCCGTTGCCGTCCGAGTTGTCGCAGCACCACCCCGGCTTGCTCACGTGGTTGTCCAGGATCACCATGACGTTGTTCTCGCCGAGGCTGCTCACCACGGCCTGTATGTATGCCATGCACACATCAACAGCTTGACACCAACACAAATTAAGCGCACTATTATACACTAAAAAGATTTACGAGCTTGCCTTGAACGCGTCGATGAGCTTGAGGTCGACGACGGCGGGGTTGTTGGCCCTGATGCCGGCGAGCGACTCGGTGAGATTGAGCCTCTGGAAAGACTGCTCGACGGTGAGGGACGAGTAGGAGGCGTTGGTCACCAGGAACGTGGGCCAGGTGAGCCGGACGCAGTTGAACCCCATGGCGGCGACGTCCCCGGCGATGGCGCCCACGGGCCGCTTGCCCAGCCCCTCCGCCAGCATCGGCTCCAGGTGCGACGGCCAGTTCACGCACGCCAGCTTCACGCGGTCCCCGGCCTCGTCCACGACCCACCGCGACGCCGTCGACAGCGTCACGGCCGCCGCCGGAGCATGGTGAAGCGCGCAATGCCACGCAAAGCCGAGAGCCAGCCACGCCGCGAGGAGAGGAGAACGCCTCACCCTCCCCATCGTCGCCATGGCGATGGGAGGCCGGGATGGCACGGAGGGCGGGCGGGTGTATATATAATGCCACACGGTACGTGGTGCAAGCTAGGTTGGCTTCGTCATGGGCCTGTGGAAGGAGGGCGAGGCTTCAAAGGAATAACTTGGTGGTGACATTGAGACGGGTCTTGACATGTGTGAGGGAAGGGCTTCAAGAGGGTGACTAGCGCTTGCCGATGTTTCAAGAATGCAACAACTATTTTATAGTGCTTGAAGGCACTGCGACGAGATCAGTGCTGTACTGCTCCTAATTCGCAACTCGGCTGAAAAGGAGATAAAGAATATGGAGGTCGGTAGAGGGTTGGAGAAAAATGGCCACCTAACTCCTGCAGTTTATATATGTTTTGGGATGCCTAATGTCGAGCGGTGCTTGTGTCGGGTAACATGTACTTTGCCCGACAGTTGATTTATGCGTGGGTTTTGGAAGGAAGCACCCCGGAGGACATTTCATATTTTACGTCAAGAAAAACATACAGTGTTGGATGACTGACGCTTTTGGCTTGTTATTCATGCGGATTATTCTTCTAGTGGGACGCAACATTCTTAGTGAGGTGTATGTGGTGACTTTCTCAGTTTTGAAGCTCCACAACGCGATCCGATCTTCGGTAGGCGAGATGTGAGTGCATGTGTGTGGTGTTGTCAGTGCTTTTGGCTTCTTATTAACAAGGATTTTTTAAATGAAAGGCAACATCCGAAGCTCTGCAATATCGATCCGGTCTTCCATAGGTGATATGTGAGTGCATTAGGAAGTGCCAACATCATCAAAATCATTGAGGGCATCTTTAATTGAAAGGATTTCTAATCATTAGGGATTTTTCTTACTGCATTGTTTGATTCATAGGGTTGCAATTCACTGGGATTTTTGTTAGGATTTATTTGTACTAAATTTCATAAGAAAATTGACATCCACTCCAAATTTATATGCAGCCTCATGGGCCCATATTGGTGCGCTCCCTCCCAACTTGGAGGGCAAGCCAACTTGTGGCGTGGGGGAAGGAGATCACGGAGAATCCGCTCACCTTGTGTGACAGCCCTAGGAGGGGAACTACACCTACCCAAGCCGCACCGCCCTTGTCCTCTTACAAATAGAGGGGCTTTTCAATCAAGCCCGTTGAACAATCGGAATTGATGTGCGTACGATGAATACCGCATACGACTTTCGTACGATGTGATTCCACTCCTGCGTGGGATTCATCGAACGGCTGATGAGGCTGTCGTACGTAAATCATACAAAAATTCGTCGTATGTGTAGCAGGACTCTTGAACAATTGTGTGAGTCGATGGTTCCTCTCCTACTAGGTTGAATTACTATTGCGACACTATCATCAGTAGGGTAAAACTAACCTGTCTCATTACGACCTAAACCCATCTCACGTTCCATATTGGTGGAAGAACAATCCAACACTTGGTGAATTCTGCTTCACAATGATAGAAAGAGCCGACATCTAAGGATCAAAATGCAACGTCGCTATGAACACTTGGCTGTCACAAGCCAGTTATGAGGGGGTGACGGTGCAGATTCCCGTCGGCAACGTTGGTAGGATACCTACCGTGGTTGGAAGTCACAGATCGAGGATCACAAGGGGAATTAACCTAGGTCTGGGCCTCCATTGAGGAGTAATACCCTACATCCTGCTTTGTTGTTATCTACAGATGGTGGGTATATCTCGTGCGAGGGATTACAATGGGATGAATGAGATACTATCGGGAGTTATTCTACCAGTGAGTAGATGGGAATGAGAGCTCCCTAGCCTCCGCTCAAGCTCCTTAATTTTCGGCAACAAAACAGTCTCGTCAAGATTAAGCCTGGGTAGGTCAAGTTGGCTGGCATGAAGACAATTGAACAACTCCAATAGGCCAGCCTTGATGACATCCCATAAATTCTGATAGAATTCTGCGGGGAAGCTATCCGGTCCTGCAGCTTTGTTATGTTCCATTTGGAACACTGTAGCTCTCACCTCCTCTTTAGTGAAAGGTGTCGTGAGTATATCGTTCTCTTCTGTCTTGACTTGTAATATCAACTGTTCGGGTCTCATCAAGGGTGATTTTACCTTCATGTGTAGGTCCAAGAAGAGATTTGTAGTATTTCATGATATAACTTTTGAGCTCTGTCTGAACTTCGATCCGCCCCTCCTCTTGTTGGAGACTAAACATACATTTATTCCTATGCCGCCCATTGGCGACCAATTGGAAATATCACATATTATTGTCGCCCTTCAAGATGAAGTCAACTTTAGATCTTTGGTAGTATTTTATTTCCTCATCTCACAAAAGATGTCAATCTTCTCATTGGACTGATTCTGTAGTTCATCATCTCTGCGCTTTTGTCGAGGTCGTCAATAATGATGGAGAGGCGTTGCTTTTCTTTTCTTACATCCCATTGGTGTGTTTTGCCCATCCAAATAGGTATTTCCTTATGGCCCTTATTTTAAATTTTCACTTCTGAATAGGTGTATGACCAACGACAGGCCTGTCCCATACATTTTTGATTATGTCTGCAAAACCTTCCCAGTGCAACCACCCCAATTCAAACATGAAAAGTCGGCGAGCGGGTGGGCTGTTAGACTTAAAATCAAGAATGATGGGCACATGATCTGATAGTGCCTCGTGTTGGGGAACGCAGTAAATTCAAAAAAATTCCTACGCACACGCAAGATCCATCTAGGTGATGCATAGCAACGAGAGGGGAGAGTGTTGTCTACATACCCTCGTAGACCGAAAGAGGAAGCGTTATGACAACGCGGTTGATGTAGTCGTACGTCTTCACGATCCGACCGGTCCTAGTACCGAAAGTACGGCACCTCCGCGATCTGCACACGTTCGGCTCGGTGACGTCACACGAACTCTCGATCCAACTGAGTATCGAGGGAGAGCTTCGTCAGCACGACATCGTGATGATAGTGATGATGAAGTTACCGACGCAGGGCTTCGCCTAAGCATTACAATGATATGACTGAGGTGGAATCTGTGGAGTGGGGCACCGCACACGGCTAAGACAACTGTCAACTTGTGTGTCTATGGGGTGCCCCCCTCCCCCGTATATAAAGGAGGGGAGGAGGAGGAGGGCCCCCCACAAGGGGCGCGCCCAAGGGGGGGGGATTCCTACTCCTACTAGGAGTAGGTTTCCCCCTTTCCTAGTCCAACTAGGAGAAGGAAGGGAAGGAGGAAGAGGGCAGAAGGAAGGAGGGGGGCGCCGCCCCTCCTAGTCCAATTCGGACCAGCCCATGAGGGGGGCGTGCGGCCACCCCTTGAGGCCCTTCTCTCCTTTCCCGTATGGCCCATTAAGGCCCACTACTTCCCCCGGCGAATTCCCTTAACTCTCCGGTACTCCGAAAAATACCCGAATCACTCGTAACCTTTTCTATGTCTGAATATAGCCTTCCAATATATCGATCTTTACGTCTCGACCATTTCGAGACTCCTCGTTAGGTCCGGGATCTCATCCGGGACTCTGAACAACCTTCGATACATCAAATCACATAACTCGTAACACAAATCATCATCGAACGTTAAGCGTGCAGACCCTACATGTTCGAGAACTATGTAGACATGACCGAGACACATCTCCGGTCAATAACCAGAACCTGGATGCTCATATTGGCTCCTACATATTCTACGAAGATCTTTATTGGTCAAACCGCATAACAACATACGTTGTCCCCTTTGTCATCGGTATGTTACTTGTCTGAGATTCGATCGTCGGTATCATCATACCTAGTTCAATCTTGTTACCAGCAAGTCTCTTTACTCGTTCCGTAACGCACCATCCCGCAACTAACTCATTAGTCACATTGCTTGCAAGGCTTATAGTGATGTGCATTACCGAGAGGGCCCAGAGATACCTCTCCGATACACGGAGTGACAAATCCTAATCTCGATCTATGCCAACCCAGCAAACACCTTCGGAGACACCTGTAGAGCATCTTTATAATCACCTAGTTATGTTATGACATTTGATAGCACACAAGGTGTTCCTCCGGTATTTGGGAGTTGCATAATCTCATAGTCAGAGGAACATGTATAAGTCATGAAGAAAGCAATAGCAATAGAACTCAACGATCATAATGCTAAGCTAACAGATGGGTCTTGTCCATCACATCATTCTCTAATGATGTGATCCCGTTCATCAAATGACAAGACATGTCTATGGTCAGGAAACTTAACCATCTTTGATTAACGAGCTAGTCTAGTAGAGGCATACTAGGGACACTTTGTTTCGTCTATGTATTCACACATGTATCAAGTTCCGGTTAATACAATTCTAACATGAATAATAAACATTTATCATGATATAAGGAAATATAAATAACAACTTTATTATTACCTCTAGGGCATATTTCCTTCACCTCGATATGCTCTAGGGCCCACACAGTGACCATAGGAAATTTATCTCCCACTCGGTATCCATGAGTACCCTATCGAGCTTCACGTACTGGAACAAAACAGTTATTGGCCCAAGTGAATTGCTGCCCCACATAATAGCTTCCCCAATATTCAAACTGTTAATCAGAACATTCAATATGACAGTTTGATGGTTGTCAAAGCGGTCATTACTTTTCTCTTCCTGGTACCTAAGTATATTAAAGTCCCATCCAGTAATCATTGGATGCGGGTTATCCTTAGCTAGGTTCACCAATTCCTAAAGGAAAGCAGATTTATGCTCATCTTGGGCAGCCCCATAGTGCAACAAGGCTCCATGGAAAATTATCAGCTCTGTTTTGGAGGTTGAATTTAATGTGAAATTCACTAGTCGAAAAGATTATCAAGTCCATGGTTGTGGTCTATATCCCAAATAGAATTCCTCTGAACTTTCCACGTGCTACTATGCCATGTGTAGTCGAAGCCACCTGAAAGGTGACTAAGGACATATGCACGAAAGTCACATTTTGTCAGCCTCGAAAATGGCCACAAAATCCAGTCCATGTTCTCTCACACAATTATCAATGTGTTTATGTTTAGCCAAGTCTGAAAGACCTCTGCTATTCCAAAATATGCCTCTCATTTGAAAACTCAAGTTGTGGTGGCTAACTTCGCCTTCTTTTGTTTTTTTTGAGGAATGTGATTTTGATTTTCGTGAAGACGCTATAAAGTCACAAAACATGAATTCAAGTCTTGCGTCATCTAATCCAATCTCAATAACCGCACCAACCAAATGAGAGAGAAGTGGACCATCATATGTGGCATCCACCTCCTTCTCCTCGGTGTCAGGGTGTTAGGACTGGGTTTTCGGGATATTAATTTTCTAGAAAATGCCCCTTGTGCTCACCAGCCCCAGGATTACTGTTAGCTGGTGAGACACCAACTTGATACAGAAACTCCAAGCAAAATACATAATATGTAGTACAAGACCATTCTGGCCTATGAGTGCAACACAAGTTTTCTAGTGGTTGGTGGCGGAAGCGGGTTGCGGTTCATCAGCGTCTATGGGACTCCATTTCCCACAGGAACAGCTGACCTGGATAACTCCTATCTTCGCGAAACTGCTATCATCATTGCGTAGGTTCCGGGGCTGTCATCGCAACGCTCCTCTCCAAGCAAGAGATCTGGCCAAGACAATAGCCAGGGACAAGACAGTGAGTACTTTTGAATGTACTCACAAACATTATGAACACCGGTATAATATAACAGAAGATAAACATGCTCTGAAGTATTCTATGATCACAACGTCAGTCACGGAATAAAATCCTTGATGCATGCACGCAGGTTATTCATATACAACATGAATATGCAATAATGGAGTAGAAATAAAATGCACCAATCGGGTGTCTGAAGCGACGCCTCGAAAAGATCATGATATAAAGCATGCCTCAGTCGGGCGTCTAAGTGACACCACATAAAGGGCTTATAAGGTAAATAAATAACAAACATGCCATAGTCGGGCGTCTGTGCGACACCACATAAAGGGCTTATAAAGTAAATAAACAACAAACATGCCACAGTCGGGCGTCTGTGCGACACCACATAAAGGGCTTATAAGGTAAATAAATAACAAACATGCCACAGTCGGGCGTCTGTGCGACACCACATAAAGGGCTTATAAAGTAAATAAACAAAAAACATGCCACAGTCGGGCGTCTGTGCGGCACCTCATAAAGGGCTTATAAGAAAATAATCACAATGAATATCCAGGAGGTAGAACCGTCCCAGGGATACTCAATAATTTAAATAATACAAAGGGTTAGTCCATAATAATAATGATCATAATCATCATAAGTCACAAGTCCCGATCCATGTTCTGGTTTAGTTGTTTCTCCTCCGAAGACCGACACTAAGACCGACACTTGACCCAATCCAGACTGTAGTCCTTAACCATGGACACGGCTATTCGAATAGATATAATCTCTGCAGAGGGTGTACTCTTTACCCACGAGTAACGGATTCCTTTAGTCCATCTGGACTAATTTCGTCTACGGTCTTTTAATTGAAAACACACCTGACCTGCACACACTAGCTTAACTTACCGGTGTCTAGAATCACCCACGACACCTGTCAAGCAAAACTCTAAGTGGGGAGGCTACAACCTCGAGTAGCATGGGATCACAAAATTTATAACGCGCGCAAACTAGGGGAGCTACTCCGTCGGCTACAACCGGAAACACCCATGCCCCCGGACCAGGTGGCATGCCTACCGGATGCAGCCGGTATCTTCCACCATGGCCTCTCTGTACGGTGTGTGCCAGGAAGGGGTTGAAAACTTACTGAACCGTACCCTACCTATGGCAGGGACAAGTGGTAGTACGAAACAAGTATGGGGGTTACTGGAACAAGACTCGATCTATGGTCGACTCAAGAGGTTTAAGTATTCCCTGCATGATTAGCATAACAAAAATGTATTTTCAACCAACAGACAAAATCACCACTCCTCATACCCCGTCATGCCATACCGGACACAACCGTCTCGACGGAGGACTAGGGACAAGCCCGTGTCTACCCAAGACAGAGGCTTTTCCCGGATTCCTTCCGGTATGCATGAAAAGCATACGATGGTGATTACTATCATAACATATCAAATTCCAATAGCACGGAATCATCAATATGCACTTATGAGTATCATCATATCATCGCATAAAATAACGAAAACTCCAAGACAAGGGGTGTTGTAACCGTATCAAACAACACATGACAATATTATGCCAGGGTTCAAAAAGCTTGCCTTCATGTTGTGAAGAGGCAGGGTGCATTCCAAAACTTTTGAAAGTTGCCTTCTTCTTCACAATCCTATTTTTGAAAATATTCAAAATTAACACAAACAAAAAAAACAGTACAAAAAGTTTTCCTAATTATTTTTGAAATAAATCTTAAAATAAACTAGGTGAAATTTGAGAGAGGTAGGAAAAAGAATCAACTCATTTGGAGTTATATTTAAACAGTTATAGCCAGTCAAAGATTAGTCAAATTTCTGTTTTAAAATAAAACAGAAAAAGAAATATGTTTCGAAATAAAAAACACGTCAAAGACGTACTCTGGGTTTACGCCTCCACTTACGCCAGCGTGGACCGACTCATGGGTCACTGACAGTGGGTCCACGGGGCCCACTGGTCAGGTTTGACCAGTCGCCTCTCCCTCCTTTCTCCTCTGCCCGAGCGGCGGGACTCCGGCGATCATCGTCGATGAACGGCGGTTCCCCGCGGGGTTCTGAGGGCGGGGATGGATCCGCTAGTCCAGGGCGGTCCTCTTGGTGGTCGACAGGCTGGCGGGGGCGAAGGGAGTCGCCGGCGGCGAGCTCCGCGGCGGAGGTGGCTTTAGGATGATTTGGGGGTTCGGGCTATGGTGGCTCTCCGTCGAAGCTGGGGGTTTGGGCGGCTCCGCAAGACCAAGTGGAGTCGGGTGGTGGCGCTGGATGGACGGGGGAGGGCCTGCTCATGACGAACTGAGCCGGTGAGTGGCGGCGGCCGAACTGGCCGGAGGCGAGGAAGAAAGCCTTCCTCCGTCGATTGCTGGCTGTGGGGGCTCTAAAGGGATGGCCTGAGGTTGCCTGGGGGTCTGGATGAGCTAGAGGGGCCTCCATTTATAGTGTAGCTAGGTTGGTTCCGCGACCATGGATAAGAACGCCGGCGAACCGCCGTTCTATTGCAGCAGGGGGTGCGTGGCGGCGACGAGCGCTAGCAGACGCGTTCTTGGATAAGCTCGGGCTGCTCCAGAGGGCAGCTGGCGCACGCGTGTGGCTTGGGCGGCGCCGTCCATGGCAGGAACCCACTATGGCCGGCCGCTAGCCGCCGTGGCCGACCTGACGGTGTCGCTGTGGGGCTCCAGGGGCGGCCTGGAGTATCCTGGTGAGTGGATGAGGACGGGTGTGGCTCTGCAGGTGAGCAAAGGCCAGGGGCCAGACGCGGTGACCCGTGCGCACGCACGTGCAAAACACGCGCTCTGGGCGCGCCCAGCGCACGCACGCCAGGTGCTCGACGAAATGCCAGTGTGTGTTAGAGAGCTCAGGTGATGCTGGTAGTTAACAGGCCTGGGTTAGGGTTAGCTAGGAGCTTAGTGGACAAGTTAGTTAGGTCAGAAGATCAAGTTCACAATGTCAATTAAAATTCATGCCAAATCTGGCCATGCACACAAAGTGTTCGACATAATGCTAGAGGCATCTAGGTAGTTCTTGGGGTGGCCAAAAATCATCAGATCCTAGTCTCTTTAGATGATGAAGAGGTTGGCAAGATTAGTTTGGCAAAAACAGAAACTTGTTAGTGCAAATTTTTGAGAAAACCAATTTTGGGCAGAAACTAAAGGCTATTATTTCATGAACCAAAAGTACTCCAATGGGTCCATTCTCCTGGACTTAAGGGTTTGGTAGGGAGGACTATAAGCAAGAAAAAGAATCATGGGCAACAGAGCAACACAAAATGGAGTTGCAGTAGAAAAGGCCAATATGGTCCAGAGAGCAAAAGAGGATGTTTTGATCAAATTTTCCAAAGAACACCAGTGGGTTTTTGCACAAAATTGAATTATATACTCCTACTGACCTCCCTTAATTTTGGTGGAAGTTTTAAAGAAATATTTAAATAGGTTGTAGTGCAATTTTACCAACTGGACCAGTTTTGAAAACTAGGGGTAGAGCTTAAAATCTACAATGAATAAAAGATATTTTCGCACCAGAGTGATTTAAAAACACCACATGGCATCCCCAAATTTTGGTGAAAATTTTAAATGCATTTGCCAATTGGTTGCAGTGCAAAAGAGGCTCTAAAACTTATGAAAATCACTTTAAAAGAATAAAGCTCAGGAAAAATAATTATGCAAATAAATCCACTGATAAAAGAATTGTTTTTATTGAGAGGGTATACAAGTCCAATGATAATTTTGGAAAGTTTTTACTTGGGGTAAAAACTTCACAATATCAAAGAAAAGAGAGGCTCTGAAAGCAAAAGAAAATCCAGAAAGTAAAAATTTTAATCTCCTGGCAAATTTTTTAATAAACAAATCATGGTTAAATTTTTGGGGTGTTACAACACTGCCCCCCTTATGAAAAATCTCATCCTCGAGATTTGCTAAGGGCTGTTTTGAAAAATCTTACTCCTACCATCACAAAAATAACCATCCTACTCATGTAATTAAAACGTAGCTACAGTGAGTGGGCAATAAGTGGTGCAAAACTACAGTGTGGCATACTGGCGTTGCATGGAAAATTTTACGGTCAATTTCTACTATTGGTTACAGTAAATTTAGAATAAACTTCTATATTACTAAAAATACGCTGGTCGTACCCGAGAGCACAGTGCTCTCTGTGGCCGACAGGTGGACCCAGGGTCCACTGTCGGTCTCTTCCTCTACCTCTGGCTCTCTCCTTCTTCCTCTCTCTCGCGTGCTTTCCCGTGCTTTCTCCACCGGTGACGTCTAGCTCGTAGGGCATCTAGGCCGTACTGCGATAGTGCGCGGCGTGCTTGCTGCCGGCGCAGCGTGCACTCACCTCGTGGGCTAGTGCGTTGTCGGCACTGCTCGCGGATTCCCCTCCGAACACCGGCGATCGAGCGACGAGCGGCGCTGGTGGACTTCGCCCACCGTACTACCGATCTTGAGCTATAAAATGACTGAGGTGCTCCTTCTTCTTCCTCACACCTGGCCTCGCTTCTCCTCCTCCTCCCTTCTCCTCCATTTCTCTTTGCAGGAGCTCGAGACAAGGCTCTAATGGCGGAGGTGATGACGGACTGGTACGTGATCCTGATGTGTAGAGGGTTGGCGGCATTGCTGGGGTTCTTCGTGAAGGAAATATGCCCTAGAGGCAATAATAAAGTCATTATTTATTTCCTCATATCATGATAAATGTTTATTATTCATGCTAGAATTGTATTAACCGAAAACATGATACATGTGTGAATACATAGACAAACACATAGTCACTAGTATGCCTCTACTTGACTAGCTCATTAATCAAAGATGGTTATGTTTCCTAACCATAGACATGTGTTGTCATTTGATTAATGGGATCACATCATTAGGAGAATGATGTGATTGACATGACCCATTCTGTTAGCCTAGCACTTGATCGTTTAGTATACTGCTATTGCTTTCTTCATGACTTATACAAAGTTCCTGCAACTATGAGATTGTGCAACTCCCGTTTACCGGAAGAACACTTTGTGTGCTACCAAACGTCACAACGTAACTGGGTGATTATAAAGGTGCTCTACAGGTGTTTCCGAAGGTACATGTTGGGTTGGCATAATTCGAGATTAGGATTTGTCACTCCGATTGTCGGAGAGGTATCTCTGGGCCCTCTCGGTAATACTCATCACCTAAGCCTTGCAAGCATGTAACTAATGAGTTAGTTATGAGATGACGTATTACGGAACGAGTAAAGAGACTTGCCGGTAACGAGATTGAACTAGGTATTGGATACCGACGATCAAATCTCGGGCAAGTAACATACCGATGACAAAGGGAACAAAGTATGTTGTTATGCGGTTTGACCGATAAAGATCTTCGTAGAATATGTAGGAACCAATATGGGCATCCAGGTCCCGCTATTGGTTATTGACCGAGAATGGTTTTAGGTCATGTCTACATAGTTCTCGAACCCGTAGGGTCCGCACGCTTAACGTTTCGATGACAGTTTTATTATGAGTTTATAAGTTTTGATGTACCGAAGTTTGTTCGGAGTCCCGGATGTGATCACGGACATGACGAGGAGTCTCGGAATGGTCGAGACATAAAGATTGATATATTGGAAGCCTATGTTTGGACATCGGAATGGTTCCGGGTGAAATCGGCATTTTACCGGAGTACCGGGAGGTTACCGGAACCCCCCGGGGGGTTAATGGGCCTACATGGGCCAAGAGGGAGAAGAGGAAGGAGCAAGGAGGGGGCCGCGCGCCCCTCCCCCTCCTAGTCCGAATAGGACAAGGGAAGGGGGGCGGCGCCCCCCCTTTCCTTCTCCTCTTCCTCCTCTTTCCCCCTCTCTCCTACTCCAACTTGGAAAAGGGGAGTCCTACTCCCGGTGGGAGTAGGACTCCCCCCTTGGCGCGCCCCCTTAGGCCGGCGGCCTCCTCCCCCCTGGCTCCTTTATATACGGGGGCGGGGGGCACCCCATAGACACACAAGTTGATCTACGGATCGTTCCTTAGCCGTGTGCGATGCCCCCTTCCACCATATTCCACCTCGGTCATATCGTCGCGGAGTTTAGGCGAAGCCCTGCGCCGGTAGAACATCATCATCGTCACCACGCCGTCGTGCTGACGGAACTCATCTCCGGAGCCTTTGCTGGATCGGAGGGCCGGAGATCGTCATCGAGCTGAACGTGTGCTGAACTCGGAGGCTCCGTACGTTCGGTGCTTGGATCGGTCGATCGTGAAGACGTACGACTACATCAACTGCATTGTGATAACACTTCCGCTTAGGGTCTACGAGGGTACGTGGACGAACACTCTCCCCTCTCGTTGCTATGTCATCACCATGATCTTGCGTGTGCGTAGGAATTTTTTTGAAATTACTACGTTCCCCAACAGTGGCATCCGAGCCTAGGTTTTATGCGTTGATGTTATATGCACGAGTAGAACACAAGTGAGTTGTGGACGATATAAGTCATACTGCCTACCAGCATGTCATACTTTGGTTCAGCGGTATTGTGAGATGAAGCGGCCCGGACCGACATTACGCGTACGCTTACGCGAGACTGGTTTCACCGTTACGAGCACTCGTGCTTAAAGGTGGCTGGCGGGTGTCTGTCTCTCTCACTTTAGTTGAACCGAGTGTGGCTACGCCCGGTCCTTGCGAAGGTTAAAACGGAGTCTATTTGACAAACTATCGTTGTGGTTTTGATGCGTAGGTGAGAACGGTTCTTGCTAAGCCCGTAGCAGCCACGTAAAATTTGCAACAACAAAGTAGAGGACGTCTAACTTGTTTTTGCAGGGCATGTTGTGATGTGATATGGTCAAGACGTGATGCTATATTTTATTGTATGAGATGATCATGTTTTGTAACCGAAGTTATCGGCAACTGGCAGGAGCCATATGGTTGTCGCTTTATTGTATGAAATGCAAACGCCCTGTAATTGCTTTACTTTATCACTAAGCGGTAGCGATAGTCGTAGAAGCAATAGATGGCGTAACGACAACGATGCTACGATGGAGATCAAGGTGTCGCGCCGGTGACGATGGTGATCATGACGGTGCTTCGGAGATGGAGATCACAAGCACAAGATGATGATGGCCATATCATATCACTTATATTGATTGCATGTGATGTTTATCCTTTATGCATCTTATCTTGCTTTGATTGACGGTAGCATTTTAAGATGATCTCTCACTAAAATTATCAAGAAGTGTTCTCCCTGAGTATGCACCGTTGCCAAAGTTCGTCGTGCCGAGACACCACGTGATGATCGGGTGTGATAAGCTCTACGTCCATCTACAACGGGTGCAAGCCAGTTTTGCACACGCAGAATACTCAGGTTAAACTTGACGAGCCTAGCATATGCAGATATGGCCTCGGAACACAGAGACCGAAAGGTCGAGCGTGAATCATATAGTAGATATGATCAACATAGTGATGTTCACCATTGAAAACTACTCCATCTCACGTGATGATCGGTTATGGTTTAGTTGATTTGGATCACGTGATCACTTAGATGACTAGAGAGATGTCTGTCTAAGTGGGAGTTCTTAAGTAATATGATTAATTGAACTTAAATTTATCATGAACTTAGTACCTGATAGTATCTTGCTTGTCTATGTTTGTTTGTAGATAGATGGCTCGTGCTGTTGTTCCGTTGAATTTTAATGCGTTCCTTGAGAAAGCAAAGTTGAAAGATGATGGTAGCAATTACACGGACTGGGTCCGTAACCTGAGGATTATCCTCATTGCTGCACAGAAGAGTTACGTCCTGGAAGCACCGCTGGGTGCCAGGCCTGCTGCTGATGCAACTGACGACGTTAAGAACGTCTGGCAGAGCAAAGCTGATGACTACTCTATAGTTCAGTGTGCCATGCTTTACGGCTTGGAACCGGGTCTTCAACGACGTTTTGAACGTCATGGAGCATATGAGATGTTCCAGGAGTTGAAGTTAATATTTCAAGCAAATGCCCGGATTGAGAGATATGAAGTCTCCAATAAGTTCTATAGCTGCAAGATGGAGGAGAATAGTTCTGTCAGTGAACACATACTCAGAATGTCTGGGTATAATAATCACTTGATTCAACTGGGAGTTAATCTTCCTGATGATAGTGTCATTGACAGAATTCTCCAATCACTGCCACCAAGCTACAAGAGCTTCGTGATGAACTATAATATGCAAGGGATGAACAAGACTATTCCCGAGCTCTTCGCGATGCTGAAAGCCGCGGAGGTAGAAATCAAGAAGGAGCATCAAGTGTTGATGGTCAACAAGACCACTAGTTTCAAGAAGAAGGGCAAAGGGAAGAAGAAGGGGAACTTCAAGAAGAACGGCAAGCAAGTTGCTGCTCAAGAGAAGAAACCCAAGTCTGGACCTAAGCCTGAAACTGAGTGCTTCTACTGCAAGCAGACTGGACACTGGAAGCGGAACTGCCCCAAGTATTTGGCGGATAAGAAGGATGGCAAAGTGAGCAAAGGTATATGTGATATACATGTTATTGATGTGTACCTAACTAGAGCTCGTAGTAGCACCTGGGTATTTGATACTGGTTCTGTTGCTAATATTTGCAACTCGAAACAGGGACTACGGAATAAGCGAGCACTGGCCAAGGACGAGGTGACGATGCGCGTGGGAAACGGTTCCAAAGTCGATGTGATCGCGGTCGGCACGCTACCTCTACATCTACCTTCGGGATTAGTTTTAGACCTGAATAATTGTTATTTGGTGCCAGCGTTGAGCATGAACATTATATCTGGATCTTGTTTGATGCGAGACGGTTATTCATTTAAATCAGAGAATAATGGTTGTTCTATTTATATGAGTAATATCTTTTATGGTCATGCACCCTTGAAGAGTGGTCTATTTTTATTGAATCTCGATAGTAGTGATACACATATTCATAATGTTGAAGCCAAAAGATGCAGAGTTGATAATGATAGTGCAACTTATTTGTGGCACTGCCGTTTAGGTCATATCGGTGTAAAACGCATGAAGAAACTCCATACTGATGGACTTCTGGAATCACTTGATTATGAATCACTTGGTACTTGCGAACCGTGCCTCATGGGCAAGATGACTAAAACACCGTTCTCCGGAACTATGGAGAGAGCAACAGATTTGTTGGAAATCATACATACAGATGTATGTGGACCGATGAATGTTGAGGCTCGTGGCGGATATCGTTATTTTCTCACCTTCACAGATGATTTGAGCAGATATGGGTATATCTACTTAATGAAGCACAAGTCTGAAACATTTGAAAAGTTCAAAGAATTTCAGAGTGAAGTGGAAAATCATCGTAACAAGAAAATAAAGTTTCTACGATCTGATCGTGGAGGAGAATATTTGAGTTACGAGTTTGGTTTACATTTGAAACAATGCGGAATAGTTTCGCAACTCACGCCACCCGGAACACCACAACGAAATGGTGTGTCCGAACGTCGTAATCGTACTTTACTTGATATGGTGCGATCTATGATGTCTCTTACCGATTTACCGCTATCGTTTTGGGGTTATGCTTTAGAGACGGCCGCATTCACGTTAAATAGGGCACCATCTAAATCCGTTGAGACGACGCCTTATGAACTGTGGTTTGGCAAGAAACCAAAGTTGTCGTTTCTTAAAGTTTGGGGCTGCGATGCTTATGTGAAGAAACTTCAACCAGATAAGCTCGAACCCAAATCGGAGAAATGTGTCTTCATAGGATACCCAAAAGAGACTGTTGGGTACACCTTCTATCACAGATCCGAAGGCAAGACATTCGTTGCTAAGAATGGATCCTTTCTAGAGAAGGAATTTCTCTCGAAAGAAGTGAGTGGGAGGAAAGTAGAACTTGATGAGATAACTGTATCTACTCCCTTATTGGAAGGTAGTTCATCACGAGAACCGGTTCCTGTGACGACTACACCAATTAGTGAGGAAGCTAATGATATTGATCATGAAACTTCAGATCAAGTTTCTGCTGAACCTCGTAGGTCTACCAGAGTAAGATCCGCACCAGAGTGGTACGGTAATCCTATTCTGGAAGTCATGTTACTTGACCATGATGAACCTACGAACTATGAGGAAGCGATGATGAGCCCAGATTCCGCAAAATGGCTAGAGGCCATGAAATCTGAGATGGGATCCATGTATGAAAACAAAGTATGGACTTTGGTTGACTTGCCCGATGATCGGCAAGCCATTGAGAATAAATGGATCTTTAAGAAGAAGACTGACGCTGATGGTAATGTTACTGTCTATAAAGCTCGACTTGTTGCGAAAGGTTTTCGACAAGTTCAAGGGGTTGACTACGATGAGACTTTCTCACCCGTAGCGATGCTTAAGTCTGTCCGAATCATGTTGGCTATTGCTGCATTTCATGATTATGAAATTTGGCAAATGGATGTCAAGACTGCATTCTTGAATGGATTTCTAGAAGAAGAGTTGTATATGATGCAGCCGGAAGGTTTTGTTGATCCAAAAGGTGCTGACAAAGTGTGCAAGCTCCAGCGTTCCATTTATGGACTGGTGCAAGCATCTCGGAGTTGGAATAAACGCTTTGATAGTGTGATCAAAGCATATGGTTTTATACAGACTTTTGGAGAAGCCTGTATTTACAAGAAAGTGAGTGGGAGCTCTGTAGCATTTCTAGTTTTATATGTTGATGACATATTATTAATTGGAAATGATATAGAATTTCTGGATAGCATAAAGGGATACTTGAATAAAAGTTTTTCAATGAAAGACCTCGGTGAAGCTGCTTACATATTGGGCATCAAGATCTATAGAGATAGATCAAGACGCTTAATAGGACTTTCACAAAGCACATACCTTGACAAAATTTTGAAAAAGTTCAAAATGGATCAGGCAAAGAAAGGATTCTTGCCTGTGCTACAAGGTGTGAAGTTGAGTCAAACTCAATGCCCGACCACAGCAGAAGATAGAGAGAAAATGAAAAATGTTCCCTATGCTTCAGCCATAGGCTCTATCATGTATGCAATGCTGTGTACCAGACCTGACGTATGCTTAGCAATAAGCTTGGCAGGAAGGTACCAAAGTAATCCAGGAGTGGATCACTGGACAGCGGTCAAGAACATCCTGAAATACCTGAAAAGGACTAAGGATATGTTTCTCGTATATGGAGGTGACAAAGAGCTAGTCGTAAATGGTTACGTCGATGCAAGCTTTGACACTGATCCGGACGATTCTAAATCGCAAACCGGATACGTGTTTTATTAAACGGTGGAGCTGTAAGTTGGTGCAGTTCTAAACAAAGCGTCGTGGCGGGATCTACATGTGAAGCGGAGTACATAGCTGCTTCTGAAGCAGCGAATGAAGGAGTCTGGATGAAGGAGTTCATTTCCGATCTAGGTGTCATACCTAGTGCATCGGGACCAATGAAGATCTTCTGTGACAATACTGGTGCAATTGCCTTGGCAAAGGAATCCAGATTTCACAAGAGGACCAAGCACATCAAGAGACGCTTCAATTCCATTCGGGACCAAGTCCAAGTGGGAGACATAGAGATTTGCAAGATACATACGGATCTGAATGTTGCAGACCCGTTGACTAAGCCTCTCTCACGAGCAAAACATGATCAGCACCAAGACTCCATGGGTGTTAGAATCATTACTATGTAATCTAGATTATTGACTCTAGTGCAAGTGGGAGACTGAAGGAAATATGCCCTAGAGGCAATAATAAAGTTATTATTTATTTCCTCATATCATGATAAATGTTTATTATTCATGCTAGAATTGTATTAACCGGAAACATGATACATGTGTGAATACATAGACAAACACATAGTCACTAGTATGCCTCTACTTGACTAGCTCATTAATCAAAGATGGTTATGTTTCCTAACCATAGACATGTGTTGTCATTTGATTAATGGGATCACATCATTAGGAGAATGATGTGATTGACATGACCCATTCTGTTAGCCTAGCACTTGATCGTTTAGTATACTGCTATTGCTTTCTTCATGACTTATACAAAGTTCCTGCAACTATGAGATTGTGCAACTCCCGTTTACCGGAAGAACACTTTGTGTGCTACCAAACGTCACAACGTAACTGGGTGATTATAAAGGTGCTCTACAGGTGTTTCCGAAGGTACATGTTGGGTTGGCATAATTCGAGATTAGGATTTGTCACTCCGATTGTCGGAGAGGTATCTCTGGGCCCTCTCGGTAATACTCATCACCTAAGCCTTGCAAGCATGTAACTAATGAGTTAGTTATGAGATGACGTATTACGGAACGAGTAAAGAGACTTGCCGGTAACGAGATTGAACTAGGTATTGGATACCGACGATCAAATCTCGGGCAAGTAACATACCGATGACAAAGGGAACAAAGTATGTTGTTATGCGGTTTGACCGATAAAGATCTTCGTAGAATATGTAGGAACCAATATGGGCATCCAGGTCCCGCTATTGGTTATTGACCGAGAATGGTTTTAGGTCATGTCTACATAGTTCTCGAACCCGTAGGGTCCGCACGCTTAACGTTTCGATGACAGTTTTATTATGAGTTTATAAGTTTTGATGTACCGAAGTTTGTTCGGAGTCCCGGATGTGATCACGGACATGACGAGGAGTCTCGGAATGGTCGAGACATAAAGATTGATATATTGGAAGCCTATGTTTGGACATCGGAATGGTTCCGGGTGAAATCGGCATTTTACCGGAGTACCGGGAGGTTACCGGAACCCCCCGGGGGGTTAATGGGCCTACATGGGCCAAGAGGGAGAAGAGGAAGGAGCAAGGAGGGGGCCGCGCGCCCCTCCCCCTCCTAGTCCGAATAGGACAAGGGAAGGGGGGCGGCGCCCCCCCTTTCCTTCCCCTCTTCCTCCTCTTTCCCCCTTCTCTCCTACTCCAACTTGGAAAAGGGGAGTCCTACTCCCGGTGGGAGTAGGACTCCCCCCTTGGCGCGCCCCCTTAGGCCGGCGGCCTCCTCCCCCTGGCTCCTTTATATACGGGGGCGGGGGGCACCCCATAGACACACAAGTTGATCTACGGATTGTTCCTTAGCCGTGTGCGATGCCCCCTTCCACCATATTCCACCTCGGTCATATCGTCGCGGAGTTTAGGTGAAGCCCTGCGCCGGTAGAACATCATCATCGTCACCACGCCGTCGTGCTGACGGAACTCATCTCCGGAGCTCGGCTGGATCGGAGGGCCGGAGATCGTCATCGAGCTGAACGTGTGCTGAACTCGGAGGCTCCGTACGTTCGGTGCTTGGATCGGTCGATCATGAAGACGTACGACTACATCAACCGCGTTGTGATAACGCTTCCGCTTACGGTCTACGAGGGTACGTGGACGAACACTCTCCCCTCTTGTTGCTATGTCATCACCATGATCTTGCGTGTGCGTAGGAATTTTTTTGAAATTACTACGTTCCCCAACACTCCGTGCTCCTGTGTGTGATGATCCTCGATGATCATCGTGATACTGCCGCTCGAGTGTTAGCTCTCCGCGGTGGCGGTGATCACGAGGATTAGGTGCGGTGTCAGGTGCTAACTGCTGTCAGGGTGCCGGAGGTAACTTGTACCTGTGTAATTACTCACAAATCTCCCCCTCTGAGATTGTGGGGTGTTAGGGAGGTGATTAGTTTGGTGCAAAAATGTACACGTGGATTTGCACTAGGTTGAGTGGTTGGGATCGTGAGTCTGCTGTTATGGTGCCGTGCGAATAAAAAAAATATGTCGTGAAGAAATATATGCTGCAACAACTCAGGAAAAATCTCACTTCAGGAGTTACCGAGAGTGAAAACAGTTAATAAAATTTTTCCGCAGTAAAAACCACTCACATTAATTGCAACAAAATTTATTTAATACATCGCACAAATTTCTAGGACACAACGCTTAAGTTGCAACACATACAGAAGTGCTGGAACAATGAACATAGCAGTGACATCTACAATGAAAACGGTAAATGGACAGGGTCCTGAGAAAACGTCTCTGGTATTGGGGCACACTCCTCTTCTATCGGGGGAAGCGGATTGACTATTCGATGAATGTGTCTCTCCTGGTCGGGCCTCAGTGGCCTGCCGATGGTGATCTGAGGATTTAAATCAGCGAGGCTCTGGAGGTAACCCATTACTCGCTGGGTCAAACGCTCTTGAGCGATGACATACTGGGCAAGGTTGGCCAGTACTGGGTCTCTCTTGATTCGTCCATCGGGAAAAGATGTTACTTCTTCGGGTGCTGTGCGACTCGGGAAGTAATAATACCTTCGATCACTGGCATAGGGTACGGCTAATCGAAGGCGAGCAAGTGCTTCGCATGCAGCAGCTTCTATGGCCATATGCGGAGTCGGCATAGATTTCCCCACGAAGGAGACTTCCGTCGGGTCTTGGTTTGGGTTTGCGGGAGGGATGTGCACCACTGCCCAATATTTCAAGGTGGAAGGGGTGATCCTCGATTTGAGCAACTTGTACTGGGGTGGGTGGATAGCACTCATGGTACTGCAGGTAAAGTCCCACAAAATTTTAACTAAACTACCTGGGGTTGCATCTGGAGTTCTCAGATAAATACTAGTGGTCGGCATGGCAAAGAAATGGCTGTGAGAGTTGTGCACAAGGTCAGGGATACTTGGCAAGGTCACGAGGTGGCCTTTTATATATCATTATGGCTGGGTTATTTACCGTGGTGAAGGGTAACTAGTTTGTCGAATCTGCTCTATGGAGTCGGGGTCAAAGCTACAGATACACATATCTCACAAAAGTGACGTATTACTGTGTGTGTCGTCGGGGTGGTTTTGGTAGCTGTGCCCGGAATAAATAAATAAAAATGCAACCGCACGCTAACATGGCTACTATTTAAAACAGAGGCACACAAGCAGGATGTGTTTATTTACAAGGTCACACTATTATAGTGCGTGGACATACGGAGACTCGGTACTACTCGAGTGACTTAGTCTACCTCGTTTATATCTAAGCAGGTGTGCCTTGTGGACGTCGAGGCTTCTCCATGGATTTCACCATCAGGATTAGCTGGAGGGGGTTGAGGGGCTGCAGGGTTGGGGTAGTGATGATGACTATCCCGGGGATTGTTGGCCACAATCCCATTTGAGCGTGTTCCAAAAAGGCGATGAAGCACTTCTGGGGACACCAAACTATTTTGGTCGATGGCTGGGGCAGTCCTCAAGGACTCGATCGGTTGTCCGAACAGCACAACTGGGTTGTCGGTGTCGGGCTCATCTTCTCCTCTCGTCGGGGCTCGGCGGTTCAGTTCTCCACGAGCTGCGATCAGATCAAGGGTGATTTGATCGAACAGTTCCTCTAGTGCACTTACATAGCGCACCAGATGCAACAATGCAGGGTCCGTCTCGTGATCTCCGTTGGCAACCTAGGGTGGCCTACCATACCCATCACGGCCGGGGTAGTAGTGGAACGAGCAACAATTAACTCTGGGCGACAGGTGCTGGAGTTGAACTATAGCCTCTCGAGCAGCTAGTTGGATGGCTTGTGGCTCAAAGGAAGTTGTCCTTCCGGTGAACCTGTAGGGGCGTTCTGGTGATAGAACCCTACCATAGACGTGCACAGCGGCCCAGAATTGATGGCTCTCACCGCTCATAGGTCCTTGATACACAACATATTCTGGGGGCTCTCCTAATGCAAAGGCACGACGGGTGAGGTTTGCTAGCACGGTCACAAAACCTCCAAGGTTGGTTGCTGTGGTTTCATTGTGCACGATGGGGCCAGGCATTATAGCTCGGTTTGGGGAAGAGGCTGTGCTGTGTCGAGGCTAGAGTGCCCTTTTTATAGAAAAAGGGGACGGAGTCTTCCTTCGCACGCTTGCGAATAAGACAATTTAGGTGTCGGTCACTAGCGTGTGATCGACAGGCTAGGCTGATAGGTTGGGCACCGACTGCCAAAAGGTGTCGGGGTCACCGTGTGGCTATCTTACACGGGAAGCTTGGCCGGGGTTAGGTTAAGGTCTGGTGGGTTGGTTAACCTAGGTTTATCGAACTGGCTAAGATAGGATTAGCCAATGGTCAGCCTGGCTCTGATACCAAGTTTGTCAGGACTGGGTTTTCGGGATATTAATTTTCCAGAAAATGGCCCTTGTGCTCACCAGCCCCAGGATTACTGTTAGCTGGCGAGACACCAACGATACAGAAACTCCAAGCAAAATACATAATATGTAGTACAAGACCATTCTGGCCTATGAGTACAACACAAGGTTTCTAGTGGTTGGTGGCGGAAGCGGGTTGCGGTTCATCAGCGTCTATGGGACTCCATTTCCCACAGGAACAGCTGACCTGGATAACTCCTACCTTCGCGAAACTGCTATCACCATTGCGTAGGTTCCGGGGCTGTCATCGCAACGCTCCTCTCCAAGCAAGAGATCTGGCCAAGACAATAGCCAGGGACAAGCCAGTGAGTACTTTTGAATGTACTCGCAAACATTATGAACACCGGTATAATATAACAGAAGATAAACATGCTCTGAAGTATTCTATGATCACAACGTCAGTCACGGAATAAAATCCTTGATGCATGCACGCATGTTATTTATATACAACATGAATATGCAATAATGGAGTAGATATAAAATGCACCAATCGGGTGTCTGAAGCGACGCCTCGAAAGGATCATGATATAAAGCATGCCTCAGTCGGGCGTCTAAGCGACACCACATAAAGGGCTTATAAGGTAAATAAATAACAAACATGCCACAGTCGGGCGTCTGTGCGACACCACATAAAGGGCTTATAAAGTAAATAAACAACAAACATGCCATAGTCGGGCGTCTGTGCGACACCACATAAAGGGCTTATAAGGTAAATAAATAACAAACATGCCACAGTCGGGCGTCTGTGCGACACCACATAAATGGCTTATAAAGTAAATAAACAACAAACATGCCACAGTCGGGCGTCTGTGCGACACCTCATAAAGGGCTTATAAGAAAATAGTCACAATGAATATCCAGGAGGTAGAACCGTCCCAGGGATACTCAATAATTCAAATAATATAAAGGGTTAGTCCACAATAATAATGATCATAATCATCATAAGTCACTAAGTCACAAGTCCTGATCCATGTTCTGGTTTAGTTGTTTCTCCTCCGAAGACCGACACTAAGACCGACACTTGACCCAATCCAGACTGTAGTCGACACGGCTATTCGAATAGATATAATCTCTGCAGAGGGTGTACTCTTTACCCACGAGTAACGGATTCCTTTAGTCCATCAGGACTAATTCCGTCCACGGTCTTTTAATTGAAAACACACCTGACCCGCACACACTAGCTTAACTTACCGGTGTCTGGAATCACCCACGACACCTGTCAAGCAAAACTCTAAGTGGGGAGGCTACAACCTCGAGTAGCATGGGATCACAAAATTTATAACACGCGCAAACTAGGGGAGCTACCCCCTCGGCTACAACCGGAAACACCCATGCCCCCGGACCAGGTGGCATGCCTACCGGATGCAGCCGGTATCTTCCACCATGGCCTCTCTGTACGGTGTGTGCCAGGAAGGGGTTGACAACTTACTGAACCGTACCCTACCTATGGCAGGGACAAGTGGTAGTACGCAACAAGTATGGGGGTTACTGGAACAAGACTCGATCTATGGTCGACTCAAGAGGTTTAAGTATTCCCTGCATGATTAGCATAACAAAAATGTATTTTCAACCAAAAGACAGAATCACCACTCCTCATACCCCGTCATGCCATACCGGACACAACCGTCTCGATGTAGGACTAGGGACAAGCCCGTGTCTACCCAAGACAGAGGCTTTTCCCGGATTCCTTCCGGTATGCATGAAAAACATACGATGGTGATTACTATCATAACATATCAAATTCCAATAGCACGGAATCATCAATATGCACTTATGAGTATCATCATATCATCGCATAAAATAACGAAAACTCCGAGACAAGGGGTGTTGTAACTATATCAAACAACACATGACAATATTATACCAGGGTTCAGAATGCTTGCCTTCATGTTGTGGAGAGGCAGGGTGCATTCCAAAACTTTGAAAGTTGCCTTCTTATTCAAAATCCTATTTTTGAAAATATTCAAAATTAACACAAACTAAAAAAACAATACAAAAAGTTTTCCTAATTATTTTTGAAATAAATCTTAAAATAAACTATTTGAAATTTGAGAGAGGTAGGAAAACGAATCAACTAATTTGGAGTTATATTTAAAAAGTTATAGCTAGTCAAAGTTTAGTCAAATTTCTGTTTTAAAATAAAACAGAAAAAGAAAAACGTTTTGAAATAAAAAACACGTTGAAGACATACTCCGGGTTTACGGCTCCACTTACGCCAGCGTGGACCGGCTCGTGGGTCACTGACAGTGGGTCCACGGGGCCCACTGGTCAGGTTTGACCAGTCACCTCTCCCTCCTTTCTCCTCTGCCCGAGCGGAGGCGGGACTCCGGTGATCGCCGTCGATGAACGGCGGTTCCCCGCGGGGTTCTGAAGGCGGGGATGGATCCGCCAGTCCAGGGCGGTCCTCCCAGTGGTCGACAGGCTGGCGGGGGCGAAGGGAGTCGCCAGCGGCGAGCTCCGCGGTGGAGGTGGCTTCGGGATGATTTGGGGGTTTGGGCTATGGTGGCTCTCCGTCGAAGCTGGGGGTTTGGGCGGCTCCGCAAAACCAAGTGGAATCGGGTGGTGGCGCTGGATGGACGGGGGAGGGCCTGCTCGTGACGAACTGAGCCGGCAAGTGGCGGCGGCCGAACTAGCCGGAGGCAAGGAAGAAAGCCTTCCTCCGTTGATTGCTGGCCGTGGGGGCTCTAAAGGGATGGCCTGAGGTTGCGTGGGGGTCTGGATGAGCTCGGGGGGCCTCCATTTATAGTGTAGCTAGGTCGGTTCTGCGGTCGTGGATAAGAACACCGGCGAACCACCGTTCTGTTGCAGCAGGGGGTGCGTGGCGGCGATGGGCGCTAGCGGACGCGTTCTTGGATAAGCTCGGGCTGCTCCAGAGGGCAGCGGGTGCACGCGTGTGGCTTGGGCGGCGCCGTCCATGGCAGGAACCCACTGTGGCCGGCAGCTAGCCGCCGTATCCGACCTGACGGCGGCGCTGTGGGGCTCCAGGGGCGGCCTGGAGTATCCTGGTGAGTGGATGAGGACGGGCGTGGCTCTGCAGGTGAGCAAAGGCCAGGGGCCAGACGTGGCGACCCGTGCGCACGCACGTGCAAAACGCGCGCTCTGGGCGTGCCCAGCGCACGCACGCCAAGTGCTTGATGAAATGGCAGCACGTGTTAGAGAGCTCAGGTGATGCTGGTAGTTAACAGGCCTGGGCTAGGGTTAGCTAGGAGCTTAGTGGACAAGTTAGCTAGGTCAGAAGATCAAGTTCACAATGTCAACTAAAATTCATGCCAAATCTGGCCATGCACACAAAGTGTTCAACAGAATGCTAGAGGCATCTAGGCAGTTCTTGGGGTGGCCAAAATCCCCAGATCCTAGTCTGTTTAGATGATGAAGAGGTTGGCAAGATTAGTTTGGCAAAAACAGAAACTTGTTAGTGCAAATTTTTGAGAAAACCAATTTTGGGCAGAAACTAAAGGCTATTATTTCATGAACCAAAAATACTCCAATGGGTCCATTCTCCTGGACTTAAGGGTTTGGTAGGGAGGACTATAAGCAGGAAAAAGAATCATGGGCAACAGAGCAACACAAAATGGAGTTGCAGTAGAACACCAGTGGGTTTTTGCACAAAATTGAATTATATACTCCTACTGACCTCCCCTAATTTTGGTGGAAGTTTTAAAGAAATATTTAAATAGGTTGTAGTGCAATTTTACCAACTGAACTAGTTTTGAAAACTAGCGGTAGAGCTTAAAATCTCTAATGAATAAAAGATATTTTTGCACCAGAGTGATTTAAAAACACCACATGGCATCCCCAAATTTTTGTGAAAATTTTAAATGCATTTGTCAATTGATTGCAGTGCAAAAGAGGCTCTAAAACTTATGAAAATCACTTTAAAAGAATAAAGCTCAGGAAAAATAATTATGCAAATAAATTCACTGATAAAAGAATTGTTTTTCTTGAGAGGGTATACAAGTACAATGATAATTTTGGGAAGTTTTTAATCTCCTGGCAAAATTTTTAATAAACAAATCATGGTTAAATTTCACAATATCAAAGAAAAGAGAGGCTCTGAAATCAAAAGAAAATGCAGAAAGTAAAATGTTTAATCTCCAGGCAAATTTTTTAATAAACAAATCATGGTTAAATTTTTGGGGTGTTACACAGGGTTAGGCAGGGTACTCATACATTTTGGACAAACCTTTACAAGATCCATCTCCATATGTTTGAGCACCCCAGCCGAAAGACTCACTTCATTTGAATTCTTTCCCATAGATACACCAACATTTTGTTGGAAATATTAGCACTTTTCTGACTAATCTAATCCATGAGTAAATGATAAGCATGGCAAATACGGTATGCATCTCATACCGAAACCTAAGCATGTGAGCACGTATAGTACATAGAACCGAAACATCTACGAACAGCATATATACGGCCAACACATGTACGAGAAAAAAGGGGATGAATGAGTCGTACCCTCTGGTTGGCCAGGCCAACACGGCGGCAGCAGCCGTAGCCTCAACATCGGCTGAGGCCTTCTTCTTGGCGGCTTCGTCGTCAGCCATGGAGTCGATGCAGGGGAAGTAGTGGAAGCAGAGGCGGACGGAGATGGGGACAGATCGGGAGCAGTCCCGTCGAGACACTCCCCAAAAACCTTATTGCTGTTCTCCTAGGCAGGATCTCGAACAACAGGGTTCCAGAGGCACCTGAACTCCCAACCAACCGTGCATGCGGTCGTCGGGATGGGATCGCCGAAAGAAGCACAAAGAGAGGAACAGTAGATGACGGCTAGGGTTGTGCAAGAGGGAGTGTGTGAACTGAGTTAGGGTTCAATCCACTGGCCAGCGCCTTCTTATATAAGCCGTCAGGTAGATGGGCCTGGGCTCAGGCCCACGACCAAGTTCTGAACAGCCCACGGTCCAACGTCTCGAACAGTGGCACTTCCCTAAGCGACTCGTTAATTAATACAATATTAGTTAACCATTCTTGACCGGCAAAAATAAGCTTCGACTCGGCTCATTCCCGTAACCCATGGCGCGCGCGTCTCGTGACGAGGCGAGGCATGGAGAGGCGAGGCGGGCGGAGGAGGAGTAGGAGCACGCCTGTACAACTCCTATCGCCAAGCTCGCAATAGCAAGTGATGGAGCAACCCTTATAAAGAGGTCTCACTCTTCTTGCTATAGCAGTATGGTACTAAACTTCCCACACTTCCCACCACTTTCCGTACACATGCATGGGCCTTAGAGATTAACTAGGGATTATTGTCTTATAGGGCCTAAGCCCATCCATAATCCATCAATCCCCCAGCAGATCTCGAGGCACATAAGTTTGTAAACTGTTCCAAACAATGTTTGATATACCAAAATTTTCAGTGGAGACTGTTAAGTTGAACTTCCACCTAGAGCAATAGGATTAGAGTTCTTCACAACTGAACAATGGACTATGCCTTTAATTGTCAGTTTGGCATGCAGAAGTTTCGCCTATTGTCATCTGATACGTGGCTGCCGGAGGCTAAACCCCACGGGTGGAGCTTATTAGTCATACTCTGTACCTTCTCATGAGCTTCCTAGAGGTCACCCAATCTCACCAGCAGTTAGGCTCACATAGGTGTGTTCCTTCAAAGAATGCTGTGTAGGTTAGCATCTTGCTTTCATAAGCTTTGGAACACATTAGGACAAAAATCATCCTGCCTTACAGAACTGAGAGTATTATGCATCTCCAATGGAGTGGGTTAATTAAGGATACTATCCTCAGTTGACCGCTGGATTGTTTTCCCAGGTCCTAATTCACGGGATCTCCGATCACATAGGTTGGGTTACCCCCACGACAACTTACGTGGGTCTCATACCCATCTCCCGCGATGCATTTTCTATCACAATCTGTGATAGCCCTTTCATAAAAGGGTCTGCCAGATTTTTAGCAGTCTGGATATAATCCAACGCTATCACTCCGAAGTTTCTTGATTTTTTGACAGATTTCAATCTTCTTCTTATGTTCTTAGTGAATTTCATATTGTCCTTTGAACTCTTAGCCTTGGCAACCACATTTTGATTGTCACAGTTCGTAAGGACAGCCAAGACTGGTTTATCAACCACTGACAAATCCATCAAAAGCTCTCGAAGCAATTCTGCTTTGACGCATGATGTGTCTAATGCTGTGAGTTCTGCTTCCATAGTCGATCTCGTTAAGATCATCTGCTTGCAAGACTTCCAGGAAACAGCACCACCACCAAGTGTGAAGACATATCCACTTGTGGCTTTCATCTCATCAACATCAGATGTCCAATTCGAATCACTATACCCCTCAAGTACCGTCGGGTACCCAAAATAGTGAATTCCGTAGTTCACAATACCTTGCAAGTAACGCATCACTCGCTCAACAGCATGCCAATGCACATCTCCCGGATTGGAAACAAACTGGCTCAATTTGCACAAAAAAATGAGATGTCAGGACAAGTAGCACAAGCTTGGTACATCAGTGAACCAACCACTTGAGAATATCTCAATTGATCTACAACCGTGCCTTCGAACTTTCGGATCCGCACGCTAGGATCATATGGTGTTGCAGAAGGTTTGCAGTCCGAATATCCAAAACGGCTCAAAATCTTCACAACATAGTGGGATTGCAAAAGTGTAATTCCACCCTCAATATTTCTCAGTAGCTTGATGTTCAACATAGCATCAGCCACGTCCAGGTCTTTCGTCTCAAAGTTATGAGATAGAAAAGCCTTAACCTCCTCAATGACTTTGAGGTGGGTCCCAAATATCAGTATGTCATCGGCATACAGACACAATATAACTCCTTCGCCCCCACCATAGCGATAGTATACACATTTGTCAGCTTCATTAACAACAAAGCCATCAGATGTCAAAGTTGTATTAAACTTCTCATGCCATTGCTTAGGCGCTTGTTTCAGGCCATACAAAGATTTCACTAGCTTACACACCTTTCTTTCCCGACCATTTACTACAAAGCCATCTGGCTATTGCATGTAAATTTCCTCGTCTAGCTCTCCGTTAAGGAAAGCCGTCTTAACGTCCATCTAATGAACGAGAAGACTATGCGAGGCAGCCAAAGCGAGTAACACTCAAATAGTTGTCAGCCTAGCCACATGTGAGTAAGTGTCGAAGAAATCCCCTTCTTCCTTTTGGGTATAACCCTTGGCCTCAAGCCTAGCCTTGTACTTCTCAACAATACCATCGGGCCTAAGCTTCCTCTTGAACACCCACTTACACTACAAAAAAAAGACACATCTGTGACATTTTGGGTCGAACAATTTTTTTTCTGTCATGCTTATGACACTTCTATGACGATAATTGTGAAAAAACCCGGTGTCATCACAGATGTGGTGGGCTCCTACTTCTATGACAAAAAATCATGACAGAAAATGGGGTTTTCGTCCTGGGCGGGCCAGAGACGCAGCTGCATGACATTCTTTGGGTCGTCCATGACGGAAAAAACCGTGGTAGAAGCGAGGGCGAGGAAAATATCGGGGGAGTTCCCGGTTAGGGTGGGTGGTCGGGGGCCGAGCGATGCGCGCTTCTCTTGTACGTACGCGCGTGTGTGCGAGGCGTTGCGCTCTAACTAAACCCGAGCGAGGCGTTTGGCTCTAACTGAACCCGAGCGATTCCACTAGCTACGTTAGTGAACCCGAGTGATCGATCCCTTGTTGTTAACTGAACCCGAGTGATTCCTTTGCTACTTCTGCTAATTGAAACGATCGATGCTGCCTCTGGATGAACAGTGGGCGTTGTTGGAGGTTTGGATGAACAGTTCCCGGTAGGGGTTGGATGAATAGTACCCCATGGTAGTAGAGGCCGTTGCCGCTGGATGAACATGACCCCGATCGAGCCAGTTGGGGGTGGATGAACAGGACCCCGTGGAGGGCTGGATGAACAGGACCACGTGGAGGGCTGGTTGAATAGTAGCCAGTGGAGGGCTGGATAAACAGTATCCCGTGGAGGGGTGATTGAACAGGACCCCGTGGAGAGGGCTGTTTGAACAGTAGTCGGTGGAGGAGCGCGCGGTGGAGGCTGGATGAACAGGAGCCCGTGGATGAACAGTTGATACGTCCATTTTGCATCATGCTTTTATATCAATATTTATTACATTATGGGCTGTTATTACACGCTATGTCACAACACTTATGCCTTTTCACTCTTATTTTACAAGGTTTACATGAAGAGGGAGAATGCCAGCAGCTAGAATTCTAGGCTGGAAAAGGAGCAAATATTAGAGACCTATTCTGCGCAACTCGAAAAGTCCCGAAACTTCATGGAAGTTATTTTTGGGATTAATAAAAAATACTGAGCGAAGAAAATACCAGAGGGGGCCCACACCCTGGCCACGAGGGTGGGGGCGCGCCCTACCCCCCCTTGGCGCGCCCCCTGCCTCGTGGGCCCCCTGGCAGGCCTCCGGTGCCCATCTTTGGCTATATGGTGTCTTCTACCTTGGAAAAAATCATAAGCAACCTTACAGGACGAAACACCGCCGCCACGAGGCGGAACCTTGGCGGAACCAATCTAGGGCTCCGGCAGAGCTGTTCTGCCGGGGAAACTTCCCTCCGAGAGGGGGAAATCATCACCATCGTCATCACCAACGATCCTCTCATCGGAAGGGGGTCAATCTCCATCAACATCTTCACCAACACCATCTCCTCTAAAACCCTAGTTCATCTCTTGTATCCAATCTTTGTCCCAAAGCCTCAGATTAGTACCTGTAGGTTGCTAGTAGTGTTGATTACTCCTTGTAGTTGATGCTAGTTGGTTTACTTGGTGGAAGATCATATGTTCAGATCAATTATGCATATTAATACTCCTCTGATTATGAACATGAATATGCTTTGTGAGTAGTTACGTTTGTTCCTGAGGACATGGGAAAAGTCTTGCTATAAGTAGTCATGTGAATTTGGTATTCATTCGATATTTTGATGAGATGTATGTTGTCTCTCCTCTAGTGGTGTTATGTGAACGTCGACTACATGACACTTCACCATTGTTTGGGCCTAGAGGAAGGCATTGGGAAGTAATAAGTAGATGATGGGTTGCTAGAGTGACAGAAGCTTAAACCCTAGTTTATGCGTTGCTTCGTAAGGGGCTGATTTGGATCCATATGTTTCATGCTATGGTTAGATTTACCTTAATACTTCTTTTGTAGTTGCGGATGCTTGCAATAGGGGTTAATCATAAGTGGGATGCTTGTCCAAGTAAGGACAGCACCCAAGCACCGGTCCACCCACATATCAAATTATCAAAGTACCGAACGCGAATCATATGAGCGTGATGAAAACTAGCTTGACGATAATTCCCATGTGTCCTCGGGAGCATTTTCCTTCATATAAGAGTTTGTCCAGGCTTGTCCTTTGCTACAAAAAGGATTGGGCCATCTTGCTGCACTTTTTTTTACACTTGTTACTTGTTACCCGTTACAAATTACCTTCTCACAAAACTATCTGTTACCCATAATTTCAATGCTTGCAGAGAATACCTTACTGAAAACGGCTTGTCATTTCCTTCTGCTCCTCGTTGGGTTTGACACTCTTACTTATCGAAAGGACTACGATAGATCCCCTACACTTGTGGGTCATCAACAGTCGCAGGTGGAGGCTGGAGGAGGTCGACGGTGGATGAACAGTAGCCCGTGGAGGCAGTCGACGGTGGAGATGAACAATATCCTGTGGAGTCCCGTTTTGCGGTACGCCACACCCCTCCCGATGAACAGGACCCCCGTTTCGACCGTAGCGCTCCAACACAAGTCTGTTTCCTCCGTTTTGCGGTACGACACACCCCTCCCAATCAACAGGACCCGGTTTTGACCGTAGGAGGTCCAAGAGAAGTCCGTTTCCTCCATTTTGTGGTACTCCAGACCGCTCCCGATGAACAGGATCCCGTTTCGACCGTGGCCGGTTGAACACAAGGCCGTTTCCTCCGTTGTGCGGTACGCCAGGCCTCGTTTCCATCGGCTGTTCCTTCCAAGCCGGTTGGCTCCCAATGAACATCACGCGTTCCGTTGCCCCCCGATGAACTTGAAGCAGTTTCTCCATTCTGACCCAGCCATGTACACGAGCCCTGGCCGTACGTATGTGCGAGTAGGTTTTTGAGACGCCGCCCATATGTACATACGTGGCCGTATTTTTTGGCGTGTGGCTGTATGTACGCATACACGGTTTAGACGGGACAGCCTGAACTTCTACGAGGGGGGCTATACTATGACATGTGCCGCTATTTACTCGGCCATGGTTCATCATTGCAGAGCGACCGATCGACCAGTATGTACGTACACGTTCCCACAAGATAGACAATGCTACGTATGCTTCGACCGGGTGGGTCCCAGCTGCCAGGGAGGATAAGGACGCACTTCCTTGCATGCGAAGATATAGCTGCTGGATTGTCACAGCCTGATTTTTGGCCCTTTCTTTTTCTTTTGTTTTTTTGAGATTTTTGCTTGAGTTTTCTTTTTCTGTGGCTTTGTGGTCTGAAAACTGAAGAAGATGACCTCTTCTTTTTTTCCAGAGTGGCTTGTCATCATCATATGCATCCCAAGACCTTGCCATTTCCATCCTGGACCAAACCCAATATTCTTTTTCTAGGGAATACTCTTTTTTCTATTAAAGGAATAATCCTTTTGCCCTAGGTTGTGAAGCAACCTATATTTCCATCACTCCTAAAATTCCCAAATAATTCTCATAAATTGTTTAGGTCATATCTTCCTCAAATATGGTAAAACATTTCACTTGCCATGTTCTCCATGATGCTCAAATAATTCACTCCATATTATGTCCTAAATAGCACATTGTGAAGCAAGTACTATTTATATTTGCCCAGTTGACTCCAAACTTATTGGACATGTTTTCATGTCCATATCATTGCCACATGCCAAAATTCAACTTCATTTGCCTAGTGATTATTTATCAATGATTTTACAAAGTTTCTGTCCAGAAAGAAACTTTGTGAAGGAGGTACAAGCTAGGAATATCCAAATGAGTTGAAATTTATGCATGACCTCAATATCATCATACCATAGCCCTCCTCAAGATTTGAGATCATGCAATGCATCCATGTGAGCTGAGCATCAATTCTTTGGTTCTGTCCAAACTTTCAGTTAAGGAAGCAAGTATATTTTATCTTGCTCCATTATGTGTGAAAATTTTCCTATGCCTTCTCCTGTGTATATAACCTACCTCCACCAAATTTGGGCTCATTTCATCTAGCCATTTTCCCTCAGGATTTTTCCCAAGTTTCTGTCCAGAGAGGTGCTGTATGAAGGAAGTACCATTTTGGCTTGGCCAAATGGCATGAAATTTTTATAGAACTCTCATATGATCAAATCACCCTGCCATGTCCATTTTCAGCTTAATTCATCACTCCTAGTGAGTGCTCCTTCCTGTTTTTGATTCTGGACCAGTTTAATCAGTTGTGAAGCAAATATATTAATTAGTGGTCCAAATCCCTCCAAACTTCACAGGATTCTTTTACTTCCTATCATAAACACACCAGACAACTCATTTGGCTCCAAGCTCTTCGCTGTTGATCATTGTAACCTGATTCAGTTTGATACAACAATTTTCAGAGGAGTAATCCCATCGATCTAGAGCTCATTTATTCGATCTATCACCTCCCTCAGCCTATATACAGGGACTAGTCAATTGACAATATCTCGCAGCCTTACTTGTCCTCTTTGTGCCAGGGCCAGTGGTGACCATCGTTTTGGCGTGCAACGGCCATGTCCAGAGCGTCGTTTTTCCTCGGCCCTGCTCGTGCTCGTCGTCTTCGCGCGTGTGAGCCTGTCAAGCGTGTTCCCCGTGTCGTTGCCGTCCCCTTGGACTCCTCTTACCCTCCGACAGGGCTTTAATGGCGCTCGTCACCGCGCGTCCACGGGCGCGCTGTAGCCGACCATCGTCTTCTCCTCTGTTGGCTTCTTCCTCACCTTGTCCCCGAGCTCTGCCTCGTCTCCGTGACCTCTGTGCCTCGTCCGCGTCCTCCCTCACCGCCTTGGCACCCCTCCCCATGACCCTTGGCCGCACGTGCCCATCGCTGGAGCATGGACACGTAGTCGCGTGCATGCCTCCTCACCCCCTCGCCGCTCGGCTATATATAGCCACCCCGAGCCCCTCCTCTCCTCACCACCAGCCTCCCCACCCTCCCCTGGTCCTGCCTGGCTACTTGCCCCAGCACCAGAGACCCTCCCTGACCCCCATCGCCGCCATGGTCGCCGGCCTCCTCCTCTTAAATTCGGTCGAGCCCGAGTCATTCTTGTCATTCCACCACCACCCAGAGCCTCCACCCCACTCTAGTTCCTTTCCCGTAGCTCTCCGCCCTCTCTCCGTGGTTGGGGCGCCATGCCCGGAGTTGTCCGAGCCCTCCGTCCGCCCCGGCCAGTGCCCCGCCCTTCTCCAAGCTCGACTATGGCTGAAACCTACCTGGACAGGACCGCCTTGGTCCCCTGGTCACGTCGCTAGGTCGGGCGCCGCCTGAGGAGGCTCGTGCCGCTGGCCATCATCGCCGGAGCGCTCTGTCCCGCCTCTGGTCTACGTGCGGCGTCGGGAGGAGAGGAAGGAGGAGAAGGGAGGAAAGAGAAGCAGCACGGGCCCCACCTGTAAGCGACACAAGGCCCAGCCCCGCCCACGCTGACGTGGATAAGTGGAAGCGCATTCGCGTGAATACGTTTTTCTTTTCCTAAGGCGTATTTTCTTGCGGCGTAGGCGAGGAATGCGCTTTCCTCTCTGGTAAGCGTATTTTCCCAAAACTGCTTTTGCCTTATCCACTCAGGGACTTGTTTGTGATGATATTTTTGCAGAAAAGTCCCTGATCTTCATCTCTTCACAACTTTTTACCCGTAACTCCGATTGAGGTGAATCCGACGCCCACATATTCATCTCGTCCAGCCCATTCTGTTGGAACCATTTTCATTATGTTTTAACATTCTGGAAATGACCATTTTGCCCTTGCCCCTAATCACCCCCTCCGAGAGAGAATCTATTCTGGCGAAACTTTTTGTGATCGTTCCACACCTCTTCCTGGAGCCTTCGTCACCCCAGGAAAGCCACAACCACCATTTGCATGATAGCCATGCAGTAGCATTGGTTTTCAACTTGAATCTTTAATAATTGTCTGTTCGTTTTTCTACAACTGTCGTTATTTCGGTTATGCTTATGGATCAGTGGTTACCGTCATGCTACGTTTCTTGCACTCTGTACTATGTTCTTCATGCTAGTATTACTTTAATATTGGCCATGCTTGGTAGTAGTACATGTTGGTGATGGTCTTCGGTGCATGACTATTGTCTGTTCCGAGTACCGTTGTTATGCATGTTCTTTTGCACCCAGTTGGTTAAATGATTGCATGGTAGTTTTATCATTATGTTATTGCATGGTATTTATTGTTGATGCTAGTGGTCATGTTATGCTATGAGTAGTGTTATACTTGTGATATTCATGTTTGTCATTATGCCATGCCCAGTTGGATATGATTCATTGTTCATATGGTTGGTAGTTATGTTGCATGTTGATGTGCATTACCGAGAGGGCCCAGAGATACCTCTCCGATACACGGAGTAACAAATCCTAATCTCAATCTATGCCAACCCAACAAAAACCTTCCGACCTGTAGAGCATCTTTATAATCACCCAGTTATGTTGTGACATTTGATAGCACACAAAGTGTTCCTCTGGTACTCGGGAGTTGCATAATCTCATAGTCAGAGGAACATGTATAAGTCCTGAAGAAAGCAATAGCAATAGAACTCAACGATCATAATGCTAATCTAACAGATGGGTCTTGTCCATCACATCATTCTCTAATGATGTGATCCCGTTCATCAAATGACAAGACATGTCTATGGTCAGGAAACTTAACCATCTTTGGTTAACGAGCTAGTCTAGTAGAGGCATACTAGGGACACTTTGTTTTGTCTATGTATTCACACATGTATCAAGTTTCCGGTTAATACAATTCTAGCATGAATAATAAACATTTATCATGATATAAGGAAATATAAATAACAACTTTATTATTGCCTCTAGGGTATATTTCCTTCACCTCGATATGCTCTAGGGCCCACATAGTGACCATAGGAAATTTATCTCCCACTCGGTATCCATGAGTACCCTATCGAGCATCACGTACTGGAACAAAATGGTTATTGGCCCAAGTGAATTGCCGCCCACATAATAGCTTCCCCAATATTCAAACTGTTAATCAAAACATTCAATATGACAGTTTGATGGGTGTCAAAGCGGTCATTACTTTTCTCTTCCTGGTACCTAAGTATATTAAAGTCCCGTCCAATAATCATTGGATGCGGGTTATCCTTAGCTAGGTTCACCAATTCCTAAAAGGAAAGCGGATTTATGCTCATCTTGGGCAGCCCCATAGACCGCAACAAGGCTCCATGGAAAATTATCAGCTCTGTTTCGGAGGTTGAATTTAATGTGAAATTCACCAGTCGAAAAGATTATCAAAGTCCATGGTTGTGGTCTATATCCCAAATAGAATTCCTCTGAACTTTCCACGTGCTACTATGCCATGTGTAGTAAAAGCCACCTGAAAGGTGACTAAGGACATATGCACGAAAGTCACATTTTGTCAGCCTCGAAAATGGCCACAAAATCCAGTCCATGTTCTCTCACACAATTATCAATGTGTTTATGTTTAGCCAAGTCTGAAAGACCTCTGCTATTCCAAAATATGCCTCTCATGTGAAAACTCAAGTTGTGGTGGCTAACTTTGCCTTCTTGTGTTTTTTTTGAGGAATGTGATTTTGATTTTCGTGAAGACGCTATAAAGTCACAAAACATGAATTCAAGTCTTGCGTCATCTAATCCAATCTCAATAACCGCACCAACCAAATGAGAGAGAAGTGGACCATCATATGTGGCATCCACCTCCTTCTCCTCGGTGTCAGGGTTAGGCAGGGTACTCATACATTTTGGAGAAACCTTTACAAGATCCATCTCCATATGTTTGAGCACCCCAGCCGAAAGACTCACTTCATTAGCATTCTTTCCCATAGACACACCAACATTTTGTTGGAAATATTAGCACTTTTCTGACTAATCTAATCCACGAGTAAATGATAAGCATGGCAAATACGGTATGCATCTCATACCGAAACCTAAGCATATGAGCACGTATAGTACATAAAACCGAAACATCTACGAACAGCATATATACGGCCAACACATGTACAAGAAAAAAGGGGATGAATGATTCATACCCTCCGGTTGGCCAGGCCAACACGGCGGCAGCAGCGGTAGCCTCAACATCGGCTAGGCCTTCTTCTTGGCTGCTTCGTCGTCAGCCATGGAGTCGATGCAGGGGAAGTAGTGGAAGCAGAGGCAGACGAAGACGGGGACAGATCGAGAGCATTCGTATCGAGACGCTCCTCATAAACCTTATTGATGTTTTCCTGGGCAGGATCTCGAACAACAGGGTTCCAGAGGCACCTGATCTCCGAACCAACCGTGCATGCGGTCGTCAGGATGGGATCGCTGGAAGCAGCACAAAGAGAGGAACAATAGATGATGGCTAGGGTTGTGCGAGAGGGAGTGAGTGAACTGAGTTAGGGTTCAATCCATTGGCTAGCGTCTTCTTATATAAGCCGTCAGGTAGATGGGCCTGGGCTCAGGCCCACGACCGAGTCCACGAATAGCCCACGGTCCAACGTCTCGGACAGTGGCACTTCCCTAAGCGACTCGATAATTAATACAAGATTAGTTAACCATTCTTGACCGGTAAAAATAAGCTTCGACTCAGCTCATTTCCATAACCCACGGCGCGCGCGCGTCTCGTGACGAGGCGAGGCGTGGAGAGGCGAGGCGGGCGGAGGAGGAGGAGCATGCGTGTACAACTCCTATTGCCAAGCTCGCAATAGCAAGTGATGGGGCAACCCTTATAAAGAGGTCTCACTCTTCTTGCTGTAGAAGTATGGTACTAAACTTCCCACACTTCCCACCATTTGCCGTACACATGCATGGGCCTTAGATATTAACTAGGGATTATTGTCTTATATGGGCCTAAGCCCATCCATAATCCATCAACCCCCACCAGATCTCGAGGCACATAAGTTTGTAAACTGTTCCAAACAATGTTTGATATACCAAAATTTTCACTGGAGTCTGTTAAGTTGAACTTCCACCTAGAGAAATAGGATTAGGGTTCTTCACAACTGAACAATGGACTATGTTTTTAATTGTCAGTTTGGCGTGCAGAAGTTTCGCCTATTGTCATCTGATACGTGGCTGCCGGAGGCTAAACCCCATGGGTGGAGCTTATTAGTCATACTCTGTACCTTCTCACGAGCTTCCTAGAGATCACCCAATCTCACCAGCAGTCAGGCTCACATAGGTGTGTTCCTCCAAAGAATGTTGTGTAGGTTAGCATCTTGCTTTCATAAGCTTTGGAACACATTAGGACAAAAGTCATCCTGCCTTACAGAATTGAGAGTATTATGCATCTCCAATGGAGTGGGTTAATTAAGGATACTCTCCTCAGTTGACTGCTGGATTGTTTTCCCAGGTCCTAATTCACGGGATCTCCGATCACATAGGTTGGGTTACCCCCACGGCAACTTTCGTGGGTCTCATACCCATCTCCCGCGATGCATTTTCTATCACAATCTGTGATAGCCCTTTCGTAAAAGGGTCTGCCAGATTTTTAGCAGTCTGGATATAATCCAACGCTATCACTCTGAAGTTTCTTGATTTCTGACAGATTTCAATCTTCTTCTTATGTTCTTAGTGAATTTCATATTGTCCTTTGAACTCTTAGCCTTGGCAATCACATTTTGATTGTCACAGTTCATAAGGACAGCCGAGACTGGTTTATCAACCACTGGCAAATCCATCAAAAGCTCTCAAAGCCATTCTGCTTTGACGCATGATGTGTCTAATGCTGTGAGTTCTGCTTCCATAGTCGATCTCGTTAAGATCATCTGCTTGCAAGACTTCTAGGAAACATCACCACCACCAAGTGTGAAGACATATCCACTTGTGTCTTTCATCTCATCAACATTAGATGTCCAATTCGAATCACTATACCCCTCAAGTACCGTCAGGTACCCAGAATAGTGAATTTCGTAGTTCACAGTACCTTGCAAGTAACGCATCACTCGCTCAACAGCATGCCAATGCACATCTCCCGGACTGGAAACAAACTGGCTCAATTTGCACACAAAAAAATGAGATGTCAGGACAAGTAGCACAAGCTAGGTACATCAGTGAACCAACCACTTGAGAATATCTCAATTGATCTACAGCCGTGCCTTCGAACTTTCATATCCGCACGCTAGGATCATATGGTGTTGCAGAAGGTTTGCAATCTGAATATCCAAAATGGCTCAAAATCTTGACAACATAGTGGGATTGCAAAAGTGTAATTCCACCCTCAGTATTTCTCACTAGCTTGATGTTCAACATAGCATCAGCCACGTCCAGGTCTTTCATCTCAAAGTTATGAGATAGAAAAGCCTTAAGCTCCTCAATGACTTTGAGGTGGGTCCCAAATATCAGTATGTCATCGGCATACAGACACAATATAACTCCTTCGCTCCCACCATAGCGATAGTATACACATTTGTCAGCTTTGTTAACAAGAAAGCCAGCAGATGTCAAAGTTGTATTAAACTTCTCATGCCATTGCTTAGGCGCTTGTTTCAGGCCATACAAAGATTTCACTAGCTTACACACCTTTCTTTCCCGACCATTTACTACAAAGCCATCTGGCTATTGCATGTAAATTTCCTCGTCTAGCTCTCCGTTAAGGAAAGCCGTCTTAACATCCATCTTATGAACGAGAAGACCATGCGAGGTAGCCAAAGCGAGTAACACTCGAATAGTTGTTAGCCTAGCCACATGTGAGTAAGTGTTGAAGAAATCCTCTTCTTCCTTTTGGGTATAACCCTTGGCCACAAGCCTAGCCTTGTACTTCTCAACAATACCATCGGGCCTAAGATTCCTCTTGAACACCCACTTACACTAAAAAAAAGACACATCCGTGACATTTTGGGTCGAACAATTTTTTTCCTGTCATGCTTATGACACTTCTATGACGATAATTGTGACAAAACCTGGTGTCATCACAGATGTGGTGGGCTCCTACTTCCATGACAAAAAATCATGATAGAAAATGGGGTTTTCGTCCTGGGCGGGCCAGAGATGCAGCTGCATGACATTCTTTGGGTCGTCCATGACGGAAAAAACAGTGGTAGAAGCGAGGGCGAGGAAAATATCGGGGGAGTTCCCTGTTAGGGTGGGTGGTCGGGGGCCAAGCGATGCGCGCTTCTCTTGTACGTACACGCGTGTGTGCGAGGCGTTGCGCTCTAACTGAACCCGAGCGAGGCGTTTGGCTCTAACTGAACCCAAGCGATTCCATTAGCTACGTTAGTGAACCCAAGCGATCGATCCCTTGGTGTTAACTGAACCCGAGTGATTCCTTCGCTACTGCTGCTAATTGAAGCCGATCGATGTTGCCTCTGGATGAACAGTGAGCGTTGTTGGGGGTTTGGATGAACAGTTCCCGGTGGGGGTTGGATGAATAGTACCCCGTGGTAGTAGAGGCCGTTGCCGCTGGATGAACAGGACCCCGATCGAGCTAGTTGGGGGTGGATGAACAGGACCCCGTGGAGGGCTGGATGAACAGGACCACGTGGAGGGCTGGTTGAATAGTAGCCGGTGGAGGGCTGGATAAACAGTAGCCTGTGGAGGGGTGGTTGAACAGGACCCCGTGGAGAGGGCTGGTTGATTAGTAGCCGGTGGAGGAGAGCGTGGTGGAGGCTGGATGAACAGGAGCCCGTGGATGAACAGTTGATACGTCCATTTTGCATCATGCTTTTATATCAATATTTATTGCATTATGGGCTGTTATTACACGTTATGTCACAACACTTATGCCTTTTCTCTCTTATGTACGTACGTGGAGTAGGCGTTCGAGACCCCGCCCATATGTACGTACGTGGCCGTATTTTTTGGCGTGTGGCTGTATGTACGTGTACACGGTTTAGACGGGACAGCGTGAACTGCTATGCGGGGGGCTATACTATGACTTGTGCTGCTATTTACTCGGCCATGGTTCACCATTGCAGAGCGACCGATCGACCAGTATGTACGTACACATTCCCACAAGATAGACAACGCTACGTATGCTTCGACCGGGTGGGTCCCAATTGCCAGGGAGGATAAGGACGCACTTCCTTTCGTGCGAAGATATAGCTACTGGGTTGTCACAGCCTGATTTTTGACCCTTTCTTTTTTTTGAGATTTTTGCTTGAGTTTTCTTTTTACGTGGCTTTGTGGTCTGGAAACTGAAGAAGATGACCTCTTCTTTCTTTCCAGAGTGGCTTGTCATCATCATATCCATCCCAAGACCTTGCCATTTCCATCCTGGACCAAACCCAATATTCTTTTTCTAGGGAATATTCCTTTTTCTGTTAAAGGAATAATCCTTTTGCCCTAGGTTGTGAAGCAACCTATATTTACATCACTCCTAAAATTCCCAAATAATTCTCATAAATTGTTTGGGTCATCTCTTCCTCAAATATGGTAAAATATTTCACTTGCCATGTTCTCCATCATGCTCAAATAATCCACTCCATATTATGTCCTAAATAGGACATTGTGAAGCAAGTGCTATTTATCTTTGCCCAATTGACTCCAAACTTCTTGGACATCTTTTCATTCCATATCATTGCCACATGCCAAAATTCAACTTCATTTGCCTAGTGATTATTTATCAATGATTTTACAAAGTTTCTGTCCAGAAAGAAACTTTGTGAAGGAGGTACAAGCTAGGCATATCCTTGAGTTGAAATTTATGCATGACCTCAGTATCATCATATCATAGCCCTCCTCAAGATTTGAGCTCATGCAATGCATCCATGTGAGCTGAGCATCAATTCTTTGGTTCCGTCCAAATTTTTAGTTAAGGAAGCAAGTATATTTTATCTTGCTCCATTATGTGCGAAAATTTTCCTATACCTTCTCCTGTCTATATAACCTAGCTCCACCAAATTTGGGCTCATTTCATCTAGCCATTTTCCCTCAGGATTTTCCCAAGTTTCTGTCCAGAGAGGTGCTATATGAAGGAAGTACCATTTTGGCTTGGCCAAACGGCATGAAATTTTATAGCACTCTCATATGATCAAATCACCCTGCCATGTCCATTTCAGCTTAATTCATCACTCCTAGTGAGTGCTTCTTCCTATTTTTGATTCTGGACCAGTTTAATCAGTTGTAAAGCAAATATATTAATTAGTGGTCCAAATCCCTCCAAATTTCACAGGATTCTTGTCCTTCCTATTGTCGGTGTCAAAACCGGCAGATCTCGGGTAGGGGGTCCCGAACTGTGCGTCTAAGGTCGATGGTAACAGGAGACGGGACACAATGTTTACCCAGGTTTGGGCCCTCTCTAGGGAGGTAATACCCTACTTCCTGCTTGATTAATCTTGATGAATATGAGTATTACAAGAGTTGATCTGCCAGGAGATCGTTATGGCTAAAACCCTAGAAGTCTAGCCTGTATGACTATGGCTATGAGTCTTATCCTCTACGGACCTAGCCCTCCGGTTTATATAGACACCGGAGGGAACTAGGGTTGTACAAAGTCGGTTACAGAGAAGGGAATCTTCATATTTGATCGCCAAGCTCGCCTTCCACGCCAAGGAGGGTCCTATCCGGACACGGGTGACAGTCTTTGGTATTCATATCTTCATAGCCCATTAGTCCGGCCCATGTCCAATAGGCCGGACGTTCGAGGACCCCTTAGTCTAGGACTCCCTCAGTAGCCCTTGAACCAGGCTTCAATGACGAGGCGTCCGATGCGCAGATTGTCTTCGGCATTGCAAGGCGGGTTCCTCCTTCTGAATACTTCAAGATAGTCTTCGGACGCAACAAACGTGTCCGGATCTGCAACACAAGTACCACACACACACAACCGCAGAGAGTATAATATTTCAAGAGTCCCATCTGCTGTCAACATTTTGCAAGATGACATCACGTCCGCCTGGTCATTATTTCGAACCGTTTTCGTCTGCCGTTCCGCGTTCCGAGATGCGGTTTCCATTGGCACGTCTTGTCAAAGCAGAGATCGTGTCCCTTTATTGCGGGATTCTCATCAATACAGGCGTGGGTAATCCAACCGTACCGTTTGCAGGGTCCTTGGGAATATGCAAGTTTTAAGGCGAGTGGGGAGGCGCTCGATATTCACTGCCATTTTAAGGAGACAAAGATTCCCTTTCTTCACCCACGCCTTCTGTCTTCCTCTGCCCTTCCGTCTTGAGCTCCAGCGCCCAAGTTCTCATCTTTTCCCCCTCAAGCAAGCACTCAACCATGTCAGGATCCGGAGGTCAAGGAAAGTGGATGGCCTCCTCCGTCAAGGAGAAGGATATCACTGAGCTTCGGGAGGCTGGATATTTGGCGAAGGAAATCGCCCATCGACTCGCGGCCAAGGGGCAAGTCGTCCCCACACCGAAGCTCAATGAGAGGGTGGTGTTCCTCCCTCATTTCATCCGTGGGTTATGGTTTCCACTCCACCCATTCTTCCACGGACTAATGTTCTACTACGGGTTAGATTTCCATGATCTAGCCCCAAAAGTCTTTCCTCAACATCTCGACATTCATTGTCGTGTGTGAGGCTTTCCTTCGTATCCAGCCCCACTTTGGACTGTGGCTCAAGATCTTCAACGTGAAGCCGAAGGTGGTGGATGGCCAACACGCAGAGTGCGGAGGAGCCATGGTGAGAAAGATGCCCAATGTCACATGGCCCAAAGGACGTTTGTGGAGACTGTCAAGGAGTGGCAGAAGATGTGGTTCTATATCATAGAGCCCCGCGACGCCACCTGGGTCGCAGCTCCCGAATTCAAGTCCGGAGCTCCTGTGTGGCTTGATACGTCTTCAACGTATCTATAATTTTTGATTGTTCCATGCTATTATATTACCCCTTTTGGATGTATATGGGCTTTATTTTACACATTTATATCATTTTTGGGACTAACCTACTAACCAGAGGCCCAGCCCGTATTGCTGTTTTTTTGCCTATTTCAGTATTTCGAAGAAAAGGAATATCAAACGGAGTCCAAACGGAATGAAACCTTCGGGAGCGTGATTTTTGGAAAGAACGTGATCCAGAGGACTTGGAGTGCAAGTCAAGAAGCAGCCGAGGCGGCCACGCGAGGGTAGGGCACCCCCCTATAGGGCGCCCCCTGTCTCGTGGGCCCCTCGGGCAGCCACCGACGTACTTCTTCCTCCTATATAAGCCTACGTACCCCGAAAACATCCAGGGAGCCACCGAAACACAATTTCCACCGTTGTAACCTTCTGTATCCGCGAGATCCCATCTTGGAGCCTTCGCCGGCGCTCTGCCGGAGGGGGAATCGACCACGGAGGGCTTGTACATCAACCCCATAGCTCCTCCGATGAGTTCTTAGTAGTTTATCACAGACCTTCGGGTCCATAGTTATTAGCTAGATGGCTTCTTCTCCCTTTTTGGATCTCAATATAATGTTCTCCCCCTCTCTTGTAGAGATCTATTTGATGTAAACTCTTTTTGCGGTGTGTTTGTCGAGATCTGATGAATTGTGGGTTTATGATCAAGTTTATCTATGAATAATATTTGAATCTTCTCTAAATTCTTTTATGTATGATTGAGTTATCTTTGCAAGTCTCTTCGAATTAGCAGTTTGGTTTGGCCTACTAGATTGATCTTTCTTGCCATGGGAGAAGTGCTTATCTTTGGGTTCAACCTTGCGGTGTCCTTACCCAGTGACAGCAGCGGTTGCAAGGCACATATTGTATTGTTGCCATCGAGGATAAAAATATGGGGTTGATATCATATTGCATGAGTTTATCCCTCTACATCATGCCATCTTGCTTAAAGCGTTACTCTGTTCTTATGAACTTAATACTCTAGATGCAGGCAGGAGTCGGTCGATGTGTGGAGTAATAGTAGTAGATGCAGGCAGGAGTCGGTCTACTTGTCATGGACGTGATGCCTATATACATGATCATGCCTAGATAATCTCATAACTATTCGCTTTTCTATCAATTGCTCGACAGTAATTTGTTCACCCACCGTAATACTTATGCTATCTTGAGAGAAGCCACTAGTGAAACCTATGGCCCCCGGGTCTATCTCATATCATATTTGCTTCCAATCTACTTTTATTTAAATCTTTACTTTTTGCATCCATATTATAAAATACCAAAAATATATTTATCTTATCATACTATCTCTATTAGATCTCACTTTCGCAAGTGGCCGTGAAGGGATTGACAACGCCTTTATTGCGTTGGTTGCGAGTTCTTTGTTTGTTTGTGTAGGTGCGTGGGACTTTTGAGGAGCCTCCTACTGGATTGATACCTTGGTTCTCAAAAACTGAGGGAAATACTTACGCTACTATTGCTGCATCACCCTTTCCTTCAAGGAGAACTAACACAAGCTCAAGACATAGCAAGAAGGATTTCTGGCGCCATTGCCTGGGAGGTCTTCGCTCAAGTCAAGACATACCAAGTACCCATCACAAACTCATCTCCCTCGCATTTACATTATTTGCCATTTGCCTCTCGTTTTCCTCTCCCACCACTTCACCCTTGCCGTTTTATTTGCCCTCTCTTTCCCAATCTCCTCCTCTCTCTTTTGCTTGCCTTTTTCTGTTTGCTTATGTGTTGGATTACTTGTTGCCATGGTGCAAGATAATACCAAATTGTGTGATTTCTTGAATACCAATAATAATGATTTCCTTAGTACTCCGATTGCTCCTCTTAATGATGTCGAGTCTTATGAAATCAATACTGCTTTGCTGAATCTTGTTATGAAAGATCAATTCACCGGCCTACCTAGTGAAGATGCCGCTACTCATCTAATCAACTTTGTTGATTTGTGTGATATGCAAAAGAAGAAAGATACGCATAACAATATTGTTAAATTGAAGTTATTTCCGTTTTCACTTAGAGATCGTGCTAAAGTTTGGTTTTCGTCTTTGCCTAAAAATAGTATTGATTCTTGGAACAAGTGCAAAGATGCTTTTATCTCTAAGTATTTTCCTCCCGCTAAGATTATCACTCTTAGGAATGATATTATGAATTTTAAACAACTTGATCATGAGCATGTTGCCCAATCTTGGGAAAGAATGAAATTGATGATTCGCAATTGTCCTACTCATGGTTTGAATTTATGGATGATCATACAAAATTTCTATGCCGGTTTAGACTTTGCTTCTAGAAATCTCTTAGATTCGGCCGCAGGAGGCACGTTTATGGAAATCACGTTAGGAGATGCTACAAAACTTCTTGATAATATTATGGCTAATTATTCTCAATGGCACACCAAAAGATCTTTTAGTAAAAAAGTGCATGCTATGGAAGAAATCAATGTTTTGAGTGGAAAGATGGATGAACTTATGAAATTGTTTGCTACTAAAAATACTCCTCTTGATACCAATGATATGCCTTTGTCTACTTTGATTGAGAATAATAATGAATCTATGGATGTGAAATTTGTTGGTAGGAATAGTTTTGGAAACAATGCTTATAGAGGAAACTTTAATGCTAGACCGTTCCCTAGTAATTCCTCTAATAATTATGGAAATTCCTACAATAATTCTTATGGTAATTTTAATATGATGCCCTCTGATTTTGAGAATAGTGTGAAAGAATTTATGATCTCTCAAAAGAATTTTAATGCTTTGCTTGAAGAAAAATTGCTCAAAGTTGATGATTTGGCTAGGATCGTTGATAGACTTTCGCTTGATGTTGATTCTTTTAAACTTAGATCTTCTTCTCCTCAGCATGATATCAATGAGTCTCTCAAAGCAATGAGAATTTCCATTGATGAGTGCAAGGAAAGAACCGCTAGATTGCATGCAAAGAAAGATTGCTTTATAAAAGCGTGTTCTTCTAGTTTCCATGAAAATAATGATGAAGATCTTAAAGTTATTGATGTGTATCCTATTAGATCTTTGTTTTGCAATATGAATCTTGATAATTATGGGACTGATGATGAGTCAACTTTACCTAGAAGGCGTCCCAAGAATTCGGAATTTTTAGATCTTGATGCTAAAATTGGTAAAAGTGGGATTGGAGAGGTCATGACTTCAAATAACATTGAACCCACTATCTCGGATTTCAGGTAATTTGATTATGATAATTTTTCTTTAGAAGGTTGTATTTCCTTGTTGCAATCCGTTGTTAATTCTCCTCATGCTTATAGTCAAAATAAAGCTTTTACCAAACATATGGTTGATGCCTTGATGCAATCTTATGATGAAAAACTTAATTTGGAAGTTTCTATACCTAGAAAACATAATGATGAGTCGGAACCTACTATAAAGATTAGAATTAAAGATCATGAGTGTTTTGCTTTGTGTGATTTGGGTGCTAGTGTTTCCACGATTCCGAAAACTTTATGTGATATTCTAGGTTTCCATGATCTTGATGATTGCTCTTTAAGTTTGCACCTTGCGGATTCCACCATTAAAAAGCCAATGGGAAGGATCAATGATGTTCTCATTGTTGCAAATAGAAATTTGGTTCCCGTAGATTTTATCATTCTTGATATAGATTACAATCTTTCTTGCCCTATTATTCTTGGTAGACCTTTCCTTAGAACTATTGTGCGATTATTGATATGAAGGAAGGGAATATTAGATTCCAATTTCCATTAAATAAAGGCATGGATAACTCTCCAAGAAATAAAGTCAAATTACCTTATGAATCTATCATGCGAGCTACTTATGAATTTAGTGCCAAAGATGGTACTACTTAGATCTATCTTCGCTTTTATGCCTAGCTAGGGGTGTTAAACGACAGCGCTAGTTGGGAGGCAACCCAATTTTCTTTGTGTTTTTTGTTTTTGTTCCTGTTTAGTAATAAATCTTGCATCTACCTTCTGTTTAGATGTGTTTTTATCTTTTAATTAGTGTTTGTGCCAAGTAGAACCTATAGGATAACCTATGATGATAGTTGATTTGATTCTGCTGAAAAACAGAAACTTTGCACGCACGAATTTAGTTTTGTTAAATCACAGAAACGTGATTTTGCGTTGATTCTTTTTTCTGCTGATCACTAGAAATTTTTTCCAGGACTTCCTATTCTGGTAGGATTTTTAAAGTTCCAGAAGTTTGCGTTAGTTACAGATTTCTACAGACTGTTCTGTTTTTGACAGATTCTGTTTTTCGCGTGTTGTTTGCTTATTTCGATGCATCTATGGCTAGTAAAATAGTTTATAAACCATAGGGAAGTTTGAATACAGTAGGTTTAACACCAAAATAAATAAAGAATGGAGCTTATAAGATTTTCTGTTTTTCGCGTGGTGGTTTTGTTTTCTTTCACTAACGGAGCTTATAAGATTTTCTGTTGAGTTTTGTGTTGTGAAGTTTTCAAGTTTTGGGTAAAGCTTTTATGCACTATGGAATAAGGAGTGGCAAGAGCCTAAGCTTGGGGATGCCCATGGCACCCCAAGATATTCAAGGATAGCCAAAAGCCTAAGCTTGGGGATGCCCCGGGAAGGCATCCCCTCTTTCGTCTTCGTTCATTGCTAACTTTACTTGGAGCTATATTTTTATTCGCCACATGATATGTGTTTTGCTTGGAGCGTCGTGTATTATATTAGTCTTTGCTATTTAGTTTACCACAATCATCCTTGCTATACACACCTTTTGGGAGAAGCCTACTGTCGGTGTCAAAACCGGCGGATCTCAGGTAGGGGGTCCCGAACTATGCGTCTAGGCGGATGGTAACAGGAGACAAGGGGCACGATGTTTTTACCCAGGTTCGGGCCCTCTCGATGGAGGTAAAACCCTACTCCTGCTTGATTAATATTGATGATATGGGTAGTACAAGAGTGGATCTACCACAAGATCAAGGAGGCTAAACCCTAGAAGCTAGCCTATGGTATGATTATTGTTGTGATTGTTGTCCTACGGACTAAAACCCTCCGGTTTATATAGACACCGGAGAGGGCTAGGGTTACACAGGGTCGGTTACAATGGTAGGAGATCTGCATATCCGTATTGCCAAGCTTGCCTTCCACACCAAGGAAAGTCCTATCCGGACACGGGACGAAGTCTTCAATCTTGTATCTTCATAGTCTTGGAGTCCGGCCGATGATGATAGTTCGGCTATCCGGACACCCCCTAGTCCAGGACTCCCTCAGTAGCCCTTGAACCAGGCTTCAATGACGACGAGTCCGGCGCGCATATTGTCTTCGGCATTGCAAGGCGGGTTCCTCCTCCGAATAATTCATAGAAGATTGTGAACACCAGGATAGTGTCCAGCTCTGTAAAATAAATTCCACATACCACCGTAGAGAGAATAATATTTACACAAGTTCAATCTGCTGACGTATTTTGTTGCGTGACGTCACACCGCTACCAAGCCTTTACTTGAACGTTTTTATAATACCACCTCCGCGCGTTTAGCGAAGCGGTTTCCTTGGCACGTCTTGTCGAAGCAGAGATCGTGTTCCCCTTATTCCGGGATTCCCATCAATATGGACGTGGGTAACCCAACCGCGCCCGTCGCCACGCCCCCTCCATCGAAGGCGGGTTCCAAACAGTCACGGAGACGGCTCTTGGTATTCTCCTTCTTTATAATGAGACCCAGGCTCGTTCTTTTTCTTCAATCCTCAATCGAATCCGCCCCTCGCCCCGAGCTCCAACACTCAGGGCTCCAGATTCGAGCGCTTCGGAACTTCGACAATGTCCGGCTCCGAGTTGCTGGGCCGGTGGATGCCCTCCTCCGTCACGGAGGAGGACGTGCTAAAGCTGAGAGAAGCCAGGTACTTAACCTACGAGATTTTGCATAGGCTTCCTGCCCAAGGGCAAGCACTCCCACTCCCGAGCCAGGCGAGAGCATCGTGTTCGTGTCTCACCTCCGTCGGTGTTTAGGCTTCCGATGGTCCCTTCGTGAGGGGGCTCATGTTTTACTATGGGTTGGAATTCCACGACTTGGCTCCGGAGTCCATCCTCCATATCTCATCATTTATTGTCGTCTGCGAAGCTTTCCTCCGCACTACTCCTCACTTCGGTTTGTGGCTCAAAACCTTCAACGTGGAGCCGAAGATGATCGAGGGGCGTCAAGCAGAATGCGGCGGGGCGGCTGTAAGCAAGAGGGCCGATGCTCCATGGCCCGAGGGCTCTTTCCAGGAGGAGCTCGGTTTTTGGCAACAGGAGTGGTTCTATATTACCGCTCCCAGGGGCAGCATGCAGAAGCCGCCGCCTGTTTTTCGCTCGGGCCCTCCACAACGGCTGATGTCATGGGTCAACAAAGGGCTTAACTGGGGGCCGACAAAGGACATACCCCTATTGCAGGGCTGATTCGAGGCCTCCAAGAGAGGGAGATCAATCTGGTCGTAGTGATGCAGGTTATGCTGATTCGGCGTCTTCTGCCCTGCAAACGTCGCCCCCTCCGCCTGTGGGAATTCAATCCAGAGGGGCCACGAGCTCTCCAACACTTCATGGGTACGACACCCGTGGAGATGTACAAATTGTTCTTCGGATCACAAGAAGTGTGTCCGGAATTGACCGAGGATGCCGGCTTAAGCTGCAATCGCCCAGATGCTCAAGTAAGTAGCCCTGTGTCCGGACATACCTTTTGCTTGCATATTCTTCGATTTGCCTTTTAACCAATCGTCCTTTGAATTGGAGTGGATAGTGCAAGCAAAACTGATACGGTGTCCGGCCCCCCTCCCGGAGACCGCGTCGGACTCGGTGATGCTGGAGGTTGCGCCTCCAGAGGAGGGCGAAGGGGAAAACAGAGAAACTACCGCCTCTACTAAGGAGGCTTTCGAGAAAGGGGGGATCGAGAATCCCTCCTTCCAGGGGGAGAAGAGTACCGCTTCCAAAAATCCGGAGGCTAAGGCCTCAAAGCGGGGGAAGAAATCTTCACCAGAGGGTCCTACGCCAGGGGAAACCCCGGCCGCATTATCCCTAAGGAATCAGCCCTCCAGCGAGCCGTAAGTAGAAAAAAGGGAGTTTTGTAATAAGAGATATCCCTATTTTTGCTTCTGAGGATAACCAAAGTTGTTATCTTGTAGTTCGGATCTTCGTCCTTCTCAGCTGAGCTCGTCCTCGGGGGACCTTCGTCCAGAGATGATGGAGAGCGAGACGCCTCCATCTGCCGCGCCATCAGGCGGGGCGGACGACCCTGAAGTGTCGTCGCGGAGGGTCTCCCCAAGTCCGGCGGGGCCGGAGAGTGCAGCACCTACTGGTGTACGGCCGGGGGAGCCGAAGGGTCTGCTCGAGAGGGTGTCTATCTCAGAAGATCACCTTATATTGATAAATACAGTGATTGAAAGAATTTCGTTCGCTGAGGGCGGGTTGCATGATGCCGTCAGAAGTTTACTGGCAGGTTTTGAGGTACGTAAAAATGACATACCTTTTGACAGTTTTGCACATAGAGTGCGCCCTGTATAGATAGTAGCCCCTGAGACTCGGAATGTTGTCGAAAGCGACAGCGTGCCGAGGATCATAATCTCAGTTATTAATTCTCGCCTTTACTATGCAGGTGGCGGATCGTCCGGTGGCCAGCCGGACTGATAGAGTTGCCGAGCTAAAGCGGCAACTTGACGTTGCGGATGTAGACATCGCGCTGGTCAATAAACGACTCGACGAGTCACAAGGTAGGTTGTTTCTCCGTGGTCACCTAGTAAGGGAGCTGATGCCCACTCTTACAATATGTATGCTTGATGCAGATGGTGCCGCTGTTGTGGAAGACCTTCGTGCAGAGCTTGCTCGAGCCAAGGAGCAGGCCAGAAGGAGTGATGCGGCTGGAGCTAAAAGCCGAAAAGCCAAAAGGATCACGAGATGGAAGAGCTGTTTTGGTCTCAATTCCACAGCCCGGAGCGTTCACTTCCGTTGACCGATCGGTTGGCTGAGTGGGCTGAGCTGAATAGATTATCCGGATTTGCCATGACGGATGTGGTGGCTCATGTGTGGCCGGATAGGCCTAAGCCGAAGAGTTATTTTGGCTTATTGCAGCAGTTCCTTGGGGCAGTGCCGCATATCAAGGCGATGAAGTGGTCAGTGTGCATAGAGGGTGCGCGGATGGCTCTCGCCCGTGTCAAGACATACCGGGCGGAGATGGATGCCACTGATGTGGCCTCCCGGGGTTCGGACAAAAGTCGGTTACCCGCCGAGCACTATTTTGGGGAAGTCCTGCAGGGCGCTCGTTTGATAGAGTCGCAGTGCTCGAAAAATGTTATGTTCAAATGACATGTATGATTTGTGAAACCATATTTATAATATGAGTGCTTTTTATACTTGTGCGTTCAAGTGTTGAAATATCTCCTGTGCGGCCGTTAATGTATATGTGTATATAACCTGAAAGATGGCAGTCTTCGGCTTCAGCCCCCACGCACATGGTGCGGGGGTGTTTGCAAAAATAGCGCATTTTCACACTTAATCCAACGTCTTGGTCCTGTGAAGGAGGTGGTAGCGTAGCAAACTAGGCAACCGGACTATAATGCTTTATCACTTTCACTTAGCCATAGGAGTTCGAAGGTGGGGCTACGATATAGCCCCTGGGGGCACCGCGCTCTCCGAATTCGGGGCGCGTATGTGCCTGGCCGTGAAACGGTCCTTCGTCAAAGCGGAGGAATTCTAGACATTTCGGTAGTCGATCGAGTGGTTGACCAGTCTCTCGCTATATCATGACAGTCAGTTTTCGGCTTTCTCTACTGAGGTGCTCGCCTGGCCGAACCGGGGCACAATCGCAGTAGTTCTCCTGGTGCCGCATTAGCCGACGATACGGAACGTAAGGCAGCAAAACACAGGAGCCGAGCAAACTCAACATTTGACCAAAGACATAATTCGGAGCTGATGCATATAAGGCCTAACTCGAGACGCCGAACACTCCCTAAGGTATTCGGTCTTTATGATAACGGGCAGAACGATGCCCTAAGCCCCTCGTGTCCAGGTATGGGTGAAAATTTCTGACGCGGCTGATGCCAAAACGCCAGCCTCCTCATCGGTTATGGTAAGAAACCGGGGGATGTGAATCAACAAGAGACAGTAAGAAAGGTTTACGCAGGGTCTTAATTTGAAAAGAATCCTTGCAACGGGTCCCTGCTGCACGTCTGCGCCTGTGTCTCCGTTGTGCTGTATCCTGGACGGGTGTAGCACGCTGTTCATCTGTAAATGAGAAGAACTTAGTTTGGAAAGATATCGTGCGAGCAATGTATTAAAATAGAGCGTGAAAAAAGAAATGAATAAAGTTGAGCTTTTATTGGTTCTCATTGTTCATGCTCACAACCCCTTGTAAAGGGGTGTGCGGCTAGGAAGCCCCTAGTTTATTTAAGCCGGACTCGCCTAGCCGTGTCCGGGGTCTTAAGCGACCTTTCAAAGAGATAATGCCGCGTGGACCGGGCATTTTAAGTGTAAGAGACGCGTAATGCGGTATTGCGTTAAAGCGGGCGAAAGCTTCACGTCCCAATAGTGCTTGATGGCTACTTTTAAATGGGGCGATATGGAAGATTAGCTTTTCGCGATGGAAGTTATCAGTTGAACCGAACACAACTTCTAGTAGTAAGGAGCCCGTGCAATTGGCGTAAGGGCCTGGCGTCACTCTTTTGAAGGAAGTGCTGCTATGGCGAATTTTGGTCGGGTTTATCCCCATCCTGCGGATTGTGTCCGGATATAGCAGGTTTAAGTCGCTACCGCCATCCATTAGGACTTGTGTAAATTGTAGTCCGTCGATTATAGGATCCAATATCAAAGCAGTCCATCCTGTGTTCCGAATGTTTCTGGAGTAATCCAGATGGTCGAAAGTAATTGGTTTTGACATCCAATCTCGGGATTCCGCTGGGGTGGACCGTGCGGCGCGTACTTTAGTAGGTGCCGCACTATTGTTCCGTATTATCACGTGAAGTGAGTTTACTGTTTTGACTTCTTGTGGGAAAGTCTTTTGTTTTCCGGCGCTCTGCTTGTGGGGTTCGTCATCGTCTTCGCTTGGTGTGTCGAGCCCCTTGTGTTCGGCGTTAAGTCGGCCGGACTGTTTGAAGACCCAACAATCTCGGTGGGTATGGTTTGCAGGCTTCCTGGGGGTACTGTGGATTTGACATATCCTGTCCAAAATTTTGTTTAGGTTGGATAGCTCGCCACTGTTGTCTTTAAGAGGTAGTGTTTTGTTGTTCGGCCGAGAGCTTTTGAATCCGGCGTTGACCGCCGTGTTCTTTGGGCCATTTATTTACTCCGGCGCTGATCCTTTGTGCGTCGTGATTTCCCATTTCCATCTCTGACCTCGGATGTACTTGGGTCGCTGGTGCTGCATCTTGCCAGCCAGCTATCTTCTCCCGCGCAAAAGCAGGTCATGAGGCTCGTTAGCGAGGCCATTGTTCTTGATTTTTCCTGGCCAAGGTGTCTGGCGAGCCATTCATCTCGGATGTTATGTTTAAAAGCTGCTAAGGCTTCGGCGTCCGGACAGTCGACTATTTGGTTCTTTTTGGTGAGGAACCTGTTCCAGAATTTGCGTGCTGACTCTCCGGGCTGTTGAGTTATGTCACTTAAGTCGTCTGCATCCGGAGGGCGGACATAAGTCCCCTGAAAATTTGCTCTGAACGCATCCTCGAGCTCTTCCCAACTTCCAATGGTATTTTCTGGGAGGCTTTTGAGCCAATGCCGAGCTGGCCCTTTGAGCTTGAGGGGTAGGTATTTTATGGCATAGAGATCATCTCCTCTTGCCATGTGTATGTGTAGGATGTAATCCTCAATCCAGACTCCGGGGTCTGTTGTTCCGTCATATGCCTCTATATTTACAGGTTTGAATCCCACTGGAAATTCATGATCTAGTACCTCATCGGTGAAACATAGTGGGTGTGCGGCGCCCCTGTATTTAGGTGTGCCGTTATCTTCGAACACTCGGCATGTTGTGTTGCTCTCTGGAGCCCTCTTTTTTGGCCCGTAAATGGACCTGACCGGGCCATCCTTTTTGCGAGGATCTTTATGTGTATCATTTGCCGGCTTGTGTGCGGCGCCGCTTGTCGTTCTTAGCCTGTCATCTGGTCGTCTATCCGGCCAGGCGGCCTCTTTTCTTTTTTATTGTGGTGGCTCTACGGCCTCCTCGTCGAATTTGGGCAACAGCTTGCGCTTCTGGTAGCTCTTTGCTTGATGACTATTGCCGTATTTGTCTGCGGTCTTGAGTACTTTGTTCCATCTCATTCTGAGTACGTCTTCCGCTGTTTTGAGCTTCCGCTTCTGCTTATTCAAACTTCTTGCAGTGGCGACGAGCCTTTTGTGAAGGCTCTTATGCTCCGGTGATACGTCCGGCGTGAGATCGTCTGGACTGTTGTTTTCGCCGGAGATGGGTTGCTTGTCCAATTCATCCTGTTCGGACGGTTGCTTGGTTGCATGTTCGTCCTCCACTGGTTCGCCCTGCTCTACGGCTGGGTCGTTATGGGTGCTGTTGTTGTCGAGGCGGGACTTTGGGCGGCGCTTGCGTCGCCGTTTTGGTTGCTTCGCCTCGTCCCGTTGTTCCTCGTTATCGCTTCCTTTTGGTGTATCCACCATGTATATGTCATGAGTTGAGGTGGCTTTCCAGTGCCCTGTAGGCACTGGTTCTTGGTCGTCTCCGGCATCGTCGTCCATACCATCGGTGTCTTCGGAGTCGAAGTCTAGCATTTCGGTTAAATCGTCGACAGTGGCTACAAAGTGGGTGGTGGGTGGGCTTTGAATTTCTTCGTCGTCCGCATCCCAACCATCCTGACCGCAATTCGGCCAGGGGTCTCCTGATAGCGAGAGATACTTTAGCGAATTCAGGATGTCGCTAAAAGGTGAGCGTTGAAAGATGTCCGCGGCGGTGAACTCCATGATCGGCGCCCAATCGGATTCGATTGGAGGGGGCGCAGGAGGTTCGGAGTCCGGCACCTCGGAGTCACGAGCGTCGCAAGGGACAAGGTCAGTATTCGACTCCATCGCCGTAGAGGTTGCAGCCCCCGAGGCGGTGTCTAGCCACCCATCCTCGATCTGCGCGGTCGGCTCCGAATTAAGGATCAGAGCGGACTCATGTGCGGCTTCCAGGGCACTGTCCGGCAGCAGAGCTAAATCATGCCCATCGAGATAGTGCGGCGCGCTCGGCTGTGGCTCGAATCCATCGGAGATCAAGTCTCCGCGGATGTCAATCATGAAGTTTAAGCTTCCAAATCTGACCTGATGGCCAGGGGCGTAGCTTTCGATCTGCTCCAGATGGCCAAGCGAATTGGCCCGCAGTGCAAGGCCGCCGAACACGAAGATCTGTCCGGGGAGAAAAGTCTCACCCTAGATTGCGTCGTTGTTGATGATCGAAGGAGCCATCAAGCCTATCGGTGACGACATAGAGGAACTCTCAATGAAAGCACTAATGTCGGTGTCAAAACTGGAGGATCTCGGGTAGGGGGTCCCAAACTGTGCGTCTAGGCGGATGGTAACAGGAGACAAGGGGCACGATGTTTTTACCCAGGTTCGGGCCCTCTTGATGGAGGTAAAACCCTACTCCTGCTTGATTAATATTGATGATATGGGTAGTACAAGAGTGGATCTACCACGAGATCAAGGAGGCTAAACCCTAGAAGCTAGCCTATGGTATGATTGTTGTTGTGATTGTTGTCCTGCGGACTAAAACCCTCCGGTTTATATAGACACCGGAGAGGGCTAGGGTTACAAAGAGTCGGTTACAATGGTAGGAGATCTACATATCCGTATTGCCAATCTTGCCTTCCACGCCAAGGAAAGTCCCATCCGGACACGGGACGAAGTCTTCAATCTTGTATCTTCATAGTCTTGGAGTCCGGCCGATGATGATAGTCCGGCTATCCGGACACCCCCTAGTCCAGGACTCCCTCACCTACTTGATTAGAATTTGCTAGAATACTCTATGTGCTTCACTTATATCTTTTGAGCTTGTTAGTTTTTGCTCTAGTGCTTCACTTATATTTTTTAGAGCACGATGGTGACTTAATTTTAAAGAAATTGCTAGTCTCTCATGCTTCACTTATATCTTTTTGAGAGTCTTTTAGAACAGCATGGTATTTGTTATGGTTACAAATTTGGTCCTAGAATGATGAGCATCAAAGTTGGGTATAATAAAAACTATCATAGAAAAGAATTGGATGCTATGATCAATATGATGCTTGATAATTGTTTTGAGATATGAAGGTAGTGATATTAAAGTCATGCTAGTTGAGGCGATTATGAAAAATACTTGTGTTAAGGGTTGTGATTCCCGTAGCATGCACGTATGGTGAACCACTTTGTGATGAAGTTGGAGCACAATTTTATTTATTGAATGTCTTCCTTATGAGTGGCGGTCGGGGACGAGCGATGGTATTTTCCTACCAATATATCTCCCTAGGAGCATGCGCGTAGTGCTTTTCTTTTTGATGACTTCTAGATTTTTGCAACAAGTACATGAGTTCTTTTGACTAATGTTGAGTCCATGGATTATACGCACCCTTTCACCCTTCCACCATTGCTAGCCTCTCTTGTGCCGTGCAACTTTCGCCGGTACCATACACCCACCATTACCTTCCTCAAAACAGCCACCATACCTACCTACTATGGCATTTCCATAGCCATTCCGAGATATATTGCCATGCAACTTTCCACCGTTCCGTTCATATGACATGCATTACTTTTGTCATATTGCTTTTTGCATGATCATGTAGTTGACATCGTATTTGTGGCAAGGCCACCTTCATAATTTTCATACATGTCGCTCTTGATTCATTGCATATCCCGGTACACCGCCGGAGGCATTCATACAGAGTCGTATCTTGTTCTAGCTTTGAGTTGTAATTCTTGAGTTGTAAATCCATAAAAGTATGGTGTTCTTCATTATTAGAGCATTGTCCTAGTGAGGAAAGGATGATGAAGACTATGATTCCCCCACAAGTCAGGATGAGACTTCGGACTTTAAAAAAAAAGAAAAAAAAAAGAAAGGCCAAAAAAAGGGAAAGGCCAAAGAAAAAAAAAAGAGAAAAGAAAAAAAAGAAAAAGAAAAAAAAGAAAAAGAAAAAGAAAAAATAAAATGAGAGAAAAAGAGAGAAGGGACATGCTACTATCTCTTTTTTCCACACTTGTGCTTCAAAGTAGCACCATGATCTTTATGATAGAGAGTCTCCTATGTTGTCACTTTCATGTACTAGTGGGAATTTTTCATTATAGAACTTGGCTTGTATATTCCAATGATGGGCTTCCTCAAAATGCCCTAGGTCTTCGTGAACAAGCGAGTTGAATGCACACCCACTTAGTTTCTTTTGTTGAGCTTTCATATATTTATAGCTCTAGTGCATCCGTTGCATGGCAATCCCTACTCACTCACATTGATATCTATTAATGGGCATCTCCATAGCCCGTTGATACACCTAGTTGATGTGAGACTATCTTCTCCTTTTTTGTCTTCTCCACAACCACCATTCTATTCCACATATAGTGCTATGTCCATGGCTCACGCTCATGTATTGCGTGAAAGTTGAAAGAGTTTGAGATTATGAAAGTATGAAACAATTGATTGGCTTGTCATCGGGGTTGTGCATGATTAAGTACTCTGTGTGATGAAGATAGAGCAACAGTCAGACTATATGATTTTGTAGGGATAACTTTCTTTGGCCATGTTATTTTGAGAAGACATGATTACTTTGATTAGTATGCTTGAAGTATCACCATTTTCATGTTAATATGAACTTTTATTTTGTATCATTTGGATCTGAACATTCATGCCACAATAAAGAAAATTACATTGAGGATTATGCTAGTTGCATTCCACATCAAAAATTCTGTTTTTATCATTTACCTACTCGAGGATGAGCATGAATTAAGCTTGGGGATGCTTGATACGTCTTTAACGTATCTATAATTTTTGATTGTTCCATGCTATTATATTACCCCTTTTGTATGTTTATAGGCTTTATTTTACAGATTTATATCATTTTTGGGACTAACCTACTAAACGGAGGCCTAGCCCGTATTGCTGTTTTTTTTGCCTATTTCAGTATTTCGAAGAAAAGGAATATCAAACCGAGTCCAAATGGAATGAAACCTTCGGGAGCTTGCTTTTTGGAACGAACATGATCCAGAGGACTTGGAGTGCAAGTCAAGAAGCAGCAGAGGCGGCCACGAGAGGGTAGGGCGCCCCCCCATAGGGCGTTCCCCCTGTCTCATGGGCCCCTCGGGCGGCCACCGACGTACTTCTTCCTCCTATATAAGCCTACGTACCCCGAAAACATCCAGGGAGCCACCGAAACACAATTTCCACCGCCGTAACCTTTTGTATATGCGAGATCCCATCTTGGAGCCTTCGCCGGCGCTCTGCCGGAGGGGGAATCGACCATGGAGGGCTTGTACATCAACACCATAGCCCCTCCGATGAGTTGTGAGTAGTTTACCATAGACCTTCGGGTCCATAGTTATTAGCTAGATGGCTTCTTCTCTCTTTTTGGATCTCAATACAATGTTCTCCCCCTCTCTTGTGGAGATCTATTCGATGTAAACTCTTTTTGCGGTGTGTTTGTCGAGATCTGATGAATTGTGGGTTTATGATCAAGTTTATCTATGAATAATATTTGAATCTTCTCTGAATTCTTTTATGTATGATTGAGTTATCTTTGCAAGTCTCTTCGAATTATCCGTTTGGTTTGGCCTACTAGATTGATCTTTCTTGCCATGGGAGAAGTGCTTAGCTTTGGGTTCAATCTTGCGGTGTCCTTACCCAGTGATAGCAGGGGTTGCAAGGCACGTATTGTATTGTTGCCATCAAGGATAAAAAGATGGGGTTTATATCATATTGCATGAGTTTATCCCTCTACATCATGTCATCTTGCTTAAAGTGTTACTCTGTTCTTATGAACTTATTACTCTAGATGCAGGCAGGAGTCGGTCGATGTGTGGAGTAATAGTAGTAGATGCAGGCAGGAGTCGGTCTACTTGTCACGGACGTGATGCCTATATACATGATCATGCCTAGATAATCTCATAACTATTCGCTTTTCTATCAATTGCTCGACAGTAATTTGTTCACCCACTGTAATACTTATGCTATCTTGAGAGAAGCCACTAGTGAAACCTATGGCCCCCGGGTCTATCTCTTGTCATATTTGCTTCCAGTCTACTTTTATTTGCATCTTTACTTTTTGCATCCATATTATAAAATACTAAAAATATATTTATCTTATCATACTATCTCTATTAGATCTCACTTTCGCAAGTGGCCGTGAAGGGATTGATAACCCCTTTATTGCATTGGTTGCGAGTTCTTTGTTTGTTTGTGTAGGTGCGTGGGACTTTTGAGGAGCCTCCTACTGGATTGATACCTTGGTTCTCAAAAACTGAGGGAAATACTTACGCTACTATTGCTGCATCACCCTTTCCTCTTCAAGGAAAACCAACGCAAGCTCAAGACGTAGCACGGCTTACCTCCTGGATGGAGAAGGGCCCAAATTGGTCCTCATCGGATGAGCTGATTGCGCTACAAATGCGCATCCAAAGCATGGTGGACAAAAACATCAAGCTCGTCGATGTGATTCAGGTAATGTTAGTTCGTCGAATCCTCCCCTGCCAAAGCCGAACTTCCCGTTTATGGGAATTCGATCCAGGGAAGCACCAAACCCTGGCGGGGCTCTTCGGAACCACTCAGTAAGATGCCTAGAAGTTGCTCATCAAGGGCGACGAGAAGCCGCCGGCCATAGACTCGGATCGTGGGCACGATCTTCCCCATCCCTCGAATGCGGTAACTCCTTCAAGTCTCAAAAGTGTACCCTCTACTTGCTTGTTCAAGGAGGGTAACTAAACTTTACTGATTTGTTCTTTCAGGTATGGACAGAGAGAGCGGAGAGATTCGAAGTTCGGCTCCGCTGCCCGAAGAACCAGTCATCCCGCTCCTGGCGAAGATGCTGGTCCTAGCGCCCTATCAGCCGCCGAAGAAAAAGGCAAGAAGAAGGCAAAGGGGGGCCAGGGCAGCCCCTACCGTAAGGGTGCTTCGGACGTGATGTCTGAAGACAAGACTCACTCCTTTGCTGCCGAAGATGATGACGAGGAGGAGGAGGAAAGCAACCCTCCCCCTGATGGGGGTGGGGGGGAGGAAGAAGAGGGCGGCCTCCACAAATCTGGAGGCGGAGGCGGCCAAGAAGGGGAAAGGCTCCCTCGCGGATAACACCGCGTGGGACGTCGATAGCAGTCCGGAGCGACGCCTCCGAGAAAAGCCCCTGGCCGCATCGTAAGTATTGATAAACTCGTATTCCTATATCCAACCTCTCCTCTTCATTATATTAACATGGTTAGTTATGCTATTGTGGTCCGGCCCACGATAGCTCCCTGTGAACCTCGTTGGTAGGTTTGCTGGATTCAAAGGCGATGACCAGCAAGTCACTGCCGGCTGCTCACTCTCCCCCGGCCAAGGGCGACACCGAGGTGTCGTCCCGAAGGACCCTTCCTGGCTAGGGAGAGGTTCAGGAGGTTGCCAGGGCGGCGCCAGAGGGTGAGACCTCGGCCGCCGGACACATGGGGGAACAGATCCCCATGGGGACTGATGATGGGGGCCAGGTTCAATTCGTCCCCCAACCGAATACAACTCTGGAGGCCCACAAGGCTCCGGAATCCGGCAAACAGCCTTCCTCGAAAGAAGGAGGCGTGCCCATCCCGCCGGTGTCTTCTGTCCAACCAGAGGCACCGGACAATCTGCTGGAAGCGCTAGGAGGCGCTTCCATTGTGGATGAACACCGTATCCTTATGGGTATGGTGATTGAGAAGGTTCAGTCCATCAAAAGCGGACTGACCGAAGCCTGCAGCGGCCTGCTGACAGGTTTTGAGGTAAGCGATGCAAAAGAGAAAAATCCCAATATAGACAGTAGCCCCTGAGACACTGTCCGGTGTTCGGAAAGAAACGCTGGACAAATGATCAATTAATTTTCGCAGGAAACGAACTAAATGTGTCTTTGTACGAATATGCGGGCGTCATTGTTGGCCGCGACCTCACAGATTGCCGAAGTCTCCGGACTGAAGTAGAAGCTGGAGCGGGCTGAGGGCGAGCTTAGCCATAGGAGTTTGACAATAAAAATATAGGCGCAACCCCTAGTATCCGAACTAGGATGCTGTAAACACCTGATCGGGTAAGTACCGATCCCTCACGTAATGCGGAGAAAATCTCCAATGATTTGAGACCTACGAAGAGCTGACCGGCTCTCGCCGCATCATGACAGTCAGTTTTCGGCTTTCTCTACTGAGGTGCTCCATCGGGTAAACCAGGGCACAATCGCAGTAGTTCTCCCTTTACTACCTTAGCCGATATAGCGGAACATAAGGTAGCAAGCACAGGAGCCGGGCAACCCAACTATTGACCAAAGACATGATTCGGAGCCAATGCATATAATGCTAAATTCGGGGTGCCGAACTGTACTGTAAAAAAGTGTTCGGACTTTGTTGCCGTAGTGCGGGTGCTATGAAGCCCCTCGCAAATGGAAGCGTACCAAAGTGTACGGGTGCTACTTGATAAGGTTATTAACATAAAATAAAGGAAAACACAAAAGGAGCAAAGGCAATGAGCTAGGCCTGCAGAATTTGGGTCGCGAACTGTTTTCATTGCAATTTTATTAATACCTCAAAGCGCATTGATATAAATAGTGCGATAAACAACGGGCCATTTGACATGCCGCGACCAAGGGAGAGCTGCGTGTGGGTCCTGAAAACAGGTAGAGTGATCGTTAAAGAAAACACCTAGAAATTCCCCTGTATGCTTGTGCTTCTTGTCATCTCGGTGTGTTTATCCTTTGACAGGACCGGTGATCAGGCCATCAGGGAAAGCCTGTAGAAAAGAGACGTGAAAAGGGGAAAGAGAAACAGTGAAAGTATGTATGTCGGGGAGCGGTCGAGCCGTATTGCGGATCACAAGTTAGTTATACCTCCGTCTATGCCCATGGTATTTTGAGTGTGTAGTTATGTATGCGCGGTACAAATGTCGCCATTTCAGTGGGACTGGGACGGAGGACAAATTTCTAGTCGAGCTCTTGACGAGCCGAGCTGTCCTGATGCAAAATAGTCCGGACCCTCTTGACAGTGTCCAGGAGCTTGGCCGCCGAATTAAGGTTCTGCTTGAAAAGGCCACTCTGTACTTCTGCTGCTAAGGTAGTAGTGTGTTCCTCGGTACAGAGGGAACATTCTGTGTTTCCATTAACTATTATGACGCCGCTTGGCCCAGGCATCTTGAGCTTGAGGTAAGCATAATGAGGCACCATGTTGAATCGAGCAAATGCGGTTCGTCCGAGCAGTGTGTGATAGCAGCTGTGAAAAGGGACGATATCAAAGATTAACTCTTCTCTTTGGAATTTGTCCGGAGATCCGAAGACGACCTCTAGCATAATTGAGCCCATACAGCGAGCCTCCACACCTGGTATGACTCCTTTAAAGGTGGTCTTTGTGGGCTTGACCCATGATGGGTCAATGCCAATTTTGCGCATTGTATCTTGATAGAGCAGATTGAGGCTGCTGCCACCGTATGAGGACTCGCGTCAGGTGGAATCCATCAATGATTGGGTTGAGGACCAGTGCGGCTGAACCGCCATGACGGATACTGGTCGGATGATCCCGGCGATCAAAGGTGATCGGGCATGACGACCATGGATTGAATTTTGGGGCGGCTGGCTCTATCGCATAGACGTCCCTTAGCGCGCGCTTGCGCTCCCTCTTAGGGATGTGTGTGGCATATACCATGTTCACTGTTTTGACCTGAGGGGGAAACTTCTTTTGTCCCCCTGTGTTTAGTTTTCGGGGCTCCTCATCATCGTCTTTGCTTTGCGATCCCTTTTCCTTATTCTCTGCATTTAACTTGTCGGCCTGTTTAAAAACCCAACAATCTCTGCTGGTATGATTGGCATGTTTGTCCCAGGTGCCGTGGATTTGGCCAGATGATCAAGTATGCGGTCCAAGCTAGATGGTCCCTGATTGTTCCTTTTACATGGCTTCTTCCACTGTCCGGACTTGGAGCCACTGAATCCGGCGTTGATTGTCGTGTCATCGGTGTTGTCGCTATTGCTTCGACGTTTGTGTCTATTGTGTCGGAGCTTGCCGTTGCTATTTTTGCCCTCGGAGGTGCCTATTTCACTTGCTGTGTTTTTGCTATGGGCCAGCCAACTATCCTCACCCGCACTGAAGCGGGTCATGAGTACCGTGAGGGCTGCCATGGATTTCGGCTTTTCCTGGCCGAGGTGGCGGGCGAGCCATTCGTCACGGATGCTATGTTTAAAGGCCACTAGGGCTTCAGCATCCGGATAGTCAACGATCTAGTTCTTTTTAGTTAGGAACCTAGTCCAGAATTTCCTGGCTGACTCTCCAAGCTGTTGGACTATGTGACTTAACTCATCTGCATCTGGTGGCCGCACATATGTACCTTGGAAGTTTCAAGGAAAGCTTCTTCCAAGTGCTCCCAGCTGCCAATAGAATTTTCAGGCAGACTGTTTAGCCAGTGCCGAGCTGGCCCTTTGAGTTTTAGTGGGAGGTATTTGATGGCGTGAAGATCATCCCCGCGGGCCATGTGGATGTGAGAATAAAATTCTCGATCCATACCGCGGGATCGGTTGTTCCATCGTATGATTCGATGTTTACAGGTTTGAATCCTTTTGGGAATTCATGATCCATTACTTTGTCAGTGAAGCAAAGAGGGTGTGAGGCGCCTCTATATCGGGCCGCATCGCGACGTAGCTCCGATGGAGTCCGTCTGCAGTTTTCGGCCCGGGCGTGACTAGGTTTGTCCCGTCCGCATAGATAGCCGTCCTTGCGTGTCAGGGCACGTCCTCGCGATCCGTAGATCGATCTTGTATATCCTGCTCTACTGTCCAGGTCTTGAAGAAGGTCATATGTATAACCTCGAGCTATCTTATCCCTACCTTTACGGCGAGGTGGGACAGTCTGGTTTTCGACTCGAGTTGCCGTTTTATCCCGACCGCGCGGTGGTCGGTCAACCGCATTGCACGATGCTGGTGCGGGCTCTGGCGCCTCGTCATCGAACTGAGGTAGCAATTTGCGCTTCGGGTAACTTTTGGCTAGGCATTTAAGGCTGTATTCCTCGGTTGCCAGGACATCGGTCCATCTGTCATTGAGCAGGTCTTGATCAGCTTGAAGCTGCTGCTGCTTCTTTTCCAGGCTTCTCGTAGTGGCTATTAGCTGAAGCTTAAAGCTCTCCTGTTCGAGAGGTTCCTCAGGCACGATGAAATCTTTGTTGCCGAGGCTCACCTCCTCCTCGGAGAGCGGATGATAACTACTGTCCTCCGAGTATTCTTCTATGGCCTGTTCATCAGGGCTAACTTGCCCATCTTCCCAATTCTCTTGTTCAGCAGTTTGTTCGTCGGGGTCTTCTCTGTCTTCGGCACCATCCGGAGTGTTATCGTCTCCTGTGCTGGTGTTGCTGTCCTTGCTGCGGTGCGATTTAGAGCGGCGCTGCTGACGATGGTGCTTTGATTGTGTCTTATGAGGGTCATCCTTCACTGGGTTCTCCTTGTCGCCGCTATTATCTTTTGGTGTATCTAATGAAGTCATGTACCTAGTGTAGGGTCACGGACATGTCCAAAGTACCCTCCCCGAGGACATCTTCAAAAGAAGCTGCCTTCCAGTCGACCAAGAGGGAATCCACTCAACAGACTCAAAGGCACTCGACCATGAAGACTCACTCGACCACCAGGAGATCAAGAGCCACTCTGTATTCAAACGGTCTGTAATTAAGTAGTCTTTATGGCCATGATGACACTTTATGTAGGACGTTACCAGTAACGCCAATCCTTTATGTACTTTAAACCCTGCATAACTGAGGGCCGGAGGGGTCTGGCAGACACTATATAAGCCACCCCCCTCCTCAGTGTCAAGGGTTCGCACCCCTGTAACTCATACGCATATAATCCAGTCGACCGCCTCCGGGCTCCGAGACGTAGGGCTGTTACTTCCTCTGAGAAGGGCCTGAACTCGTAAATCCCTTGCATACACAACTACTCCATAGCTAAGGTCTTGCCTCTCCATACCTACCCCCATTCTACTGTCAGACTTAGAACCACGACAGTTGGCGCCCACGGTGGGGCCGGTGTCTTAGCGATTTTTGGAGAAGTTGCAATTGTTCCAATTGCCTTCATCATGGTTTCTGGCGGAGTTCTGGTCGAGGGCCACGAGATCCGTCTCGGCACGCTCACTTTCATCGCCGACGACTCCGCTTGGCTCCAGGAGGCCCCACTCGACATCGACGCGCTCCCCGTCCGCGGTGCGACGCATTTTCGGGCGTGTGTCCGCGGTGTCCTGCTGCGGCAACCGTCGACTCCGTATCGGTCGACTCCTGTGTCGTCCTCCCTCCCTATCTCCCGCCAGCGCAAGCGCTCTGGTCGGTCGAGGCTTCAGCGGTGGGTGAGACACGTGGTGGCTCGCCAATCGGCCACCACCCAAGTCGCGGCAATTGAGCCCGACGAATCTCTCTACGGCCTGTTCGATCTGTCGACTGGCTCCGTAGAGACTGCATCTGAGTGCGACAGCAATGATCCGGTGGCGGAGGTTCTGATGGTCAATGGGCCTCGTAGCCCTCCCGGCTTCCCTCGCACCGACGGGATAGACGGCAGAGGCGACCCCACTCAGGCCCACGAGGAATATCAACCCGAGCCGCTCACTTCTCTCCAGAGGGAGGATCTTCGTCGCCGGAACGTGGATGCCCTGCATACCCCCATCGCAGGAGAAACTCCCGAGGCTCGCGCCTTGGAGGAGGCACGTTTGGCCAACTTGGCTGAACGCACTCGACTGGAGAACCTCCAGCGAGCACTCGACGAACGCGCGCGGCTACGAGTACCCAACTCCAGTCGACGTCAACTCTTTCCGCAACCAACTCAGGTATATCGAACCCCGATTCAGAATCTAGCAGCTGCAGCCCGTATAGCAGAGTCAATTCAACCCTCTCAGTCGGAGGCTGGCAGAGGCTTGATGCAGATCAGGGATTTGCTCCGAGCAGCAGGAGATCAGAATTCAGCTATGTCATAGTCATGCAACAGGATTCACAGTCGATCCATCGCTGCGAATACAATTCAATCGGCTCATAGCCCAAGATCGCCTCCGTGGCGTGAGGGACGTGAAGGTCGACGTGACCAATATGATAACCGATTCGATCATGATGATCAGCGTCGAGTGCCCACTCCTCCCCCAAGGGGTGGGTCTTACTCTCATCGACAGTAAGATGATAGGCACCAGCACAGTGCTGGGCGACGAGTTTCGGTCGATCCTAGGGAACCAGGCTTTGACGCGAGATCCATCATCGTGCAAGGTTTGGTCGATCAGAACAGAGCTCATCGAGGTGGCCATGACAGAGATGCGTCCACTAGCAGCCGAGTCCATGTTTCAGGTCCAGAATGTTTTAGTAGAGCCATCAGAGCCGCAGTGATACCCCCCAACTTCAGGTTGGCGACTGGGGTAAGTAAGTTCACCGGTGAGTCCAAGCCTGAAACCTGGCTTGAAGACTACCGAGTGGTGGTACAGATTGGCGGTGGTAATGATGAGGTGGCCATGAAGAACTTACCACTCATGCTGGAGGGTTTGGCCAGGGCGTGGTTGAATCAGTTAGCTCCTAGCAGCATTTAGACTTGGGAATATCTTTCCCGAGTGTTCGTCAGAACATTCGAGGGAACTTGCAAGCGACCAGCCGGATTGACAGAGCTGCAAGTCTGCGTGCAAAATTCGAATGAAACCCTGAGAGATTACATACAGAGATGGATCACTTTGCATCATACGGTGGAGAACCTGTCTGATCATCAGGCAGTCTGCGCTTTCAAGGATGGCGTTAAGAACAGAGAATTAAGTTTGAAGTTTGGTCGGACCGGAGATATGACCCTGAGTCGAATGATGGAAATCTCCACCAAGTATGCCAATGGTGAAGAAGAGGATCGACTCCGGAGTGGAAGTACAAGCCGAGTCAGTCGGAAAAAGGAAACTCCAGTCGGAAGCAGAAGCGGAAAGCCAAGCCAGCGGCTTCTGGAGAGCCTCTGGCCGTGACTCAGGGCAAATTCAAAGGGAAGCCCAAAGGATCCTGGAACCCCAAGAAGGTGAATGATAAGGAAGGAAATGACGTGATGGATCTGCCATGTCACGTCCACATGAAGAAAGACGAAGAGGGTAACTTCATCTACCCGAAACATACCACTCACTAGTGTCGGCTCTTAATCCATCAGTTTCAAGGAAAACAACCCAAGGACAAGGAAAAGGAGTCGGACAAGGCTGAGGACAAGGAGGACAGTGATGGAGGATATCCTCATGTCAATTCCACCCTGATGATTTTTGCTAATGTGGAGAGCAAAAGTCGATTGAAAGTTATCAACCATGAGGTAAATATGGTCGCCCCGGCGACACCAAGCTATCTGAGATGGTCTCAAACTCCCATTACGTTCGACCAGTCCGATCATCCGACTCACATAGCCACCCCTGGGAGGCAAGCTTTGGTGGTCGACCCAGTCGTCGAAGGCACTCGACTGACAAAAGTGCTCATGGATGGTGGTAGTGGACTGAATATATTGTATGCGGAGACGCTAAAGGGAATGTGCATTCCGATGTCCAGACTCAGCTCCAGCAACATGAGTTTTCATGGAGTCATTCCTGGAAAGAAGGCTGAGTCACTCGGCCAAATAGCTTTAGATGTGGTGTTCGGCGACTCGAAGCATTTTCGCAAAGAGAAGCTGACATTTGAAGTCGTGGATTTCCAGAGCGCTTACCATGCTATTTTGGGGAGACCAGCTTATGCACGGTTCATGGCTCGACCATGTTACGTGTACCTCAAATTAAAGATGCCTGGCCCCAAAGGCGTGATCACTATCACTGGCAACCGGAAGAAGGCAGAAGAGTGTTTTTAGAAAGGCTCGAAGATTGCGGATGCGCAGATAACAGTGGTAGAGCTGGAGGGATACAAGAAAAATGCAGATCCGAGTGATTTGTTGCAGGCCAAGAAGCCCGCCACAGAGTCAGCGTTCCAGTCGTCTGGTGAGACGAAGCCCATTCGTATTCACCCGACCGACCCCAGCGCAGCTCCGACCCATATTTCCACAACACTCGACTCTAAATAGGAAGAAGCGCTCATCCAGTTCCTCCATGAGAACTGGGACATCTTTGCATGGAAGCCTGCTGACATGCCGGGTGTTCCCAGGGGGCTGGCGGAGCATCACCTTAGAGTCGACTCAAAAGCAAAACCTGTCAAAGAACATCTTCGACGGTCCGCTGTTCAGAAGAGAAAAGCCATTGGCGAGGAGGTGGCTCAACTCCTGGCAGCAGAGTTTATCCGAGAGATATACCACTCCAAGTGGCTCGCCAATGTCGTCATGGTCCCCAAGAAGGACAAGTCACTTCGCATGTGCATCGATTTCAAACATATCAATCGGGCCTGCCCGAAAGATCATTTTCCTCTCCCTCGCATCGACCAAATTGTCGACTCGACTGCGGGATGCGAGAGATTGTCTTTTTTAGACGCCTATTCCGGGTACCATCAGATCCGTCTGTATGGACCCGATGAGATCAAAACAGCTTTCATCACTCCATTCGGGTGCTTCTGCTATGTCACCATGCCATTCGGTCTCAAGAATGCCGGAGCCACGTTCATGAGGATGATTCAAAAGTGTTTACTCACTCAAATCAGTCGGAATGTGGAAGCATACATGGATGATATCGTAGTCAAGTCACGAAAGGGTTCAGACCTATTGACTGACCTCGCCGAAACATTTGCCAATCTCCGGAGGTATGATATCAAGCTTAATCCATCAAAGTGCACATTCGGAGTTCCTCGTGGAAAGTTACTCGGTTTTCTCGTTTCCGAACGAGGAATCGACGCTAACCCAGAAAAAGTTGGCACCATACTCCGAATGAAACGCCCTGTGCGTGTGCATGATGTCCAGAAGCTTACTGGATGCTGGGCCGCGTTAAGGTGATTCATCTCTCGCCTCGGTGAAAAGGCATTGCCTCTTTACCGACTGATGAAGAAGGCAGACAAGTTCGAGTGGACTCCAGAAGCTGATGCAGCGTTTGCCAAGCTAAAAGCTCTGCTCTCCACCCAGCTGGTGCTTGCCGCTCCAATCAGCAAAGAGCATCTGTTGCTTTACATTGCAGCCACAGGACAAGTCATCAGTACAGTACTTACGGTCGAGCGGGAAGAAGAAGGGAAAGCCTTCAAAGTTCAGCGCCCAGTGTATTATCTCTCTGAAGTTTTGACTCCATCGAAGCAAAGATATCCTCATTATCAGAAGCTTGTGTATGGAATATACATGACCACGAAGAAGGTTGCTCATTACTTCTCTGATCATTCCATTATAGTCGTCAGCGACGCCCCACTGTCAGAGATTCTGCACAATAGAGATGCAACTAGTCGAGTGGCTAAATGGGCGATTGAACTCCTTCCCCTTGATATCAAGTTTGAGGCAAAGAAAGCCATTAAGTCCCAAGCAATAGCAGATTTCCTTGCCGAGTGGATTGAACAGCAGCAGCCGACTCAAGTTCACTCGGAGCATTGGACCATGTTCTTTGATGGCTCTAAGATGCTAAATGGTTCCGGTGCTGGGGTAGTTTTGGTTTCCCCCCGAGGAGATAAGCTCAGATATGTGCTCCAGATCCACTTTGATTCCTCCAATAATGAAGCAGAATATGAAGCACTTTTGTATGGGTTGCGCATGGCCATTTCACTCGGCGTCCGTCGCCTTATGGTTTATGGCGACTCAGATCTGGTGGTCAATCGGGTGATGAAGGAGTGGGACGTTAGAAGCCCAGCCATGACTGGATACTGCAATGCAGTGAGGAAGCTTGAAAAGAAATTCGAAGGGTTAGAGCTCCACCATATACCCTGACTGAAGAATCAAGCGGCTGATGACTTAGCGAAGATAGGTTTCAAGAGAGAAGCGATTCCCAGTGATGTGTTCTTGGAGCATATCCATACTCCATCAGTCATAGAAGATCCTTTTACCGAAGAAGCTCCGCAGCCCAAGAGTATCACAGATCCAACTGAGGTTGAAGTTCCAGCAGTGGTCGACCTGATCATGGAAGCATTAGTGATCATGAAAGTGCGTTATATCGACTAGAGGGGGGGGGGTGAATAGGCGATTTTTATGAATTCTTCACTGAGGAATTTGCTGGTGAGGAAATTCCTTAGCGAAGAACTACTTGCAGCGGAATAAGTACTCAGAACTAAGCATAACAGAATACAAGCATGGTCATCATGATGAAATGAAGACTAGCACAGAGTACAGAAAGCGTAATCACAGGATAACACAAGATGAAGACAAACAGACTGAAGAAATTGAACTGAGGAATTTGAGAAAGTCTTCAGTCAAAGTCTTCAAGCACAGATATGAACAAACAATCAACACAGTAATGAGGAAATGAAAGGGTTGAGGAAATAGAACCAGTTAGTTGGTGAAGACAATGATTTGGTAAACCAGTTCCAACTGCTGTCTCAGTTGTACGTCTGGTTGGAGCGGCTGAGTATTTAAACTCGAGGACACGCAGTCCCGGACACCCAGTCACTGAGCCGCAACTCAGGACACCCAGTCCTCACCGTATTCTCCTTGAACTAAGACCACGCAGGCCTCGTCCAATCACTCGTGGTAAGTCTTCAGGTGACTTCCAAACCTTCACAGACTTGGTCACTCGGCGATCCACAATTCCTCTTGGATGCTCTAGACCTTGACGCCTAACCGTCTGGAAGAAGCACAGTCTTCAAAGGTAACAAGCGTCGGATCCACGCAGGATCAATTTCTTCAGTGATGCTCAATCACTTTGGGTTTGTGGGGGTTTGGTTTTGGGATTTTCCTCACTTGATGATTTTCGCTCAAAGTCCTCGGAGGATGGGTTGCTCTCAAATGACAAGTGTCAAGTTCTCTCGGAGCAGCCAACCAACTAGTGGTTGTAGGGGGCGGCTATTTATAGCCTAGGGAGCAGCCCGACATGATAAGACATAAATGCCCTTCAATGATATGACCGTTAGGTGGATAAGATATTTTGGGACAGCCGGCGCGCAGCACAGCAACGGTCGGAAATTTGACTCTCAAATTCCTCAGGGCTATCATGTTCCTCACTGTGTAGGCAATTCGCACTGGCGAATTCCTAACTCCTCAGTCAGAGCAAAGTCCTCAGTGACCAGAAGAACTGCGTCTCTGTCACTGAAGAAATTGACTGAACTGTATGAGATTTCCAATGGCTTCACTCGAAGGGATTGGTAGGTGTAGGATTTTGAGTTGAGCATCACATGGAAATTTTTCCTTAGTATTTCCTCGACCCCCTTTAACAGTACGGTGTTTCCTATGACTCAAGAAAGAGAAAATGAAACTACGAAAACAAAAGTCTTCACGCTTCATGTTCCTCAAATGAATATCAAGTCTTCAAGGTCACACCAATTTCTTCACTTTCAAAGTCTTCAGAAAGTCTTCAGAATATCAAAGTCTTCAGTCGAAGAACTTCATTTTTAGGGGCCGACTTTCTATGTAAATATCAAACTCCTCATAGACTTATAGACCTGTGTACACTCACAAACGCATCAGTCCCTTAACCTATAAGTCTTCAATACACCAAAATCACTAAGGGGCACTAGATGCACTTACAATCTCCCCCTTTTTGGTGATTGATGACACATAGGTTAAGTTTTCAACGGGGATAAACATATGAAGTGTAAATGCTGATATTGAGGAATTTGATTGCAAGATATAGAAGAACTCCCCCTGAAGATGTGCCCAGTGAGGAATTTGCTTTTGAGGCAATGCACATTTGAAGAGTTGAATCATGGAGATCCCCCCCTATATATTGTAATTCATACACGCATTTGATATATAATATGAAGAATTTGAAATGCATGATGAAATATGGTGCCTAATGAGATTCAGCATGCATGCAATAATATTAACGAGGAATAAGCATGCAGAATAGCACATCAAAAGTATCAGAGCACACTGCATCAAAAGTATCAGAGCACCATGCAAAAGTATCAGAGCACCATCGGGTTTAAGATTACAACTCGATCCAATAAAAGTTTCGGAAGAACGAGAGTTGTAACTTAAAAAACACCCTTAGTATAGACCCGCTTGAAGACTAACTCAGATTTCTCCCCCTTTGTCATCAAATGACCAAAAGGATTGAAACTGAGGACTAACGCCCCTGAAGAATTTCAAGTTGATGGAGGAGCGCCAGTGTTGTCGGGGTTGTTTGTTGTAGCAGGGCCTGCCGCAGTGTCGTCCAAATCTTCATACTCATCAGTGTCACGTGATGAAGAATAAGAGCTGGCCACCAGTGGAGGAACTTTGACCCTCTTGAATTTCTTCGGAGGAGGTGCAGACCAGTCAAATTCTTCCTTGAGACCCATAGTCTTCAGTTCTTCAGCGCTATAAACATGAGTGAGAACAGCCCAGGTGCGGTTGAGGGTTTCATGAAGGTAGTAGTGGTTCTTCTTCACTGCATTATGTGTTGAGGTCATGTTGTGAAGAATTGCACCAAACTGACGCTTTACCCATTTGTGATTGCGATCAACCTTCTGATGAAGACTGAGGAGTAACTCACGATCAGTCATCACCCTGGGTGCTGTGGCTTGAGGATTTTGCTTGGCTGAGGTATTTGCGGCAGTGTCATGTGTGGCAGAGTCGTCATTGGTAGAGTAAGATGTAGCCAGACGAAATTGACCATCCAATGGACGAGTGCCTTCATCGATCACAGCAGCTGCCTTGCCTTTATCATCAGATGATGAAACTGGTCCGTTTGAGGACTTCAATGGGAGGCAAGTAGCTACCATGGTTCAGAGTGTCAGCTTTGTAATTCAGTGAAGATCTTGCCCTTATGAATCTCATAATCCAAGGCGCATAGGGCTTCAGCTCGAATGGTGACATAGCAACATTTGCCAGAGTCCTCATGAAGAAATCATGGAAGTTGACGGGAACGCCATGAATGATGTTGAAAAGCATGTTCTTCATGATGCCAACGACATCTTCATCATTTGAGTCGTGGCCTTTGATAGGACTCATTGTCTTCGTCAGAATGCGATAGACAGTCCGAGGCACATAGAGCAATTCCTTGACGAGGAATTTGGTTCGTGGGGCCTGCCCTGGCTTCAAAGGCTTCATGAGCACTTGCATATAGTGATTTGTCAGTTCAGGGTCATTGTAGATGCAACGTGCACTGTCATGGGGAGGATCAAGAGGAAGGACACGGAGCAATTCAGTTTCCGGTGCCTTGTAGTGAGTGTTTTCAGTCATCCAATCCAACACCCATGAATTGACATCTTCAGCGTCTCCAGTGATATGCAGTGTGGCGTAGAACTGAAGAATGAGTTCTTCATTCCAATCACAGATGTCAGTGCAGAAATTGAGTAATCCTGCATCGTGAAGAACACTGAGGACTGGCTCGAAGCATGGCAGAGATTCCATATCCACGTGAGGAATATGTTCATGATCGAAGATTTTGTCCTTGTCAAACAGCACTGAGGAATAGAAGTTGGCTTGACTAGCAGTCCAGAAACGCCTCTTCCTTATGCGAGCAGAGTCATATGGGTTGTAGTCAGTGAAGAACACATGCTCGGAAAAGAAGTCTTCAGCCTTGAACTTCTGTTTGCTTGAGAACGGATTCTTCGGCTTTGGCAGAGGGGTGTCAGTGATTTGCAGTACCACCTCAGGAATCGCGAGCTCAAGTTCTTTAGGCTGAGGAATTTCTGGTTCCTCTTCTTATGCAACCTGTGGATCAGCAGCAGCAGGTTCTTCAGCACTAGCGGCTGGAATATCTTCATGAACAGAGGGAGTGGGTTGAGTTTCTTCAGAGCCCATTGAACTGTTGTTGCCGGGGACTGAGGAATCTGTTGGATAGGTGTGAATGGAGGAGTATTGGGATGCTGACTTTCCCAAAAGTCATCATTCATCACAGGTGTGGTGCATCCAATATCCACATCTTCATCTTCAATTTCCTCAACACCAGCCTCTTCAGCTGTGAACTCAGGCATAGGTGAGGAAATGACTGTCGTTGAAGGGATTGCGTCCACTTCAATTTCTTCATCAATCTGCTCTGACGAAGCAGCAGAATGATTTTCTTCATCAGATCCGCTTGGGATCTTATAGTCTTCTCCAAAAGGAACAATTTCCTTTGATGACATGGAGGAAATTGGAACACATCAATTGGATTTTCAAGTGAGCTGGTCATTGGCTTCATTTTCTTCTCAGCCGAAGAATTTGACGCAGCTGATGCCTTCCTTTTCTTCACTGCAGCTCGCTCTGCAGCCTTGGTCTTCTTCACCTCATAGGCAGAAGGAAGAATTGGAGTTGGTGTAGGCGCGGGAGGAGCTGAGGAATTTGGTTGATTTTCTTCAGGCGCAACTGATGCAGTTGCCCTGATCTCTTCAGTTTCTTCAGGCGCACCACTAGTGGATGCCCTGGCAATTTCTTCAGCGGCTGGAATGGAGTCATCAGCCCTGGAACTTACATTTTCTTCAGCAGGCTGAAAGTCATCAGCGGTGCTGGCATGTTCTTCAGCAGGCTGAGCAGAGTCTGCAGCCTGAAGATTTTCTTGTTGCGATGGGGCTGCAACATTGTGATTTTCTTCGTCAGATTGACGAATCTCACTTTGGCTCCTTGCCAATCAGCATAGTATGCATCAAAGTCTTTGCTGAGGGCTTGAATTTCAGACTGAGCCTTGAGAAGTTCCTCAGGTGTCATTCTGACAACATTTTTCTTCAGGAGCTTCTCCTTTCTGTATTGAGCTTTCTTTATCTCTCTTGCCTTCTCAAATTTCCATTTCTCTTGAGTGATGAAATGGGTCAGCATGTGACTTTGACCAGGAGTCAGAGGAAGATCAGGCATGGGGGTGTTTGGATCCTTGTGCCAGAGGTCAATGTAGTCGAGGATTTTCCTCGGATCCAAAAGCAGTGGCACAGATGTGCCTTTGGCTCTAGCGGCCTTCACTTGTCTGTCTCTGATGATTTCTGCAAGTTCATCATCAGAAGCTTCATCATCAGAGGGCACTTGGAATGCAACCTGTTTCTTCCTTGGACTTGGCCGAGGACCGCATCCAGCTGTTGCTTTAGTCTTCAACAGTGTGGGGCCTGATGAGGACATTGGTGCAGCTGAGGAACTTGCTGAGACACCAGAGGCAATTGAAAAACCAGTAGTCCTTTGACATGTAGCCAGATGCACAGGAGCTGAGGGCTTAGAAGGAGCAGTAGCAGTCTGAGGAATTTGCCGTGAGGGCATAGCTGAGGAACTTGGCCGTGAGGGCGCTGTTGGTGAAGCACTTGGCTTGCGAGCAGGCTTCTTTGGCATTGATTTCCTCGGTCTGACCGAGGCCTCAGTAGCAACAGCAGTGGCAGAATCCTCATTGAATTTCCTCACTGCCTCCTTGGCTTGTCTTGCCAATTTAGCTTGACGCCTAGCCCATTCTTTAGGAAAGTCCTCACCACTTTTGATGCTGGTGGGATCAGCTACTTGGCCAGGTGCCAATGGAGCTCTTGGGCATGGAGGATTTAAAGCGAATTTCTTCATGTACTTTGGAGTAACATATCGATATTCCCTCCATTCTCTTGCCCATCTCCGTTCAATTCTCTGAATGCGCACTTTGCGCTGATTTTTGTTCTCTTTGCCGAACTTGGCTTCATCAGGTGTGCAATAGTCCTTATATATGTCATCAGGGATCTCGAAAGCAGTCATGACCTCAGGCTTCTTTCCTCCTTTCTGCGGTCTCTTTCCTTCAGCCATATTCTTCAGATGAGGAATTTGAACAATTGAACACTCTGAAGAAGTATGCAGTTTTTCTTCGAGGAACGCTGCAAATGAGTTAAGTTGATGAGAACCTAGTGATTCAGCAGCGGACATGAGTACCTGTGAACAGAGTGTAGGTGCGAGGAATTTGGAGAGGTCATATGCGTTCTCAGAAGGTTTTTCGAAAAGACAAGTTTTGAGGAATTTGACCAGATGAGCCTTGAGGAATTTCACTAAGCGTTTTGTCTTAGGTTCCAGAGTTGTACAGATCGAAGATCCACACAATTGAGGAATCTTGAAGAAAATGATTGCTTAGAGAAATGGATCAAGAGCATACATGTGTGAGGTGTTCATATGTGTGAAGATTTGAAGAATAAAACACCTTTGAAGATTTTCAGGAAAGTTTGAGAATCAAAGTGAGTAATAAAAGTAACTTTTAATTACCCGAAGTGAAGAACACGACGAACTGAGATGAACAGAGGTGAAGTTCGTCAGGTTAGATCTCCCACGCCCTAACTTGGCAGAGGGAGACAGCTACGGCGGCGGCGGAGTGAAGATTTCCGCAACCGGCGCGAGTACGACGGCGACGAGGTCGAGGCAGCGAAGCTCTTCCTCACCGGCGACGATGGAGTAGCGGCGGCGCTAGGGTTTGAGGAGCTCGAGCGAGAGAGACAGCGGTCGAGCGGAGTAAATGAAGTGAGGAAGGGGAGAGGGGTATTTATAGCCACAGTGAAAAACTGTTCGCCCGAAGATTTTGGGTCGAACATGCCCCTGCCCTTTCTCCTTCACGCGACATGTGTCATCCACGTATTGTGCAGATGAGATCGTGTAAGATCATGGGTGAATAAAATAATGCATCGTGGGATGCGGAACGGTTTGAGCGGTAAAACCGAAAATCTGGATAAGATTTGTTTTAAAGTTTCGTTCGCAATTTCTTCAGCTGACAAGGACACAGTGAAGACTTTGAACGAGTTTCAAATAGAACGCACATGAAGAATTTGTGAATAGATTGGGTTGAGTATAGCATAGAGGGGGAAGGGTCCGATCACATTCACTTAGCAAAAAAACAACATGAAGAAATAGCCATAAGTGAATGCTGTAGAGGACATAAACTCATATATATATATATAGCCAATGAAGAAAAACGACGGAATCAGTGAAGATTTTGCAAAGTTGAAGAATTTGAAAAACTGAAGAATTTCAAAAACTGAGGAAAAACTCAAATTGAAGATTTTCAACTTTTTGTGGTGGCGTATCCCACTGTATAAAAATGCTGATTTCAGACACCGCGTACAATTGTCGTAGGGTTCTGAGAATCAAATTCTTCATTAATTTCTTCACACTTAGAGTGTTATTCTTCATTGATTGAAGAAAAACGTTTCTTCATGTGTTGCACATCTAAGTCATCAATTTTGCATAAGTGTTAGGATGTGTGTCCTTTTCAAAGAACATTCGAAGATTCTAAGATATTTAGCTCACACCGCAACTTGCTAAATCTCTTCTCATCCAAGGGCTTGGTGAAGATATCAGCTAGCTGTTCTTCAGTCTTCACGTGCTCGATGGAGATGTCGCCCTTCAACACATGATCACGAAGAAAATGATGACGAATCTGAATGTGCTTTGTCTTCGAGTGCTGAACTGGGTTGTGAGCAATCTTGATGGCACTCTCATTGTCGCAGAGGAGAGGCACATTCTTCACGTTGACGCCATAGTCCTTGAGGGTTTGCTTCATCCAAAGCAGTTGAGCACAGCAAGAGCCAGCAGCAATGTATTCAGCTTCAGCAGTAGACAGTGATACGCAGTTCTGTTTCTTCGAGGACCAACAGACCAAAGATCGTCCGAGGAAATGACAAGTGCCAGATGTTGACTTGCGGTCCACACGATCACCAGCATAGTCAGAGTCAGAATATCCAATGAGATCAAAAGCAGAGCCCTTGGGGTACCATAATCCTAGTGTTGGTGTGTGAGCTAGATATCGAAGAATATGCTTCACAGCCTTATGGTGTGATTCCTTCGGTGCAGCTTGAAATCGGGCACACATGCAAACACTAAGCATTATATCTGGCCTAGATGCACATAAGTACAATAAAGAACCAATCATGGAGCGGTATACCTTGTGATCGAAGTCAATACCATTTTCATCAGTGCATAGATGGCCATTTGTGGGCATAGGAATTTTGACGCCTTTGCAATCTTGCATGCCGAATTTCCTCAGTACATCTTTGAGGTATTTCTCCTGAGATATGAATATGCCATTGCGCTGCTGACGAATTTGAAGACCTAAGAAGAATTTCAACTCTCCCATCATAGACATTTGATATTCTTCACTCATCATATAGGCAAATTCATCACTATAACGTTGGTCAGTACAGCCAAAGATAATATCATCAACATATATTTGGCACACAAACAGTTCACCATCATAAGATTTAGTAAAGAGAGTAGGGTCGAGTGAACCGGGTGTGAAGCCATTCTTCACGAAGAATTCCTTCAATGTATCATACCACGCCCGAGGGGCTTGCTTGAGGCCATAGAGGGCCTTATTGAGTCTGAAGACTTTGTCAGGATTCTTTGGATCTTCAAAACCTGGGGGTTGAGCAACATATACTTCTTCCTCAAGCTTACCATTGAGGAATGCACTTTTCACATCCATTTGATATAAGATGATATCATGATGGTTAGCATAAGCAAGTAATATGCGAATAGCCTCAAGTCTAGCAACAGGTGCAAAAGTTTCATCGAAATCAATTCCTTCAACCTGTGTGTAGCCTTGAGCTACTAGTCGTGCCTTATTCCTCACCACAAGGCCATTTTCATCTTGCTTGTTGCGGTAGATCCACTTTGTGCCAATGATATTATGCTTGCGAGGATCTGGACGATTGACCAGTTCCCAGACATTGTTAAGCTCGAACTGATGTAATTCTTCTTGCATAGCCTGAATCCACTCCGGCTCCAGAAATGCTTCATCTACCTTAGTGGGCTCTGTGATAGAGACAAAAGCATAGTGCCCACAAAAGTTAGATAAATGTGAAGCTTTTGAGCGTGTGAGAGGACCTGGTGCGCTAATGTCATCGATGATCTTCTCCACTTGCACTTCTTTTGCAACGCGAGGATGAGCTGGTTGTCGCTGAGGAATTTGATCAGCATTTTCTTCAGCACCATTTTCCTCATCATGTTCTTCAGGTGCATCAGCTCGACGTTCTTCATGAACAGGAATGAATTCTTCAGCAGATTCTTCAGTAGGAATGACATCCTCAGTTGCCTTGAACTTGATAGAATCCTCAGGTGCTGGTTCATCTAACACAGAAGGTAGGTGCTCTCTTTGCGAGCCATTAGTTTCATCGAACCGCACATCTACAGTGTCAACAATCTTGTGAAGAACAATGTTGAAGACTCTGTAGGTGTGCGAGTCCTTTCCGTAACCAAGCATAAAACCTTCATGTGCTTTCGGTGCAAATTTAGAGTTGTGGTGAGGATCTCTAATCCAACATTTAGCACCGAAGACTTTGAAATAACTCACATTGGGTTTCTTGTCAGTGAGGAGTTCATAGGCCGTCTTCTTGAAGAATTTGTGAAGATATACTCTGTTGATGATGTGGCACGCAGTATCAATTGCATCAATCCAAAAACGCTGAGGCGTTTTGTATTCATCAAGCATAGTGCGAGCCATCTCAACAAGAGTTCTGTTCTTGCGCTCCACGACGCCATTTTGCTGAGGAGTATAGGGAGCAGATAACTCATGAGTAATACCAAGTTCATCAAGATAGGCATCAAGACCGGAATTCTTGAACTCAGTTCCATTGTCACTTCTGATGTGCTTGATCTTCACACCAAAGTTGGTTGAAGCCCTCGAGGAAAATCGTTTGAAGACTTCCTGCACTTCATGTTTGTAAGTAACAATGTGTACCCATGTATATCGAGAGTAATCATCAACAATGACAAAACCATATAGAGATGCATCATTAGTGACTGCTGAGTAATGATTAGGTCCGAAGAGGTCCATGTGAAGCAATTCGAATGGACGAGTAGTGGTCATGATAGTCTTCGCTGGATGCTTGGCCTTGGTCATTTTTCCAGCTTCACAGGCTCCGCATAAGTGATCCTTGAGGAATTTGACATTCTCAATGCCAATGACATGCTTCTTTTTCGCAAGCGTGTTCAAATTCCTCATGCCTGCGTGACCAAGTCGTCGATGCCATAGCCAGCCTTCTGAAGCTTTTGCAAGTAGGCACACGGCTGGTTGTGGACCTGTAGAGAAATCAGCAATATACAAATCTCCTCTCCTAAAGCCTTCGAAGACTTTGGAATTGTCAGCTTCCATAATCACAACACAGCGATACTTGCCAAAGACAACAACCATATCAAGATCACAAAGCATTGAGACTGACATGAGATTGTATCCTAAGGACTCAACAAGCATGACTTTGTCCATGTGTTTATCCTTAGAGATTGCAACCTTACCAAGACCCAATACCTGACTTTTGCCTTTGTCAGCAAAGATGATATGCTTCAGAGGTGACGGTGATAAGGGAGCATCCATCAATAGATTCTTGTCACCAGTCATGTGATTCGTACATCCACTATCGAGGACCCATTCAGTAGTTTTGGGTTGATCATCCTGCAGATGAATTAGTGTAGCTTACAATCTCATATGCTTCATCAGTGAAGAATATGATATCAAGTTCATCAGATGAATTTCATCAAGCAGTAAACAGATATAGCAGTATGAGGACGTGTGAAATGAAAGTTCATTTCATCATGATTCGCCTGCGTCCTTTCAGGCATTTTGTCAGGTCCCCAGCAAATTCTTCAGACGTTAAAGCACGTCTGGAGACCTGACCCTGCAGAAGAGATTAGTTCTTTTTCTTCACCACCCACATCTGAAGGGGTGGCAAAGAGTTCATCACTCTGCGAGCACCATATGAGAAAGGTGGCAAAGATGCCAAACCATTTCGTTTCACATAAGAGGGGTTAGGGTAAGCATATGAATAAGCAGAGAAATTCTTCGAGGACTTATGAACATAATGATTTGAAGAATAATGCACATATTCATAGCCCTTAGCTCTACCCTGCGAGACAGAGTTGTTAGCACGATGATAATCATATGAGGACTTTGATCCTTTTGAGGAATTTGATCCATGTGAGGAATTTGGTCCGTATGAGGACTTGGATCCATATGAAGAATTTGGTCCATATGAAGAATTTGATCTGGGGTTCCTGTTCTTCACAGGTGGTGTCATGAGGACATTCACCTGAAGACTTTCAACATAACTTTTGGGAACCCAGATTTTCTTCATAGGGGAACCGTTCCTGCAGTTAGTGCCAACATATCTAGCAAATACTTCACCATTCTGATTTTTGAACAGTTTATAGTTGGAGTCAAATGACTCATCAGAAGAATGAGGAGATTCACATGTAAAGCCAGATAAGTTAGATGGATCAACTGGAGGTCCCTTTGCAGCAACCCATGAGGTTTTGGGGTACTGCTCAGGCTTCCAATATGTTCCATCAGCATTGAGTTTCCTCTCAAAGGCAATACCCTCTTTCCTAGGGTTTCTGTTGAGGATCTGCTTTTTAAGCACATCACAAAGAGTCTGATGCCCTTTGAGGCTTTTGTACATGCCTGTCATGTACAATTCCTTCAGCCCTGCATTGTCAGTGATACTAGCAATGTCCTCAGATGAGGAATTAGTGATAGCAGAGGCAGATGAAGAATTTGTAACAGTTGAAGCATTTGAACATTCAGGTGAAGAATTAGCAGATTCACGTTCAATGCACTTTAAGCATGGAGGAACAAATTCTTCCTGAGAAGCGCTGATTTGTTGAGCTAGTAATGAATCGCGCTCCTTCTGAAGATCTTCATAACACACTCTTAGCTTTTCAAGATCTTCCTTTCTTTGAAGAGATTCAGAGGAAAGCTTCTCGTGATCTTGCTTTTCTTGAAGAAATTCATAAGAAAGTTTCTCATGATCAGATAAGAGAGTGTTATGATGACTTTGAAGGTTATCAAACCTAGACTGAAGTCTCTGAAGATTTTCAGTCAGGGCTTTAGTGCGATCCATTTCTTCACCCAACATATCATCACTTTTGTCTAGCATGTTTTGAACCTTTTCAAAAGCCCGTTGTTGTTTTACAGCAATCTTAGCAAGTTTAGAGTAGCTGGGCTTGAGATCCTCATCAGATTCATTTTCACTAGATTCAGAGGAGTTGTATTTGAGTACCTTAGCACCTTTCGCCATGAAGCAATAGGTGGGAGCGTAGCCATCATTATCTTCATCAGGCTTGTCGGTGGGGTCAGTTTCTTCAGTGTTGAAGATGGACTTGCTGACGAAAGCAGTAGCGAAGGCCAGACTCGCCACACCAGATTCAGATTCTTCAGACGCCTCCTCTTCATCATTTTCCTCAGATTCAGCTTCAGAGTCCATTTCCTTGCCAATGAATGCCCGAGCCTTCTTGGAGCTGCTCTTCTTGTGAGATGAAGACTTCGAGGATTTTGATGACGAAGATTTTGACGATTTCTTCTTCTTCTTCGCATCATCAGAACTGTAATCCTTGTATTTCTTCTTCTTCATTTCCTTTTCCCACTGAGGACAATCTTGAATATAGTGACCAGGTTTCTTGCATTTGTGGCACAGCCTTCTCTTATAGTCACTGGATGAGGAATCACTGCTTCTTGAGGATTTTCCAAAGCGACCACGTCTTGAGAACTTCTGGAATTTCTTCACGAGCAGTGCTAGCTCCTGGCTCAATTCTTCAGGATCACCAAGGCTACTACCAGAATCCTCACATTCAGAGTCAGACACAGCCTTGGCCTTCAGGGCACGTGGTTTGCCATAGCTTGAACCATAGAGATCTCTCTTTTCAGCAAGCTGGAACTCGTGAGTATTTAGCCTTTCGAGGATATCGGCAGGATCAAGAGACTTGTAGTCAGCACGTTCTTGTATCATCAGTCCCAGAGTATCAAATGAGGAATCAAGCGATCTCAACAGTTTCTTCACCACCTCATGATCAGTGATGTCAGTGGCACCGAGGGCTTGAAGCTCATTTGAGATGTCAGTGAGGCGATCAAAGGTTTGTTGGACATTTTCATTGTCGAGTCTTTTGAAGCGGTTGAAGAGATTCCGAAGAACATCAACTCGAGAGTCACGCTGAGTTGAGACTCCTTCATTCACTTTGGACAGCCTATCCCAGATAAGCTTAGCAGTTTCCAAAGCACTCACTCTTCCATACTGTCCTTTACTCAGATGGCCACATATGATATTCTTCGCTTGAGAATCGAGTTGCTTGAATCTCTTCACATCGGTAGCGTTCAGTGAGGGTGTGACAGAGGGGACACCATTTTCCACAACATACCAGAGATCGTTGTCAATTGCCTCAAGATGCATTCGCATCTTGTTCTTCCAGTAGGGGTAGTCCGTCCCATCAAAGGTAGGACACCCAGCCGAGACCTTGATCATACCTGCGGTCGACATAACTAAAACTCCAGGCGGTTAAACCAAAATCACACAGAACAAGGGAGTACCTTGCTCTGATACCAATTGAAAGTGCGTTATATCGACTAGAGGGGGGTGAATAGGCGATTTTTATGAATTCTTCACTGAGGAATTTGCCGGTGAGGAAATTCCTTAGCGAAGAACTACTTGCAGCGGAATAAGTACTCAGAAGTAAGCATAACAGAATACAAGCATGGTCATCATGATGAAATGAAGACTAGCACAGAGTACAGAAAGCGTAATCACAGGATAACACAAGATGAAGACAAACAGACTGAAGAAATTGAACTGAGGAATTTGAGAAAGTCTTCAGTCAAAGTCTTCAAGCACAGATATGAACAACATCAACACAGTAATGAGGAAATGAAAGGGTTGAGGAAATAGAACCAGTTAGTTGGTGAAGACAATGATTTGGTAAACCAGTTCCAACTGCTGTCTCAGTTGTACGTCTGGTTGGAGCGGCTGAGTATTTAAACTCGAGGACACGCAGTCCCGGACACCCAGTCACTGAGCCGCAACTCAGGACACCCAGTCCTCACCGTATTCTCCTTGAACTAAGACCACGCAGGCCTCGTCCAATCACTCGTGGTAAGTCTTCAGGTGACTTCCAAACCTTCACAGACTTGGTCACTCGGCGATCCACAATTCCTCTTGGATGCTCTAGACCTTGACGCCTAACCGTCTGGAAGAAGCACAGTCTTCAAAGGTAACAAGCGTCGGATCCACGCAGGATCAATTTCTTCAGTGATGCTCAATCACTTTGGGTTTGTGGGGGTTTGGTTTTGGGATTTTCCTCACTTGATGATTTTCGCTCAAAGTCCTCGGAGGATGGGTTGCTCTCAAATGACAAGTGTCAAGTTCTCTCGGAGCAGCCAACCAACTAGTGGTTGTAGGGGGCGGCTATTTATAGCCTAGGGAGCAGCCCGACATGATAAGACATAAATGCCCTTCAATGATATGACCGTTAGGTGGATAAGATATTTTGGGACAGCCGGCGCGCAGCACAGCAACGGTCGGAAATTTGACTCTCAAATTCCTCAGGGCTATCATGTTCCTCACTGTGTAGGCAATTCGCACTGGCGAATTCCTAACTCCTCAGTCAGAGCAAAGTCCTCAGTGACCAGAAGAACTGTGTCTCTGTCACTGAAGAAATTGACTGAACTGTATGAGATTTCCAATGGCTTCACTCGAAGGGATTGGTAGGTGTAGGATTTTGAGTTGAGCATCACATGGAAATTTTTCCTTAGTATTTCCTCGACCCCCTTTAACAGTACGGTGTTTCCTATGACTCAAGAAAGAGAAAATGAAACTACGAAAACAAAAGTCTTCATGCTTCATGTTCCTCAAATGAATACCAAGTCTTCAAGGTCACACCAATTTCTTCACTTTCAAAGTCTTCAGAAAGTCTTCAGATTATCAAAGTCTTCAGTCGAAGAACTTCATTTTTAGGGGTCGACTTTCTCTGTAAATATCAAACTCCTCATAGACTTATAGACCTGTGTACACTCACAAACGCATTAGTCCCTTAACCTATAGTCTTCAATACACCAAAATCACTAAGGGGCACTAGATGCACTTACAGATCATTCCCAATTGGACAATATCGTATATCGCATATATCTTAAGGAAAGAGCTCCCAGAGGACGAAGAAGAGGCTCGACAGATCGTCCGCCGATCTAAAGCCTTTACTATGATAAGGGGACAGGTGTACAGAGAAAGCGCGACTGGAGTTGGTCAGAAATGCATAACGCCAGAAGAAGGTCGAATAATCCTTGACGACATCCACTCGGGGACCTGTGGCCATCATGCGTCCTCTCAGACCATTGTGGCCAAAGCATACCGAGCCGGATTTTACTGGCCTAGAGCGAATGAAATGGCAAAGGAGATACTCGACAAGTGTGAGGGATGTCAATTTTACTCCAATATGTCACACAAGCCCGCCTCAGCTTTAAAGACCATACCACTCGTCTGGCCCTTTGCAGTATGGGGGTTGGATATGGTTGGCCCCTTGAGAACAGGTAGAAGCGGTTTCACACATGTGCTGGTAGCAGTCGACAAGTTCACCAAGTGGATTGAGGCTAAACCCATCAAGAACCTTGATGCCGGCACAGCTGTCAGCTTCATCAGAGAGTTGATATTCAGATATGGAGTCCCACACAGCATCATCACTGATAACGGGTCAAACTTCGATTCGGAGGAATTCAGGGCGTTCTGCACATCTCAGGGCACACGAGTCGACTATGCTTCAGTCGCTCATCCTCAGTCGAATGGACAAGCAGAGCGAGCCAATGGCTTGATTCTCAAAGGGTTGAAACCCCGACTGATGCGTGATCTCAAGCATGTGGCTGGAGCATGGGTCGACGAGCTTCCCTCGGTGCTTTGGGGGTTAAGGACCACACCTAACCGGTCGACTGGGAGAACTCCGTTCTTCTTGGTCTATGGAGCTGAAGCGATCTTGCCGAGTGACCTGCTTCACAACGCTCCTCGAGTCGAGCTCTACACCGAAGCTGAAGCAGAACAAGCATGCGGCTGAAGCATGGGTCGACGAGCTTCCCTCGGTGCTTTGGGGGTTAAGGACCACGCCTAACCGGTCGACAGGGAGAACTCCGTTCTTCTTGGTCTACGGAGCTGAAGCGGTCTTGTCGAGTGACCTGCTTCGCAACGCTCCTCGAGTCGAGCTCTACACCGAAGCTGAAGCAGAACAAGCACGGCAGGATGCAGTCGACCTTCTAGAGGAAGAAAGGGAGATGGCTCTGATCCAATCAACCATTTACCAGCAAGACTTGCATCGCTTCCATGCCAAAAACGTGAAGAGTCGAGCCTTCCAGGAAGGAGATTTGGTTCTCCGAGTGGATCAGCAGAAACCACACAAGCTCACTCCTTCTTGGGAAGGTCCCTTCATCATCACCAAGGTTCTCCACAACGCAGCGTACCATCTTTACAACATCGAGCACAAGATCGACGAGCCCCGAGCTTGGAACGCGGAGCTGCTCCGCCCCTTTTACACTTAAGTAGCCACTCGGAAATGTAATAAAAGCACTTCTGTAGTTCATTTTTCAAAAGACAATAGTGTTATAATTTTCCCTATGATTGTTGTCGCTTTTGTTTGTTCAATAAAATTTCCCCTCAGTGGGTGGCTTAGCTGCGAATCCGTTTCGCCTAAGTTTGTAAAAAATATCCTTGCCGAGTGGTGAGCCAGCCTCCCACTCGGGGGCTTAGCTGCGAATCCGTTTTGCCTAAGTACATTAAAATCCTGCCGAGTGGTGAGCCAGCCTCCCACTCGGAGGCTTAGCTGCAGTCCAAGTACTCGCCTAAGTTTCAATAAAATCCTACCAAGTGCCGAGCCAGCCTCCCGCTCGGAGTCTTAGCTGCAGTCCAAGTACTCACCTAAGTTTCAATAAAATCCTAACGAGTGGTGAGCCAGCCTCCCACTCGGGGGCTTAGCTGCAGCATAGTGCTCGCCTAAGTAAAAATATAACATGCGCTCCGCAAGGAAGACGAGGTGTAGGTCGACTGCTACCCTCTTCTTCCGAGCTACACCACAAGTATAACGTGTGCTCCGCTAGGAAGACGAGGTGCAGGTCGACTCCTACTCTCTTCTTCCGAGCTATGCCACAAGTATAACATGCGCTCCGCAAGGAAGACGAGGTGCAGGTCGACTGCTACCCTCTTCTTCCGAGCTACGCCACAAGTATAATGTGCTCTCCACAAGGAGTACGAGGTACAGGTCGACTGCCACTTCCCCATACAAGCTACGCCACAAGTATAATGTGCACTCCGCAAGGAAGACGAGGTGCAAGTCGATTGATGCCTTCTTCCTCAGAGAAACGCCGCAAAAATCCTACCGAGTGGAGAGCAGACCTCCCACTCGGGGGCTTAGCTGCAGCCTAGTGCTCGCCTAAGTTTTTGAAATCCTACTGAGTGGAGAGCAGACCTCCCACTCAGGGGCTTAGCTGCAGCCCAGTGCTCGCCTAAGTTTTTGAAAATCCTACCGAGTGGAGAGTAGACCTCCCACTCGGGGGCTTAGTTGCAGCCCAGTGCTCGCCTAAGTTTTTGAAAATCCTACCGAGTGGAGAGCAGACCTCCCACTCGGGGGCTTAGCTGCAGCCCAGTGCTCGCCTAAGTTTTTGAAAATCCTACAGAGTGAAGAGCAGAACTCTCACTCGGAGGCTTAGCTGCAGCCCAGTGCTCGCCTAAGTGTGTTGAGAAACAAGTCGATTGCAACAAGCGCTTCGCCCTAGCCTGCAAAAGACACCTCAAACCAAATGCAAACATATTCAACGTCGAATCCAAGTTCAGATGACATCCAACAGAATCGAAAGTGCTCGGGCGCTAAGCCCGTTAAGGTTTATCGGTTACAAAAATCACTCGGCATACCAAGGCAAATTTAAAGTATCAAGCACAGAAGTTTTTTACCCCTCCTGCGGAGGGCTGGAAGGTGCAACAAATTCATCCAGGTCGATTCCATCTGCAATCCGGGTGGCAGCGGCGATGAAGGTCTCCATGAAAGATCGGAAATCATGCTTCTTGGTATTAGCCACCTTAAGGGCTGCCAGCTTGTCCTCTTGCGCCTCCTTGAAGTGAACACGGGCCAGAGACAGAGCAACATCCACGCCGCACCTGGCAGAAGACTTCTTCCATTCTTGCACTCGACTTGGAACCTCGTTCAGTCGAGTCATCAGAGACTCGAGGTCGTTCTGGAGCGTCTCTCTTGGCCAGAGTGTCGTGTCGATGCGGGAAGTTGCAACCTTTAGCCTTGCGAGATAGTCGACAACAGCAGCAACGCGAGATTCGAGTCGGAGCACATTCATGGCGACTTCATCTTTCACAGGAGAGTTGATGGGATCCAGGTTTATTTCCAGTCGACCAGCCTCCTCTTCAAAGTTCTGACAGAACTCCGCGAGCACAACCTCAGAGTCAAGACAACAGTCGGATGGAGAGATCATAGTTAAAATGTCTATTTTGATACAAAAGATAACCTTCAAGCATGAGGAATAGCATTTTGGCGAGTCCTCCCAGATAAGCCTCCAGATCATTCTTCTTTCCCACCAACTCACTGGCCTTGTCACTCAAGGCAATCTTGTCACTCTTCAGTCGATTGACCTCCTTGTTGGCCGCATCAAGAGCAGCTTTCAGATTGGAATTTTCCTCTTCAAGCTTGGTGATTGAAGCCATCTTCTCATCTGCGAGCTTGGTCTTCTCTAAAGTCGCTTTCTGCATCTCAGCCAAGTCAAGGTCTTTCTTTTTCAGAGCATCCCTCAGTTTGTCTGCAAAGTCACAGTGAGATCAGACTCTGAAACGGACGAGAGGCAAAAAACAGTCGTCGAGGTTCTCACCAAACATACCTTTTACTTCCTCCTTCGACTTCGTGAAGTTCTCCTTGACCAGTTTCAGATCAAGCTCGATCTAGATTTGCTTGTTCTCCAACTCAGTGTAACAAGCTGCAAGCTCGCAAGATTTCTGCGAAGAACCAATCGACGAATGTCAAAAACAGTTCACTTCCAAGTGACTAAGGAAAAATCATATCATTACTAAGACTACAGCCGAATATAAACATTCGACCATAGTCTCGGGGACTACACCCAGTGGGTGCACTCAACGTGCCCCCACTAGTTCTATCAGTTAGAGTCGATCAGTCGACCAGCAAATAGCTCAAAAAAACGTTATCTTCAGACTATAGTCGACTGCCAGCAGTCCACCACAGTCTCAGGGACTACACCCAGTGGGTGCACTCAGCGTGCCCCCACCGGTCTATGAATCCTTTCGACCTGATCAAGTCAAGAAAAAGCTTAAGACATAAAGACTATGGTCGACTGCCAGCAGTCCACCATAGCCTTGGGGACTACACCTAGTGGGTGCACTCAGCGTGCCCCCACTAATCCAGAATTTCAATCGACACACCCAGTGGGTGTACGACAGATACTAAAATTTTTAGAGAGAAGGATTTCCAGATATCATATCCTAACAGAATAGGCACTGACCGACTGACCTGAACATTACTCTGAAGAGCTGAACTGGCGTCATAAGCTGCCTGACTGGCGTCTCGGATTGCCTTCACTTGCTCCATCATGACCCCTGCCTGGCGTATCGCTTCTTTAGCAGCACTGGCTTGGTCCTCTGGGACGTGGTGGGTAGAGAAAACTGAAGGCTGAGCAGCACTCAATGACGAAGGGCGAGCACTCGTCAGCGGCACTGCAAAGGATACGGTAGGCCGAGTGACGTTGTCCCCCTCCACGACCAACGTCTCGGGTGCTGACACGTCCTGAGTCGCCTTGCCAGCAGACGCTTTCCTGTTCCTCCTCTGCCTCGGTGGTTCCTCTTCATCGTCGTCAGGAAGGTCAATAACGACGTTAGATGGACCTGCAGAAAAGAATCAAAATTAGAGACAAAGAGCCAACCGGCTGAAGACGGAACTACAAAAGTCATACCAGGTTTTGAAGTGACAGCATCTTCCATCTCGTGATCTTCAGCCCTGGCTGAGGTATCAGAAGTAGCAGCACTGCAGCTCCAGAAGTCAGTCGATCAGCTCATGAGTCGGCCAAGAATAAATTCATGTGAAACGGGAAAACTCAAGTTACACCATTACCCTGAGATAGTGGGGATCGCCATCTTCATCTTCGGCAAGACCTTCGCCGGCTTCGACGGCGCCACTCGAGATTGCTTCGGAGCTTTCTCAATCGGCATCGGAGAAGTCGTCCGAGGACGCTTGGTCGACTGCGTGACGGGCGCAACCCCCTTACCACGCTCGGCTGCAGGGTCATGGACAAGCTTTGAGCGTCTTTCCGGACGAGGAGGTGCAACTTCCTCCTCCTCCTCCTCCTCTTCCTCCTCAACAGATTCATCATCTTCATCGTTGTCATCAGCATCTGAATCCCACTCCTCCTGGCTTTCGCCCCCACTTCCTTCCTCCTCCTCAGTCGGCGCTTGCGCTCCATTGGGCATCGAGTACAACTCAGTGGTGGCCTGACAGACAACAAAACAAGACAATGGTCAATCGACCAATTTGCAGTGAAGCAGAATGAACAAAGCAAGATCACAACTGGGGATAAGTGGTCATACCGTGTCCAGTGTGTAGGTATGGTCGAGTGGTGGGATCCTCCTAGCCCCTCGAGGGTTATCCTTATTCCCTGTGATGGCAGCCATCCACCTCTCTAGTGTGGTGTCATTGACCGCCTCTGGATGGACCCGAGTGGTATCTTCGGTGCCGCAGTACAGCCACATCGAGTGGCCTCGGTATTGGAGCGGCTGAATACGCCGTCGAAGGAAGACCTCCAGAAGGTCCATACCCGTCACTCCGTCTCGAACGAGCTAGACTACGCGCTCCATCAACATTTTTACCTGAGCTTTCTCCTGAGGGAGCACCTTCAGAGAAGAGGGTTTGTTCACTCGGTCCATGGAGAACGGAGGGAGACCAGTGCCCCGGCGTCGACTCGTCTTGGCAGTAGAACCAGGTCGACTGCCACCCTCTAACCGACTCAGGAAGGGTCATGGCCAGAAAAGCACTCTTACTCCTCATTTGGATCCCAAGACCCCCGCACATCTGGATAACCTTAGTCCTCTCATCATCCGGACTCGCCTTTTTCACCGTGTGTGAGCGACAGGTGAATATGTGCTTAAAGAGACCCCAGTGCGGTCGACAACCTAGGAAGTTTTCGCACATGGACACAAAAGCAGCAAGATAGGCAATGGAATTGGGAGTGAAATGGTGGAGTTGCGCCCCAAAGAAGTTTAGAAACCCTCGGAAGAAAAGACTCGGTGGCAGGGAGAATCCGCGATCTACATGAGTGGCTAGGAGAACGCACTCACCCTCCAGTGGCTGCGGTTGCCACTCGGTCCCCGGGAGTCTTGCTGAACCATGAGAGATCAGTCCCTCATTGGCCAGGTCGTTGAGATCCGCCTGGGTGATGGTCGAGCAGATCCAATCTCCTTGGACCCAACCTTGCGGCAGGCGGGACCTCGACGAGGATCCGCCCCGGCTGGTCGCTCTCCCCTTTGCTTTCGCCGTCGCCATCGCCTTCTTCGCTCGCTCCAAGGCCACCGTCTTCTCCCTCACCATCGTTGCCGGCGAGGCGCGTGAGGAGTGGGTGGGCGGAGGCGAAGGCGGGCGCAGCAGGCGGGGGTGAGGAAGGCGGAGAGGGAAATGGAGACGCACTGTTCGAAAACCCTCGCCCGGCACCTTATATGGGGACACTTCCGAGTGGCTGACAGGTAGGCCCGGGCGGTCCTGTCAAATCCTGAAACAGTCGCGCGCGCGATACGTGGCGAAAAAGGCGGCGCAGAAATCGAGGCATCTACGCCTTATCCCATCCGAGTACCGCGGTCCACCCCCCTTCGCGCGCTTCTCAAAATTCGGATCCCACAAAATCCGCTAACAGCAGAGCAACCTGTCAGACGGTGGATTTCCTACGATCCGTCGCTCGGAAGTTCACCAAGTCCAAAAGTTCACTCGACAGAAGAAAAGAATGGATCAAGGCGACTGAAAGAAAAGTTGACACCATCATTAAAAAAGGTCATTGATCCAAGATGAGACATGCTCAGAACACCGATAATAGGTCGGAAAGATTATCAACGCCTTCCTCACTCAAACCTCGATCCATTCGGGGGCTAATGATGAAGTCATGTACCTAGGGTAGGGTCACGGACCTGTCCAAAGTACCCTCCCCGAGGACATCTTCAGAAGAAGCTGCCTTCCAGTCGACCAAGAGGGAATCCACTCGACAGACTCGAAGGCACTCGACCATGAAGACTCACTCGACCACCCGGAGATCAATAGCCACTCTGTATTCAAACGGTCTGTAATTAAGTAGTCTTTATGGCCATGATGACACTTTATGTAGGACGTTACCAGTAACGCCAATCCTTTATGTACTTTAAACCCTTCATAACTAAGGGCCGGAGGGGTCTGGCAGACACTATATAAGCCACCCCCCTCCTCAGTGCCAAGGGTTCGCACCCCTGTAACTCATACGCATATAATCCAGTCGACCGCCTCCAGGCTCCGAGATGTAGGGCTGTTACTTCCTCTGAGAAGGGCCTGAACTCGTAAATCCCGTGCGTACACAACTACTCCATAGCTAAGGTCTTGCCTCTCCATACCTACCCCCCATTCTACTGTCATACTTAGAACCACGACAGTATCCACCATGTATACGTCATATGAGGGAGTGGCCGTCCATCATCCGGTGAACGGCGGGTTTTGGGCCTCCTCTTCTCTGGCATCGTCATCCGTACCGTCGATGTCTTCGGAGTCATAGTCAAGCGTGTCGCTTAGGTCTTTGACAGTGGCTATGAAGTGGGCGGTGGGTGGGAAACGAAATTCTCCATCATCAGCCTCCAGTTCAAAATGGATATAATTCGGCTGGGAGTCCCCCGCTAGGGATAGATTCTTTGACGATTTTAGCACATTGCCTAAAGGTGAGTGCCGGAAGATGCCCGCGGCGCTGAATTCTGTGATTGATGACCGATCCTGCTTGACATATGCGGACGTACATGGCTTGGAACTTATGGCCGGAAACGAGTCCGAGGTTCCGGTGACACAGACATCACCCAAGGTTAGGTCTGTGTGCGGCTCCAACGCCGCGGAGTCGGCGGTCTCCGTGGCGGGATTGAGCTTCCTTGATGATGAAAGAAGTTGGTTGATATTTATGTGATCATGAGAGGATCACTGTGGTATCATGGATACCGAGTTGATGGATATTTGTGGTGTTATGCGAGAGTCAAGGGTAAAGGTCAAGCTCCTTGTGGTCATAAATGATTACTAGGTATTGTTAATACCAAGCTTGATTGGATCCTGAGATGATCGTGTCATGTCCGTGATGGTAAGTGATGCATGTGATGGTTACGATGTAACCCGAGCAGAGTAAGTTGGTGCATGATAGCGTCATCATGTTGCATGCTAGTATTATCATATGTTCATGCCATGCTCGTATTGTTCTAGGTTTATCATCTTGTTCATGCTATGAGTGATCTGATAATATCCTGTTAATCCTTGTTAACCTGTAATTGCCATGCTGTTGTATGTCTTGATTGCTTTGGTTATTGTGAACTTGCAAGTAAATTCAATGTACTGACCTGGCGTGTCATGCCAGTTTGCAGGTCATGCCGGATTTGATTGCTTGTTTGCCGTGGATCCCTTGTTTGCAAGCTAGGATAAGCGTTCCAGCCAGAGTCCCTGCAGAGTGGAGTTCATCATCGTTGTCGCTGTTCCGCTGCTAGAGTTATTCCACTGCTTCCTGTTGTTTTGCTGCTTGCATAGAGCAACCGTGGCAGACGTAGTGTCGCCGTGCCGATGTAATCCCCTTGTACGCATATAGATTGTAATAAAGAGCTGATTTTTCCTATGCTAAGCAGTGCCGTATTCCAGGAGACTTCTCCTCGATCTCAAGACTGGAATACGGGTGTTCTGGTTTCTCTGAGCCGGGGTGCCACATGGGTCCCAGCTGTCAGGGGGGATATTTTTTTGCCCGTAATAAGGACGCAGTTCCTTGCATGCGAAGATGTAGCTAGTGGGTCCTAGTAGTCAGGGGGAGAAAACATTATTTTCCAGGGTAAAAATGATGCAGTTGCATGCATGTGTCCATGGGCGTGGTGCATCCCCATTGTCAGCCTCTCACGTACAGTCATCTTTCAATGACTCTCGTTTGTTGTCCATGTCGACCACACTATGCCGAGCGCACCAAGGCCGGTGGACGACGGCGAGGCCCCAGACTGGAACGACCTGCAGATGGGGAAGACGAGGCAGTGGAGTTGCAGATGGAGAGGAGTGGGAAACTTGACTGGTTCGGGTGCACGGCAGCACCGCCGCCCACGGGAGACAGGAGCAAGAACAAAGGTTGAAGAAGGAGCATGGCTGTTGGATTAACATCCACTGGTCCAGTTGCTAGAATCATTTGTTGACTAAGTTGACAAAGCCCTGCGTACACGTCCGCTTAGTAGGCCCACAAGTCAGCCACCAAATCTGACAGGTCCCAGCTGTCAACGAGAGGAATGGTCTTTTTCACATAACAAGGAGGCACTTCCTTCTGTGTGAAGATACAGCCGGTGGGTCCCAGCTGTCAGGGGGGGAAACATTTTTTTCAACTTAATAAGGAGGAACTTTCATTGCATGCAACCATGGACCTCATGGGTCCCAGCCGTCAGGCTCTCTATGTACAGTCCTCTTCCAATGACTCTCGTTTGTTGATCATGCTGCGCCGAGCGCAGCGAGGCGATGGACGACAGCGAGGCCCCAGAGGGGAACGACCCAGAGATGGGAAGACGCGGCAGTGGAGTCGCAGATTGAGAGGAGTACAAGGCTTATAACTGGTTCTGGTGCGGCGTGGGGCTGCAGTCGGTGGAGAATAATAGGAGGTGTGGAGGGGTGGAGGGATAGCCTGACCGGCCGTGGGGTAGCGCTTCGCAGCGATGTGTGCTAAGCAGAGCCGCTAGCCTCCGGAGGCCGGACCAGGCGGTCCCGGCGATGCTGGAGGAAGAAGACGAGAGATTGAAGGTGCATGCCGGCCACTGGATATAAATCCATTGGCTGTGGATGTCATAATCATTTGTTGACCAAGTTGACAACGCCCTGCGTAGGCTTCGACCTATTGGCCCACATGTCAGCCTGCAAAAATGTGTCATATATTTAACCCATGTTTTCTAGAATGTACGGTCCATTTGCTGGGCTGGGTGAACAAATAATTTCGCGTCAATGCGGCCCATTTGATATTTTCTAAGAAATCCCAGCCCATTTGCACTTTCTTGAAACACACGAATTAGCTGGCCTCGTTTTATAAATAATGTTAGGTTAGAAGGAGCAATTAATATCAAAAAATAAACCGGAGCGACACATTTTTATATATAAAATTAACAAATTAGCGAGATATTGCTCAAAATAAAAATGAACGTGTTATTATTACATTGGTCCTTAAAATCTTCGCAAGCTTTTGTACGCAATCACCAGGATTTTCCTACTTGTAAGTCAAAAACAACCAGGATTTTCCTTGCCAACTTCTGTTAAACATTTACTTTTATAAGTTAATAACACATGGGATGTTTTTATAATGTATATATAAGCTTCTATAAAATATACGATAATAGTAATAATATAAATATATATAATGTGGTTAGAAGGGAAAATATAAATTGGACACAATATTATTATTCTTATATATAGATAAATAGAACAGAGATCTGCTTTTTATTAAAAAAAATACATTGGGTTGTCGATCTTTAAGAAAAAGTAAAACCTACGCTGGGAGGCCCATAGGCCGGTATGGGCCTCAAAAAATAAGTTGAAACCACTCTCTCTTATGTCGTGGGCTACGCATACCTAGGCCTAGCTGATACTTGTTCGCCCTCTGGAAAAAATGATACCAGCTACATCCCCGAGCGAAATGGATTAAAGAGGGGCCCGGCGGCGCGACCGAAGAAGCACATGAGACGCGATTTTTTTCTTAAGTGGATGGCTCTCAATGGCGTTTTTTTACTTGCCTCTGCACCATACAACTTGTATTTTTAGCCTCCCAGTCCGTGGTGGACCAGCAGCCCATTTGCTGGGCGGGCTAACCTACAGAAGCCAGCACTCAATTTTTCATCAAGCCCCAAAAACAACGCAGTACTATGCTTGTTTTGAGGCCGAAAACATTACGGCAGGGGTTGAGCGAGGGAGGGGGGAAGACAGAGCAAAAATATTAAAAAGATTTGATGTGACATTGCTACCCTAAGAAAGCAGGTGCATTTCTTCTCGGGGAGAAGGTGTGCCGTTGACACCCACACGTCACAAATCCCACAGTAGACATACTAACAAGTTCACACACAAGTACAATAGAACAGGTAAACATTCGTATCAAACTCAGGTTCACAGGACACGTTCATATTCATAGCCAACATTCACAATCAACAACTCAGAAGATTCATATATACACAAGTTCAGCATGTCTATGCATCCAAATGATTGATAGATCACACGGCAATATTCATAGATAATTCACAAAAAGATTCAGATATACACATGTTCAGTATGTTTATGCAACCAAATGATTGAGATCACAGCCAATATCATCCATGGACGAACTTTAATTACCTAGGGTACAGGCTGGTAAATGGTGTTCAGTTAGAGGAACTTCTTGCTAAAACTAATGCTTGTACGAGTAAACTTTCGAGTACATAAGAGGCAGCACAGACAATCTGAACTTTGCTTGTAGGTTTATCCTCAAATAGTGGCCTCATGCCGAGGGAGGTTTGAGCAACTTGGCCAATACTTTCATCCAACTAGTTTACTGGCTCATCTTGGTCCTGTAGCTCGCCAAAATCCTACATTGCAGACAAGAAAGGAGGCGGTTGAGAAAATGAACCACCCAAATTTTTTTTGCAGTTCAACTGAAATGGAGCATCCCTGGCGTGTAGATTGATTAAGCGCCAGATGAATATACACATCAACCAACTTGTTACATCCCTAGCTTTACCCTGGCCTTGGACTAGCTTGGTTGCTGCATCATGTTTAAATTCAAAAGAAATTTGAATTGAGGAATTTTCAAAGCCTCAGAATCCTTTAAAAAAAATGAAATGATCAAGATAAAAATTGCCTCAAATAAGTCCAAGAAAATGTTCTTGTTATCCTCTGGAAATATTGGCAAGAGGTAAAATCCAAACCAATATTTTCGGTATCTCAGAAACATTTATTTTGGGTATTTGAATTAAATCAATAGCTATTTGAATTGGACTTATATCTACTGTTAAATAAATATAGGTCCAATAATTCTGAAATATTTTTGTGGAGCATTGTTTTAATTCTTTTAGCTCCTAAAAATATTGTCAGAAGCAAAATAAATTGAATTGGTTTCAAAACCAAATTCAAAACAAACCTGCAAAATAGAAAACAGAATTAAAAAAGAAAGAGAGAGAGAGACTACCTGGGCCACTTACCTGTAGCCGGCCCAGCTGGCCAGCTCCTCCCGCTGGCCCAGCCCACCGCCGCCTCCCTCCCCTGTCGCCTTCCTCCTCTGCCAGGAGGACGGGCACGCGCCCGGCGCGCGCGGCCACGCGCCCCGGCCACCTCCTCCCTGCTTCGGCCACCTCCTGCCTCCCTGCTTGCCTCCACTACTCCCTGGAGACGCCACGCGGCCCCCACGAACTCTCTCACTCTCCCTTATCTCTCCCTCCGTCCCTATCCCCTCTGCTCTCTCTCTCTCACGATCGACCACGAGCACCCGAGAGCACCGACGAGCTCCACCGCGGCCAGTGTCCACCCCTCGCCTCGGCGATGCTTCCAGAGGAACCGCCGCGCCTTCCTCTTCGTCCCCACCAACTCACGTGACGCCGGGAGCCCTGCATCGCCGCCCACGTCGCCGTTCCCCTCCTCGGCCACCGGAACTCGCCGCCGTTCGATTCGCCGGCTCCGGACCATCCCCGGCCTCGTCTCCGCCTCGAATGGATCCGCTGTGAGCCTCCGCTGCCTCTCCTGTGCTCGCCCCCTCCGTTCTCGCCCCTAGCCCCATCTCCCACCGCGGTCGAGAGTTTCTCGCCGCCGGCCATGGCGTGGCCGTGGCCACAGCCACCGCAGCTCGTTCCCGAGCCCACCATCGTGATCAGCACGATCGCATGAACCCGTAGACACCCACAACGCCTCCTCCCGTGCTCTGTAACGCCACCCCGAGATTGCCCGAGCTCTGGCAGCCGCAAAAGAGCTCGCCGCCGGCAGCTCCGGCCACCCCAGCCTCCGCCACCGCCACCGTTGGATGCGCCACTCCACCCTCTCCCCGTAGCTGCTCCCTGCGCGCCAAAAGAGCCCCTGTAGTTGGTTCCCGACGCGCACCACCGCGTCTGGCCTCGCCGGCGTTATGTCGCCGGTGGGTTTGACCCCGTTGACTACTGACCATGTGGGCCCAGTTTGACCCCCCCTGTGTCCATGACATGTGGGGCCGGCCTGTTAATTAGGCTAGGATTAGTGTTAACTAAATATTAGTTAGTTTAATAGACACTGACAATGGGCCCCAGGCCACTAACTAAATTAGATTAGTTAGGTTAGTCACTGACGGATGGGACCCACAGGTCAGGATTGACCTGGACCAGCCAGTTGACCTGCTGACGTCATCATGACGTCAGGATGACGCAATAAGTATTTTCTGGATTTATTATTATTCAGGAAATTTCAGAAAATTGTATAAACTTCAATAAATCATAAAAAATTAACCGTAACTCCAAATTAAATAATTTATATATGAAAAATTATCAAAAAAATTCAAGGAATCCATCTGTACCATTTTCATGCATGTTAGAACAACTTATCACTACTGTTTAGGACAAATGAATTAAATGGCATTTGAATAATCACATATGGAGTTTGAATTTGAATCTTGTATTCAAACCAACTTCATTTAATCTGGTTTTAGATGCATTAGCCCAAAACACATTCATTTTCCCATGTCATAGCATGCATCATATTGTGCATTGCATTGATCGTGCTTTTTTCTGTATTGCCGGTATTTGTCCCCTCTCGATAGACGTGTACCGATGATGTGATCGTTGACACTGATGAAGACTCAATGTTATCTTCAGAAGTGCCAGGCAAGCAAAATCCCCTTGTTCATTCCGATACAATCCTACTCTCTCGCTCCTGCTCTCTTTTACTGCATTAGGACAACACCGATTCATCTGTTACTTGCTGCGGTAGCTGAACCCCTTTATCCTCTGCATGACCTGTCATTGCCACAGTAAATAGATGAAACCCACTAGCACAAGTAGGAGTTGTTTGAGCCCTGATGTGCCTACTCATTCATGCTTGTTTGTCATGCCTGCTACTGCTTAGAGTTGAGTCAGGTCTGATTCATCGGGGATGAATCAGAGGTGTGTGAACATGTCCTACTGTGTGTGAGCTAAGTGTGTGAACACGATTTGGTAAAGGTAGCGGTGAGAGGCCATGTAGGAGTACATGGTGGGTTGTCTCATTGCAGCCGTCCTTAGGAACTGAGTTCTGTGTTTGTGATCCATGATTCAGCTACTACCATACATTGGGCCCTGAAATATGACCCCGCTCGACTTCTTAATCACCCTAGTCCTCTGTCCAGGAGTTGCAAGTAGTTTCTGGTGTTTGTAGTATGCTGGAGGCCGTGGACAGCACTGACCGTAGGGGTGGGCTGTGATGCGGTAGGCACGTGGCCGGGTAAACCGGGCATCCGTTTGGTGTCACGGAACCCTGTTCACATCGTTTGGGGCTGTGAGCGAAACTCCGGCCGGATCTCCTCATGGATGGAACCCGAATAGGCGATAAACCTGGACTAGAGACTTGAGTGTTTAGGTAGGTCGTGGTCTATACCCACGTCGACTTTCGCTTGAAGTCTGCCGAGCACATGTCGTGTGCAGACGCTAAGTGGTGGAAACATGTATGAAGAAGTACACCCCTGCAGGGTTAACATCATCTATTCGAATAGCCGTGTCCGCGGAAAAGGACTTCTGGGTTGCTTATATCAGTTCATAGACAAGTGAAAGTGGATACTTTAAAATGCGCAAGATAAGCGTGAGTGCTATGGATGGCGTTCTCGTAGGGAGACGGGAGCGGATCCATAGTGGTGTATTGATATGGTGAATATGTGGACTCGTGTGCGCCACCTCAAAAGAGTTACATTGCAGTCGTAGTTCAGGATAGCCACCGAGTCAAAGCTGGCTTGCTGCAGTTAAACCCCACCATCCCCTTTGTTGATAATGATGCATATGTAGTTAGTTCTGATGTAAGTCTTGCTGGGTACATTTGTACTCACGTTTGCCTATTTTATGTTTTTGCAGAGAGACTTCAGTCTCACTAGTAATTCCGCGTGGTCTTCGACGTTTAGCTTGTTACCTTAGCTACGATCTTGTGCCCTCGGCAGGATCTGATAGATAGTCAGGCTTCTCAGCCTTTTTCATTTATAGATGTCTGTACTCAGACATGATAGCTTCCCCTTGTGCTTTGACTTGTATTCTCTGATTGTTGGGTCATGAGACCCATGTTTGTAATATCTCGCTCCTCGGAGCCTATTGAATAAATTACTTGAGTCGTAGAGTCATGTTGTGATGCCATGTTGTATTTGCACATATCGAGCATATTGTGTGTATGTTATTGAAATGCTTGGTATGTGTGGGATCTGACCATCTAGTTGTTTATCTTTAGTAGCCTCTCTTACGGGGAAATGTCTCCTAGTGTTTCCACCGAGCCATGGTAGCTTGCTACTGCTCCGGAACACTTAGGCTGGCCGGCATGTGTCCTTCTTCATTCCTGTGTCTGTCCCTTCGGGGAAATGTCACGCGATGAATACCGGAGTCCTGTTAGCCCGCTACAGCCCGGTTCACCGGAGTCCTGCTAGCCCAGTGCTACAGCCTGGATTCATTCGCTGATGACCGACACGTTCGATGCTGGGTCATGGATGCCTGTCCCTGTAAGTCTGTGCCACTTTGGGTTTACGACTAGCCATGTCAGCCCGGGCTCCTTATCATATGGATGCTAGCGACACTGTCATATACGTGTGCCAAAAGGCGCAAACGGTCCCGGGCAAAGGTAAGGCGACACCCGTGGGAATATCGTGCGTGAGGCCGCAAAGGGATATGAGGTGTTACATGCTAGATCGATGTGGCATTGAGTCGGGGTCCTGACAGTCTGGAATCTTTAGACTCCATGCCATACAGTTTGCTACCATATGTGCCGATAACCAAAAGGCACAAGTTGGGACCAAATACTGGACTGCGTTTTTCTGGTCTATGCGCCAAGCAATATTTTTGGCATTCACTCTCCTAATACTTGGAGTTTGACAACTGGATGGCGCCGGTTGATACTCGAATGAATATAGGCACTTCTTCTTGTCAATATCAATGCTTGTCTAAGTGAACTTTGGAGTACATAGCAGCAACATAAGTATCTGTCCATCTGATCTTTTTGTGCAGTTCTACTGAAATCACCTAATGTAATGATTTGCCCGCGAGTTTAGGCTCCAAGTTACTCCTCTATGAAATCGGCAAACAGTAGCACAATACCAAATTACCAATACGCATGACAAACACAATAATCAGGATAAAGACAAGTACCAACCTGTGTGAGGTAGCATATCAATTACTATTTCCTTTGACTGGAGGCCGAGATAAGTGAAGCGAGTGACAGCAAAGGAAGGAAGCAAGCCCAGATTAGCGACTGACGGGAAAGGAAGGAAGCTGTCAAGGCAATGAAGCACCCAAAGTTTTTGTGCAGTTCCACCAAAATCAAGCATCCCTGTTGGCACATATATTGAGAGAGTGAGATTACTGTAATAGTGGGACTAGTTGATGAAACATACACTAACAAATAGAAGCACCCTCATTATCTTAATGGGTAAAGTTAGCAACATAGTAGTCTTGCTTAAAAAGAGGTATTAGTTTATTTAATCAGTGCCAATTAGCTCAACACTCAAAGCATTGCCACTTATCATAGGTTGCAAAACTTTAGCATGCAAAGATAAAGGAGTTTCTCATGATAGTAGCATGATACAAATAGAGATGACAACAAACTAATATGGATGAAGGCCTTAGGCCGGTACCAACCTGAGCAAAAAAGCTTATTCATGTAGTACCAGAAGAGATGATAAAGCACTCACTGGAATCACTCAATAGTATATATTTTTGTGCACTTCAAATGTATGGTTGAAATCAGTCTTGTTTACCAGTGCTGAGATTATATCGAAAGATTATAAAGAACTTCCAGCAGAGTTAAAGCACTGGCTGGGATACAGTTCATTGTATAGTCTTGTGTAGTTCCACCAAAATGTATGATTGGCACAACATGATCCCTGTTTGCACAAGTAGGAACAAGGTGAAACCTTCATTAGCTTAGTGAGAAAGGATAGAAAGACATTAGCATATTACTCTAATAGTAGCATCAAATTCATGATGGACAATACGCAAAAGTGGAAGGGCTCCCTGGAGGATCATCTCACATGTAAGGTAGACATTTCCGGGGCCCTTGAATGGCCTCGACTGAGGCCTCGACTTCAGCAAGATCACCTTGGCACTGTTTATTCTTCTTCTTCTTCCTCTTCATGATTTGTTTCTCTTTCTCCTCACTAGTTAGTGAAACCAAGTACACAATTGGCCTTCTATTTCAGAATTGGTTTTGTCAGTGAGGGAGTAGAAGTGTACTAGTAAACAATAGCATTATTTTCTCATGGCTATCGCAAAATAGAGATGAACACATGCATTAAATATCATTCTTACCTAAACGAATGTTTTGGTGCCAATATGGATGATAAGGATTGGAACACAGATCTCCCTTTGTACAGTTCCACCAAAACGAACCAACTGTTCCATTCTGACATTCCATTTAAATAGCACAAAAGTCACTTATTTTAAGAAGTGTTTTGTGCGGTGCACCAAAAGGTCACAACAGCAACCAGGTGAAATGGATATCCCTATTTGCACAAAAAGCTACAGAGGAAACAGTCATAGTCTCAAACAATTACAGGCAAAAACATTAGGCTAAACTTGTCGTGGCTTATAACAGTTGAATGGCTTCATTTTACTAGGGGCATTAGATTAAGAACAGCTAAATATTTGGTATAAGGGCATGGGACAGTGGGTGCACCAGCAGTCCAGCACCATGTACCTAAATCGGGGCATAAAGTGGTGATTCAGAGTTTGTTGCCCCGAGAAACAAACATCCAAGAAACATATCTGGGTTGGTCCTATTTTTGTTCGCTCTAGCCACCTACGTACTCCTATGCGTGGATAGCAATGTGTACAACGTTACCCCCATATTTCCCTTTTTGACCAAGAGACCGGTTGGATGACCAGTCTATACTACTTTCACCCCCTTTCCTTCCTGTTTGCACCAAGTCTGATGTACATACTAAATTCCCCCACCCCCACTTTGTTTCTTGTTTGAACCAAGTACAAGATTCGACTCCATGAAGTAGCTTTACCTCTAACAATAGAAGAAAAAAATATGTGTCTTTGGACCATCCGATCGAGAGGGGCTGAGAGGTAGAAAATGATGCACATGCAGTGACGTAGCGAGCTGGGGAAGTAGATCTAGGGCGGTTTCGAAGGAAGATATATCTTAAGGTCGTCCGGATGTGGATAGGTGGGTGGCGGGAGGCTGGATCCGCCCACACTAGGGCAACGACGAAGGGATCGGAGGACCTCCCATGCCGGTGCTCAGCCAGAGATAATGGTGCGGCCGGCAGTGGGTCTCCTCCCTCGCTGTCGACGACGGCCTAAACGCTGCCCCTCCTCCCCTTCACCGGCGAAGGGGGGGTACGTCCAGATCTGTAACTAGTGGTGAGGATAGAAAGACGATGTTTTTTGAAGGGAGAAATACAGTGTTACCACCGCTATCTTGTTTAGATCTGGAGAGGATGAGAGTGTGTGAATAGAGCAACCCTAGCAAGCAAGCGTGGAGGCTCCAGCCTATATATATGTAGTGGGGTAGTTTTCCTTTTTCACTCCATCAAAACAATCTTTTAAAATAGTGTACGTGCCAGGTCGCCATTTTTTTTGAGTTGTTGATTGTTTTTTTGAGATAGCTACCCGCTTATTCCAAGTGGTGTTACGGTGTGCCGGGTCGCACTTTGTATCGTTCAAGTCTGGTACAAGACCCTCCATTAAATGAACAACCACCCCCTCGTAAAATTTGTGAACAAGCCCACAACTAAAATGATTGGAAACATGGGCTGCCCCAACATGCATTATTATTTATATTTTATATGTGGGAGTATCCTCAAAACAAAATGTGAGAGTACCATATTTATTGGGCCCCTTTGTAATTGGTGCTAAATTTTGACCAAAGATTTAACTGACAAAATGTTAGTGCATGTTAACAAAAATTATATCATTTGATTCGTATTTGAACATAGTTTTCAATGATGTAATTTTCTGTGACATGCATAGCTAAATTTATAGTCAAAATTTGGCAAGGTGCATTAAATCAACACATGCAAGTATTAAAAGGAGAGTCACGGCATGCCTGCATGCATTGTAATTAATGCATCGGTAAACGCAAATTATTGAAATATATTGAGTGCAGTGCTTTGATGTGTCGCATTAACTCATACAAGACCGAGAAGTTTGATTACTATAACGCCCTCTCCCTTGCGGGCTGAGCTCTGGTGCCTTAACTGCACCTGCCTTTGGCTGCATGACAGGTGGGCCACCCACCAATTGGGCCCACCTGTCATACACGCAAAGGCAGGAGCAGTAAGTCAATGAAGTTGCGTCCCTCCCTAGCCTATGAGCGTGGTGGCTGGCAGGACTAGGAGAAGCTTTCGCTACATGCTCTCCCCCCCCCCCCACGCGGTAGACATGCAGCAGTTCAATCGGTGTCAGATGGCCAGAAGCATACTCTAGTACTCCTCCACTGCAGTAGTACTCCATCATTGTTCAACTTCCCTAAGAGGCAAAGAGCCAAGCGCATGTCGGATGCTCGTGTGGCAGTTTCATGTGTAGAGTAGTCTAGGATAGCGTGTACCACGCCTGTAAGCTTAAAATCGTTAAGGTTGGCTCCATGCTATGAGGCTATGTCAAAGCTTTTTTGATTAAAATAATCTTCTGGCCCTACCTGTCATCCTGGTGATCGTAGTTTGCACGCTCATCTGGTCAAGACAGGAATACATATTTTAATTTGTGGTGGCGTAAATGTTAGAGGTTGCAGCAAATATATTGTACACTGCAAGTCTTTGAGCCAAGTTTAGAGGCAACCATGTGGGGCCAGTGCTATGATGTGTCGCGTCAACTTGTACAAAGAGGAGAAGCTTGATTTTACTACTACACGCCTTCTCCCTCGCCCATGCGCGCGGTGGCTCGCAGACGAGGACATGCTTTTGCATAGGCTGGTCATAATGGAATACTAGTACCATGCATATGATACAAGTGTATGATATTACACATCCGTAGTGCATAGTATCATATGTTAGTATCATTGATGACTTCATTTATTAGCATGCATGACACATAGTAGCACAACATTTAATATGATACTCAACCCTCTCTTTCTTCATTTAATTCTATGCCACCTCATCAAATTTGCCTAGTTGGCATGCATGATACTCCATCCGTTCCTAAATATTTGTCTTTTTAGATATTTCAAATGGACTACCACATACGGATGTATATGTACATATTTTAGAGTGTAGATTCAATCATTTTGCTCCTATGTAGCCACTTGCTGAAATCTCTAGAAAGACAAATATTTAGGAGTGGAGAGAGTACTACCTATGATACTCCCATTACAACTAGCCTTATACTACTACAACAAGCTACCCATCCCGCACGCGGTGGACGGACATGCAGTAGTGGATTCGATACTATAGAAGCAGTAGTAACTTCATTGTTCGTCTTCTCGAAGAGGCGAAGAGCCAAGCGCAACCCGAACGTGGCAGTTGCGAACGCTCGCCACAGTGTGTTTGGTTGCATTCTCATCTCAGCATAGTTGTTCCCTCTTCATGCATGTTCATCCCAGCACCCCTCTTCATGCATGCTCTTCTCATGCATGCTCCTAGTGTATTTGTGTTAAGATAGTGTGGACTCATGCACCCTTCGTACACCCTACCAAACACCCAAAAGTGGGTCAAGAAGGGCTTGGAGCACGCATATAGCCAGGCTCTTGCATGAGACAAAATTGCTATTTGAGCCCACTATTGTAGTATTACTTGCTAGTATAGCTGTGTAAACTGGAAAGGAGTATTTGCCTTTCTAGAGATTTCAACAAGTGACTAGACTACACCCTAAATGAGTAGTACTAGAGCAAAATGAGTGAATCTACACCATAAATAAATGCGTAGTTCTCTCATTTTCCTCTGCGCCTTGGTCGCGGTGCACAATATTGAGTACTCCTATATGACTAGCCACTCTATCTACATGCGGGACATCAAAGCATCCGGGCCCGCGTGCCATCCACCAAATCACAGCGAGGTGCTATAGTCGAGACTCACCGGTCACCCCGGTGTGGCCGTCATGACCCGTCATATCACAAAACCCACACCTTTACCAGCAGTGGTAAAGTGGCCTCGAAGTTGGACTGGACGAAGCAACCATCATTTCACTGGAACGCTCATTGAAGCCCTTTCTCCCCTTTTCTGAAGAAAACCTCACTCCAGGCTACTCACTTCTGCCATTTTTCTTCTGTACCGATGAAGGAAAGTTGGGCAAATCCGTGATACTACTATATTTTCATTCCAAGAACCTTCCTTTTCCAAAGCACTGACCGATTCTCACAGCCTATTCTTTTCCCGTTTTCATTGCGATTGTGGTTTCCTTTCAATTGCTTTTTGTTTGTCAATTCATTGATGGATCCTAGAGCACTAGGCAAAGAGTTGCCGGCAGACAACCCACTGGAGACAGCGCTCTCCAGGAAGTGAGCACCGACCAACGAGTTGACCATGTTGGCGAGCCAACCCATGGAGACGACGAACTCCAAGAAACAAGCACTGGCCAAAGAGTTGACGATGTTGGCAGACGAACTCCTCATAGAAAGTTCGAAGAACAGCAAGGGCCCCACCATGCCTACCCCGGAAACTCTAATGACCACCTATGCGAGGCTCAAGGCCGAGTTTGAGGAGATAGTCGCCGTTGAGAAGCAGTATTCCCCTGGCAAGGTGATGGCCCCCATTGAGGACGAGGAGATGGCCCCCGGAGGGATGGGATCCCCTGGTGAGCTGCACAAGGTAAAAAATAATGTCTTGCCATAGTTGTGGTTTTTGATTATTTGCAATGTTCTTGCTAATATGTTAGGGTTGTGCAGGTGCCGGTGGACGCCCTTGATGATTCCGATGTCACGGGCCGTCCTGTGGACAACGGCCCAGAGATCGTTTTTGATGTCGCGGTCCGTCCTGTTGACATCGCCCCGGAGATCGATTCCGATGCCACTGTCCATCCCGTGGACATCGCCCCAGAGATCGATTCCGATGTCGTGGTGTACATTGCCCCATAGATCGATTCCCATGCCACTGCCCGTGCTATGGTCATTGCCCGAGAGATCGATGACAAGAAATAGTTGGTCGCGCTAATCCTTCTGGGTAGTTTGCATTGTGTTTAATTACCAGAGCGATGCATGTTATCAAACCATCTTAGGGCTAGTGCATTGTCTTGTGTGGGCGGTACTTGCTACTTTTGTTTGATAGTGAATCATGCGAACCCTCTACGAGTTGTGGAAACAGATGTATCCTCACCAGCTTTTGATGTAATATATGGCATGCTTAGATGTAATTTTGAACTGTTTATCATATCAGCAGGGCTTGTTTGATGATTCTTGGTGTTAGTAGGCTAGCTACTGTGCGAGCTATAGTACTTGCAAAACACTCACCGAAGAGAAACATTGGGGTTGATGAGCTCGTGGTACGCTTATACTGATCCGTTGTCGATCGGCCAATAGCCCAAGCTCCTAAAATTGTAGGCTTAGCGATCAATCAGACAATAGTCGACACGGATACATTCAGGCCTCATTTGGTTTGTAGGGTAGGAAAATCGTAGCAAAAGTACAGAGATGTACAACACAAAATCATAGCAGTACAGAGACGTACTCCCTCCGTTCCAAAATAGATGAATCAACTTTGTACTACTAACTTTGAAACGGAGGGAGTACAAATCCTAGGTGGGCTAGTTTGGCCTAGTGGGTTTTAATGATATGACGTGGTACAGTGCCGTCCAGTCTTCACGTGTGGTCGCAGTACTGCGGGTATAGTAACTTTTCTTGAAGAAGCAGAATTCAACGAAGTCATGATGGTTCCTTCGTCCGACCAACTTACAGTGGGAAAGGTTGGGCCTGCGCTATGACCGGGGTGGACCAGGATAATTTTGTGCATGGCAGGTGGACCAGGATGGTCGACGTCCCACATATCGGTGAATGAAAGTATTCTTTCCGATATAGTGCACGAGAAACGATTATTCATTGTTTATTGTTTATGAAAGCTATTGTCTCCACTATTACGATGGAGGAATGTGAAACACGACAACCCAGTGAACTTGGCATGTGCACCACTCCCTCCTTCCTCATGTAATACTGCCATAGTGTTGACTATAAGGTTGGCTATAAGGTTACAACTTTTTCTCACTTTCTCTCTATCTATTTCCTCTCAAATGCTTTTTACCTTTCTTTTTTTGACACAATTGTTTTTTACGCCTCATTTTTTAGAATTAGTTTTTTATACCTAGGAGCACGTGTAGAGATGGGCTCCTGCAGATCCCACTCCTTGACTTTGTCAATGCCTCTCTCTCCTCCACATAAGCGGGCTTATAGCCCAGAATTTTATTGGTACTGGCTACTTGCTATGAATGCGGGCAGCTGGCGTCTGAGGCGAGAGCGCGCGCAAGGAGGTGGGGGGGGGGGGTCTGGTGGACCAGGGCGGCCAGAAGTGGGCTTGGAAGCGGTCCGGACTCCCGCATGGCCCACCTCACATTATCACCATATATTTCTTGGAGTCCATGCACGTCAGGCGGGCGATCTCTTCTCTCTCCCCCGTCTCTCTCTTCACAGCCGCGCCCGCCGAGCGATTAGGTTTCGGCTATCGACGGTTTATTCAATTGCAGTCCCACATGTCTGTGAAAATGCAAGACAACGCGTGTCCCCTCTGGTGAGCGCCGTGCGAGCCGGACTGTCGGGGGTGTGACGCAAACGCGACGCGTACGAGTCGTAAGTGTGCCGCCTTTTCCTTTTGAACTTGCAAAGCATAACATTTTCGTGCGATCGATCGATAGAAATCGAGAACAAAATGACGAGGGCGATGCTTTCCCGCGTGTTAGGCGGGCTAGTTTGAGTGATATGACGTGCTACAGTGCCGTACACTTGCTCCATTTTTATGTAAGCAAGAGTCTACACTCTTACGTGGGAAGAGTGCGAAACACGGTGAATCTGATTTTGATCGAGGGATAACTGTTCCCTACGAAATAATGGAGCATTGTAAGCGATTATAGAATGATAGTTAGGGCATCTCCAGCGCTGGCCCACAAATTTACACCAGCATCTGTCCGAGGACACTGATGGATGCCATCCAATGCTGCTCGCATGCCTTTCGACAAATGATACGTCTCCAACGTATCTATTTTTTCTCACACTTTTCCTCTGGTTTTGGACTGATGCTGTTTTCAGCAGAACTACCATGGTATTGTTTTTGTGCAGAAATAAAAGTTTCCGTAATGGAACGAAACTTTGTGAGGATTTTTTATATCAATAATAAGAATTTCTGGAGCCAAGACCTGCCGGAGAGGGGCACCTGGGTGGGCACAACCCACCAGGGCGCGCCCCCTCTCCTGGCGCACCCAGGTAGGTTGTACCCACCTGGTGGCCCCACTGACGACCGCCCTGATACTATAAAATCACATATTTCCATAAAAAATCGGGAGAAAGACTTATCGTGATCCACGAGACAAAGCCGCAGCCAAGCCCTGTTCTTCCTTGGGAGCGCAGATCTGGAGTCTGTTTGGGGCTCCGAAGAGTGGGATCTTCGTTCCTCGTCATCACCAACCAATCTCCATCACCAATTCCATGATGCTCCCCACCGGGAGTGAGTAATTCCTTCGTAGGCTCGCTGGTCGGTGAGGAGCTAGATGGTATTCATCATGTAATCGAGTTAGTTTTGTTAGGGCCTGATCCCTAGTATCCACTATGTTCTTAGATTGATGTTGCTATGACTTTGCTATGCTTAATGCTTGTCACTTTGGGCCCGGGTGCCATGAACTCATATTTGATCCGTTTATGAATTCATAATTATATCCATGTTTTAGATCCGATCTTGTAAGTTATAGTCACCTACTACGTGCTATGATCCGGCAACCCAGGAATGACAACAACCGGGCCCACTCCCGGTGATGACCGTAGTTTGAGGAGTTCATGTATTCACTATGTGTTAATGCTTTGTTCTGGTTCTCTATTGAAAGGATGCCTTAATATCCCTTAGTTTCCAATATGGACCCCGTTGCCACGGGAGGGTAGGACAAAAGATGTCATGCAAGTTCTTTCCATAAGCATGTATGACTATTTACGGAATACATGCCTACATTACATCGATGAACTGGAGCTAGTGTTGTATCGCCCTAGATTATAACTGTCACATGATGAATATCATCCAACAAGTCACCGATCCAATGCCTACGAATTTATCCTTATTGATCTTGCTGCATTACTATTTCTATCATCACTGTTACACTTGCTACAAAATTACTGCTATCACTATTACCGTCACTATTGCTGCTGTCACTACTATCAAAACTATCAAACTACTTTGCTGCTGATCACTTTGCTGCAGATAATTAATCTCCAGGTGCGCTTGAATTGACAACTCAGCTGCTAATACCTTCAAATATTCTTTGGCTCCCCTTGTGTCGAATCTATAAATTTGGGCTGAATACTCTACCATCGAAAACTGTTGTGATCCCCTATACTTGTGGGTTATCAAGACCCTTTTCTGGCACCTTCGCCGGGGAGCATAGCTATATTTGTTGAGTCACTTGGGATTATTATCATATTATCACCATGAAGAATCTGAAGGATCCAAAGACTAAGATATTTCCCTCAAAGACGAGGGGAGGTAAGGAACTGTCATCCAGTTCTGCTTTAGATTCACCTTCTATTATGAGTAAACTTGCAACACCACCCCATGCTATTAATCCTGATATGTCGCAAGTTATTGATGATGCTACTTCTACTATGAATGATGCTTATGATGATGCTAGTACCTTGCTTGCTAATGATGATGTGCCACTTGGTGAATTTCTTGATAAACAAATTGCTAGAGTAATACAACATGATGTTGAATCTGATGATGAGCTTGAAACTGAATCTCCTGAAACACCTGCTAGAACTAGCCTTCCTAGATATGAATTGCCTAAGGTATCGGAAGGTATGTTATGAGTGAAGAAACAACTAGAGATATTCTTGCCTGCAATGATAGAGATGATCTAGAAAAATTATTACACAAGTATAAAGAAAAATCTCTGAATGCTAGAATCAAATGTCATCCTAAGTTTGCTACTTCACCCATCTTTATTGATGATAAGGATTATGAATTCTCCGCCGACCCAGATTTAATTACTTTGGTTGAATTTGATACTTTCCATGGTTATGAAACTGAAATTGTTGTGGCACATCTTACTAAGTTGAATGATATAGCCACCCTTTTTACTCATGATGAGAAGACTCGCTATTACTTTATTCTCAAATTATTTCCTTTCTCATTAAAGGGTCATGCTAAAGCTTGGTACAATACTCTTGCTCTTGGTTGTGTGTGTAGTCCCCAGGATATGATTTATTACTTCCCTGAAAAATATTTTCCTACTCATAAGAAACAATCTGCCTTACAGGAAATATTTAACTTTGTGCAAATTAAAGAAGAGAGTCTCCAACAAGCTTGGGGGAGGCTTTGCCAGTTACTTAATGCTTTGCCTGATCATCCTCTTAAGAAAAATGAAATACTTGATATCTTCTATAATGGAGTAACCGATGCTTCTAGGGACTTCCTAGATAGTTGTGCTGGTTGTGTTTTCAGGAAACGAACTATTGCTCAAGCTGATGAATTATTGAATAACAATTGAAAAATTATGATGATTGGACTCTTCCCGAACCACCGACTAAACCCACTCCGAAGAAGAGATTATATTATAACTCAGTCCAGAAGATATGCAAGAGGCAAAGAAATCTATGAAGGAAAAAGGTATTAAAGCTGGGGATGTTAAAAATTTACCTCCTATTGAAGAAATACATGGGCTTAATACACCACCACTACCTAAGGTGGTAGAGGTAAATTCTCTTATGAAGTTCAATGGAAATGTTAATCCTCAAAATATGCATGCTAGTCAATGCCTTTATGAATTTCAAAACTATATTAGAAAACAAGATCACTTCAATGCAAATGTTATGAAACAATTGAAATATAATTCTGATATGATTGCTCGCTTGAGTGACCTGTTATTTAGAATATCAAATGATGTTAGAGGTGTTGGAAAACATGCTTCTATGGTACAAACCTAGTTAGAACAAGTTGCTAAATCTCAAAGAGAATTACTTGATCAAATGAATCATAATATGCATGAATTTGCTGTTAGAGTTGCAACTAGAGGAGGTAAAATGACTCAGGAACCACTTTATCCCGAGGGACACCCAAAAAGAATTGAACAAGATTCACAAAGAAACAACACTAGTGCACCTAGTCCTTCTAAAAAGAAAAAGAAAACGAAAAATGATAGGACTTTGCACACTTCTAGTGAACCCGAAATAGAAAAACCTCCCAATAATGATAATGAAACTTCTATCTCTGATGCTGAAACTCAATCTGGTAATGAACACTCACCTAGTGATAATGAAAAAGATAATGATGAGGTTCATGAAGACTCTCAACTAAACAATGAAAAAGAACCCGATAATGATGTTGAGATAGAACCACCTGTTGATCTTGATAACCCACAACCTAAGAATAAAAGGTATGATAAAAGAGACTTTGTTGCTCGAAAACACGGTAAAGAAAGAGAACCATGGGTTCAAAAACCTATGCCTTTTCCACCCAAGTCAACTAAAAAGAAAGATGATGAAGAATTTGAACGCTTTGCTGAAATGCTGAGGCCTGCCTTTTTGCGTACTCGCTTGACTGATATCTTGAAAATGCCGCCTTATGCAAAGTATATCAAAGATATCATCACAAATAAGAGAAAATACCGGAAACTGAAATCTCCACTATGCTTGCTAATTACACTTTTAAAGACAGAGTACCTAAAAAACTTGGAGATCTGGGAATAACAACTATACCTTGCTTTATCAAAAAGAATTATGTGAAAACTGCTTTGTGTGATTTAGGAGCTGGTGTTAGTGTTAGGCCTTTCTCTTTATATAAAATACTTGACTTGAATAAACTCACACCTACTGAAATATCTTTCCAAATGGGTGACAAATCAACTGCCATACCTATCGGTATTTGTGAGGATGTGCCCGTTGTTGCTAATGTTACTATTTTGACTGACTTTGTTATACTTGAGATGCCCGAGGACGACAACATGTCGATTATCCTTGATAGACCCTTCTTGAATACTGCAGGGGCTGTTATTGATTGCAATAAAAGCAAGGTTACTTTTCATATTAATGGTAATGAGCATATGTTGCACTTTCCGAAGAAACAATTCCAAGTGAATGGTATTAATGTTATTGAAAAATCTCCGACAATCACTATTGGAAGTTTTCAAATACCTCTACCTACTGTCAAACAGAAATATGAAATGCTTATTGTTGGGGAAATGCATGTCCCCATTGAGGTAACTTAGTGATTTACGAAAGTTCTTTGGTTTAAAGCTAATCGAAAGTGGTTGTTAATAAGACCTGATCAACCTTATTAATGAATCATTTTTTGGCAGTATGAAGTTGATGAATTTAGTAAGCACTACCTTCTGTCCCTACTTTTTGTTTTCTGTTTTTATTAGTTAAATAAAATAAAATGCCAATATTTATCTGTTTTCTGAATTTTCTGTGCAATAAAAAATGACCTAAAAATGAAAGTTCTCAGAATGCCCTGAAAATTTTATATGATTTTTTCTGAATATTTATGATTTTTGGTGCAAATAATACCAGAGGGAGGTGCACCAGGTGGGCACAATCCACCTGGGCGCGCGAGGACCCCCGGGCGCGCCATGGTGGGTTGTGGTCCCCGTGTGGCCCCCCTCACTTATCTCTTTAGCCCACATCATCACTCTCCTATAGAAAAAGATCCCCATTGCTCTCTCTCTCTCCCGTTTTCTTGAGCTCAAACCCGCAGATTTTGATCTCTTTGCTCGAAGTTCCGTTTCCAAAACTGTTTCGGGGGATTGTTGCTTGGTATGTGGCTCCACCATTTGTCCAATTAGTTTTTGTTTTAGTGGTTTATACTTCGAATAATTAGTTACTCTTGGTACTGCTGTAGATGTGCTTGCATGTTGAATTCTTAGTGTTCTAAGTAGTTTGAATGCTTGTTATGGCCTCTATGTATCCCTATGAGTAGTTGCTATCAATCTTATAAAGTTTTGTTGACAAATTTTTGTCACCCCAAAAATTTTATTTTCAGAAAATTCTACGCAGACATGATGAACCTATTCGGAAGGAGTTCTTCGAGGAGACGATCCTCGGGGGCATCTTCTAGTGACAGTTCTGCTCATCGGTCTTATGTTGAACCAAGTGAAAGTTCCATGCGAGATGCCGCCACCAAAACATGTTTATGGCCTAGCGATGAATATATGGTGCACGTGGGCATTAAGGAGGAATTTGAGCAACATGTTCACAATGCCGGCCTTGGTACCTACCTTTCTGATAAGTGTGAACAACACCAACTTCTCACTGAATCATTTGTCAAAGGATTTAAATATTTTCCACGTGAGTCTAGGGTGTCGTTTATGCTTTATGATAAACCATTTACTATTCCACTAGATAATTTTGCTTACATTGGAAACTTCCATTTTGGGGCTCTCTTGATGAGCCATCAAAGGCTGAGTTTGAGTCTTTGTTGACTAGCCTTTGTTACGGTAAAGGTAGGGGAGTGAGACAAGGGAGAATAAAGAGCATTCACTTTCCCGCAATTCAGTAAATTGCATTATTTAACGGGAAATGTATAGTAGGCAAGCAAGACTGTAGCATACTTTGTGCGCCAGACTTGAGCATCATTCACGCTGCTCTCACTGGTGAAAGGAATTATAACCTTGGAGCGATTGTTGCACATAGACTTCAGCATAATGTTAACAGTGGCTGGTTCTATGGTGGAATTTATGCCACACGTCTAGCACGAGGACTGGGTGTTTCACCTTTGCCCTTTGATCCTATCCTACCCACTCGATATTTAGATTTTGATGCCTTAAAGGAGCATAAGATTCTCAAGGGAAGGGCTGATAACTTCACTTATAATTTGTTGTTTAACCAATCACATGTTATGGACACATATTTGCCTGTGCCTGCTCTCTTTGATTGTCATAGCAAGGAGAGATATTTTGTTCTCGAAAGCGAGGCCCGAGCTCACAATGCAGCAGTGGTGGCAGCCTGGCAGGCTGAGGTATTCGCACCGAGAGCCTCTGTGAGCTTCCACGCCGAGTACTACCCTCCAGGCTACTGACTGATTACCAACTTAGGCCAAAAGCCTAAGCTTGGGGGAGTACGTGTTCTCACCGAAATTATATTCATGTTCACATATTATTCTATCTGTTGGTGCTCACACTTTTTCATTGTATCATCCATGCTTAGATTTATTTTCTTGCTTTCTTCTTGTGTGTTTGAAAGACTTTAGAAAAACCAAAAAATTAGTTGTAGTAATTTACTTTCTATGCAAGCTTAGTAGTAGAATTAAAAAGAAAACCCAAAAAGATTTCCTTGTTCTTCTTTTCCTTGTTGGGAGCTTTCCCGTGTAAATAGTTTTTCTCGTTTTTGCTTTCTATTTGCTTGTTGAAGAAAACCAAAAACTCCAAAATTATTTCAGTGTGTTTCTCTGAATTAATTTTCTTTTTGTCAGAGTCTTACCGAGGAGAAGACCACGATGAAAATGTTGAGTGGCTCTCATATGAATAACTGTTGAACTAATAAAGAGCCCATTTTACCTTGTCTTCTCCTGTTGAATAATTTTTTTGCAGATTCCAACTTAGTCCACGGCACTCCTGCACTATTATTATTTTCATATCGTTCGGTCATGCAAGTGAAAGGCAATAATGACGACATTCGATGAAGTGGTCGTGGCAAAGAGAAACTAGTATGAACTCGACTTGTTCTGTTTGTGTAAATATGTTTAACCTAGTATTCAGGCTTCAGCCTGTCGGATTTCGGGTTCCGGCAAAACCCTTGAGGTTCGAACACTAGGGTGCGCACAAAGATCTCTTCCCCTCTGGCTCACATCCTCACCGTGATCTCAAAGCTTAGCGCGTCAAACTCACAGAACAAGGGACACAAGGTTTATACTGGTTCGGGCCACCGATGTGGTGTAATACCCTACTCTAGTGTGGTGTGGTGGACTGCCTCTTAGGCTGAGGATGAATAGTTGCAGGGGAAGAACAGCCTCCTAAGGAGAGGCGTTCTTGAGCTTGGTGAGCTTGTGCATGTATGGATGGAATCGATCTCCTTTCTATGGTGGTGGCTAGTCCTATTTATAGAGGCCCTGGTCCTCTTCCCAAATGTTAGGCGGGAAGGGATGCCACAACGGCCAAATTCGAAGGGAGACAACTAGTACAAGTTATCCTGACTAAAGGTGGTCTTGCCCTGCCAAAGGCTCTGGTGATGACGCCGTCTTGGGCTCCACGGTGACCTCCGTCCTGCCGTCCTTCTGGTCCTAGTCTCGTTGCACTGATATGGAAACCTTTGCCTGATGCCTCGGGACTCCTCGTCGGCTCTTGCCTCTTTAGCACCAAAGAGGAAACAAGGACACTACGTGCGCTGGCGCCCGCCTGGCCTTGGTCATCATGGCTTACGTCACAGGAACCTCGCGAGGTTCCCCTTGCCTTGATCTCTCCGCCCCTCGTGAGCCAGCCTAGTGAGGCCGCCTCCGAAGAGGTCTTGCATTGTCTGCCTCGCGAGGCTTGGCCCCTCGGGAGGGTCTTGAGTGTCTGCTAGTGAAGATGGGCCATACAGGGCCGCCGGTGGAGCCACACCGTGGGGCGTAGGCAGACAAGTCTGGGGACCCCCGTTCCCAGGACGCCGACAGTAGCCCCCGGGCCCAAGGCGTGCTCGGACTTGGCTTTGAGGCGAAGCCAAGGGGCAAGTGTGGAGCGCCGCGGGCCCCAACAGCCTGCGGCCCTGTCTGACGCGTGGCGATTGATTGGACGTGGGCGTCTCCGCTTCCCCATGCAGCCTCGGCAACCGCCCGACTGACAAAAGGCTGGCGTGGGCTGTATTTGCCTTCATTGCCTTCCTTCGTCTTGCTCCAGATCCCCTTTCTTATCCTTCGCTTCCAGAGACTTCAGATCCGCCCAGATCCTCCTTTGAGCTTGCCGTCGGTGGCGCCCAAGAAGGCTTGGGCTACTCCTCCGCCATCCTGGTACGAGCCCGCGCTCGACGTGCCGAGTGTGTCGGAGAAGAACCTTGCCACCATGCGCCTAATGACGGCGGAGGGTGACGATAAGAGGAAGACTATGCTATGGGTCGGCTCCGCCGAGCCTGTGGCCTCGGGCAGCACCTTCTACCCCTTCTTTATGAGCAGCATCGTTCCCGGGTTGGTTCCCCCTTTCTCTGACTTCTTCTACTCAGTCCTTAGCCACTACAAGATCCACGCCCTCCATCTTCATCCCAACTTCATCCTTCTCCTATCGATCTTCGCCTTCTACTGTGAGGCATACATCGGAGTGATGCCGTCCATGGCACTGCTGTGTCACTTCTTCTTCCTTCGGCTTAAGGAGGGCCCCTACTCAGGGTGCATTGGTTTCGTCGTGCCCAACAAGACCAATGCCATCTCGAAGGCCGGGAAGAAGGCCAAGGGCTTCAGGAGCAAGTGGGTCCTAATGGACGCCAAGTGCTCCCACCCTCGGCTGGTGCTGCCGACGGAGATGCCTGTGTCCCACGAGGGGTGGCTTCGTGCGAAGCTCACCGACCCCCGGATGGCGCAGGTGCTAGAGAGGACGACTGCCGACCTGAAGCCCGACGACTCGAGGGTGGCGAAGCTGACGGGGGCCATGATCGCCAAAGAGTTCATAGCACAGCACGTGCCCCCCCAACAAGCGCGCCCGTGCCCACTATGGAAGCTTGGAGATGAAGGGGACGACCTTCGCCTGCGCCCGGGGCCCCTTTCTGATGAGGAACTGCGCTCGACTCTTTGCTCCTTGGTCGGGGACGACCAAGGGTACCCGCCTGATTGCTTTGCCCCCTTGTTCCGCCACCCAGATGGGCAGAAGTCGTTGCCACCATGCTCGTCTTTGATGGGCGCGGGCTTGTACCGCCTGTGCCCTCGAGCGCTTTGGCGACAAAGGCCCCGGTGGACGTGTCCTCCAATGAGTCTCACGAGGGGGAGGAGGAGGAGGAAGAGGAGGAGGAGGAGCACGACTCGGAAGCGACTCACGAGGGAGAAGGTGGGTCCTCTCCTATGCGCAAAGCCGACATTCTCTGCACCCTGCCTGATGATGACGACAAGGCCGATGTCCCCCTGGAAGGGAGGGGGCTGCATGCAGCCGATGGCTCCTCGAGGTCCAAGGCCAGTCCTCGGAGAAGGTCACCGGTCGAGATTCCGACGAGAAGAAGGTCGGCGCTGGTCTCCCAAGATGCCGTCATTGCTCTGACGTTGCCTGAAGTTGCTTCCAACTTGCCTACCGCCCCTCTTCTGCGCCTAGAGCCCTCGCGCCCGTGCCTCGGGCTGGGAGGCTCTTGGGCTTCAAGCTCAGGAAGCAGAACGCCGCGGTGGACTAGTAAGTATTCTTGTATTGCCTCGTTCCTGCTTCTACTGCTGATTCTTAACGCTCCCCGTCGCTTGACTAAGCCGACTCCCGTGGCAAAGAGGAGAAAGGAGGATACGACAGTACTGCTCGGGACCAAATCGCCTGCAGTGGCCACATCCTCCTCTGCGGGGAAGGGCAATGGCGATGCTCGTGCTTTCCCGACCCTATCGTCCTCACGAGACTTGGGGGAGCGTCCTCAGGAGGAGACAGCCCCCATGGCCCTGCTGGCACCAGAGGCGCCAGTGTCCGGCCCGGCTGCTGAGGTCCCCAAAGCTAAGGAGCCCTCAGCCTCCCGGGCCATCGTGATGAGGCTGCCTCCGCCTTTCTCCGCCGCTCTACTGACCACAGATCCTTCCACCTCCCCCGACATCCTGGAGCGCGCTCTTTCTACGATGACCCTGCTGCAAGAAGATCTTCAGGGCGCCGACCCCCGCCTGGTAGCCAGGCGCCTGGAGCTGGTCTCTGGTTGTCTTCACTGAGATGTGTCCGTTCGGGCGGCGCTGAGCCAGGCGGCAGCAGCCTCCGAGAAGGACAAGCAGGCCGCCGCCCAAGCCGGAGCCACTCGCGAGGTGGCACTGAAAGATGCTGGGGCCGCCCAGGATCGTTGCCGGTCGCTGGAGGCCGAGCTGGAGACAATGCGCAATGAGCGTGCAGATGAGGTGCGGGGCCGCAAGGCAGAGGAGGAGAAGATGAAGGCCCAAGAGGACGCCATCAGGGGTCGCGACACCGAGCTGGAGCAGTTGGGGAAGGCGCAGGCCGCGGAGCGCAGCCGGCTGGAGAAGCGGAAGCAGAAGATGGAAGCGGAGAAAGCCGAGCTTGATGCCAAGGCAAAGGTCCTGGCCCAGGACCGCGCGGCCTTCAAGCTCCTCTAGGAGAGGTCTCGCGTGGCGCTGCGGGCACTCTACGAGAAGGGCTGGGAGGAGCCATTGGCTACCGATGAGGAGGGCCTCACCCAGCTGCTTCCTTATCTGGTCGAGGCGCTTGAGGAAGTCGTGAGTGGTATCGGCCCCTTGGCAGAGGTAGAAGCCCGCATTCTTTCCTCAGCCGCGTTGACGCGTGTCTTCAGCCACCTCCATCTTCGCGATCCTGCCGCACCCACCTTGACGAGCTGCTGGAGCCTGTGGATGCCGAGCACAATGCAGCTGCTGCCGAAGCCGTGAAGGGCCAGGTGGAGGTCGTGCTGAAGAGGTTCCGCGCCTTCGATCCCGCGCCCTCGACTGGTGGTGCTGCTGATCCTGCAACTCCGGCGGGTGGTGCAGGTGAGGGCAACGCCGCTATGGGAGAGGCATCCCTTGTGGGCGACGGCAGCGTCCGGGGATGACGATATGACTTGCTGGTGGCTCCTTTCCTCTTTAGCTCCTGCAATATGCATCATGCCTCATTGAGGCGTTTAAACTTTTGTTTGGTATCGAGAGAACAATATGTCTTGTAATATTTGCTTGAGATTTTGCGATTTCCTTCCTGTTTGCTTTACGTTCTACGTCGGCAGGGCCCGACCCCGCGCATACCCCAGCCACCATTGGGTCGTCTATATCACCAGGACGAGACCAAGGGGTGAGGGGCTACGTGATCAGTTAGGCTCCTGCGTCGCGATGCTCAGGTGTCCCCCTTGACACGCAAACAGCTTACAGAAAGGAGATGCAAGAATAGGTCCAGTGTTCTACGTCGGTAGGGCCCGACCCCGCGCATACCTTAGCCGTTGTTGGGCTGTCCGGATCACCAGGACGAGACCAGGGGGTGAGGGGCTATGTGGCCAGTTAGGCTCCTGAGTCGCGATGCTCAGGAGTCCCCCTTGACGCTCAAACGACCTTCATACCTTTTCCCTTGCCGAGGCTCCGCTCGGGAGGGAGCGCGACGACCAGGCCCGAGGGACCTGGCGGGGTGGCGTACGCTTGGGCATGACCCGCGCATAGCCCCCGTGCCTAGCCCCCTCGCGTGAATCTCCCGGGGGGAGGTATTGCGATGAGGCCAAACACTGAGCTCAAGGGCTCCCTGAGGTTGATACGGCCATGGGGACGCCCTTAGTTGTTTATCACCGGCACGGAGCGTAGTGCTTCCGCACTTGCACGGGCATAACCGCTCCTCGGCCGTGTCGACTGCCAGCATGAAGCATGGTGCTTGCACTAGTGCGTGGGTGAGGGCTCCCTCTGAGTGGAGCCCCCGGGGCGTGTACAGCCCCGCCCTGACACGTGGCTTGCATGGCAGGGCTAGACGAGGTGTGTCTGGGCACTCGTGAGCCAGTGCGGGACTCACGAGGGCCTACCTCAAGGCGGATTGCGCCTAGTCTTGGTTTTTGTCGACTGCGGTGGTCCTGCAAGATGGTTAGGCAACCTGTGCCGAATGAATTTCCTGAGGTTATCGCATGAGAAGGCCAAGCACCAACGACCCTAGAAGGTGACGTGGACGGGACCGGCCTGCCAGATAGAGCTCAGCCGTTGGATTTATCGATGCTACAGGGACGAACCCGAGCACAGACGCTGTACCTAGACTTCTTATGCGAAGGATCCCGAAGAAAGACGATTGGCGCGCGGCTCCCGTTGCGGGGGGTAATCAAGCAGGTTATAACCATAGATAGCTTATGTATGGAAAGAGAACTAGCTCAGGTAAATGCAAGAACGATACATGCCACTGGGACGGACCCGAGCGGCCTGGGGATGATGCAGCCCGAGGGGCGCCCCCAACAGAGTAAGCTAAAGATGCAAAAGGATACATGCCACAGGGACAGGCTCACGCGGCCTGGGAATGTTGCAGCTCGAGGGGCGCTCCTAGCTAAATAAACTTGGAAAATGTCACCTGGTTTTGTTGTCGAAGGCGTGGTGGGGTAGCCAAAGGCGCGTGATGAAGGAGTCGCTCCTCATGAGCTGCCAGTGCCCTGAACCTCTGGAGGCTCTGGGGGCTCGGGCGGTTCCTTGAGGACCGTCTCCCTCTCCGCTAGGACTGCGTGATGCCTGGCCTCGTAAGCTGCCAGAATGCTCCGTAGGTTGCGTTGGAAGGCAGCCGCCATGCTCGGAAGGCCAACTGGCATGCGAACATAGCTGTGAGGTGGGCCCTCGCAACGCCCCACGCGCGAGGGCCAGAAGTGCTCCTGTGAAGCGGCCCTGTTGAGCCCTGGGATGTCAATGCAGACGCGCAACCCACCATCCTCGCCTGGATGGGGAGCTGCGCTAGGTGGGCGGCGGTCGCCGCGCATGGCCCTTGCTTCTTGAATCTCTTGAGTGGTCTTGGCGATGAACTCCTGAGTACCGGGCGCTCCTCGCCCAGCGCCCTCCTGAGGGAAACATGCCGCAAAGCACGCCTCCACATGGTGCCCGAGCGCCTCCCTCGTGATGTGGGCTAGGTCTGAGGCCCTCTAGAAGAGAGCCCCCGAGCCTTGCCCGAGGAGGGCGCCAGGGGTGCCTTCCTATGCGATGGAGGGAGGCGCCCCAGGCGTGGGCACCGATCCTGATGTGGCACCGCTAGAGGCGCCGATCCCCTAAGGCCCTGTACAGAGTAGTTGCTTCTTCTTCTTGGGGCGGCCGCAAGAGGGTATATGGTGCCTTGGTTGTCGGGGTCTTCGATTGATGTGGCTTGGAAGGGGCGCTCGAGGAAGAACACTGCATCTCTTTCTTCGTAGGGGATTGTGATGATCCCGCTGCTTCCTGGCATCTTGAGGACGTTGTAGCCGTGGTGGGTCACTGCCCTGAACTTGGCCAGCGCCGAGTACCCGAGGATGGCATTGTATGGCAGACGAATGTGGGCGACGTCGAAGTTGATGAGCTCGGCGCGGTAGTTGTCGCGCTGTCTGAAGGTGACAGGGAGGCAGACCTGCCCTATCGGGGTGGTGGAGCCGTCAGTCACTCCTGAGAAGGGCTTCGTGGGCTGGAGATGATCGTATGGCACTTGGAGGCTGTCGAACGTCTCGACGGATAGGATGTTAAGCCCTGCGCCGCCGTCAATGAGCGTCTTGGTGACTTGTATGTTGCTGATGACGGGTGAGCAGAGCATCGGGAGGGTGCAGCAGTGGCTGCGCACTTGAGCTGGTTCGCCGAGCTGAAAGTGATGGCGCACTTGGACCACCTGAGCGGGCACGTGGCCTAGAGCCTAGGAAGGGTTGCAATCACCTCGCGAGCAAACTGCTTGAAGATACGCTGAGATGCTGGGGCCTGAGCTCCGCCCAAGATGCAGGCGATAGCACACGGTTCCTGGAAGCCCCAACCCCCTTGTCCTGATGGTGGTCATCGTTCCTTCTTGGTGGCGGTAGCAGAGGAAGACCAGCGTTGCCCTGAGGGCGGTCCTCGTAAGGCTGATCCCTCCAGGTGCCCTCACGAGGCAGGTCCTGCCAGCGGTCCTCATGAGGCCGGTTGCACCACTCCTGGCGGGGCTCATGATCATCCCAGCGTCCTCTGCCTCATCCTCCTCCTCGGCCGTAGCCCCGGTCATTGCGCCCGGGGCGTCGACCAAAGCGCCCATCTCGGATGGCCCTGAGCTCTTGACAGTCGTTGGTGTTGTGGTTGTGTACGTTGTGGAAGGCGCAGAACGGACGGCTGCTCTTGCACGACTCGGGGTGGTCCCGGCTGCGCTTCGTGTCAGGCTCCACCACGAGCACAGCCACTCCCTTGCGCTTCACGTCCTTGGCCTTGGCTTTCTTCTCCTCCGGGTCGGTAGCTGGGAGCTCGAGGAGGGAAAGGCGCCCTTCCTCAGCTCTCGCACACTTGGTCGCCAGGATGAATAGCTCCAGAGCCATGCATAGCTCCTCGTGGATGGCGAGCTCCTCCTTCATCTTGACATCGCGGACGCCGTCAGAAAACATGGAAATGATGGCCTCATCCGTCACCTTGGGGATCTTGAGACAAACATTGTTGAAGCACTGGATGTACTTCTGCAAGGTCTCTCCTGGCTGCTGCTTGATGCGGCGCAGGTCACCCGCGGCCGGAGGGCGGTCGCGAGTGCCCTGGAAGTTGGCGATGAAGCGGTCGCGCATCTCGTCCCAGGAGGAGACCGAGCCAAGGGGCAGGTTCAGGAGCCATGAGCGAGCACCATCCTTGAGAGCAATGGGGAACCAGTTCGCCATGACTTTCTCATCGCCGTTGGCCGCCTCCATGCTCAGCTCGTAGAACTGCAAGAACTCCACAGGGTCGGGGGTGCCGTCATAAAGAGGAGGTAGGTCTGGCCTGAACTTGCCCGACCAGACGATGCTACGCAAGTACAGGGTGAAGATGCGGCAGACTGTTGTGGCCACCGGGTCCCTTTGCTGACGCGGAGCGTGCCCCTGATGGCGCCGCCGCTGCAAGCGGCACGCGGTCTTGTCGCGGGGGCGCTGGGAGCGCAGGAGCGTTTTCTTGCGGCCGAGGAACTTCTTGGCAGCTTTCTTCTTCTCGCACGGGCGCCTGACGCAGTGGGTCACGCCGGGGGGCCGTGCGCCATGGCGCCAGAGCGCCGTCTTGCTGAGGAGGTAGTGGGGGTGCTCCGTGAGCTACATCGCCCGCAGCTGGAGGAGGACGAGGAAGCAAGAGGGGTGGTGTGGGGGAGCCCCCAGCGGTGCTGACGAGCTCAGCGATGAGGTCCAACCAGTCCTCGTAGAGGTCGTCGACCGGGCGGTAGCGCAGGAGCTCACGTGCCATGAGCAGTGCGGCTAGTGCGTCTGTGGGAGCGCGACGAGCGTGAGATGATGAGCCGGCAGGGGTCAGCGACGGAGTCGTGGTACGGCCATCCCGCCGCACCGAGGGGTGCAGCGAGGAAGCTTGTTGCTCATTTCCCGCCGGACCGGTGTCGGCGTTGGCGTCGAGTTACGGGGAACGACGGGGAGGCCCACCAACAGGGGATGTCTGAGCGACACGGGCGCGAGGGCGGCCCGGTGTTTAGCGCATCCGCCATGGATGCGATGGAGCGAAGGGACACGGATTGGCGGGGCGAAGGCTTTGGCGCGCCAAATGTTGGATTTTGGGTTCCGGCAATACCCTTGAGGTTCGAACACTAGGGTGTGCACGAAGATCTCTTCCCCTCTGGCTCACACCCTCACCGCAATCTCAAAGCTTAGCACGTCGAACTCACAGAACAAGGGACACAAGGTTTATACTGGTTCGGGCCACCGATGTGGTGTAATACCCTACTCCAGTGTGGTGTGGTGGATTGCCTCTTGGGCTGAGGATGAACAGTTACAGGGGAAGAACAGCCTCCTGAGGAGAGGCATTCTTGAGCTCGGTGAGCTTGTGCGTGTCTGGATGGAATCGATCCCCTTTCTATGGTGGTGGCTAGTCCTATTTATAGAGGCCTTGGTCCTCTTCCCAAATGTTAGGCGGGAAGGGATGCCACAAGGGCCAAATTCGAAGGCAGACAACTAGTACAAGTTATCCTAACTAAAGGTGGTCTTCGCCTGCCAAAGGCTCTGGTGGTGACGCCGTCTTGGGCTCCACGGTGACCTCCATGCTGCCGTCCTTCTGGTCCTGGTCTCGTTGCACTGATATGGAAACCTTTGCTTGATGCCTCAGGACTCCTTGCATGCGCTTGCCTCTTTAGCATCAAAGAGAAAACAAGGACACTGCGCACGCTGGCGCCTGCCTGGCCTTGGTCGTCATGGCTTACGTCACAGGAACCTCACGAGGTGCCCCTTGCCTTGATCTCTCTGCCCCTCGCGAGCCAGCCTGGTGAGGCTGCGCCCGAGGAGGTCTTGTGTCGTCCTCCTTGCAAGGCTTGGCCCCTTGCGAGGGTCTTGAGTGTCTGCTGGTGAAGATGGGCCGTATAGGGCTGTCGGTGGAGCCACGTCGTGGGCCGTAGGCAGGCAAGTCTGGGGACCCCCGTTCCCAGGACGCCGACACAGCCCACTATGATTAAACATGTTTGCAATGATATTAGAGATTATGGTTTCTCATGCCATGCATAAGTAGCTGGGAGTTGATAATGATTTATCTTGGATATCAACATAGCATTAAGATGATTGTGATGTAGTATGATGATATGGTATCCTCCTCTGAATGTTCGAGTGGCTTTACTTGGTACATGTTCATGCATGTAGTTGAATCAAAACCAACATAGCCTCTATAATATTTATGTTCATGGTGTTCATATCCTACTCATGTTGGTGTCCAGTGTTACTTATGCATAATGCATGGTTATGATCGTTGTTGCTCTCTAGCTGGCCGCTTCTCAATCTTAATTGCTAGCCTTCGCCTATACTAAGTGGAAATTCTGATTGTACATCAAAAACCTTGAACCCAAGTTATTCTAGATGAGTCCACCATACCTACCTATATACGGTATTACCCTGCCGTCCTAAGAAAATTTGCATATGCCACATCTAAAAACTTCTAAAAATATCTGTTTTGTGAGCCTGGATCGTTCATGGAATGACAGGACGTAGTCGGTATCTTCCATGCTAAGCGGGTTATTCTCATGTGGAGTGTTTATTCACTCGCCATCGCACGAGAAACGAGCGCTAATAGGGATGCCCAGTCCCAAACTGCGAACATGAAAAAGAGTTCATCTCTGAAATAATCAAACAAAAACTCCCAACGGAGTCGAAACCTTTACTTTTATCGCTTGGGAACCGCCACTAGCGTGCTTAGCAAGGAAGATGTTGATAACTGATGGTCGTGAAGTGAATAAGAAGGGTGCATGTCTCAAAATATCATTTATCTCTGTTTTGAAAATGGGATAAACGAATTTATGCCCTTAGTTGTGTCACACTCGGCAGTTTTGCCCCTAATTTTCAAAAACCCTTGGTCTTGCCCAAGCCACTTTGCTTCGCTTATGCTTTTGCCCTTCCATCTCAATTCCGTCCGGTCAAAGACGTTTGACCGTTAGAGAGATATTTTTCTAGACCATTTTGCCCCTCCTTACAACTCCAGTCAAAAATATAAAAAAATGAAGAGAAAAAATGTGACATTTACAATTGGGTCCCAACCACATTGAAAAGAAAAAAACCAAAAAGATAAATCAGTCTCTCTCTCCTCTCTCTCTCTGCCGCCGGGAATCCAACAACAGCGACTACAGGGGGCGGCAGTGTGATGCAGGGGAGGCCAAGATCGGCGAGGGGCATGGGGGCGCGGCGGAGATGGCGGTTCAGGACGCGGGAGGCTCGGGCTGGACTGGATCCAGCCGGGACGGAGGTCAGGGAGGCACTGGTGACTGGCGGCGGGGCAGATGGGTAGGAGCTGCTCGTCCCGGAGCTCAGGGCGCCATGGGCATGGTGGCTTGAACCTGCGAAAAAATGGCGGTGCGCTTAGATGAGAAGATATAGAGGAAGAAAAAGGAGAAGGGCGATAAGTCCTGCAGCCCGTTGCCCGCAACGCCATGGTAGCCGTCGGTGCAGGGCCATGGCGCTGATGGGCTGCGCTGGCTGTGGCGGGCCTCACGCATGACAGATCAGGGTGGAGCGGGGCGCCGGCGTGTCCCCGTCGCACGAACGCGAGTGGGGAACGGAGAGACGCCGGAGGTTAACAGGGAGCGGGGAATGGGGCGGCAAGCGAGGCGACGTGGTCGGGGTCGCGTAGATCCGGAGGTGGGGGCGACGAATCTGGCACGGCCGCCCGCGGTGGCGCTCGAAATGGCCAGCAGCGCCGGCAGCAGAGAACTACCAGGGCGGCGGCCTGCTCCTGTTGCACGCAGAGAAAGAGATGAGGCGGGCACGGATAGAGAGAGGAGGCACGGGGAGAGGGAGGGGGAGGGCAAGATGGTCCAGAAAAAAGTCTGACTAACAGTCAAACGTCTTTGACTGGACGTAATCGGGACGGAAGGGCAAAAACATAAAGGGACCAAACATGTTTGGGCAAGACCAAGGGTTTTTGAAAATTAGGGGCAAAACTGCCGAGGGGGACACAACTAAGGGCATCAAATTAATTATCCCTTTAAAAATTGAGCTCTGGCACCTCTGCAAATCACTGCTTCCCTCTATGAATGGACTATCTATTTACTTTTATGTTGTGTCACCACCTTCTAAAAACAAGCGCCGGAAACTAAGTAGAGCACAGTTGTCATGATTTATGCACTGTGTGTTGCTAATGTTGGGTGCATCATGACTGGATCTTTTCTACCATGAATTACAATGTTTAGTCTCAGAAAGGGCTAGCGAGATACCACTATTGTCATATTATATCATGGTTGTTTTGACAACGTGTTGCTGTTTGACATATCTTATTATTGCTCGCTAGCTGATTATGTCATTGATATGAGTCATTATAATCTTTAAGAGTTATTGTCGACATGGTTAGTTATAATGCTGGCTGAAAACCCGGGTGATGTTTAAGCTTATTTATGCAAACAAAAGCAAAAGAGTTCGTAAAAGTTTTTCTTTCTCACTTTCAGTTTATCAACTGAATTGCTTGAGGACAAGCAAAGGTTTAAGCTTGGGGGAGTTGATATGTCTCCAACGTATGTACTTTTTCTCACGCTTTTCCTCTTGTTTTGGACCTCTAATTTGCATGATTTGAATGAAACTAACCCCGGATTGACGCTGTTTTCAGCAGAACTACCATGATGTTGTTTTTGTGCAGAAATAAAAGTTCTCGGAATGGAACAAAACTTTGTGAGGATTTTTTATATCAATAATAAGAATTTCTGGAGCCAAGACCTGCCGGAGAGGGGCACTTGGGTGGACACAACCCACCAGGGCGCGCCCCCCTCTCCTGGCACGCCCAGGTTGGTTGTACCCACCTGGTGGCCCCGCTGACGACCCCCCTGATACTATAAAATCACATATTTCCAAAAAAATCAGGGAGAAAGAATTATCGCAATCCACGAGATGGAGCCGCCGCCAAGCCCTCTTCTTCCTCGGGAGGGCAGATCTAGAGTCCGTTTGGGGCTTTGGAGAAGGGGATCTTCGTTCTTCGTCATCACCAACCAATCTCCATCGCCAATTCCATGATGCTCCCCACCGGGAGTGAGTAATTCCTTCGTAGGCTCGCTGGTCGGTGAGGAGTTGGATGAGATTCATCATGTAATCGAGTTAGTTTTGTTAGGGTCTGATCCCTAGTATCCACTATGTTCTTAGATTGATGTTGCTATGACTTTGCTATGCTTAATGCTTGTCACTTTGGGCTTGGGCGCCATGAACTCAAATCTGAACCGTTTACGAATTCATCATTATATCCATGTTTGAGATCCGATCTTGCAAGTTATAGTCACCTACTACATGTTATGATCCGGCAACCCCGGAGTGACAACAACCGGGCCCACTCCCGGTGATGACCGTAGTTTGAGGAGTTCATGTATTCACTATGTGTTAATGCTCTGTTCTGGTTCTCTATTAAAATAAGGCCTTAATATCCCTTAGTTTCCAATATGGACCCCGCTACCACGGGAGGGTAGGACAAAAGATGTCATGCAAGTTCTTTCCATAATCACATATGACTATTTATGGAATACATGCCTACATTATATCGATGAACTGGACCTAGTGCCGTATCGCCCTAGGTTATAACTGTCACATGATGAATGTCATCCAACAAGTCACCAAGCCAATGCCTACGAATTTATCCTTATTGATCTTGCTGCAATACTATTGCTATCATGACTGTTACACTTGCTACAAAATTACTGCTATCACTGTTACTGTTACTATCGTTGTTGTCACTACTATCAAAACTATCAAACTACTTTGTTACCGATCACTTTGCTGCAGATAATTAATCTCCAAGTGTGGTTTAATTGACAACTCAGCTGCTAATACCTTCAAATTTGGGTTCCCCTTGTGTCTAATCTATAAATTTGGGTTGAATACTCCACCCTCAAAAACTATTGTGATCCCCTATACTTGTGGGTTATCAACAACTATATGAACTAACAGGACGAAATTCGTGAAAACAAAGCAAATTTCAAATTAACCGGATGAAATTCATTATATTTCAAAAACTTTTCCTATAAACTGGACGAAATTCATTACATATTTCGCACAAAATGTACAAAAACCTACTGTAATCCTAATCTAAACGATCGTCGGCGCCCGACCACCATGTCCAGCCATGAACCCGAGAAAGCCGGCCATTGCCTTTGCCTCCTCCTCATCCGCCTCGATAACCTCCTCCTCCGGAGCACAAGGTTTTGAAGATTTCCGCCTCCACATCACCGTCAAGCGGTTAATCGGCCGCCGATGTTTATCCCACCAATCTTGGCGTCGACTGAGTGGAGGAGCGGTGGCCTTCCTGAGACCAGAGCAGCGGCAACCTACCGTGTACTACTCTTCCTCGCCGCCGGCTGCGCCCGCACACGCGCGCCGGCTTCATGGCCGTGGAGGCGAAGGGTGGCCGGGGGGAGCCGACGATCTCCTTCGTCTGCTCTTGCGATAGTACGTCCAAGAGAGCTTTGGAGCGCGCCCGAAGTGGAGCCGCCGATGTCCTTCGTCTGCTCCTACGACAGTACGTCCAAGAGAGCTTTCGAGCGCCAGGAGGCCATGGTTGGAGTGGTGCCGAAAGAAGGAAGGGATTGGAGGAGAATGAGTGTGGGTCTTTGGCTATGACTGGGAGCTAGGGCTCAAGTTAATATAGCGAGCGAATGGCAATGAGCCGCGACAGATGGATGGACGGCTAACATTGGAGTAGGTTCATTGGCAGCCACATGTCATTAATGTGGGCAGCAGACGGAAGGATTGATGTGGTGTCGTTAACGCGGAATAGTTGCTTGCACCAGGATGCCGTGAGGGTGGCGCTCTCTCGATCGTCGCGCTGCTGCAATGCCGGCGCTAGTGAGAGGTCGCGTCAGGCGTGAATGTGGACGCTGCTTCAGTGGCTTAACCACAGGTGCGTTGGGTCACTAACATGTGTGCCCAACTGGCATCTGGCCCGCATGTTAGTGACACACCAACTGCACCTATAGTTAAGTCCAGTGAATGCGGCATTGACGTTCTGGAGAGATGGTGACCGTTTCAGGCGGGAAGCGCGCGCTAGCGATGGAAGGGGTTTCAGTAGGCCAGGGTGGTCAGATGTTGGTGTTGTGGTAAAATGTGAACTCATGGATGATGAGCCTTTGAAGCGTATGCGGCACGTATTGACAACTAGACGTCCATGCAATCGCTCATGTCGCCAGCTATAGCCTTCGACGACCACCATTAGACACCACACAACCATGCATAACTTACGAATAATGGACGAATCGATCAGACACACACTCGTGTGCAGTGGCACTATGATCGGTCGCTCACGATAGTACATACTCCGTACCATAGTACCCTCTCTAGCTAGGCTGTTTTACAGATTGTCATTGTGATGGACGATATACATGAGCAAGGCGCCAAGTCACGAGTATGACCGTTGGTGTTGAGCCAGGTGAATACATGCTCGGTGTTCGCGGAGGCCTCCAGCAAATGTCTAAACAGTAATGTCAGGCACCATCGGGGCGCGCAGGTGACGGGCTCGCCGTTTGCGTTGCGCCATGAGCATGACTTTGATTGGGAGGGCGACGTGCATGCATTAGCATGGTTTGACAGCATGAGCGTGAGTGTCTGCACGCGTACATGCTACTTGCCTCTATGGACAGTGTGCGCTCGTGTGTGCATCATGTATGATATAAAAAATCTGTTTGTGCATTTAACGCAAAATATTTCATTTTCATTTGGATGATGAGTGTGTGTTGCAGCGACGAGTCCGTGGTTTGATTCCTCAGATATGCATAATTTTGGTTTTTATTTCTTTCTCCACTGATAGGTAGGCCCGCATAGATAGATAGATAAAGAACACGGGCTTATGAGGCGCATGCGGACTGTTTGACTTGTCAACCAGACAAATACGGAGCTATACGCTGAGCTAGTGACCGTATAATCACCATATCTCGTATTCAATGATCAAAGTGAGCTATCAAGACAAGTTCGATGACCGCAAATGCATTTTACTCGGTAATAAATGACCAGGGTCGAAGGGGAATCCAAATTTCCTTCGTCTTCTGTCCTTGAGCTCTTGACAAACCAATGCACTATAAGGTTGTCTGGCCACTCCACCCCAGAGCTGTCACCAAGCGTCGTTCATGCCACCGCGCCGAACACTAACCGGTAAGGAAGCAACGGCATCCCGCCGTGCCGAGTTCCTCGCCGCCCACGACCACACACAGAATGGTAGGGAAGTGATGGCATCCCGCCATGCCGAGTTAATCGCCGCTCGTGACCTCACACCTATGTGGGAGGAATTTGAAGCTGCCAAGGCCGAATGGGCGGTAGAGAAAGAGGCGGCCAAAGCCGCACAGAGGGAGTGGAAAAGTCAGACAGCACTCAAGAAAAGAGAGGCCCGCCGCTGCAAGAAAGAAGAGGACGCACGCGCTGCTACGGAGAGGTCAACGGAGATCCAAGCACGGTGGGGTGTCGCCGACAAAGCCGGGAAGGAGAACGACGGCGTCTGGCCGGCATGTGAGAAGTAGTAGCACTAGTAGTTAGTGTGTGTGTCTGTGTCGCCCATACGTTTGTTTACTTAATTGCGAGCAAGTACCAGTACTAATTACTACTATAGTTTTCAGAGCAAATTACCAGTACATTAGTCTAGACTCAATGGAAAAATTCCTATCCTATGCATCAAATGTCATCTCGTTCTCTATAGGAATTGTGATGCATGTCATGTCACTTCCTATGATTTTCATATTCCTATAAAATTCCTATCCTATGAACCAAAGGAGGCCTCTGCTGGAGTAACTATTGTAGATAGCACTACTGCTGGTACATTAGTTTTCTTCAAGAAGCAGAATTCAACGAAGTCATGATGGTTCCTTCGTCCGAGCAACTTCACAGTGGGAAAGGTTGGGCCTGTGATTTGACGGCTCATTAGTAATTACTGCAGCGCGACGACCGCGGTTACTCTCCCTTGGAGTTCTGCGGGCATGGTCAGTGGACCAGGATGGTCGACATCCCCCATGTCGGAGAACGGAAGTATTCTTTCCAATATCGAGGAGCAAGGAAACCGCATGGTATAGCATCACTTCTGATTTATATTTATTTTTTATTTCTGATGAATGATGTGTTTCAACTCTTACGACAAAGGAGTGCCAAACACGGCACGTGCTCGATGTCCCACACGTCAGTGAAAGGAGTGGGACATGAACAATGTGGTAGAGCGTCTCCACTTCTTCCACTTCTGGGTCGGAGACCACACGTAGTAAGTACTAGTGATATGAACGATACAAAGTGCGACCCAAAGAGAAAGACACGTCTAGTTGGAAGGTCTCGGGGCATACACGTAAACAAATATAAAACCTAATATGTGCCTCCAATTAATATAGTAGTAGTAGAGTACTTAGGCACGTACTCCATAACATCACCGAGCATTGCACATACAACATTTAGTGGTAGTAAGAGACAAATGCCTATATGCCACGCATATTCATACTATTTGTGCCTTTCTACTTCACTTACTGCGCTACATTACTCAGGTTCGTACGTCCACTCCTGGGTACATGTCCATCTCGTAGTTCCAGTCCCACGTGTTCTTCATAGATGGAATGAGCAACGGGAGTCCATATGATCGTAGTTAGTGTGGCTCCCCATGATTGAGACTCATCCAAACTATGGCCAGCCTCGACGCGGAGCAGTCGCGTGCACCGGGAAGCGGCACTCTCTCGGCCGTCGCGCTGCTTCAAAGCCGGCACTAGTGAGAGGTCGCCTCCGCTCTGGCCGGGCATTAATGCGGCACTGACGTTCCGGGGAGACACTGACCGTTTCACGTGGGAAGTGCGAGCCGACAAGGGAGGGGGTTGGGTCGGCCAGGGCGGTCATACGCGGGCGTGGTGGTGGTATTGGTTTTGAATCGTTTTAGGTGTACTACTGGTAGTTTGCAAAACTAATCAATTATTGCACTCAGTTTCCTAAGAAAATGTGGTAAAAAAAAGTTACTCCACAGCCCGCTTCCCCTCTCCTTCCTCTTCCACTGCCCGCGCACGTCCGCGGGAAGCGACCGGTCAACCCTTATACAGGAGTGCTCGCACAAAAAGATGCATGCATGACCACTAAAATTTCCAGATTAAAGCAACGCTCCGGCGGGAGTATGGTGTATGTCGTTACCTTTGGCCGAGCCATGGCTACCGGGATACGGTGACCAGAGAAGAGGCGGCGGGAGAGGAATGAATGCAACTACTATTTGGGTTCACCGTCCGTCTTAAATAAATGCGCACCATCACGTGTACCCACGGGTGCACAAATTGTAACATACGTGTCTGCTTAAGTGGGCATCACGTAACTGGTGTGTGTGAGAGATTCTGAGAGACAAGTGCGTGTGTGTGACTCTACTCTGCGGACATGTACTCAACCTTTTTCATCGAGATATAAGTATAATGGTGTTACACTTTAGCTAGTGATTTACGTGGCCACGTTAACGTGGTTGTGTAAAAAAATGTCACTTCCTGCTCGTGATTTGCGTTATATAATTACTAGCAAGATGCTCGTGATTTGCGTTATATAATTACTAGCAAGATGCTCGTGCATTGCACGGAACATCAATATGCATTTTTTTACAAAACACCTGTTGTGATTGACCCATGCAGGAGTAATCCCATGTGTAAAAACTAATGATATCTCGAGAATTTATTGGAAACTAGTATCTCGACAATTTCATCAAAAAAATGAAAGATGAGAGATAAGGTGAGGAGGAGTGGAGCGTAGTGGTGACTGGTGGTCGGACTGGGCGGAGGCATGGGGATGGACGGCACCAGCAGGCGGCAACGGCCACCATGCTAGATTGTTCCAGAGACTTCCTTTTTTAATTGCTCAACAATGAGGTTGTGGGAGATAAGGATGAACGAGGCAAGGCCTTGTCTGTAAGAGCATAATTGGGTTGGTGCCAAAAATAGGGATGCCAATGTTTTGGCATTGTGCCAAATATTCGCTACTACTTGGTTGGTTACCAAGTTGTCTTGCCTATCTCACATAAAGTTGCCAATATTTGGCAAGTCTTGGTATTGCCAATATTTTGCAATTCCAACATTTGGCTAGCCAAATATTGGCAGCAAACCAATCAGGCTCTAAATGTGGAGAGAGGTGCGGGTATCTTTTGTAAAATTGTCATACTTTGCTTTCTATCCGTCAGATATAGATCGGATGGTCTATATTACAAGATGGCAGGCACACCATCATCACCAACTCATTTTTTATAAGAGTAGAGATGATAAGTTTGCTAACTACTAAAGTAAAGTGGAATTTGTCCATGTTATACAAGTAAATTAAGGTGATTGCTTATCATACGAGTAAGGTTGGACGAAGGGTGGTAGGAACAAATGCTCCGCGTAGAGCATGTGTGTGTGAGAGATGGAGTCTTAGTGTGTGTGTGACGCGGGGTCCTCAGTGGCAGATGTAATTTAAGAGTGTGTGGCTTCATCATAGAGAGGTGATGTGTATGGCAGAGGCCACCAACGAGGGGGTGCGAGAGAGAAAAGACCCGTAGAGAGGGAAGAGAAGGCGTGTGCGTGTGAGAGGAGTCGACATCGAGAGAATGTGTTTGTTCGAGAGACACCAAGGAAGACTACTATATATCGATGGTGCATGTAGGCGGGAATTAAATGAAGGGATGGTCTTATTGGTTTCGGGGATATAGGGGAAGAGTGAGAGGGGGGGGGTAGCTAGAAGGAGATTGTTAAGTGTGAGTGTGTGTTTTACCCATCCAGGCGGAAGTTATGTGCACACAAGAAGAGAACGATTCGATGTGGCGTTAGGGTTGAGGGTAATTAACTATGTAGAGACATAGGAGACCTTGAACGTGCATGTGTGAGAGGTATACATGTATACGTGGGATGTGTGTGTGCGCGCCGAGCATGATCGAGATAAAAGAAAGAAGACATAAGTCATAAGATCAACGACATGGGAGAGACGGATCGTATGACAATATGCATGCATGTGAGAGTGCAGGGAAGAAGGCTCGATAATTGAGCATGTGTTTTTGTCTTTAAGAGATAGTGGCGTGGGCTGGAGCATGCATCTATGGCGAGAAGAGGGAGCGAGACACAATGATTGTGCAAAAGAGATCAACCTATAAATGCATGTATGGAGAGACATATATAGTGTGGCTGATAGGAAGCAAGAGTGCGTGCGAGAAAGAAATGTTGACGGAGAAACTACAGATAGATACAGAGATAGAGATGCTAGCTAGAGGGACATCGGCTAGTTTGAGTGTTGGAAATGACCGCCGGGTGGTTCAGAGGGTGAAGTTATGTGTGTGAGAGAGAAAGATAAAAGGAGGGTGCTTGACTGCATGTAGAGAGAAACATATATAGTGTGCATGATATGAAGCAAGAGTGAGGGCGAGAAAGAAGGTTGATGGAGAAACAGATAAATAGAAAGCTAAAGATGCTAGCTAGTGTGTGTTAGAGATAGGAGTCGAGTGGATCAGAAGGCTGCGTTATGTGTGTGGGTGCGAGAGAGATAGAGAGAGGGTGCATGTGAGTCACATACAAACAAATATCAGAGAGAAATGAGATCCCGAGAGACGGAGTTTTGTGTCTGCGAGAGAGAAAGATATTTCACAACGAGAGTGATAGCTAGAGAGACATATGAGGGAATGCAACATATCTCTAGGGAGAGAGAGTGTGTGTGAGCGACATACAAGAGAATGGTGGAGAGATATGAGACCCTGGGAGACAGAGTTTGTGTTTGTGTGTGAGAAGGTGATATTTAAGAGGAAGAGTCATAGCTTCTATTACCTAAGGAGCGAAAGACATCTCTGTGTGAGAGGGGGTGTGCGAGTGGCACACGCGGGAATAGTAGAGAGAAATGAGACCTTGGGAGACGAAGTTTGCGTCTGTGTGAGAGAAAGAGATTTCACATGAAGAATCATAGTGTGGGACACATAGCAGGGAGCGAGATATACTTAGAGAGAGATAGAGTGATGAAGGTCAAGGGAGAGAGTACCGTCAGTGTGTTGCGAAGATAAAAGATCATTGTCGACATACAGGTAGCACGAGAGATACCCGAGAGACGATGAACGCGTATAGGTCTAGGGAGATACTACTATATAAGCATGAGTGATAGCTATATGAGACGAATATCTGGATTAAAGGGGATTCAAATATTTAAACTGGTGATCACGACATCGATAATATCATAATGCAAATTGGTGTATCAAACATGCATATTCATTTGAATTTGGGGACACGTGTAATGTTATATAGTTTACCAATATTAGTGATACATAGATTCTTTAATTAGAGACAATGCATGATTTATATGCAATTAATGTCTAAACGGGATTAGACTATATGTTGCGTGTGTGAAACACATTATACATGTTTGAGAAGTAAAAACACCGCATGAAACACACATTAATTGGAGACAGTTAGCGAGGAATGCATACATTGGATTTCAACATAAAGTGGTTTCAAATATTTGGAAATCCACATTAAGATGGATACAGCCTTATGAATATGAGATCATGCCATTTGTAAACCATATTTATGTATAAAGGGTGTTGTGCTTTTGAAAGTATATATATAAAATTGATGCATATAGAATTTTATTCCAATCGGAGATGGATCCTGCCCGAATAAAAATAGAATGCAAACTGGATTCGTATTGAGTTGGCACGGTAAACATGCACTCTTGCTCTGCAAAAAATTGAACGAAACGGGGAAAGTCGCAGTAAGCGCCCGAAACCAAAATCTGCGAGATGGAAATTACTGCCTATCCCTGACACGCAAAGCCTATCGGCTCGATTTCTATAGGTTTTGGTAGGGGTAGGTTTGTAATTTCACTCAAACATGACATAACCGCCTCTCACCCAGATTCATACACGATGGGCGCCAAAACACAGTGTCTCCTCAGCCGAAATCGACTTCCTCCCCGATTAATACACGGTGGGCGCCAAAAACAAACTCTTGTCGGCAAATATTTGGTGTATGCAAGATTACTGTCCTATCCCCAACCAACTAATATTGTTGTGATGTAGGAAATTTTAAACGGGGGCTAAGTTTGTAAATGTCCTTGCATTTGAGACAAGCGCGCCATGAAGACATGGTTCCCCCTTCCTCTCTCCCTCCATTTCCCCATTCGTACTCCGTGGGCGCCAAAACACCCTCTCCACCCCAGCCTCCTCCGTCCGCCACCCCATCCACCATCGTCCTCCTCCACCATGCTGGAGCTGATACCCCGACGCCGTCGTCCATTACAAGAGATCGACCTCTCTCATCCACGGCTTTGGACCGGGATCCTTGCATCCCATCCTCTCGCTTCATCCCTGCCGTCATCCACCTTGCCGGTGCCGCTCCTACGACCTTCTCGTCCACCGCACCCCGCCGCCACCGTCTACCCTCCTAGATCTTCTTCCACACTGCCGACAGCCATCGCTATTGCAGCACCGTCAAATTCTCAGTAGATGCATACACTGTGCCGCATCAGAGGCGGTACTCTTTATTATCTATTCAACTTATTTATCGCAGCAAGAAAATAGATCGCCACTTCTTTACTCTGATTTCTTGTCCATCACTTACTTGTTAGTTGAAAGCAAACATTGGTTGCAAAGTTGCCTTTGTCTGGTTTACACCTTCAGATCCGCCATGGCACACTCCACACTATACTCGCAATGCTTATGGTTTTCCCCTTTTATATTCCACACTAGTTAAATGGCAGTAGACTAAATTTCAAAATTGGGTCAGTCAATTTTTGAGAGCTCCCCAGAGCTCACCGATGCGAAGGAAGGGGCTCGGGTGGGGACGGTGGTTGTGGGGGTGGTGGTGGGGCCTCGCTGAACAAAGAAAACTCGACGCGGGTGGGAGCGAGGGTGGGGGTGGGGATGGCGGAGGAACACATGCGGTGGGGGCGGTTCAAGGGAGGGCGAGGGGTCGGGGCCGGTGGTTCGGCCGGTGGCCCATGCGGTGTTCTGTATGGGAAGAATCAGAGACGAGGAAGAAGAAGGTTTAGGAGACGTAGGATCTTCATCCAACAGCCTGAAATGGTCGACTGGCCCAAATGACAAAAGTCACGCGACTTGCATGCAGACATGTAGAATATGCTTCCTCTTATGTTCTTTAACATGTTCCTATTCTGTTCTTCTTTAGTAAGCACAGTATGTTCCTTGTCATTAAGGGGAGCAGGGACATCTACAGTCGACACCTCTATTGGGCCGGTTCTGCTAAATGATTTTGAACTTCGAGTTGGTCTGCCATAATACTCTGGAAACGGTGGGAGCCGCGCGGTCTTTGATAGACTAAACTGATAGTAATAGTTGTGCACCTCAGATGAATAGAGTTGTCCTGTAGGTGATTGACAGGCTGCATATTAGTAGCGGCAAAACCCTATGTTTTCCTGCCAGTTCCGCTTTCCCGATTTATTTATGGTGGTTGTGGTGTACCCCTATTATCTCACTATCATCTGCCTACTGGCTCTGCGCTCTCGTTATCATGGTTTGGCAATAAACTTTATATACGGTATATTATGAACCTATCATCTGCCAACTATCCTTACATTTGGGGCCTCTAACAGGGAGCTTATTTTTTTGTGTAGTTGTGCCAGATTATATTAATCTACTCACCATATTACAGCACACATGGGCTCTCTCATCAAAATCCAGTGATAGCACACAAGGGTTTATAGGGAGCCTCTATTATATTACAATATCCTCTGCATTACAAAGATAATCTCACTATTATTTGTGTTTTCATGCTTTACAGATATTGTACATAATCACAATGAATATAAGAATGTGCACATCAGAAGAATATTGTGGAACAGTTCAATGGGTAACAAACTTGGCATCAAGGGATTGAGGTCCACAGTGGATGCAATGAAACCCACATGCTCCTGACCTATAGATTCGTATTCAGAATATGATCCTAATAACTATTCTGAGCTCAAGGAGTCAAAGGCAGATGGCCTATCCTGTTCACCCAATAAGGTGCCTATTCTAATTTGGCAAGGTTTTATTGGTTGCATATATCTTGCATAAGGTGTCTTGCATTTCTTTTGCTTCGTTGCACCGCCATCTGCTTAGTTTACTCATGATATATGTGAAGATGCCATGCCCATCCATTATCAACACCTATTCCATTTGTCATCATACCATGTTTTTCCATTCAAATGATGTTCTTGTGTTTCAGACATCCAAAAGGAAGAGGGTGATTGCAGAACCTAAAAGAGTACAAGCAAAGTCCTTGAAAAATGTGGTAATACCGGAGAAATCACATAGCACCCGACGTATATTGGTGATAGAACCAGCGCCGCAAAACCTAGGATATCGCAACTATGCTGGTCGCTGCTTTGCTCTTGTGAGTACCTATTGTCCTATCGTTGTCCTTACATTCATATCTGGTGGATTATGTGACATCATTGTGCATTATAGCTTTCTTATCCACTGTTCACTCTAAATTATCAGATCTATATTAATGCTTAAATTAATGTAGAATAAACCCAATGCCTATGAAGAAATTTAGTTCTGCATTATTCTTGTAAGTATCTGTTGTCCTTCATCACTGTACTTATATTTGTCAGCTAGTTCTTCATGTACACTTTGCAGCTTATTTTCCCTTGTCCTCCATTTTTGTACACATCAGATCTACATTTACTCTTGCCAAAATATTGAATAAAACCAATGTTACTGAAGAACTTTAGCTCCGCATTGCTCTTGTCAGTGCCTTCTGCCTATATGCTATATTTACATTTCTACTCTACATCTTAAGTTAAATAATCGCCATTTGTTCCTATATTTTCACATCTATATTTACTCTTAACAAAATTTAGAATAAAGGCAATACACTTGAAGAAGAGTGTGCGGTAAACTTCTTGAGTTGCCGCCCCCAGCAATATGGACAAGGCCTTTATAGAGCCTGTATTCACTACTAATGTAAGTTTGTCCTCCTCGAGCCTTCAAAGTTTGTTGTTTATATTTGGATAGCTATGAGTGCAAATGTTGTTTTTTTATCGTCTGCATCAAATTGCTTGTTCAAAGTTTATAAAGTAGAAGTACATAAACATAAGTTTGTCCTTCTCAATTTCAGTCTATAGTTGTACAATCTAGTTCCTTATTCGTACCACGTAAATTAAACTAAACATAGCAAGTTATCTTCTTTAGCACTATATGTATGCTTGTGTTCTTGATCTGTAATCCAGTGGTGTGGTGAGACTACCAACAACAGCACAATGCTATATCCTGCTATGTCTCAACTATGAACAATGCCATATTATATAAATGTTATTTAAATCGTGTCTCTTTATTTACCAATCTGAAATGGTATAAATTGACAGTACACTACCATTCATGAAGTAAATATGCCCTAGAGGCAATAATAAAGTGTTGTTTATATTTCCTTATATCATGGTAAATGTTTATTGTTATGCTAGAATTCTATTAACCGGAAACTTAGTACATGTGTCAGTACAAAGACAAACAGAGTGTCACTAGTATGCCTCTACTTGACTAGCTCGTTGAATCAAAGATGGTTAAGTTTCCTAGCCATTGACATGAGTTGTAATTTGATTAACGGGATCACATCATTAGAGAATGATGTGATTGACTTGACCCCTTCTGTTAGCTTAGCATTTGATTGTTTAGTATATTGCTATTGCTTTCTTCATGACTTATACATGTTCCTATGACTATGAGATTATGCAACTCCCGAATACCGGAGGAACACTTTGTGTGCTACCAAACGTCACAACATAACTAGGTGATTATAAAGGTGCTCTACAGGTGTCTCCGATGATACTTGTTGAGTTGGCATAGATCAAGATTATGATTTGTCACTCCAATTGTCGGAGAGGTATCTCTGGGCCCTCTCAGTGATGCACATCACTATAATCCTTGCAAGCAATGTGACTAATGAGTTAGTTGCGGGATGATGCATTATAGAACGAGTAAAGAGACTTGTCGGTAACAAGATTGAACTAGGTATTGAGATACCGACGATCGAATCTCGGGCAAGTAACATACCGATGACAAAAGGAACAACGTATGTTGTTATGCGGTTTGACTGATAAAGATCTTTGTAGAATATGTAGGAACCCATATGAGCATCTAGGTTCCGCTATTGGTTATTGACCGGAGACGTGTCTCGGTCATGTCTACATAGTTCTCGAACCTGTAGGGTCCGCACGCTTAATGTTCGATGACGACTGGTATTATGAGTTTATGTGTTTTGATGTACTGAAGATAGTTCACAGTCCCGGATATGATCACGGACATGACGAGGAGTCACGAAATGGTTGAGACATGCAGATCGATATACCGGACGACTATGTTTGGACATCAGAAGGGTTCTGAGTGAGTTCGGGCATATACTGGAGTACTGGGAGGTTACCGGAACCCCCCGGGGAGTGTAATGGGCCTTATGTGCCTTAGTGGAGAGAGAGAGTGGCGGCTAGGGCAGGTCGCGCACCCCTCCCCCTCTAGTCCGAATTGGACTAGGTAAAGGGGGCGGTGCCCCCCTTTCCTTCTCCCTCTCTCCTCCTTCCTTCTCTCCTACTCCTACTACATGGAAGGGGGGATCCTACTCCCGGTGGGAGTAGGACTCCCCATGGGGCGCGCCATAGGAGGGCCCGCCCTCCCCCTCCTCCACTCCTTTATATACGGGGGAAGGTGGCACCCCATAGACACACAAGTTGATCATTGATCTCTTAGCCATGTGCGGTGCCCACCTCCACCATAATCCACCTCGGTCATATCATCGTAGTGCTTAGGGAAGCCCTCCACCGGTAACTTCATCATCACCGTCATCACGCCGTCGTGCTGACGAAGCTCTCCTTTGAAGCTCTACTGGATCGTGAGTTTGTGGGACATCACCGAGCTGAACTTGTGCAGATCGTGGAGGTGACGTACGTTCGGTACTAGGATCGGTCGATTGTGAAGACGTACAACTACATCAACCGTGTTTTCAGAACGCTTCCACTTTCGGTCTACGAGGGTACATGGACAACACTCTCCCCTCTTGTTGCTATGCATCACCATGATCTTGCATGTGTGTAGGATTTTTTTTGAAATTGCTAGGTTCCCCAACGGTGGCATCCGAGCCAGGTTTATGCGTAGATGTTATATGCACGAGTATAACACAAGTGAGTTGTGGGCGATACTAGTCATACTGCTTATTCGGCGGTATTGTTGGATGAAGCGGCCCAGACCGACATTACGCGTACGCTTACGCGAGACTGGTTCTACCGACGTGCTTCGCACACAGGTGGCTGGCGGGTGTCAGTTTCTCCAAGTTTAGTTGAATCGAGTGTGGCTACGCCCGGTCCTTGTTGAAGGTTAAAACATCACATACTTGACGAAATATCGTTGTGGTTTTGATGCGTAGGTAAGAATGGTTCTTGCTCAGCCCGTAGCAGCCACGTAAAATGTGCAACAACAAAGTAGAGGACGTCTAACTTGTTTTTGCAGGGCATGTTGTGATGTGATATGGTCAAGACATGATGCTAAATTTTATTGTATGAGATGATCATGTTTTGTAACAAAGTTATTGGCAACTGGCAGGAGCCATATGGTTGTCGCTTTATTGTATGAAATGCAATCACCATGTAATTGTTTTACTTTATCACTAAGCGGTAGTGATAGTCAAAGAACCAATAGTTGGCGAGACGACAACTATGCTACAATGGAGATCAAGGTGTCGCGCCGGTGACGATGGTGATCATGACGGTGCTTTGGAGATGGAGATCAAATGCACAAGATGATGATGGCCATATCATATCACTTATATTGATTTCATGTGATGTTTATCTTTTATGCATCTTATTTTGCTTAGATTGACGGTAGCATTATAAGATGATATCTCACTAAACTTCAAGGTATAAGTGTTCTCCCTGAGTATGCACCGTTGTGAAAGTTCATCGTGTCGAGACACCACGTGATGATCGGGTGTGATAAGCTCTACGTTCACATACAATGGGTGCAAGCTAGTTTTGCACACGCAGAATACTTGGGTTAAACTTGACGAGCCCATCATATGTAGATATGGCCTCGGAACACTGAGACCGAAAGGTCGAGCGTGAATCATATAGTAGATATGATCAACATAGTGATGTTCACCATTGAAAACTACTCCATCTCATGTGATGATCGGACATGGTTTAGTTGATTTGGATCACGTGACCATTTAGATGACTAGAGGGATGTCTATCTAAGTGGGAGTTCTTAAGTAATATGATTAATTGAACTTTAATTTATCATGAACTTAGTACCTGATAGTATTTTGCATGTCTATGTTGTTGTAGATAGATGGCCCGTGTTGTTGTCCCGTTGAATTTTAATGCGTTCCTAGAGAAAGCTAAGTAGAAAGATGATGGTAGAAACTACATGGACTGGGTCTGTAACTTGAGGATTATCCTCATTGCTGCACACGAGAATTATGTCCTTGATGCACCACTAGGTGACGGACCTACTGCAGGAGCAGATGCAGACATTATGAACGTTTGACAAAGCTCCGTATGATGACTACTTGATAGTTTAGTGCACCATGCTTTATGGCTTAGAACCAGGACTTGAAAAATGTTTTGAACTCCACGGAGCATACGAGATGTTCCAAAAGTTGAAACTAGTATTTCAGACTCATGCCCATGTCGAAAGGTATGAGACCTTTGACAAGTACTTTTCCTACAAGATGGAGGAGAATTGCTCAGCTAGTGAGCATGTGCTCGGAATGTCTGAGTACTACAATCACTTGAATCAAGTGGCAGTTAATCTTCCAGATAACATAGTGATTGACAGAGTTCTCTAGTCACTATCACCAAGTTACTAGAACTTCGTGATGAACTATAATATGCAAGGGATAACGGAAATAATTCCCAAGCTCTTCGTGATGCCAAAATCAACGAAGGCAGAAATAAAGAAAGCATCAAGTGTTGATGGTTGATAAGACCACTAGTTTCAAGAAAAGGGCAAAGGGAAGAAGGGGAACTTCAAGAAGAACAACAAGCAAGTTGATGCTCAAGTGAAGAAGCCCAAGTCTGGACCTAAGCCTGAGCCTAAGTGCTATAAAGGGACTGGTCACTAGAAGCAGAACTGCCCCAAGTATTTGGCGGATAAGAAGGATGGCAAAGTGAACAAAGGTATATTTGATATACAGGTTATTGATGTGTACTTTACTAGTGTTTATAGCAACCCCTCAGTATTTCATACTAGTTCAGTTGCTAAGATTAGTAACTCGAAACGGGAATTGCAGAATGAACAGAGACTAGTTAAGGGTGAAGTGATGGTGTGTGTTGGAAGTGGTTCCAAGATTGATATGATCATCATCGCACACTCCCTATACTTTCGGGATTAGTGTTGAACCTAACTAAATGTTATTTGGTGTTTGCGTTGAGCATGAATATGATTTGATCATGTTTATTGCAATACGGTTATTCATTTAAAGTCAGAGAATAATTGTTGTTCTGTTTACATGTATAAAACCTTCAATGGTCATACACCCAATAAAAATAGTTTGTTGGATCTCGATCGTAGTGATACACATATTCATAATATTGAAGCCAAAAGATACAAAGTTAATAATGATAGTGCAACTTATTTGTGGCACTGCCGTTTAGGTCATATTGGTGTAAAGCGCATGAAGAAACTCCATGCTGATGGGATTTTGGAATCACTTGATTATGAATCATTTGATGCTTGCGAACCATGCCTCTTGGGCAAGATGACTAAGACTCCATTCTCTGGAACAATGGAGTGAGCAACTGAATTGTTGGAAATAATACATACTGATGTATGCGGTTCGATAAGTGTTGAGGCTTGCGGCGGGTATCATTATTTTCTAACCTTCACAGATGATTTGAGCAGATATGGGTATATCTACTTGATAAAACACAAGTCTGAAACATTTGAAAAGTTCAAAGAATTTCATAGTGAAGTGGAGAATCATTGTAACAAGAAAATAAAGCTTTCTGTGATTTGATCGTGGAGACGAATATTTGAGTTATGAGTTTGGCCTTCAGTTAAAACAATGTGGAATAGTTTCACAAAGTCATGCCACCCGAAACAGCACAGCGTAATAGTGTGTCCGAACGTCATAACCGTACTTTATTGGATATAGTGCAATCTATGATGTCTCTTACCGATTTACCACTATCGTTTTTGGGGTTATGCATTAGAGACAGCTACATTCACGTTAAATAGGGCACCATCTAAATCCGTTGAGATGACATCGTATGAACTATGGTTTGGCAAGAAATCTAAGTTGTCATTTCTTAAAGTTTGGGGTTGCGATGTGATACGTCTCCGTCGTTCTACTTTTCCAAACACTTTTGCCCTTGTTTTGGACTCTAACTTGCATGATTTGAATGGAACTAACCCGGACTGACGCTATTTTAAGCAGAATTGCCATGGTGTTATTTTTGTGCAGAAATAAAAGTTCTCGGAATGACCTGAAACTTCACGGAGAGTATTTTTGAAAATAATAAAAAATATCAGCGAAAGAATCAAGGCAAGGGGGGCCACACCCTGTCCACGAGGGTGGGAGGCGCGCCTGCCCCCTGGGCACGCCCCCTACCTTATGGGCCCCCTGGTGCTCCACCGACCTCAACTCCAACTCTATATATTCACGTTCGGGGAGAAAAAAATCAGAGAGAAGGATTCATCGCGTTTTACAATACGGAGCCGCCGCCAAGCCCTAAACTCTCTCGGGAGGGCTGATCTGGAGTCCGTTCGGGGCTCCAGAGAGGGGAATTCGTCGCCATCGTCATCATCAACCATCCTCCATCACCAATTTCATGATGCTCACCTCCGTGCATGAGTAATTCCATTGTAGGCTTGCTGGACGATGATGGGTTGGATGTGATTTATCATGTAGTCGAGTTAGTTTTGTTAGGGTTTGATCCCTAGTATCCACTATGTTCTGAGATTGATGTGGCTATGACTTAGTTATGCTTAATGCTTGTCACTAGGGCCCAAGTGCCATGATTTGAGATCTAAACCTATGTGAGTTCTTGATCCTATCTTGCAAGTCTATAGTCACCTACTATGTGTTATGATCCGGCAACCCCGAAGTGACAATAATCGGGACCACTCTCGGTGATGACCGTAGTTTGAGGAGTTCTTGTATTCACTAAGTGTTAATGCTTTGCTCCGGTACTCTATTAAAAGGAGGCCTTAATATCCCTTAGTTTCCAATAGGACCCCACTGCCACGGGAGGGTAGGACAAAAGATGTCATGCAAGTTCTTTTCCATAAGCACGTATGACTATATTCGGAATACATGCCTACATTACATTGATGAACTGGAGCTAGTTCTGTGTCACCCTATGTTATAACTGTTCCATGAAGAATCGCATCCGACATAATTATCCATCACTGATCCAATGCCTACGAGCTTTTCACATATTGCTCTTTGCTTAGTTACTTTACCATTGCCACTGTTACAATTACTACAAAACTGCTACTGTTACTTTTGCCACCGTTACCGTTACTTCCATACTACTTTGCTACTAAACACTTTGCTTCAAATTTTAAGTTATCCAGGTGTGGTTGAATCGACAACTCATCTGCTAATACTTGAGAATATTCTTTGGCTCCCCTTGTGTCGAATCAATAAATTTGGGTTGAATACTCTACCCTCGAAAACTGTTGCGATCCCTTATACTTGTGGGTTATCAAGACTACTTTCTAGCGCCGTTGCTGGGGAGCATAGCTCTATTATTTGAGTCACTTGGGATTTATATCTGCTGGTCACTATGAGGAACTTGAAAGGCGAGAAAACCAAAATTTATCCCTCAACTACGAGGGGAGGTAAGGAACTGCCATCTAGCTCTGCACTTGATTCACCTTCTGTTTTAAGTAAGTTTGCGACACCTAAACCTGCTTCTGCTATTAATTCTGATATGTCTCATGTTATTGATGATGCCACTTCTGCTATGCATGATACTTATGATGAAACTACTTCTATGCTTGATAATACTGTGCCACTAGGTGAATTTCTTGATGAACAACTTGCTAGGGCTAGAGAGAATGGAATAATTGAAACTGATAATATTGATGAAAGTGATGATGAAGATTCTCCCCCTAGATATGAATTGCCTCTTGTGCCTGAGGGTTATGTTATGGATGAAGAAACTAATAGAGATTTTCTTGCTTGCAACGATAGAAGTGATCTTAAGAAATTATTAGTTAAGCTGAAAGAAAAATCTCTGAATGCTAGAATGAAATATGATCCTGCTTACGCTACTTCACGTATCTTTGTTACTGATAAGGATTATGATTTCTCTGTCGATCATGAGATAATTACTCTGGTTGAATCTGATCCTTTCTATGGCTATGTATCTGAAACTGTTGTGGCACATCTTACTAAATTAAATGATATAGCTACCCTATTCACTGATGATGAGAAAACTCGCTACTATTATATCCTTAAATTATTTCTGTTCTCATTAAAGGGTGATGCTAGGACATGGTTTAATTCTTTTGATCCTAGTTGTGTGCGTAGTCCCCAGGATATGATTTATTACTTCTTTGCTAAATATTTCCCTGCTCATAAGAAACAAACTGCTTTAAGGGATATATATAATTTTGTGCAAATTGAAGAAGAGAGTCTCCCACAAGCTTGGGGGAGGCTTCTCCAATTACTTAATGCTTTGCCTGATCATCCTCTCAAGAAAAATGAAATACTTGATATCTTTTATAATGGACTAACCGATGCTTCCAGAGACCACCTGGATAGTTGTGTTGGTCGTGTTTTCAGGGAAAGAACTGTTGATCAAGCTGAAATTCTATTGAATAATATGTTGACTAATGAAACTAATTGGACACTTCCTAAACCAACTCCTAAGCCAACTCTGAAGAAAAGGGGTATTCTATTTCTCAGTCCTGAAGATATGCAAGAGGCAAAGAGATCTATGAAAGAAAAAGGCATAAAAGTTGAAGATGTTAAGAATTTACCTCCTGTTGAAGAAATACATGGTATTAGTTTACCGCCTGTTAAAGAAACACATGGCCTTGATAACCCGACACAGGTAGTAAAGGTAAATTGTCTCTATAGATATGATAAAGCTGAAATCCCTCCTACTAAGTTTGCTAGCCAATGCTTAGATGAGTTTGATAATTTTATGGTTAAGCAAGAAGACTTCAATGCTTATGTTGGTAGACAATGAAAATGCAATGCTTATATGATTGAACACTTGAGTGATTATATGTATAGAGTTAAAGGTGAACTTAAACTCATTAGTAAACGTGCTTCTATGGTTACCACTCAAGTAGAACAAGTGCTTAAAGCTCAGAATGACTTGCTCAGTGAATTAAATAGTAAGAAAAATGATAATGTTGTTAGAGTTATGACTAGAGGGGGTAAAATGACTCAGGAACCTTTGTATTATGAAGGCCACCCTAAGAGAATTGAGCAAGATTCTCAGAGAACTAAAGTAGATGCACCTAGTCCTTCAAAGAGAAAGAAAAAGAAAAATGATAGGACTTTGCATGCTGCTAGTGAACCTGTTGTTGACACACCTGAGAATCCCAATGATATTTCTATTTCTGATGCTGAAACACAATCTGGTGATGAACATGAACCTAGTGATAATATTAATGATGATGTTCATGTTGATGCTCAACCTAGTAATAACAACGATGTAGAGGTTGAACCTGTTGTTGATCTTGCTAACCCACAATCAAAGAATCAATGTTATGATAAGAGAGACTTCGTTTCTAGGAAGCATGGTAAGGAAAGAGCCTTGGGTTCAGAAACCCATGCCTTTTCCTCCCAAACCATCCAAGAAAATGGAAGATGAGGATTTTTTGAGCGCTTTGCTGAAATGATTAGACCTATCTTTTTGCGTATGCATTTAACTGATATGCTCAAAATGAATCCTTATGCTAAGTATATGAAAGAAATTGTTACAAATAAAAAGAAAGATACCGGAAGCTGAAATTTCCACCATGCTTGCTAATTATACTTTTAAGGGTGGAATACCAAAGAAACTTGGAGATCCGGAGGTACCAACTATACCATGCTCCATTAAAATAAACTATGTTAGAACTGCTTTATGTGATCTTGGAGCCGGTGTTAGTGTGATGCCTCTATCTTTATATCGTACACTTGATTTTAACAAGTTGACACCTACTGAAATATCTTTGCAAATGGCTGATAAATCAACTGCTATACTTGTCGGCGTTTGTGAGGATGTGCCTATTGTGGTTGCAAACATTACTATTCTAACGGACTTTGTTATTCTTGGTATTCCCGAGGATGATAGTATGTCGATTATCCTTGGTAGACCCTTTTTGAATACTGCAGGGGCTGTTATTGATTGCAATAAAGGCAATGTCACTTTTCATGTTAATGGTAATGAGCATACAATACACTTTCCGAGGAAACAACCCCAAGTCCACAGTATCAATTCTATTGGAAAAATTCCATCGATTATTTTTGGAGGTTTTGAATTTCCTCTTCCTACTGTCAAGAAGAAATATGATATTCTTATTATTGGGGACGTGCATATCCCCGTTGAGGTAACTTAGTGCTATTCGAAAATTCTTCGGTTTTATGCGGTTCGGAATGAGTTTGTTAACAAGACTAATCAACCTTGTTAGTGGATTCCTTTTGATGAGCATGAGATGGATGAAGTTAGAAAGCACAACTCTCTGTACCCTCCTTCTACTTTCTGTTATTTAGATTAAATAAAGTACAAATAGTATTTTCTGCCTGTTTTCTGAATTATCCATGCAATAAAAAATACCCCGAACATAAAAGTTCTCCAAATGCCCCGAAATTGAAATATGATTTTTTTTCTAGAATATTTGAGAATATCTGGCACTGAGAACACAGTAGGGGGAGAAAGCACCTGGCCACGAGGGTCCAGGGCGCGCCCACCCCCTGGGCACGCCCCCCTGCCTCGTGGGCCCCTGGTAGCTCACCTCCACTTATTCCAGCCACCACACACTCCTCCTTCCTCCCAAAAAAATCACCAACAAGCTCGAGCACGAGTTTTAGCTCATCTTGCTGCCATTTTCGATCTCCTTGCTCAAACCTCCACTCACAAAACTGCTTTGGGGGATTGTTCTTTGGTATGTGACTCCTCCAATGATCCAATTAGTTTTTGTTCTAGTGCTTTATTCATTGCAAATTTTTTCTGCTTAGGTGACCCTGTTCTTGAGCTTGCATGTCAAATTTATATGGTCCCAAGTAATTCTAATGCATGATATAGTCTCTAGGCACTTGTGAGAGTAGTTGCTATCAATTTTGTTGAGTTTGGTTCACTTTTATTTTGAGTTACTAAAATTTTTGGAAATTTTTCAGAGGAAGAAATATGTTTAGGAAATTATACCAAGGTGGTTCTTTAAGGAAGCAAGGACCCAGGCCCGCAATGCGTGAGTCGGACCATGAACTACCCAGAGAAGCTCAAGTGCAACCTTGTGAATGGCCGTCAGACGATTTCATGGTCCAAGCAGGAATTAAAGAGGAATTTGACGCGTATACAAAAGGGAGATTTGCTATAACCAGGGAGGAGGCGAATGAGTATAAGAGGAGGACTGAGGCAGCTCGCCTCCAAGCTGCAGCCCATGATGCAATAGCTGCTGCTTCACAGTACAACCCCAACTACAACTTTGGATATCCGCCAGACCAGCCGTGGCGATAGACCAACTTAGGCCAAAAGCCTAAGCTTGGGGGAGTACGTATTTCTCACCAACATTGCATTCATGTTCACACTCAATCAAGTTGTCGGTGCTCATACTTTTTCATTGTATTATCCATGCTAGTTTATTTTCCTTTTTATGCTTTCTTCTTGTGTGTTTGGAAAACCTTAAGAAAAACCAAAAAAATTAGTTGTAGCTTTTAGTAGTTTACTTTTCATGCTTGTAGTAGTAATAGTTAAAAAGAAAACCCAAAAAGATTTCTCGTTCTTCTTTTGCTTGTTGGGAGCTTTCCCGTGTAAATAGTTTTACTTTATTTCTTTTCTTTGGGGGTCAAGAGGAGAAGACCATAATTAAAATGTTGAAGTGGCTCTTATATGCATTATTGTTGATTTAACCAAGAGCCCATACTATTTTGTCTTCTCCTTTGAATTAAAAGCCTGCAAATTCCAGCTTAGTCCAATGCACGTGCACTATTATTATTATTATTCACATCGTTCGGTCGTGCAAAGTGAAAGGTAATAATGATGATATATGATGGACTGATTGAGATGAGAGAAGCTGGTATGAACTCGACCTCTCTTGTTTTTGTAAATATGATTAGTTCATCGTTCCTGATTCAGCCTATTATGAATAAACATGTTTGCAATGAAAATTAGAGATTATAGTTGCTTATGACATGCTTAATTAGCTAGGAGTTTATAATGGTTTATCTTGCGTGCCAACATGCTATTAAAATGGTTGTGATGTGGTATAGTAGGGTGGTATCCTCCTTTGAATGATTCGAGTGACTCGACTTGGCACATGTTCACACATGTAGTTGAAACAAAATCAACATAGCCTTCAAGATATTTATGTTCATGGTGAATTATATCCTACTCATGCTTGCACTCAATGTTCACTAATTTTAATGCATGTTCATGACTTTGTCGCTGTCTAGTGGGTCACTTCCCAGTCTTTTTCTAGCCTTCAATTGTACTAAGCAGGAATACTGCTTGTGCATCCAATCCCTTAAACCCCAAAGTTATTCCATATGAGTCCACTATACCTTCCTATATGTGGTATCTACATGCCATTCCAAGTAAATTTGTATGTGCCAAACTATAAACCTTCAAATGAAATTCTGCTTTGTATGCTCAAATAGCTCATGTATCAACTAGGGTTGTCTGTATCTTCCATGTTAGGCGGGTTATTCTCAAGAGGAGTGGACTAAGCTCCTCACTCACAAGAAAATGGCTGGTCACCGGGATGCCCAGTCCCATGCTTTAAGCAAATCAAATTGAAATAATTGCAAACAAAACTCCCCCAGGGTTGTTGCTAGTTGGAGGCACTTGTTGTTTCGAGCAAGCCATGGATTGATGCTTGTTGGTGGAGGGGGAGTATAAACTTTACCATTCTGTTTGAGAACTGCCTATAATGTGTGTAGCATGGAAGATATCGAGATATCTCGGTTGTTATGTTGACAATGAAAGTATACCACTCAAAATATTATTCATCTCTATTTTAAAATTGAGCTCTGGCACCTCTACAAATCCCTGCTTCCCTCTGTGAAGGGCCTATCTATTTACTTTTATGTTGAGTCATCATCCTCTTATTAAAAAGCACCAGTTGGAGAGCACTGCTGTCATTTGCATCCATTACTATTAATTTATATTGAGTATGACTATGACTGGATCTCTTTTACCATGAATTACAATGTCTAGTCGGTCCTTGATCTTTAAAGGTGCTCTGCATTTATGTTTTGCGGTCTCAGAAAGGGCTAGCGAGATACCATCTTATTATATCATATTATGATTGTTTTGAGAAAGTGTTGTCATCCGAGATTTATTATTATTGCTTGCTAGTTGATTATGCAATTGATATGAGTAAACATGTGACCTAAATGTTATTGTGAATATGGTTAGTTCATAATCTTTGCTGAAAACTTGAATGTTGGCTTTACATATTTACAACAACAAGAGAAAACAGAGTTCGTAAAAGTTTTTCTTTATCACTTTCAGTTTATCAACTGAATTGCTTGAGGACAAGCAAAGGTTTAAGCTTGGGGGAGTTGACACGTCTCTGTCGTATATACGTTTCCAAACACTTGCATGATTTGAATGGAACTAACCCGGACTGACGTTGTTTTCAGCAGAATTGCCATGGTGTTATTTTTGTGCAGAAATAAAAGTTCTCGGAACGACCTGAAACTTCACGGAGAATATTTTTGGAATTAATAAAAAATGTTGGTGAAAGAATCAAGGCCAGGGGCCCCACACCCTGTCCACGAGGGTGGAGGGCGCGCCTGCCCCCCTGGGCACGCCCCTGCCTCGTGGGGCCCCTGGTGCTCCACCGACCTCAACTCCAACTCTATATATTCACGTTCGGGGAGAGAAAATCGGAGAGAAGGATTCATCGCGTTTTAGGATACGGAGCCGCCGCCAAGCCCTAATCTCTCTCAGGAGGGCTGATCTGGAGTTTGTTCAGGGCTCCAGAGAGGGGAATACGTCGCCTTCGTCATCATCAACCATCCTCCATCACCAATTTCATGATGCTTACCGCCATGCGTGAGTAATTCCATCATAGGCTTGCTGGACGTTGATGGGTTCGATGAGATTTATCATGTAATTGAGTTAGTTTTGTTAGGGTTTGATCCCTAGTATCCACTATGTTCTGAGATTGATGTTGCTATGACTTTGCTATGCTTAATGCTTGTCACTAGGGCCCGAGTGCCATGATTTCAGATCTGAAACTATTATGTTTTCATGAATATATGTGAGTTCTTGACCCTATCTTGCAAGTCTATAGTCACCTACTATGTGTTATGATCCGGCAACCCCGAAGTGACAATAATTAGGACCACTCCCGGTGATGACCATAGTTTGAGGAGTTCATGTATTCACTAAGTGTTAATGCTTTGCTTCGGTACTCTATTAAAAGGAGGCCTTAATATCCCTTAGTTTCCATTAGGACCCCACTGCCATGGGAGGGTAGGACAAAAGATGTCATGCAAGTTCTTTTCCATAAGCACATATGACTATATTCGGAATACATGCCTACATTACATTGATGAACTGGAGCTAGTTCTGTGTCACCCTATGTTATAACTGTTGCATGAACAATCGCATTCGGCATAATTCTCCATCACCGATCCAATGTCTATGAGCTTTTCACATATTGCTCTTCGCTTAGTTACTTTACCATTGCCACTGTTACAATTACTACAAAGTTTCTACTGTTACTTTTGCCACCATTACTGTTACTTCCATACTACTTTGCTACTAAATACTTTGCTGCAGATACTAAGTTATCCAGGTGTGGTTGAATTTACAACTCAACTGCTAATACTTGAGAATATTCTTTGGCTCCCCTTGTGTCGAAACAATAAATTTTGGTTGAATACTCTACCCTCGAAAACTGTTGCGATCCCCTATACTTGTGGGTTATCACGATGCTTATGTGAAAAAGTTTCAACCTGATAAGCTCGAACCCAAATCGGAGAAATGTGTCTTCATGGGATACCCAAAGGAAACTGTTGGGTATAGCTTCTACCACAGATCCGAAGGCAAGATATTCGTTGCTAAGAATGGATCCTTTCTAGAGAAGGAGTTTCTCTCGAAAGAAGTGAGTGGGAGGAAAGTAGAACTTGATGAGGTAACTATACCTACTCCCTTATTGGAAAGTAGTCCATCATAGAAATATGTTCGTGTGACTCCTACACCAATTAGTGAGGAAGCTAATGATGATGATCATGTAACTTTAGATCAAGTTACTGCCGAACCACGTAGGTCAACCAGAGTAAGATCCGCACCAGAGTGGTACGGTAATCCTGTTCTGGAGGTCATGTTACTTGACCATGACGAACCTACAAACTATGAGGAAGCGATGATGAGCCCAGATTCCGCAAAATGTCTTGAGGCCATGAAATCTGAGATGGGATCCATGTATGAGAACAAAGTGTGGACTTTGGTTGACTTGCCCGATGATCGGCAAGCCATCGAGAATAAATGGATCTTCAAGAAGAAGACTGACGCTGACGGTAATGTTACCGTCTACAAAGCTCGACTTGTTGCAAAAGGTTTTCAACAAGTTCAAGGAGTTGACTGTGAAACCTTCTCACCCGTAGCGATGCTTAAGTCCGTCCGAATCATGTTAGCAATTGTTGCATTTATGATTACGAAATTTGGCAAATGGATGTAATGACTGCATTCCAGAATGGATTTCTAGAAGAAGAGATGTATATGATGCAAGCTGAAGGTTTTATCGATCCAAAGGATGCTAACAAAGTGTGCAAGCTCCAGCAATCCATTTATGGACTGGTGCAAGCATCTCGGAGTTGGAATAAACGTTTTGATAGTGTGATCAAATCATATGGTTTTATACAGACTTTTGGAGAAGCCTGTATTTACAAGAAAGTGAGTGGGAGCTCTGTAGCATTTCCAATATTATATGTGGATGACATATTGTTGATTGGAAATGATATAGAATTTTTGGATAGCATAAAAGGATACTTGAATAAGAGTTTTTCAATGAAATACCTCGGTGAAGCTTCTTATATATTGGGCATCAAGATCTATATAGATAGATTAAGACGCTTAATTGAACTTTCACAAAGCACATACCTTGATAAAGTTTTGAAGATGTTCCAAATGGATCAAGCAAAGAAAGGGTTCTTGCCTATGTTACAAGGTGTGAAGTTGAATCAGACTCAATGCCCGACCATTGCAGAAGATAGAGAGAAAATGAAAGGTGTTCCTTATGCTTCAGCCATAGGCTCTATCATGTATGCAATGCTATGTACCAGAGCTGATGTGTGCCATGCTATTAGTTTAGCAGGGGGTACCAAAGTAATCCAGGAGCGGTCAAGAACATCCTAAAATACTTGAAAAGGACTAAGGATATGTTTCTCGTTTATGGAGGTGACAAAGAGCTCGTCCTAAATGGTTATGTTGATTCAAGCTTTGACACTGATCCGGATGACTCTAAGTCACAAACCGGATACATATTTATATTGAATGGTGGAGTTGTCAGTTGGTGCAGTTCTAAGCAAAGCATCGTGGCGGGATCTACATGTGAAGCGGAGTACATAGCTGCTTTGGAAGTAGCAAATGAAGGAGTCTGGATGAAGGAGTTCATATCCGATCTAGGTGTCATACCTAGTGCATCGGGTCCAATGAAAATATTTTGTGACAATACTGGTGCAATTGCCTTGGCAAAGGAATCCAGATTTCACAAGAGAACCAAGCACATCAAGAAACGCTTCAATTCCATCCGCGATCAAGTCAAGGAGGGAGACATAGAGATTTGCAAGATACATACAGATCTGAATGTTGCAGACCTGTTGACTAAGCCTCTCTCACGAGCAAAACATGATCAGCACCAAGACTCCATGGGTGTTAGAATCATTACTGTGTAATCTAGATTATTGACTCTAGTGCAAGTGTGAGACTGACGGAGATATGCCCTAGAGGCAATAATAAATTGTTATTTATATTTCCTTATATCATGATAAATGTTTATTTTTCATGCTAGAATTGTATTAACCAGAAACTTAGTACATGTGTGAATACATAGACAAACAGAGTGTCACTAGTATGCCTCTACTTGACTAGCTCGTTAAATCAAATATGGTTAAGTTTCCTAGCCATTGACATGAGTTGTCATTTGATTAACGGGATCACATCATTAGAGAATGAGGTGATTGACTGGACCCATTCCGTTAGCTTAGCATTTGATCATTTAGTATATTGCTATTGCTTTCTTCATGACTTATACATGTTCCTATGACTATGAGATTATGCAACTCCCGTATACCGGAGGAACACTTTGTGTGCTACCAAACATCACAACGTAACTAGGTGATTATAAAGGTGCTCTATAGGTGTCTTTGATGGTACTTGTTGAGTTGGCATAGATCAATATTAGGATTTGTCACTCTGATTGTCGGAGAGGTATCTCTAGGCCCTCTCGGTAATGCACATCACTATAAGCCTTGCAAGCAATGTGAATAATGAGTTAGTTTCGGGATGATGCATTACAGAACGAGTAAAGAGACTTGTCGGTAATGAGATTGAACTAGGTATTGAGATACTGACGATCGAATCTCAGGCAAGTAACATACCGATGACAAAAGGAACAACGTATGTTGTTATGCGGTTTGACCGATAAAGATCTTTGTAGAATATGTAGGAACCAATATGAGCATCTAGGTTCCGCTATTGGTTATTGACCGGAGACTTGTCTAGGTCATGTCTACATAGTTCTCGAACCCGTAGGGTCCGCACGCTTAACATTCAGTGATGATCGGTATTATGAGTTTATGTGTTTTGATGTACCAAAGATGGTTCGGAGTCCCGGATATGATCACAGACATGGTGAAGAGTCACGAAATGGTAGAGACATAAAGATCGATATATTGGATGACCATGTTTGGACATCAGAAGGGTTTCGAGTGAGTTCGGGCATATACCGGAGTACCGGGGGGTTACCGGAACCCCCCGGGGAGTGTAATCGGCCTTATGGGCCTTAGTGGAGAGAGAGAGGGGTGGCCAGTGCAGGTCGTGTGCCCCCTACCCCTCTAGTCCGAATTGGACTAGGTTAGGGGGGGCGGTGCCCCCCTTTCGTTCTCCTTCTCTCCTCCTTTCCTTCTCCCCCTAGTCTCTTCGAATTATCGGTTTACTTTGGCCTACTAGATTGATCTTTCTTGCAATGGGAGAAGTGCTTAGCTTTGGGTTCAATCTTGCGGTGTCCTATCCCAGTGACAGCAGGGGAAGCAAGGCACGTATTGTATTGCTGCCATCGAGGATAAAAGATGGGTTTATATCATATTGCTTGAGTTTATCCCTCTACATCATGTCATCTTGCTTAATGCATTACTCCGTTCTTATGAACTTAATACTCTAGATGCATGCTGGATAGCGGTCGATGTGTGGAGTAATAGTAGTAGATGCAGAATCGTTTCGGTCTACTTGACACAGACGTGATGCCTATATTCATGATCATTGCCTTAGATATCTTCATAACTGTGCGCTTTTCTATCAATTGCTCGGCAGTAATTTGTTCACCCACAGTAGAGAAGCCACTAGTGAAACCTATGGCCCCCGGGTCTATTTCTTATTATATTGCATCTCCTTTATTTACATCGCATCTCGTTTACTATTTTGCAATCTTTACTTTCCAATCTATACAACAAAAATACCAAAAATATTTATCTTACTATCTTTATCATATCTCACTTTTGCGAATGGCCCTGAAGGGATTGACAACCCCTTTATCGCGTTGGTTGCAAGGTTCTTGATTGTTTGTGCAGGTACTAGGTGACTTGCGCGTTGTCTCCTACTAGATTGATACCTTGGTTCTCAAAAACTGAGGGAAATACTTATGCTACTTTGCTACATCACCCTTTCCTCTTCAAGGGAAAACCAACGCATGCTCAAGAGGTATCAAGAAGGATTTCTAGCGCCGTTGCCGGGGAGATTTGCGCCAAGTCAAGTCAAGATTTGATCTCCCGTTAACTAGCCATTTCTGGCGCCGTTGCCTGGGAGATCTATGCCCAGCCAAGATATACCAAGTACCCTTCATAAACTCTTCTCCCTCGCAGTACATTATTTGCCATTCGCCTCTCATTTTCCTCTCCTCCACTTCTAAAACGATTTTTGAAAACCTTTGCCCTTTTCTTTCGCCCTTCTTTCATTCGATATTGTGTTACCATGTGCCTTCTTTTTGCTTGCATCTTTGCTTGCTAAAAGTTTATGGATCCTCATCCGCTTGCTAATCTCTTTAAGTGATCCAATTATGATGAACCTATTCCTGAAGGAAATATGCCCTAGAGGCAATAATAAAGTTATTATTTATTTCCTTATATCATGATAAATGTTTATTATTCATGCTAGTATTGTATTAACCGGAAACATAATACATGTGTGAATATATAGACAAACAGAGTGTCACTAGTATGCCTCTACTTGACTAGCTTGTTAATCAAAGATGGTTATGTTTCCTAACCATGGACAAAGAGTTGTTATTTGATTAACGGGATCACATCATTAGTTGAACGATCTGATTGACATGACCCATTCCGTTAGCTTAGCACCCGATCGTTTAGTATGTTGCTATTGCTTTCTTCATGACTTATACATGTTCCTATGACTATGAGATTATGCAACTCCCGTTTACCGGAGGAACACTTTGTGTGCTACCAAACGTCACAACGTAACTGGGTGATTATAAAGGTGCTCTACAGGTGTCTCCAAAGGTACTTGTTGGGTTGGCGTATTTCGAGATTAGGATTTGTCACTCCGAATGTCGGAGAGGTATCTCTGGGCCCTCTCGGTAATGCACATCACTTAAGCCTTGCAAGCATTGCAACTAACGAGTTAGTTGCGGGATGATGTATTACGGAACGAGTAAAGAGACTTGCCGGTAACGAGATTGAACTAGGTATTGGATACCGACGATCGAATCTCGGGCAAGTAACATACCGATGACAAAGGGAACAACGTATGTTGTTATGCGGTTTGACCGATAAAGATCTTCGTAGAATATGTGGGAGCCAATATGGGCATCCAGGTCCCGCTATTGGTTATTGACCGAGAATAGTTCTAGGTCATGTCTACATAGTTCTCGAACCCGTAGGGTCCGCACGCTTAAGGTTTCGATGACAGTTATATTATGAGTTTATGAGTTTTGATGTACCGAAGTAGTTCGGATTCCCGGATGAGATCGGGGACATGACGAGGAGTCTCGAAATGGTCGAGACGTAAAGATCGATATATTGGACGACTATATTCGGAGTTCGGAAAGGTTCCGAGTGATTCGGGTATTTTTCGGAGTACCGGGGAGTTACGGGAATACGGGGGAAAAAGTATATGGGCCTTATTGGGCTTTAGGGGAGAGGAAGAGGCAGGCCGCGCGCCCCCCCATTGACTAGTCCGAATTGGACTAGGGGGAGGGGCGGCGCCCCCTCCTTCCTTCTCTTCCCTCTTCCCCTTCCTTGTCTCCTACTCCTATTACTTGGAAGGACTCCTAGTTGGACTAGGAAAAGGGGAATCCTACTCCCGGTGGGAGTAGGACACCCCTAGGGCGCGCCTCTCCTCTTGGTCGGCCCCCTCCTCCTTGCTCCTTTATATACGGGGGCAGGGGGCACCCCAGGACACACAAGTTGATCTTCGTGATCGTTCCTTAGCCGTGTGCGGTGCCCCCCTCCACCATATTCCACCTCGGTCATATCGTCGCGGTGCTTAGGCGAAGCCCTGCGTCGGTAGAACATCATCATTATCACCATGCCGTCGTGCTGACGGAACTCATCCCCGACACCCTGCTGGATCGGAGTCCGGGGATCGTCATCGAGCTGAACGTGTGCAGAACTCGGAGGTGCCGTACGTTCGGTGCTTGGATCGGTCGGATCGTGAAGACATACGACTACATCAACCGCGTTGTCATAACGCTTCCGCTTACGGTCTACGAGGGTACGTGGACAACACTCTCCCCTCTCGTTGCTATGCATCACCATGATCTTGCGTGTGCGTAGGAAATTTTTTGAAATTACTACGTTCCACAACAGTGGCATCCGAGCCTAGGTTTTATGGTTTGATGTTATATGCACGAGTAGAACACAAGTGAGTTGTGGGCGATATAAGTCATACTGCTTACCAGCATGTCATACTTTGGTTCAGCGGTATTGTTGGATGAAGCAGCCCGGACTGACATTACGCGTACGCTTACGCGAGACTGGATTTACCGCCGTGCTTTGCACACAGGTGACTAGCGGGTGTCAGTTTCTCCAACTTTAGTTGAACCGAGTGTGACTACGCCCGGTCCTTGCGAAGGTTAAAACAGCACTAACTTGACGAACTATCGTTGTGGTTTTGATGCGTAGGTAAGAACGGTTCTTGCTCAGCCCGTAGCAGCCACGTAAAATTTGCAACAACAAAGTAGAGGACGTCTAACTTGTTTTTGCAGGGCATGTTGTGATGTGATATGGTCAAGACGTGATAAGATATAAGTTGTTGTATGAGATGATCATGTTTTGTCGAAGTTATCGGCAACTGGCAGAAGCCCTATGGATGTCTCTTTGTTGCATAAGATGCAAGTGCCAAATAATTGCTTTACTTTATCGCTATACGATAGCAATAGTTGCAAGAGCAATAGTTGGTGAGGCAACCATGTGATGACACATTGATATAGATCAAGATGATGAAGATCATGGTGTCGTGCCGGTGACGATAGAGATCATGACAGTACTTTGGAGATGGAGATCAAAGGCGCAAGATGATCATGGCCATCATGTCATATTTGATTGCATATGATGTTTATCTATTATACATCTAATTCTTGCTTTGATTGACGATAGCATTTTAAGATGATCTCTCACTAATTATCAAGAAGTTTTGTCCCTGAGTATGCACCGTTGCCAAAGTTCGTCGTGCCCAGACACCACGTGATGATCGGGTGTGATAAGCTCTACGTCCATCTACAACGGGCGCAAGCCAGTTTTGCACACGCGGAATACTCAGGTTAAACTTGACGAGCCTAGCATATGCAGATATGGCCTCGGAGCACGGAGACCGAAAGGTCGAGCGTGAATCATATAGTAGATATGATCAACATTGTGATGTTCACCATTGAAAACTACTCCATCTCACGTGATGATCGGTTATGGTTTAGTTGATTTGGATCTCGTGATCACTTAGATGACTAGAGAGATGTCTGTCTAAGTGGGAGTTCTTAAGTAATATGATTAATTGAAGTTAATTATCATGAACTTAGTCCTGGTAGTATTTTGCAAATTATGTTGTAAGATCAATAGCTTGCGTTGTTGCTTTCATATGTTTATTTTGATATGTTCCTAGAGAAAATTGTGTTGAAAAATGTTAGTAGCAATGATGCGGATTGGATCCGCAATCTGAGGTTTATCCTCATTGCTGCACAGAAGAATTATGTCCTTAATGCACCGCTAGGTGACGGACCTATTGCAGGAGCAGATGCAGACGTTATGAACGTTTGGCTAGCTCAATATGATGACTACTTGATAGTTTTGTGCACCATGCTTTATGGCTTAGAATCGGGACTTCAAAGATGTTTTGAACATCATGGACCATATGAGATGTTCCAGGAATTGAAGTTAATATTTCAAGCAAATACCCGAGTTGAGAGATATGAAGTCTCCAACAAGTTCTATAGCTAAAAGATGGAGGAGAATCGCTCAACTAGTGAGCATGTGCTCAGATTGTCTGGATACTTCAATCGCTTGAATCAAGTGGGAGTTAATCTTCCAGATAAGATAGTGATTGACAGAATTCTCTAGTCACCATCACTAAGTTACTAGAACTTCGTGATGAACTATAGTATGCAAGGGATGATGAAAACAATTCCCGAGCTCTTCGTGATATTGAAATCGACGAAGGTAGAAATCAAGAAAGAGCATCAAGTGTTGATGATTGACAAGATCACTAGTTTCAAGAAAAGGGCAAAGGGAAAGAAAGGAACTTCAAGTGGAAAGACAAGCAAGTTGTCACTCCTACGAAGAAGCCCAAAGCTGGACCATAGCCTGAAACTGAGTGCTTACACTGCAAAGGAAATGGTCACTGGAAGCGGAAATGCCCTGAACATTTGGTGGATAAGAAGGATGGCAAAGTGAACAAAGGTATATTTGATATACAGGTTCTTGATATGTGCCTTACTAGTGTTTATAGTAGCCCCTGAGTATTTGATACTTGTTCGGTTGCTAAGATTAGTAACTTGAAACAGGAGTTACAGAATAAACAAAGACTAGTTGAAGGGGAAGTGACGATGAGTGTTGGAAGTAGTTCCAAGATTGATATGATCATCATCGCACACTCCCTATACTTTCGGGATTAGTGTTAAACCTAAATAAATGTTATTTGGCGTTTGCGTTGAGCATGAATATGATTTGATCATGTTTATTGCAATACGGTTATTCATTTGAAATCAGAGAATAATTGTTGTTCTATTTAAATGAATAAAACCTTCAATGGTCATACACCCAACGAAAATAGTTTGTTGGCTCTCGATCGTAGTGATGCACATATTCATAATATTGATGCCAAAAGATGCAAAGTTAATAATGATAGTGCAACTTATTTGTGGCACTGCCGTTTTTGGTCATATCGGTGTAAAGCGCATGAAGAAACTCCATAAAGATGGATTTTCGGAATCACTTGGTTATGAATCATTTGATGCTTGCGAACCGTGCCTTTTGGGCAAGATGACTTAAACTCCATTCTCCGGAACAATGGAATAAGCTACTGACGTACTGGAAATAATACATACCGATGTATGCAACCCAATGAGTGTTGATGCTCGTGGCAAGTATCGTTATTTTCTGACCTTCACAAGATGATTTGAGCAGATATGGGTATATCTACTTGATGAAACATAAGTTTGAAATAGTTGAAAGGTTCAAAGAATTTCAGAGTGAAGTGGAAAAATCATCGTAACAAGAAAATAAAGTTTCTGCGATCTAATCGCAGAGACGAATATTTGAGTTAGAGTTTGGTCTTCAATTAAAACAATGTGGAATAGTTTCACAACTCACGCCACCTGGAACACCACAAAGTTATGGTGTGTCCAAACGTCGTAACCGCACTTTATTGATATGGTGCGATCTATGATGTCTCTTACCAATTTACCACTATCGTTTTGGGGTCATGCATTAGAGACAGTTGCATTCACGTTAAAAAGGGACACCGTCTAAAGTCCGTTGAGACGACACAATATGAACTGTGGTTTGGCAAGAAACCAAAGTTGTCTTTTCTTAAAGTTTGGGGTTGCGATGCTTATAAGGAAAAGTTTCATCATGATAAGCTCAAACCCAAATCGGAGAAATGTGTCTTCATAGGATACCCAAAGGAGACAGTTGGGTACACCTTCTATCACAGATCCGAAGGCAAGACATTCGTTGCTGAGAATGGATACTTTCTAGAGAAGGAGTTTCTCTCGAAAGAAGTGAGTGGGAGAAAAGTAGAACTTGATGAGGTAACTGTACCTTCTCCCGAATTGGAAAATTGTTCATCACTGAAATCAGTTCCAGTGATTTCTACACCAATTAGTGAGGAAGCTAATGATGATTATCATGAAACTTCAGATCAAGTTACTACAGAACCTTGTAGGTCTTCCAGAGTACGGTACGCACTAGAGTGGTACAGTATCCTGTTCTGGAAGTCATGTTACTAGACCATGATGAACCTACGAACTATGAGGAAGCGATGATGAGCCCAGATTCCGCAAAATGGCTTAAGGCCATGAAATCTGAGATGGGATCCATGTATGAGAACAAAGTGTGGACTTTGGTGGAGTTGCCCGATGATCGGCAAGCCATATTGTATAAATGGATCTTCAAGAGGAAGACGGACGTTGATAGTAGTGTTACTATCTACAAAGCTTGACTTGTCGCAAAAAGGTTTTTGACAAGTTCAAGGTGTTGACTACAATGAGATTTTCTCAACTGTAGCGATGCTTAAGTCTGTCCGAATCATGTTAGCAATTGCCACAATTTATGAAATCTGGCAAATGGATGTCAAAACTGCATTCCTTAATGGTTTTCTCAAAGAAAAGTTGTATATGATGCAACCAGAAGGTTTTGTCAATCCTAAAGGTACTAACAAAATGTGCATGCTCCAGCGATCCATCTATGGACTGGTGCAAGCATCTCGGAGTTGGAATATACGCTTTGATGAGTTGATCAAAGCATATAGTTTTGTACAGACTTACGGTGAAGCCTGTATTTACAAAAAAGTGAGTTCTCCCACTATAGCATTTCTGATAAGTATATGTGAATGACATATTGTTGATCGGAAATAATGTAGAATTATTCTGCAAAGCATAAAGGAGTGTTTAAAAGGAGTTCTTTAAAATAAAGACCTCAGTAAAGCTACTTACATATTGAGCATCAAGATCTATTGAGATAGATCAAGACGCTTGATAAGATTTTCAATGAGTACATACCTTGACAAGATTTTGAAGTAGTTCAAAATGGAACAGTCAAAGAAGGAGTTCTTGCCTGTGTTGCAAGGTGTGAAGTTGAGTAAGACTCAAGACCCGACCATAGCAGAAAATAGAAAGAGAATGAAAAGTCATTCCCTATGCCTCAGTCATAGGTTCTATAAAGTATGCTATGCTGTGAACCAGACCTATTGTATACTCTGCCCTGGTTTGGCAAGGGAGTACAATAGTGATCTAGGAGTAGATCACTGGACATTTGTCAAAATTATCCTTAGTGGAATAAGGATATGTTTCTCAGTTATGGAGGTGAAAAAAGGTTCGTCATAAAAGGTTACGTCGATACAAGTTTTGGCACTGATCCAGATGACTCTAAGTCTTAATCTGGATACATATTGAAAGTGGGAGCAATTAGCTAGAGTAGCTCCGTGCAGAGTATTGTAGACATAGAATATTTGCAAAATACATATGGCTCTGAATGTGACAGACCCGTTGACTAAACTTCTCTCACGAGCAAAACATGATCATACCTTTGTACTCTTTGGGTGTTAATCACATAGCGATGTGAACTAGATTATTGACTCAAGTAAACCCTTTGGGTGTTGGTCACATGACGATGTGAACTATGGGTGTTAATCATATACAGATATGATTATTGGTGTTAAATCACATGGCGATGTGAACTAGATTATTGACTCTAGTGCAAGTGGGAGACTGAAGGAAATATGCCCTAGAGGCAATAATAAAGTTATTATTTATTTCCTTATATCATGATAAATATTTATTATTCATGCTAGAATTGTATTAACCGGAAACATAATACATGTGTGAATATATAGACAAACAGAGTGTCACTAGTATGCCTCTACTTGACTAGCTTGTTAATCAAAGATGGTTATGTTTCCTAACCATGGACAAAGAGTTGTTATTTGATTAACGGGATCACATCATTAGTTGAATGATCTGATTGACATGACCCATTCCGTTAGCTTAGCACCCGATTGTTTAGTATGTTGCTATTGCTTTCTTCATGACTTATACATGTTCCTATGACTATGAGATTATGCAACTCCCGTTTACAGGAGGAACACTTTGTGTGCTACCAAATGTCACAACGTAACTGGGTGATTATAAAGGTGCTCTACAGGTGTCTCCAAAGGTACTTGTTGGGTTGGCGTATTTCGAGATTAGGATTTGTCACTCCGAATGTCGGAGAGGTATCTCTGGGCCCTCTCGGTAATGCACATCACTTAAGCCTTGCAAGCATTGCAACTAATGAGTTAGTTGCGAGATGATGTATTACGGAACGAGTAAAGAGACTTGCCGGTAACGAGATTGAACTAGGTATTGGATACCGACGATCGAATCTCGGGCAAGTAACATACCGATGACAAAGGGAACAACGTATGTTGTTATGCGGTTTGACCGATAAAGATCTTCATAGAGTATGTGGGAGCCAATATGGGCATCCAGGTCCCGCTATTGGTTATTGACCGAGAATAGTTCTAGGTCATGTCTACATAGTTCTCGAACCCGTAGGGTCCGCACGCTTAAGGTTTCGATGACAGTTATATTATGAGTTTATGAGTTCTGATGTACCGAAGGAGTTCGGAGTCCCGGATGAGATCGGGGACATGACAAGGAGTCTCGAAATGGTCGAGACGTAAAGATCGATATATTTGACGACTATATTCGGAGTTCGGAAAGGTTCCGAGTGATTCGGGTATTTTTCGGAGTACCGAGGAGTTACGGGAATACGGGGGGAAAAGTATATGGGCCTTATTGGGCTTTAGGGGAGAGGAAGAGGCAGGCCGCCCCCCCCCCCCCATTGACTAGTCCGAATTGGACTAGGGGGAGGGGCGGCGCCCCCTCCTTCCTTCTCTTCCCTCTTCCCCTTCCTTGTCTCCTACTCCTACTACTTGGAAGGACTCCTAGTTAGACTAGGAAAAGGGGAATCCTACTCCCGATGGGAGTAGGACACCCCTAGGGCACGCCTCTCCCCTTGGTCGGCCCCCTCCTCCTTGCTCCTTTATATACGAGGGCAGGGGGCACCCCAGGACACACAAGTTGATCTTCGTGATCGTTCCTTAGCCGTGTGCGGTGCCCCCCTCCACCATATTCCACCTCGGTCATATCGTCGCGGTGCTTAGGCGAAGCCCTGCGTCGGTAGAACATCATCATTGTCACCACGCCGTCGTGCTGACGGAACTCATCCCCGACACCCTGCTGGATCGGAGTCCGGGGATCGTCATCGAGCTGAACGTGTGCAGAACTCGGAGGTGTCGTACGTTCGGTGCTTGGATCGGTCGGATCGTGAAGACGTACGACTACATCAACCGCGTTGTCATAACGCTTCCGCTTACGGTCTATGAGGGTACGTGGACAACACTCTTCCCTCTCGTTGCTATGCATCACCATGATCTTGCGTGTGCGTAGGAAATTTTTTGAAATTACTACGTTCCTCAACAATTGCTAGTGAGTTGAGTGCACTAGATTATCTTTACGAATTTTTGCTTGAACTTCATGAATCTAAAATTGTGATGAAGAAATCTATGAAGTGATTCATGATAGCTCCTTGAATAAAAAGCATGATTGCAATGGTTTTACTATAAATTCTATTTGTGTCTATTGTGCTAATAACATGCAAATCCCTAAGCTTGGGGATGCTAGTTTTGCTATGTCCACTACTTGTTGCAATGATCATGATTGGGGTGATTCTTCTTATAATCTTGAAAATTTATTTAGGCCCCATGATGAATATGAGATTTATAATAATGTTTGCAATAATATTGAAAGTGGTTTTGGAAGAGTGTAAACTTTAGATCCCACATATTTGGAGGATGTTCACTCTTATGATTTTTTTTGATAAAAGTGGGTTTGGAGAGGTTACGACTTTATTTTATGATAATCCCACTATTTCGAAAGAGTGTCAACTTTGCATGCATAAGGATCATAAAGAGAAAATTTTATGTGATAGTAATATTGTTGAATTTGATTATGATCTCACATGTAATTATTATGAGAGAGGGAAATATGGTTGTAGAAATTTTCATGTTACTAAATTACCTCTCGTTATGTTGAGATTGCTAATGTTTCTTTCTTCTTTGTTGCATATGCTAGAACTTGCTTGTCTTGCTAATTGTTTTCCTATAAAATGCCTATGAATAGGAAGTATGTTAGACTTAGATGTGATTTTCATATGCTACATGATGCTCTCTTCATGTTTCAATTGCTATCTTTTATGTGAGCATCATTGAATTTATCAATGCCTAGCTAGGGGCGTTAAACGATAGCGCTTGTTGGGTTTAAACCCAATTTCATTTTTGTTCTTTGCTTTTTGCTTCTGTTTAGTAATAAATAATTCATCTAGATTCTGTTTAGGTGTGGTTTTATATTTTAATTAGTGTTTGTGCCAAGTAGAACCTTTGGGAAGACTTGGGTGAAGTCTTTGCGATCTTGCTGTAAAAAACAGAAACTTTTACGCTCACGAGATTAGCTTTCATTTTCTACTGGAGAGTGCTTTTAGGTCGATTCTTTTTTCAGATGATTAATAGGAAAATTCCTCATGTCCACCAAGTTATTTCAGAATTTTTAGAGTTACATAAGTATTAGAAAATAACAGATTTCTACAGAGTGTTCTGTTTTGATAGATTCGTTTTCTTGTGGTGTTTGCTTATTTTAATGAATCTATGAGTAGTATCGGGGGGTATGAACCATAGAGAAGTTGGAATACAGTAGGTTTAACACCAATATAAACAAATAATGAGTTCATTGCAGTACCTTAAAGTGGTGGTTTTTCTTCTTATACTAACGGAGCTCGTGAGATTTTCTGTTTAAGTTTTGTGTTGTGAAGTTTTCAAGTTTTTGGGTAAAGATTTGATGGATTATGGAATAAGGATGTAAAGCCCCCGATTCAATCGTACACTAATCATGCACGCAAACGTGTACGATCAAGATCAGGGACTCACGGGAAGATATGACAACACAACTCTAAAAACATAAATAAGTTATACAAGCATCATAATACAAGCCAGGGGCCTCAAGGGCTCGAATACAAGTGCTCGATCATAGACGAGTCAGCGGAAGCAACAATATTTGAGTACAGACATAAGTTAAACAAGTTTGCCTTAAGAAGGCTAGCACAAACTGGGATACAGATCAAAAGAGGCGCAGGCCTCCTGCCTGGGATCCTCCTAAACTACTCCTGGTCGTCGTCAGCAAGCTGCACGTAGTAGTAGGCACCTCCAGTGTAGTAGTCGTCGTCGACGGTGGCATCTGGCTCCTGGGCTCCGACATCTGGTTGCGACAACCAGGTAGAAAGGAAAGGGGGAAAAGGGGGAGAAAGCAACCGTGAGTACTCATCCAAAGTACTCGCAAGCAAGGAGCTACACTACATATGCATGGGTATATGTGTAAAGGGCCATATTAGTGGACTGAACTGCAGAATGCCAGAATAAGAGGGGGATAACTAATCCTGTCGAAGACTACGCTTCTGGCAGCCTCCGTCTTGCAGCATGTAGAAGAGAGTAGACTGAAATCCTCCAAGTAGCATCGTATAGCAATAATCCTACCCGGCAATCCTCTCCTCGTCGCCCTGTTAGAGAGCGATCACCGGGTTGTATCTGGCACTTGGAAGGGTGTGTTTTATTAAGTATCCGGTTCTAGTTGTCATAAGGTCAAGGTACAACTCCAAGTCGTCCTGTTACCGAAGATCACGGCTATTCGAATAGATTAACTTCCCTGCAGGGGTGCACCACATAACCCAACACGCTCGATCCCATTTGGCCGGACACACTTTCCTGGGTCATGCCCGGCCTCGGAAGATCAACACGTCGCAGCCCCACCTAGGCACAACAGAGAGGTCAGCACGCCGGTCTAAACCTAAGCGCACAGGGGTCTGGGCCCATCGCCCATAGCACACCTGCACGTTGCGTACGCGGCCGAAAGCAGAACTAGCCCCCTTAATACAAGAGCAGGCTTACGTTCCAATCCGGCGCGCGCCGCTCAGTCGCTGACGTCACGAAGGCTTCGGCTGATACCACGACGTCGAGTGCCCATAACTGTTCTCGCGTAGTTGGTTAGTGCGTATAGGCCAGTAGCCAGACTCAGATCAAATACCAAGATCTCGTTAAGCGTGTTAAGTATCCGCGAACGCCGAACAGGGCCATGCCCAGCTCTCTCCTAGGTGGTCTCAACCTGCCCTGTCGCTCCGCCACAAAGTAACAGTCGGGGGCCGTCGGGAACCCAGGCCCACCTCTACCGGGATGGAGCCACCTGTCCTTTCAGCCCCCTCATCAAAATCACTTGCGGGTACTCAACGAGCTGACCCGACTTTAGTCACCATCTGTATAGTATGTATGTATGTATAGTATATACCCGTGATTACCTCCCGAGTGATCACGGCCCAATAGTATAGCAAGGCAGACTGACAAGAATGTAGGGCCAATGATGATAAACTAGCATCCTATACTAAGTATTTAGGATTGCAGGTAAGGTATCAGCAGATGTAGCAACAATGTCAGGCTATCCATCAGAATAGGATTAACGAAAAGCAGTAACATGCTACACTACTCTAATGCAAGCAGTATAGAGGAGAATAGGCGATATATGGTGATCAAGGGGGGGGGCTTGCCTGGTTGCTCTGGCAAGAGAGAGGGGTCGTCAACACCGTAGTCGTACTGGGTAGCAGCAGCGTCGGTCTCGTAGTCTACCGGAGAGAAGAGGGGGAAGAAACAATGAATACAATGCAAACAGATGCATAACGATGCATGACATAACAAGTAATGGTGCCAGGTGTGCCCTAACGCAGTAGGAGGTGATATCGGTGAAGGGGGGAAACATCTGGGAAAGTATCCCCGGTGTTTCGTGTTTTCGGACAGATGAACCGGAGGTGAAATGTTGCAGGTTCACTATGCTAGGGACGCGTGGCGGACGAACGGGCTGCTTATCCGGTTTCGTCTCGTCGTTCTGAGCAACTTTAATGTAGAAAGTTTTCCCATCCGAGCTATGGTTTATTTATTATTAATTCTTAAAGTTTTTAAAACATTTTCTAAATTATTATTATTAAATTATTTCAAAATTAGTATTATTGCATCAGCATGATGTCAGCAGTCAACAGAGGTGTTGACTTGGTGGCTGACGTGTGGGTCCCGCATGTCATAGGTTGTTCACTAATTATCAGCTAACATTTTAATTAGCAGGTTGATTAGATTTAGTTAGTTAACTAAACTAAGTTAATTAAGTTAATTAATTATCCTAATTAATTAATTAATTGTTATTATTTTTATTATCATATTTTTTAACGTTTTAGAGGGGGCGGCCCCACATGTCATTGGCCCTAGGGGCCATAGCGGGTTTGGGCGGTGGTTAACGGGGCGGGCGCTGGGCGCCGAGTTATCTGGCGGAGCCCGACTGGGCACCCGAGCAAGCGCGGGGGCGCCTGGACACGCGCGCGGCCATGGTCGCCGGCAGACGAGCGCAGCGAGGCGGGCGCGGCAACCGGTGTCCGCAGCGATAGTGAGCCGCAACCGTGCAACAGCAAGCAGTAGCGGGAGAAGTGGGGGAACGCAGCCACGGCCGCCTGAGTGAGGAGGCCGGAGCGCGCTCGGCGCGGCGGTGTGTGCGTTGAACGGCACGGGGAGACGGAGAGAGGGAGGCCCGGGGCCTCACCAGCGTTGATGGGGAGAGGGAGCGGCGAGGCACGACGTGGTCCAGCGAGTAGGAGGATGGGGACGAGTAGGCGACGGAGAGGATGACGGGGAGGCAGTCCGGCGATGGTGTCCGGCGAGGTGGCAATCCGGGTGGCGCTGGCGTCGGGGTCATGGCGGCAGTCCTCAAGCGCGGGCGCGCTCGCCGGGGCATGGCCAGAGCTTGGCCAGGGGGACGGGGAAGAGCAGGCGCCGGTCAGCAGTGGCGCGAGGGCGGAGGTCGCGCCGGCTGGCGGCGGCCATCGGGCGGTGACGTCCAGCGGTCTCCTCCTCTCGATCCCGATCCAATCAGGGAAGAGGGGGAGATATTTCGGGGGGGGTGTGGGGTGTGGGCTAGTTCACGTAGTGGGGGTGAGGGGGTATAGCCCAAGGGGTGGGCCGACCAGCTGGGTGCCCAGTTGGGCAAAACAGCCCAGGGGGAGGGAGTTTGCCTTTTGTTTTTATTTTTGTTTTTGTTTACAGTTTTATCTTTTCCTTTTATTTAATTTTCTTTTCTATTTTCATTTAAAGTTTATTTTACATTTAGCTTTTATCTAATATTAAAATGATCCCTAATTTAGTAATACATTAAAACCCACTACAGCAAAAGGTTTTACCCAACACAATTTAGTTTAGTATTTTGTTAATTACAAAAGCATTTAAATATTGGTTTTTGCTACTGTTTTATTCACCTAAGGGTATTTAAACATTTTATAAAAATGTGGTTTCTCCACCATAATTTCCTATGAATTATTTGGTTCACTCCGAACATTTTAGTTTTAATATTTGAAAAGTTTTATTGTTTGCTTGATTTTGAATTTGAATTTGAATAGGTTTCGAACTAACGCGCGATTACCAATAGTAATCGAGGTGATGTGGCATCATTAGCCGAGGGTTGCTGTAGCTTGATTACCCGGGCGTCACAAAGGAGTGGCAAGAGCCTAAGCTTGGTGATGCCCAAGGCACCCCAAGGTAAAATTCAAGGACAACCAAAAGCCTAAGCTTGGGGATGCCCCGGAAGGCATCCCCTCTTTCGTCTTCATCTATCGGTAACTTTACTTGAGGCTATATTTTTATTCACCACATGATATGTGTTTTTCTTGGAGCGTCTTGTATGATTTGAGTCTTTGCTTTTTAGTTTATCACAATCATCCTTGATGTACACACCTTCTGGGATAGACACGCTTAAATCAGAATTTATTAGAATACTCTATGTGCTTCACTTATATTTTTTGAGCCAGATAATTTTGCTCTAGTGCTTCACTCATATCTTTTTAGAGCACGGTGGGGTTTTATTTTATAGAAATTATTAATCTCTCATGCTTCACTTATATTATTTTGAGAGTCTTTTAGAACAGCATGGTAATTTTCCTTGGCTATAAAATTAGTCCTAATATGATTGGCACCCAAGATGGGTAAAATAAAAACTTTCATATAAAGTGCATTGAATACTATGAGAAGTTTGATTCTTTATGATTTTTTTGAGATATGAAGATGGTGATATTAGAGTCATGCTAGTAGAGTAGTTGTGAATTTCAGAGATACTTGTGTTAAAGTTTGTGATTCCCGTAGCATGCACGTATGGTGAACCGTTATGTGATGAAGTCGGAGCATGATTTATTTTTTGATTATCTTCCTTATGAGTGGCGGTCGGGGATGAGCGATGGTCTTTTCCTACCAATCTACCCCCTAGGAGCATGCGTGTAGTACTTCATTTCGATAACTAATAGATTTTTGCAATAAGTATGTGAGTTTTTTATGACTAATGTTGAGTCCATGGATTATACGCACTCTCACCCTTCCACCATTGCTAGCCTCTCTAGTACCGCGCAACTTTCGCCGGTACCATAAACCCACCATTTACCTTCCTCAAAACAGCCACCATACCTACCTATTATGGCATTTCCATAGCCACTCCGAGATATATTGCCATGCAACTTTCCACCGTTCCGTTTATTATCACACGCTCCATCATTGTCATATTGCTTTGCATGATCATGTAGTTGACATCGTATTTGTGGCAAAGCCACCTTCATAATTCTTTCATACATGTCACTCTTGATTCATTGCACATCCCGGTACACCACCGGAGGCATTCACATAGAGTAATATTTTGTTCTAAGTATTGAGTTGTAATTCTTGAGTTGTAAGTAAATAAAAGTGCGATGATCATCATTATTAGAGCATTGTCCCAGTGAGGAAAGGATGATGGAGACTATGATTCCCTCATAAGTCGGGATGAGACTCCGGACGAAAAAAAAGAGGCCATAAAAAAGGAGAAAGGCCCAAATAAAAAAATGAGAGGAAAAGAGAGAAGGGGTGCTACTATCCTTTTACCACACTTGTGCTTCAAAGTAGCACCATGATCTTCATGATAGAGAGTCTCCTATGTTGTCACTTTCATATACTAGTGGGAATCTTTTATAGAACTTGGCTTGTATATTCCAATGATGGGCTTCCTCAAATTTCCCTAGGTCTTCGTGAGCAAGCGAGTTGGATGCACACCCACTTAGTTTCTTTTTGAGCTTTCATACACTTATAGCTCTAGTGCATCCGTTGCATGGCAATCCCTACTCACTCACATTAATATCTATTAATGGGCATCTCCATAGCCCATTGATACGCCTAGTTGATGTGAGACTATCTTCTCCTTTTTTTGTCTTCTCCACAACCACCACTCTATTCCACATATAGTGCTATGTCCACGGCTCACGCTCATGTATTGCGTGAAAGTTGAAAAAGTTTGAGAATACTAAAGTATGAAACAATTGCTTGGCTTGTCATCGGGATTGTGCATGATTTAAATATTTTGTGTGATGAAGGTAGAGCATAGCCAGACTATATGATTTTGTAGGGATAACTTTCTTTGGCCATGTTATTTTGAGAAGACACGATTGCTTTATTAGTATGCTTGAAGTATTATTGTTTTTATGTCAATATTAAACTTTTGTTTTGAATCTTTCGGATCTGAACATTCATGCCACAATAAAGAAAATTACATTGAAAAATATGCTAGGTAGCATTCCACATCAAAAATTCTGTTTTTATCATTTACCTACTCGAGTACTAGCAGGAATTAAGCTTGGGGATGCTTGATACGTCTCCAACGTATCTGTAATTTTTGATTGTTCCATGCTATTATATTATCTGTTTTGGATGTTTAATGGGCTTTAATATGCTCTTTTATATTATTTTTGGGACTGACCTATTAACCGAAGTCCCAATGCCAGTTTTTTTTTGCCTATTCAGTGTTTTGCAGAAAAGGAATACCAAACGGAATCCAAACGGAATGAAACCTTCAGGATAATCTTTCTTGGAACAAACGCAATCCAGAAGACTTGGAGTTGAAGTCTGGAACTCCGCAAGGCATCCACGAGGCAGGAGGGTGCGCCCAGGGGGGGTAGGCGCGCCCCCACCCTCGTGGGCCCCGCGGAGCTCCACCGACGTACTTCTTTTGCCTATATACACTCTTATACCCTAAAAACATCAGGGAGAGCCACGAAACCACTTTTCCACTGCCGCAACCTTCTGTACCCGTGAGATCCCATCTTGGGGCCTTTTCTGATGATCTGCCAAGGGGGAATCGATCACGGAGGGCTTCTACATCAACACCATAGCCTCTCCGATGAAGCATGAGTAGTTTACCATAGACCTTCGGGTCCATAGTTATTAGCTAGATGGCTTCTTCTCTCTCTTTGGTTCTCAATACAAAGTTCTCATTGATGTTCTTGGAGATCTATTCGATATAATACTCTTTTGCGGTGTGTTTGCCGCGATCCGATGAATTGTGGATTTATGAACTTGATTATCTATGAATATTATTTGGTTATTCTCTGAATTCTTATATGCATGATTTGATATCTTTGCAAGTCTCTTCGAATTATCGTTTAGGTTGTCCTACTAGATTGATATTTCTTGCAATGGGAGAAGTGCTTAGCTTTGGGTTTAATCTTGCGGTGTCCTTTCCTAGTGACAGCTGGGGAAGCAAGGCACGCATTGTATTTTTGCCATCAAGGATAAAAAGATGGGTTTATATCATATTGCTTGAGTTTATCCCTCTACATCATGTCATCTTGCTTAATGTGCTACTCCGTTCTTATGAACTTAATACTCTAGATGCATGCTGGATAGCGGTCCATGTGTGGAGTAATAGTAGTAGATGCAGAATCATTTCGGTCTACTTGACATTGACGTGATGCATATATTCATGATCATTGCCTTAGATATCTTCATAACTATGCGCTTTTCTATCAATTGCTCGATAGTAATTTGTTCACCGAACGTAGAGAAGCCACTAGTGAAACCTATGGCCCCCGAGTCTCTTTCTTATTATATTGCATCTCCTTTATTTACATCGCATCTCGTTTACTATTTTGCAATCTTTACTTTCCAATCTATACAACAAAAATACCAAAAATATTTATCTTACTATCTTTATCAGATCTCACTTTTGCGAGTGGCCGTGAAGGGATTGCTAACCCCTTTATCGCATTGGTTGCAAGGTTCTTGATTGTTTGTGCAGATACTAGGTGACTTGCGCGTTGTCTCCTATTGGATTGATAACTTGGTTCTCAGAAACTGAGGGAAATACTTATGCTACTTTGCTGCACCACCCTTTCCTCTTCAAGGGAAAACCAACGCATGCTCAAGACGTAGCAATATGCTGTAATTTCTTTGTTGTATAGTCTAGGTTTATTCTTGGTCGGTATGCTGTAATTTAGGCCGAAAGGTTCAGGGGATTTCAGTGTCGTCGGTCTTCAGGCCGGCTTGTTACTCATATGGGCCAAAACGTGGGCCTATAATCATCTTGGGCCATTAGCAGGTTTAAACCTATAGTTGTTTCCCGCCTTTAACAGGCCAAGAAAAGTTCTGTCCAGCTGGGCCAGAGAATACCATGGGCTTTTAACAGGCTAAAACATAGATTGGGCTAGCATTGAGCCGAAAAATTCACGGGCCAATACAGGCCAAAACTACCTAAGGCACATGTTTGGCCCAAATAGGACGAGCAGTTAACAGGCCAAAATATATCTCAGGCCTGTTTAGCCCAATAAAATTATGGGCTTTAAGCAGGCCGGTATCTACGCGGGCCATGGGCCTAAAAGTGTCACGGGCCATTATCGGATGGGCTGTAAGCAGGCCGAATTCAACGCAGGATGTAATTAGGCCCAACTGTTATACGAGCCATTAACAGGCCGATGGCCCAGTTGGGTTGAAATTTATCCATGAAGACTACGGGCCGTTAAGAGGCCTAAAGTTACTTCGAACAAGAAATAGCCCGGTTTCTACATGGGCCGTTAAATGGCCTAAAGTTAAACCGGGACGACGACGTCCCAGATGCACCAGGGCTGCTAACAGGCCGAAACTATTATCGGGCCGAACTGGTAAACGGGCATTTAACAGGCTGAAATACAAACCTGTCTTAGAATGGGCCCAAAAGAACAGTGGCATGTTAACGGGCCTGGTCCGATATAGGTCGTAATTTGGCCCAAAACATGGCAGGCTATGAACGGGCCTGATCTGGTATGGGCCTCAATTTGATCCAAAACATGGCAGGCTATTAACCGGCCAGCCCACTAGTGTCTGAAAAAACATGGTGGGCCTTTAGCTGGGCCGGCCTTTTCACCGGGATGGGCCTCTGTTGGGCCGTGCCACATGTCGACGTATCATAGGCGCCTCCTGTCCAATGAGTGGATGACATCTGTCCCAACGGTGAGCCAGCACGTGTTTCCTCTGGCCAATGAGAATTTTACACGTGGAAAATCCTCATTGGTCTGGGTTGTTACTGTTAATGGGTTATCGGATCCAAAACCGGACCCGATAGCTTAACAGCGACCCGTTATGGTCGATGTCACGTGTCGGTCACTCTTGACGAAAGCACTTCTATGACGCGCGATTTATCGTCATGGAAGTGGACACTTCCGTGATGATAATTTTGGTAATGTCATGCAACACTTCTACGACATCACATGTATGACTATCTTGATTCTGTCATAAAATCATTATGGATGTACATGCATGACAGAAAACATGACCTACCGTGACAAACACGTATCATCACGGAAGTGTATTTTTTTTATAGTGTTACATCCGAATGGTTGGCAACCATAAGGACGATCAGTGATCTCCCATGTCCCGTTAGCCATGATGGAATCCATCTGGCTACAGACCGCATCCTTCCAGTAGTCAGCATCCGGAGATGCATAAGCTTTTGAAATGGAACTGGGAGTGTCATCATCCACGAGATACATGAGGAAATCATCACCAAAAGACTTTGCAGTCCTTTGTCTCTTGCTCCTAATAGGAGCTTCCTCGTCATCCTCTGTGAAACTTCCATCACTTTTGTGTTCATAGTATTCCATCGGAATGGCAGGTTCAGGAGTCTCATCAAATTCCAGTCTAGAAGTTCTTTGCATACCTCTCATGGGAAAAATATCCTCAAAGAATGTAGCATCCTTAGACTCTATAATTGTACCAACCTTCTGGTCAGGTACCTCAGATTTCACTACTGGAAATCTATAGCAAATGCTATTCTTAGCATAGCCCAAATTAACGCACTCCACGGTCTTTGGTCCAAGCTTATGCTTTTGGGGGATCGGCACATTGACTTTCGCCAAACAGCCCCAAGTGCGTAAGTAAGAGAATGTAGTTCTTTTCTTTTCCCACTGCTCATAGGGAGTAGTCTCATTATCCTTCATGGGAACTTTATTCAGCACATGACATGATGTCAATACAGCCTCCCCCACCATGCCTTGGATAACCCCGATATATCTAACATAACGTTAGCCAAATCTGTTAGAGTACGGTTTTTCCGTTCGGCAACCTCGTTTGACTGGGGTGAATAGGGAGGCGTCCTCTCATGAATAATACCATGTTCCGCACAGAATAACTCAAACTCACTAGAAAAGTACTCTCCACCACGATCAGACCGGGCTCGTTTTATTTTCTTCTCAAGTTGGATCTCAACTCTAGCCTTATAGATTTTAAAGTAGTGTAGAGCATCATCCTTTGTATTTAACAAATACACATAACAGAATCTAGTGAAATCATCAATCAGAGTCATGAAGGATTTCTTTCCACCTTTAGTCAACACACCATTCATCTGACAGAGATCTGAATGTATGAGCTCTAGTGGTGTCAGGTGTCTCTCCTTTGCAGGCTTGTGAGGCTTACGAGGTTGCTTTGCTTGCACACACGCATGGCACTTAGAGCCTTTGATTAAAGTGAAACTCGGAATTAGATTCATCTTAGCTACCCGCGTCATACAACCGAAATTTATGTGACAAAGACGTGAATGTCAAATCTCACATTCGTTCACATTAGAATGAATTTGGTTCACGACTTTATTACAAAAATCCTCCAGGGAAAGGCGGAACAAACCACCACAATCATATCCTTTTCCAACAAATAGTCCATACCTAGATATGACTACTTTGTTAGACTCAAATACTAACTTAAACCCCTTTTTACATAGTCACGTCAGCACACACATGCATATTGGCCCCAGTGTCAACCCATCAATGGGTGGACTAACAAACTGAAAGTATGGTAAACAAATTACCATACCCAGATGCCCCATCATTGTTGCTTGGGCACTTGTTTGCTCAATGTTCCTCCATCCAGGTGCTAGAAGAACCCTCTGCCCCTTTCACGTGTGAGTTCTTTGCTCTCGAGTTCTGCTCAACACTTAGTGACCAATGACATCCTCAACAGAGAATTCACGTCTCAAGTGCTTGAGAGAAATAGCAAAGTTTACGTCTCAAATGCTTGAGAGAAGTAGCAAAGTTCCTCCATCCAGGAGGGTGTTTTGCAATAATGCAACGCGGACAAACTTGTCCGGTAACTCACACTTCAGGAGCTCCAGCTCCTTAGCGATGCATTGTATGACGGCCCGGCAAACCACGTCGCGTCGCGTCGCGGCATGGCGGGCGGCGGAGGAGGAGCGCGTGTGTACAACTCCTATTTTCAAGCTCCCAATAGCAAGTGATGGAGCAGCCCTTATAAAGAGGTCTCACTCTTCTTACTGCAGCAGTATGGTACTAAACTTCCCACACTTTCCACCACTTGCTGTACACATGCATAGACCTTAGAGATTAACTAGGGATTATTGTCTTATATGGGCCTAAGCCCATCCATAATCCATCACATTTTTTAAAATAGAAGCAATACGAGTCTCTGAAAAGGAAAGAAATGATTTCGCGAACGCAGTACCTGGTGTGAAGTCCAAATTACGCGCAGCCGATTATTAATAGCAGCACTAATCGTGTCTGAATGAATTTATCAAGAAGCAATCAAGAAGCGTACCCGCATGCATAATGTATTCACTTTGTGATTATGACGAGGTCGTCCAAAACCTCACGCCGGTGCCGGTAATCCAAGTACGAGGGCAATGCCGTTTTAGGATTGCTTTTAATCTAAGAATTGTGTTATTAGTTGGATTAGTGTTGCCAGATCGTGCAAACCACGTGTGGTTTCCCTACCTCTCGAACCAGATCAACTGAGAGTCGCCAACCGGAATGAGGATTTGCGTCCGTGAGCTGAGGAAGAGCAAATCAAGGCGAGACGTGGTAATTGAGCAAGCAGAGGAAAAGTGGGTTTCCTTCCTGTTCATGCCGTGGCTGCTTTAAGCAGTGCAAAATTGGACGAAATTAAGGGGAATGCTAAACACACATGGCCAGGTCCTGGATTTTATTTTTATTTTTTTGAGATGGAGGTCTGGATCTTTTTGTAAGACTCTTTTCCATCGAACGAAGAAACAGTTTTCTCATCACAAGAGATTTGTTACATGAAAACAATTCAGAAATAATATCTTTGTCGTATAATTGATTAACAGCGTGAATTTTGTGTTTCAACCGTAATCCAATCCTGTGCTAGCATCCTACTAGATCTTTCAGCTTTCGCCTCATGAACTCGAATATCAATGTTAAATTCTGGTCCTCATGCCAGGCAATCTCGTCCTTCAATTTATGATTGGACGGCTAGGATAGTCATGCTATTAGATAATTCAGTTCTGAGGACATAACGGATGCAGGCAGAAAAAAGAATATATAACGTTAGGTTCTTTAGGATTCAGTTTGGTTTGAGTTTGCTTCCTTGTCATTCAGCTGAATAAAGGTAATCAGTTTTTCTTTTTTGGAGGAATATAACAAGAAAAATTGTGAAACGCCTTCCTTTTTCTTCAAGCTCTATCTCCTCCTCACGGCTCCCTTTGAGCACGATTGCAACCTCAGATCCAACCCTAGACTGCCTCGGTGGCCAGCAAGTGACATACATACTCAACCAAACAACGGTAAGCCAACAAGCACTAGATTCTCTGTAGTTTTATTCTGAATCCAACAACGTAAGCAACATACAAGTGGTTTGTTTTGACAGAAAAAGAAAAGTGCTTAAAGGGTGACACATTATACACACTAGAGTAAGTGAACTTGCAGACATTTTGCGTGTAACTTCCCAGATCACAAGATTACGATCGTCGAATTGGCCTGAACAACTTTGTCCTCAACTAGATACATGCATGATGCGTGTTCAAGTCGCTACCGCGATGAACTTGAGGTTGGAGGCCAGGGTCCAAGAGATGGCAACCGCAGAACAGAGGCCTCACCTGGTATGCCTCTACTACTCGATATAACTTTGAACCACTGACTCTCAGGGTCGCAACTTGGATCTTCAGTCAGGCACTTGCATTGATCTGTGGTGATGACGCCGTCAGGACCGGCTTCCAAGCACACTCTGGTCCCATTCTTAGTGATTTCGGACGAAACATGCATTCCTGAATCAGATATTAGCTGCCACTTTGAACAGGATTTGCTGCAGCCAGTCCCAAGCTTTGCAGTATCACCCACAGACTTGGCTTCAAGGCATTGCCCGGTGTGCTTCAGCACAAGCTCATGCGCGGAGGTGTAGTTCCAAGCGTTCGATTCATGGCATGGACCCAGCTTAAGAACATTCGTAGATTCCACCAACACGCAGAGCCCGGTTAGAGGATGAAATATTACGTTGTATGGTTTGTGACTGCTCGGTAGACCAGGACCTGCAGTATATATGCATATCCATTATGATCTGACTTAAAATAAATTCTCCCACTATCAAAGTGTTGGCAATATACTTTGCGTAAATTTAGTCTTTCTTGACTATTTGGCTACTACATATATCATCATCGAAGTGCATCAATAGCAGTTACAATTTACAATCATTTTTGAAAGCCAATAAATGCATACTGGTAAATTATCCTAAATGAATAACCATGAAAGGCTTATGTGTTGGTTCAGCAAACAAACGGTTTGACAAATATGTGCAACAGACAGCACAAATTTTTTGTCTGACGACGTCGCTAGGTATACAGAGATAGGTAAAGTTCAAACCTTGAAATGGAGATTGCAGAGAATTGATCCTTTCAATTAAGCTGGGGTTTCTAGCTGTATACCAATCCCATGTTAGCAAACCATATGTTTCATCGTAAGCTAGAATACCCTCCCTGATATAGTAACTCCCTTCTAGAGCCCAAACAGCCCAATCCAGATCCATTTCAGCTGCTACACTCAAGAAGCACGTAAGATAACGATTGTCAGCAATATGCGTGCCAGACATGTCAAACCCAATCTCAGAGAAAAATAACGGCCATCCTTGTTGAAGAAGAAAGAGTCCTTTAGTCCTTATGGACTCGACGGCCACTCCACAAGCATCATTTTGGTTCCAATTTTCCCAATCGGTTCCATCTGAGAAACCATACCAATGCTGTTCGAAGACTAACTTTCCAGTAAATGACAGCTTAACTTGCTTTGGGGACAAGAAGGAGAGACTGTTATCAAAATCCAGGCCCGACAAAATAACAAGGACATTAGGGTTTGCTGCATGCACAGCTTCAGCACCCTGTTGCATATACCTAAAGAATGTAATACAAGTTCTCAATATCATCAGTTATATAGAAAAGCCTTCTCAATAGCATGACTCATGAGGGCCTTTGCTCAGTAACGTACCTGTACCACAAACTAACATTTTGGTAGGGGCCACGAAGCTCATTACGCAAACTCATGCCGACAACATTCTCTGTGTCCCTAAACATTGTTGCCATTGCACTGAGGCCCTTCAACCATTCTTCAGGGTCAAAGTATTTGTCTCCAAAGAAGCCATTACCATCAGTTCTGCTACAGCACCATCCTGGAGTGGTCATTTGGTTATCAAGTATGACCATAATACTGTTGCTGGACAAAGCTGACACCACTTCCTATTAAGTTTGACCCATATCAGAAGGATGATCATAATCATAATTGATTTACCCCTTGATAGACAAAAATAAAAATATTGTTTTCACTTCATGTTTAGCCTGGTACTAGTGTGCCACAAGAAAAACATACAGGTTGGGTAACTAGATCATTTGTTCTATATTACCATGTCAGCTAACTAGATACCTCCCCGATAGACCCTCACGCCCAACTAGATAGCTGGTATGGAAAAAGAACCAGCTCACCTAATCCATTCGTTTGAAGTGACATGTATCCCCATCATCCAAACAAATCCTACAAGCAATATTTGTGCTCACTAGAGCATTGTGACTTGCAAGGCACCCTCATATTGGACCATCAATTTGGTGACTAGTAGGTATACCTCTGTTCAACCTAAACAGTGGCGAATAAAATGGAAGACAATATTTTAAACAAGAGCGATGACATTTCCTGAAATAGCAAAAATGATCACTTATTTCTATATTGGCATTTATCCCTCATCTTGCATCAGATGGTGTCCTTAATAAAGAGAAAAGAAGGATACCCTGATGTTCTTTGGCGAGCCTTGTGAGTTCTGATGAATTATTTGCCTTCAGAATTCCTCTAATATGCAATGTTTGGACTTCTGAAGCAAGTTTTAGTTATTCAAAATAGTGCTAATTTCAGCTGCTTTAGCTACAGACAAATTGATTCATGACATACACTTTTTTCGATAATATAATTTCTCTTGTTTATCCCCCCGGAACAGTTATTTACTTTATGTCTATAATTGACATACTGTGTTGTGAAGTTCAGTTCACTGCTAACCTGGCACTCTAGCAGCAACAAATATATTCCGAATTTTCATTTTTGTTTCTTTAAAGAACCTGTAGGTTGCATTAAAGACATGTTCAATTTTGGCATAACTTAACCTTCCAATTCGCAACACTAGCAACACTTGCCAATTCTTTGGTGGTAGTAAGATATATGTAAGCATCCATTTCAGAATATTATGCTTTGACCATTGCTTCTTGCACTTTGAATACTAGCTAAATGAACAAGGTTTGATTAATACCGACATCAAGTCGAAACTAGAACAACGCAGGAATCCGAATAAACAAATGCAATCTTGGCTTCTCAGGGGATAAATAACCTCGGTTATTTAAAGCGGTGATAGCAACCACCTACCCGGAACACGTCGATGAGGGGCAGGTCCAGGAGGTCTGGGTTGTTGACACGTACGCCGGCGGCGGACTCCCGCAGGCCGAGGCGCTCCAGCGACCACCGCAGCGGCAGCGACGAGAGCGTGGCGTTGGTGGCGAGGTAGGTCGGCCAGGTGAGCCTCACGCAGTTGAACCCCATCGCCGCGACGCGCGCCGCGATGTCCCCCACGCCGCGCCGGGACAGGCCCTCCGCGGCCACGGGCTCCAGGTGCGCCGCCCAGTTCGCGCAGACCAGCTTCACGCGCCGCCCATCCGCATCCACCACCCACCGCGACGTCGTCGAGAGCGGCAGCGCCGGGAGCGAGACCGAGGCGGCGCGCGCGGACGCTAGGAGGACGAGGAGGAGGCCGAGGAGCAGCTGAGTTGGAGAGGAAGAAGCCATGGTAATTACTGGGACTGGGACTGGAAGAGCAGAGAGGCGGATCTGGAGTTTAAATGGGTATGACATGTGGGACCACTATGTGTGGGGACCACGCGTCAGTCGCACGGATTGGTTGCTGCTTGGATAAGTAAGAAAGGCAAGCAGCGATTGGCTTGGTGCGCTTAAGCGGTTAAGCTCAAGCGAGCTCGAATGGCCACCGCCGCCGTCGTCTCGGCGGCGGCTCTCCCCGCCGCGCCGTCGCCGTCGCCGGTGCGTTATACACCCCGCCGAGCGGCGCTTCGCGACGTGCCTCAGCTCCACGCGGCTCTGCTCAAGTCCGGTGAGCTCACCACTTCGCCAGAGTCCTTCCACTCCTTCCTCGAGGCTACCGCGCTGCCGTCGCCGGCCACCACCGCGGCCCACCTCTCCTACGCGATCCGCCTGCTCCGCCTAGGCCCCCACCCGCCCCTCTCCGCGCGGTCGTACAACATCCTTATCCGTGCCCTCTTCCGCGCGGGCCACCCGGAGGATGCCCTCCACCTGTTCGTCGAAATGCTCGATGCTGCCATTGCTGCCAACGTCTGCCCCGACCAGCACACCATTGCTAACACCGTAAAGTCCTGCGCCAGGATGTATGCCTTGGCTACAGGGCGCAGTGTTCAGGCGTACGCTGTCAAGCTTGGGTTCATGGCCGATCAGTTTGTGCTGAACAGCTTGATACATATGTACGCGAGCTGTGGGGATGTCGCAGCGGCACAGGTGCTGTTCAACACAGTGGAGGAAAAGGGTGTGGTTACATGGAATGCGATGATAGCGGGGTACGTTAAGAATGGAGACTGGAAGGAGGTAGTGGAGATGTTTAAGGGTATGCTTGAGGTTCAGGCACCATTTGATGAAGTCACATTGGTGAGTGTTGCCACAGCATGCGGAAAAATAGGTGATTCTAAGCTCGGCGAGCGGATTGGAGTTTATGCAGAGGAGAAGGGAATGGTGAGGAACAGAAACTTGGCAACTGCGCTGGTTGACATGTATGCCAAGTGTGGAGAACTTGATAAGGCGCGCAGATTGTTTGACAGGATGCACTCCCGGGATGTGGTTGCTTGGAGCGCGATGATCTCTGGCTACACTCAAGCCGACCGTTGTCGAGAGGCACTTACTATTTTCAATGAGATGCAGGCTACCGAGGTGAACCCGAATGACGTAACCATGGTCAGTGTGCTCTCTGCCTGTGCTGTCCTGGGTGCACTTGAGATGGGCAAGTGGGTGCATTCATACATAAGGAGAAAGGCCTTGCCCCTTACAGTTGTTCTCGGCACTGCGCTGGTGGACTTCTATGCAAAGTGTGGATGCATTGAAGATGCAGTCAAGGCATTTGAGTCGATGCCTGTGAGGAATTCTTGGACGTGGACAGCCTTGATAAAGGGCATGGCAAGCAACGGAAGAGGCAGAGAAGCGCTGGAGCTCTTCTCTTCCATGCGGGAGGCCAATATTGAGCCTACAGATGTCACATTCATTGGTGTTCTCCTAGCTTGCAGCCACAACTGCTTAGTTGAGGAGGGTCGCCGGCATTTTGATAGTATGACCCAGGATTATGGCATCCATCCAAGGATTGAGCACTATGGCTGTATGGTTGATCTGTTGGGACGGGCAGGTTTGATTGATGAGGCGCACCAGTTTATCAGGAATATGCCAATTGAGCCAAATGCAGTTGTCTGGAGGGCACTGCTGTCTGCTTGCACGGTTCACAAAAATGTTGAAATCGGAGAAGAAGCCCTGAAGCAGATCATCCCACTAGATCCCTGTCACAGTGGTAACTACATACTTCTATCAAACACCTATGCATCAGTGGGACAATGGAAAGAGGCAGCTATGATTCGGAAGGAAATGAACGAGAGAGGGATCAAGAAAATTCCTGGGTGCAGTCTCATTGAGCTGGATGGGACGATCTTCGAGTTCTTTGCTGAAGACAGCGAACACCCCCAGTCGAGGGAGATATATGAGAAAGTGGATGAGATGATTGAAAACATCAAGATGGCGGGGTACGTCCCAAATACAGCTGACGCAAGGCTAGATGTTGATGAATCTGAGAAGCAAGTGTCCGTTTCGCATCACAGCGAGAAGCTGGCCATTGCGTTTGGCCTGATGAAGTCGCGCCCTGGCGCAACGATCCGGCTGTCGAAGAACCTGAGAGTGTGCGTGGACTGCCACTCCGCCACGAAGTTGATCTCCAAGGTGTACAACAGGGAGATTGTTGTTCGAGACAGGAACAGGTTTCACCATTTCAAGGATGGATTGTGCTCCTGCAATGATTACTGGTGAGTACAGATTCTCTGTTCGTCAAGGTTTTTCTCTTAGATAAGTATATGTACACCGGGCACACCTGAGCCAGAGAGGCTGTAAAGCACTCTGTAAGTACGACAATGCCGTTCACTCTCAAACAGGAGCTCAAGTTATTAGGTATTAAGATCAATAGCAAATTCTCTGCAGAGTTTGAGGCTTGGTTAGCTCAGACATTCTAATAACCTGATGATTCAGTTCCCCAAAACCGGAGTTGGTTAATCTGTTTTCCCTTTTCTGGATAGGATCTTTGTAGTTTTCTTCTTTTTCTCCTTACCTCATGTAACATACTACTATTAATGAAAATTTACCGTAGAACTATTGTCCTACGGTGTGCGCTTCAAAAAACGGTTAAAAAAGATTCCTAGCCTGCCAGAACAGAAGTTGGTTCTGCAGCTTCAAGAGCGAGAACTGTGAGTGTGTACAGACTGCACATTGCTGTGCATTGCATGAATGCCAAAACGAGGAATAAACCTGTTGCATTTTACTACTACTTAACTTGTAAAGAAACTGTGCTGCGCTTCTATAAAATTTTCAAATGCAGAGCAGCACAGTTTCCTCTCATTGTCTTGGCCACAACGACGGGCATTTGCTGGGTCGACTTTGATGGCCCAACCTATGGTTGCTTCTGGTGAGTTTGTGTTGTTGTCAACAAAGCTGACGCGTGGATGCGCACATGTCTAATTTCTTTTGTTTAGCCTCATTACAATTTTTTATGTAATCCCGGCTGCTGATATAGCCACTTATCTGTACACATCGGGTTAGTGAGAAATCTCCATATCCGACAGAAGCAGTACCTTTCAAGTGTCATCCGGCCGGCAAGTACACCAAGTTGTCAAATCAGAATGCTACACCTACATAAAGATTCCTACGTAATTCACCTAACTGGTTTGGTGGCACGTTTTGGTTAGAGGAAATAAGGCAAAATTGCTACACCTACGAAAGAGTTCTACGTATCCTACGTAAACTTGCTTGGCCTAAACCAAACGTCTCCCCCCCCCCCCCCTCCCCCTCTGATTTTCAGGGTGGGCCCTGCCCCCTCACTAACACCCCATTAAAAACTGACAAGTCATATACTTTCTCCGTCCGAAAATACTTGTCATCAAAATGGATAAAAAAGAATGTATCTAGAAAACTGCCAAGTCACATAACAACCAGCATGTAGGTCTAGCATTACTCGAAATAAGGGGAGGGGCCCTACCCCGGTTGAAATCAGGGGGCCGAAGAGATTAGATAAGGCAAGTTATGTAACATTACTAGGTCTACGTAGATGTAGCATTTTTTATTAGGACGCCGATAACGCCCACACGTGTGGGCGTTAAGGGATCTGGCCACATGTTTTGTGTGGTATCTAAAAGAACCAGCCCACACGCCTACGTGTGGGTAAAACAACTAGCGCTCACACGTTTTTTTTTCCTCGCGGTCCCTCTCACACGCCTACTTGTGGGCAAAATGGATAACATCCACACGACCTCTCTCAGCCACCTATCTCACTGGTCTCGCACGCCCCGACAGTCACCACGCGTCCTCACAAGTTGCCATGGTCTGGACCCTCTTCAATGTCCGTTTAACTGCAGTTGCCATGTCGGACAACTACGGTTGCCATGGTTGCTCAACTGCAGTTGCCATCTCATGTCAAGTGTCAGACGCCATTTTGGACAACTGCAGCTGTTGCCATGTATGGTCTGGTTTACTATAGTTGCCATGGTTTGAAAACTTTAGGGGTTGCCTCCTACTAACACTAGGCAGTTGTCATGTATGGTCTGATTTACTACAGTTGCCATGATTTGAAAACCTTATGCGTTGCCACCTACTAACACTAGGCAGTTGTTGTGTAGCGCTACAAAGAGACATGGCAAAATAACATGTTTCGGGTAAAAAGAGAGTTGACATCTGCTTACAAGCACATTAGGGCAGTTGCCGTGTACCCTGCAAAACACATGGCAACTGACATGTTCGGGTAAAAAAATAGAGTTGCCATCTGCTTACAAGCACACTAGCGTAGTTGCCATGTATACTGCAAAACACATGGCAACTGACAGCTTTGGGTGTGGGAGAGAAGACGGACGTGTGGGCGAGATGGCAATGCCCGCACACCAGCCCTTGTGCGTGAGTGAAAAAAGACGTGTGAACGAACTACTAAACGCCCACACACCGGCCCTCCCGTGTGTTGAAACTGACGTGTGGACGACCGGATGAATGCCCACACACCAGCTCAATCTTACGTGATACCACAAACATGTTAAGATTCGTGCAACCACAAACGGACGTGGATCCACGCGTGTGGGCAAGATGCAACCGCTCACTTGTATGGGCATTAGTATTTCCGTTTGATTATCCGTATGTATGGAGTAAGCAGCCGCTTTAGACAGCGGCGGCCTCAATCCGCACCACCACGACTCTGCGACAACAGTTTGCCATGGCGTCGCTCCAAGCTCCCGAGCTCTTGGCATGCCTCGTCGTCGTCGTCGCCACCCTCCTCCTCCTCCTCAAGCAACTGCTCGCGCCAAGCAAGAGACACTCCGCCTCACCCTCCATCCCGCGCCCGAGGGGCCTGCCCCTCATCGGCAACCTCCACCAGCTCGGCGCACTCCCGCACGACTCCCTCGCCGCGCTCGCCGCCAAGCACGACGCGCCTCTCATGCTGCTCCGCCTCGGCTCCGTGCCGACGCTCGTCGTCTCCTCCGCCGACGCGGCGCGCGCCGCGTTCCAGCACAACGACCGCGCCATGTCCGGCCGCCCGGCGCTCTACGCGGCCGCCAGGTTCTCCTACGGCCTGCAGAACATCTCCTTCGCGCCGCCGGAAGGCGCCTTCTGGCGCGCCGCGCGCCGCGCTTGCCTGTCCGAGCTCCTCGGCGCCCCGCGTGTGCGCGGGTTCCGCGAGGCCAGGGAGGGCGAGGCCGCCGCGCTCGTCGCCGCCGTGGCCGACGCGTCCGGAGCCGGCGCTGCTGTGGACCTCAGCGAGCTTCTCCTCGCCGCAAGCAACAAGATTGTGCGACGTGTCGCCTTCGGCGGCGACGACGGCGGCGAAGGTGGCGCGGAGGCGAGTGCTGTCCTCAAGGAGACGCAGAGGCTTCTTGGTGCTTTCTGGGTCGCCGACTACGTGCCGTGGCTCAGGTGGCTGGACGCGCCGCGTGGCCTGCGGGGGCGTCTGGAGCGGAACTTCCACCAGCTCGATGCGTTCTACGAGAGCGTGATCGACAGTCACCTCAAAAGGCGAGCATCCTCCTCCGCCGACGAGGAGGAGGACTTGGTCGACGTGCTCCTCCGCCTGCATGCCGACCCGGCTCACCGGAGCACGTTCAGCAGTCGCGACCAGATCAAAGGCATCCTCACGGTACGTACTCGTGCACCTCAATAAGAACAAATGCACACGCACACAAGCATTTCGTTGAAAAGTTTGGCTTTTACGTAACTTTGAAGGACATGTTCATTGCCGGGACCGATACGTCGGCGGCGACGGTGGAATGGACGATGACGGAGCTGGTCAACCACCCGGACATCCTCGCCAAGGCGCACCACGAGGTGCGCAGCGTGGTCGGCGACAACGGCATGGTCCGGGAACCCGATCTCCCGGGGCTCAGCTACCTGAAGCTGGTCATCAAGGAGTCCATGAGGCTGCACCCGCCGGTGCCGCTCCTGGTGCCCCGGGAGACCACCGAGGCATGCACGGTCCACGGCTGCGAGATACCGGCCGGGACGCGGGTGCTCGTCAACGCGAAGGCCATCGGCGCGCACGCCGGCGCGTGGGGCGCCGACGCGGCGCAGTTCGTCCCCGAGCGGCATGAGCACGGCGAGGACCTCGGCGACTTCAAGCCGTGGCACGACAGCTTCGCGCTGGTGCCGTTCGGGATCGGGCGGAGGAGCTGCCCCGGCGTGCACTTCGCGACGGCCGTGGTGGAGCTGGTGCTGGCCAACCTGCTCTTCTCCTTTGACTGGAGCCCGCCGCTCGGCAAGGTGGACGCTGAGGAGGAGAACGGGTTGACCGTGTACAGGAAGAACCCTCTCGTACTGTTCGCGAAACCACGGAGATGCGCGTAGTACGATGTTGTGATCTATGTACAGCAAATAAGTGACATTTAGTCCATTTATTCATTATTATCTTGAATCAGTCAACATATCAGTTTTGCTTCTTTCGAAATAGTTATTTCTAAGTCAACTAACATATCCATCTGACCTAAACATGAAAGTACTCCCTCCATCCCATAATATAAAGAACGTTTTTGATATTAGTGTAGTGTTAAAAACGTTCTTATATTTTGAAACAGAGGGAGTACAAAAAAAAACGATAACATATTGATCGGACATCTACCAATGTCGACAGAGATATTTATAAGATGATTGAGCTGTATACAATTGCATTTGATAGTAACTTTGCGAGATTGAGCATTAGCGGCTATGTTGTCTCTATGCAAGCGTCCAAACATATGTAAGAGCAACTCTAGCACGTCTTAGGGCCCTGATTGGCGTAATAAACCAATGATTTTAGCCGAAAAGGTCGTCCTAGTAGGGTTGCCGACGTTGGAAGCGTCTATGACCGACAATGTTGACCTTGATGTCGTCGGCGTGTTGATGATGAAGAGAAGTATAAGTTGAAAATTGGAAAATAAATATGTAATCAATGACATGGGTCCAATATGTAATGAAATTATGAAGGTTGAGATATGGCGAATCGGAGCACGTTGCATGTCTAGCCTCGAAAAGCATATGGAATGCACTTCATATTAGGATCAATATATCGACAAGAGGGAGGGGGTGAATGGGAGAATCTATGGAATTCTTCGAAAACATAAAATACTTTAGGAAATGGAAATAGAAGAATAAGGGAGTATGAAACAGTAATACAAAGACTAATTAAAACAGGAAAATCAATACAGATAACTTAGCATGCGGCTCAAAACTCCTGTGGAAGGGGCATAAGAGTGCGGGCAAGTAAAATGGCTAATTGATAGAACAGATGCTCAAGTCTAAGAAACAAGCAAATGCACTTGAGAATTGGTAGACAGAGTACAAAGCTAAGCATCGAGATATGCAGCGGAATAGATAGACGCTTGCAAAGTCTTGACAACAATCACGGAGAAAGATATAAGGGGGAAAGCTTTGAAGCACGGAGAAATTACTAAAAGTAAAGCAGTGCGAAGAAATAGAACTCGTTTCCTCACAGAAGACAATATAATGTGTTCACCCAGTTCAAGTTGGTGGCACAACTCTATGTCTGGTTGGAGACGCAGAGCCACAACTCTAAGTACACGAAAGTTCTCGCCTTCTTCTCCCTGAGCTAAGTTCTTCGGAACCCTCCCAATAACTCATGGTGGATCTTGATGTGATCTTCGGACTTTCATAGACTTGTTCTTCGATAGTCTGGATGCTCTTGAACTTGACTCACAGCCGTCTAGATGATGCTCATTCCCCAAGAGTGAAATGTCTTAGCTCAGCTTTGATTCTCTAGTGATGCTCAATCACTTAATAGTTTTAGGTTATTGGGGGGGGGGGGTCGTCACTTAGGATTCTCTCAATCTCTTTGGAGGGATGGGTTGCTAAGACAACACTTGTTAGTTTTCACATGTGGCAGCCAACTGCCAATGGTTGGAGGCAGGTGGCTATTTATAGTCCGTGAGTGAACCCAAATTCTTCAATTGTTCCACATAATTTTTAGGGGTCATATGCTTTGGTTCAACCGTATCCCCATGGACTTTCGCTTGTATATACACACAAACACATTATTTCCTTAATTGTTTTCTCATTAATCATCCAAAACCTCAAAGGGGGTACTAGATGCACTTACACATATGCAATATAACAACTATGAATATGGAAACTATGGCGGAGTTAGGCCACCTTGTAGGGTTCGGTGTTACTTACAACCATCGAGGGCTTGCTTTCACCTTCCCTCTGACCCGGCGATCGCCCACATCTTTCGTGCTTCCACGACGTGGTCGTTGTATGGCAACTCATGTCATTTTTGGATTGATCATTAGATCGACGGGAAGTCCATCTCAGAGCTTGCACCCCTGGGTTTTTCCCTCGTCCCCAAGAAAAGACGGCAAAAGACCGCACGGTGTGTGAGGGCTTGTCGGAGCGTGCTTGGTTCCGCACATCCATGGTGCAATTGGGTCTGGGGTACTTGTGCAATACGTGGAGCTTTGGCATCGCCGTCACCCCCTTTCCCCCTTAGGGGGGAGGGTGACAGGCTGCGTTGGTATTGGACTGACTCCGTCCAGTTAGTGCTATTTACCCCCTTTTTAGGGCTCGACCCGCGACCAATTTTGGCAGCTTTCTTGGAAGACTTGGGTGTCGCTGCACATCAAGGTCTTTGCATGGCTTGCCCTTTAGGATTGGTGTTGTATGGCGGATCGCCTTGCCCGTCGTGGGCTTCCTCATGATGACTTCTGCATCCTCTACAATTAGGTTCAGGAAGATATGCAACACCTTCTCGTTGGATGCCCCTTATCTTGCCAGGTCTGGCACGAGGTGCTCTTCTGGTGTCCCTCCACAACCACTCTGCCGAGCTCGACAACCGTCTTATCTGACTGGTGGGCCACCACATGTGCGCTCGCCCCTTGAGGGCACCGTGGGGGTATCTCCACTCTCATTCTACTCACTATATAGTGGATTTTGAAGCACCGTAATGGGTGCATCTTTGATGGGTAGCGATCCTCCGGCACTTGCCGTGTGCAAGGCATTCAGGAAGACACGCGCTAGTAGAGTAAGGCCGGCGCCAAAGGGATCTCCAGAATGCTCCAGGAGAGTTAGTTTGTTGTTTTTTTGGCGGTTGAGCACTCCATGTCTCTCCTGCTCAGGTTATCATGATCGTTGTCTAGTGTACGTGTATCATGATGGCTACTGTCGGTGTCAAAACCGGCGGATCTCGGGTAGGGGGTCCCGAACTGTGCGTCTAGGCAGATGGTAACAAGAGACGAGGGACACAATGTTTTTACCCAGGTTCGGGCCCTCTCGATGGAGGTAAAACCCTACGTCCTGCTTGATTAATATTGATGATATGGGTAGTACAAGAGTAGATCTACCACGAGATCAAGGAGGCTAAACCCTAGAAGCTAGCCTATGGTATGATTGTTGAGATGTAATGTTTGTCCTACGGACTAAGGCCCTCCGGTTTATATAGACACCGGAGAGGCTAGGGTTACACAGAGTTGGTTACAATGGTAGGAGATCTACATATCTGTATTGCCAAGCTTGCCTTCCACGCCAAGGATAGTACCTTCCGGACACGAGCCGGAGTCTTCAATCTTCTATCTTCGTAGTCTGGGAGTCCGGTGGATATTGATAGTCCGGCTGTCCGCACACCCCCTAGTCCAGGACTCCCTCAGTAGCCCCTGAACCAGTCTTCAATGACGATAAGTCTGGCGTGCATAATGTTCGACATTGCAAGGCGGGTTCTTCCCTTGAATAATCCGGAGAAAATAACGAACACCAGGATAGTGTCCGGCTCTGCAAAATAAATTCCACATTCCAATCGTAGAGAGAACAAAACACATATACTGATCCAATCTGCTGACGTATTATGCGGCGTGACATCACACCGCTACCAAGCCCTTGTTTGAATTACTATACCACCTCAGCATGTTTAGCGAAGTGGTTTCCTTGGCACGTCCTGTCGAAGCAGAGATCGTGTTCCCCTTATTCCAGGATTCTCATCAATACGTGCGTGGGTAACCCAACCGCGCCATTGATGGTGGCGCTTGGGAGATAAGCGAGTTTTACCAGGCCGGTGAGGGACGCATAGTTTCGTCCGCCTATATATAAGGGATAAGGATTTACCTTCTCACCTACGCCTTCTTCCTCCTTTGCTTATCCATCCCTGCGAACTCAAGCTCCAACGCCCAAACTCGCGCATCCCACCTCGACCCTTCTCCGAATATGTCCGGAGGGGGAGGCAAATGGATGGCCTCCACCGCCAAGGAGGAGGACATCACCAAGCTGCGCGACGCCGGATACCTTTCCAGCAACATCGCGCATCGGCTGCCCGCCGCGGGGTAGCTCATCCCTTCCCCAGGGCCTCATGAGAGGGTCGTCTTCCTTCCCCACTTCCTCCGCGGACTGGGCTTTCCGCTCCATCCATTCGTCCGGGGGCTCATGTTTTACTACGGCCTGGATTTCCACGATCTGGCACCGAACTTCGTCCTCAACATCTCGGCGTTTATCGTCGTGTGCGAGGCCTTTCTCTGCATCCGGCCCCACTTCGGCCTGTGGCTCAAGACCTTCAACGTCAAGCCGAAGGTTGTGAAGGGGACGCAAGCGGAATGCGGAGGCGCCATGTTGGGCAAGCTGCCCAACGTCCCTTGGCTAGAAGGGACCTTCGTGGACTCCGTCAAGGGGTGGCAATCGGGGTGGTTCTACATCACCGAGCCGCGCAAGCCTACATGGGCGGCGGCCCCCGAATTTAGATCTGGAATCCCCACGCAGCTCACCTCCTAGAAAGAGAAGGGCTTGCAGTGGGGTGATCCGATGGAGGTGATGGGACTTCGAGCCTGCATCAAGAAGCTGGTGAGCAATAGGCTCCGGCTCATCGACGTGGTCCAGGTCATGCTCCTCCGGCGGATTCTCGCATGCCAAGAACGGGTATTTAATCTGTGGGAGTTTAATCCGGAACAGCACCAGACGTTGAGTGGGCTCTTCGATACAACGTACGAAGGCGCCTGGAGGGTGCTGTTCAAGGGCGCCGAAGCCCCCACATCCGCGACCGAAGACCGCGGATTCAGCTCGTAGTCTCCGACTGACGAGGTAAGTGATTCGACCCCATTACGGGACACTTGCAGTAATTAGATTGACTCTAGCGAGGTTTTTAGTCTGCCTCTTCCTTTGACAGGAATGGATGGAAATGGCCCAGCTGCTCATCAGCCCGGCTCCCATGCCAGAAGAACCAGTAGATGCCCACTTAGCGAGGTTGCTGGTTCCGGCACCGCACGTGGTGCCGGAGAAGAAGGCCAAGAAGGTGGCCACGGGGACTCGAAAGAGTTCCCGTAATCAGGCGTCTGACGACGATGAGGACTCCTCCCCCGAAGACGAGGAGGAGGAGGAGGAGTACTCTCTCCCAGAGGAGGGAGAGAAGAAGAGTAAGGCCTCCCCAATCGGGGCGGCCGAAGGGTCCAAGAGGGGGAGAACTATCCCCCCGGACAGTTTCGCCAACATCAATGTTGGCAAGGAGGAGTGGCCTCCAAGGGCCAGGCGTCCGGCAGGATCGTAAGCATTCAGATCATTTATATGCCGTACATTGTATGCCATGTAGTGTCCTTCTAACGCCGCATTCTGCCTGTAGTCCGGCCGTTGACGATCTTCCCGACTCGATGAGCGGGTCTTTGGCGCCGTCGGATGTAAATTCTATCCCGACTGCCTCTACCCCGCGCGTCGACGGGGACGATGAGGCGGAATCCCACAGAGGGATCCGCCAGGAGGAGGCTCCGGAGGCGCCGTCAGGCGTCCTCCCGGACTTTGTGCCGGACTCTACCTCGGAACCCGTAGCGGTTCCAGAGTCCGGCAAGCGGCCCCTTCGAAAGAAGGGCAGGACCGTGGCGCCGGCGGCCTCCGCCCAACCGGAGGCGCCGGATAACCTGCTGGAGGCGCTTAAAGGCGCTTCCATCAAGGAAGAACATCGCACTCTCATGGGTGCGGTGATTGAGAAGGTCCAGCTCGCCAAGGGCGGGCTGACCGAAGCCTGCAACAGCCTTCTAACAGGCTTTGAGGTAAGAAGTTTAAAATAATGTAATGTAATACCGCATAGACAGTAGCCCCTGATGCTTAGTTCGGTGTTCGGAAAGAAAAGCCGGACTAAGGATCTAACAAGATATACGCAGGGTTACTAAAAAATATGTCAATATGGGTTTGCAGGCTGCGCTGTTGACCTCTGCCGCATTAACGGCGGAGGTCGAGGCGCTGAAGAAGGACCTTGAGCGGTCGGAGCAAGAGCTCGGCCATGCCAAGAGGCAGCTCAAGGAAAAAGAAGGTGAATAACACCACTTTAAATAAGTACCTTACAGAAAAGGGTTTTGGTTGCAAACAAAATTAATAAGGATAATATGTGTAATGCAGGGGCCACTAACGAGGTGGCAGCCCTGAAGGATGCCGTGTCCATGGCCGAACGCAATGCGGCCGCGGAACGGGCTGAGCGAGAAAAGCGAGTGGCACTGGTGGCGGAAGTTCGGCAAGAGCTCCAGGCTCTCATGGAAAAGCATGAGAGTTTGGAGCGTGACTCCAAGACTCGAGAGTCCGAGCTTGCCTCGGCTCTCGAAAGTGCCAAGTCCGCCAAGGCCGAGGCCCAGAAGGCCCATCAGGAGGTAGAGGACATGAAGAAGATAGCGGCGGGTAAGGCGTTTTTCATGCAGAGCAAGCATGTTAATGTAAATTACCGGATACTTACCCGAATTCAGAGCTCTCTAGGGGCGTTTGCAGATCTGCCGCGTAGTGCGTCTGATGCCGCCGCATTCTATCGTGGCGAGGAGGGGAGCTCAACGGAGAAGGTCTTCTGGTCTCAGTATGCTGAGGCCGGCCATCCGGTGCCCCCAAGCGACCAGCTGAAGCAGCTGGTCGAACTCCACAAGGTAGCTGAGGAGGCCATGAAGGGCCTCACAGTCCAGCTGTGGCCTGGGCAGGCCATGCCTGGCAGCTACTTTGGCCTAGTGCGGCGGCTGGTGGATGCATGCCCCAGGCTGGATGTAATCAAGCGCTCCGCCTGCATTGAAGGCGCTCGTCGGGCCCTTGCCCGCATAAAGGTGCAATGGGGCAAACTGGATGCGGAGAAGCTTCTCACGGATCCGCCGCCGCCGGGCAAGGAGCATCGCACGCCGGAGCGATATTATAAAGTTGTCCTGAAGGGAGCCTGCGATATTGCAGATGAGTGCCCCCGAAATGTAATCTTTGAGTGAACTCGCTGTGTTTTTATCCTGTGCGCTGAAAACTTCGTTTATATGCGCCATGAGCAACGCTTGTTTAATTTAAAATATTACCTTCTGTGCGGCCGTTTGTTAAATCTGAGAGATGGCAAGTCGTTGGCTTCAGCCCCCAAGCCACGAGTGCTGGGGTGTTCGGTGATAAACTTGAGCACTCTTGTTCCCATTTTTGGGTCCATCTAGGGAGGCGCTCAACACGACGAACAAGGCAACCGGACTTATAATGCTTGAACACTCTCACTTAGCCATAGAATTCTATAATTTTAAATTTCGGCGAAGCCCCTGGTATTCGGAAGACCGAATCCGGGGCGCTATCCACGCCTTCGTCGGACATCATCCGGAACTTCGCTCGAAGCGGCATGAGTCTTTAGGGACCCGAAAGGACCTCTTGAACAGCGACCAGTCTCTCGCCTTATCATGCCAGTCAGTTTTAGCTTTCTCCACTGAGGCGTTAACCCGGCTCAACCGGGGCGCAATCGCAGTGGTTCTCCCAGTGCTACCTTAGCCGACGGAACGGAACGTAAGGTACCAAAACATGGGAGCCGGGCAAACCCAACTATTGACCCAAGACATGATTCGGAGCTGATTCATATAATGCTATAAGTTCGGGGTGCCGCACTTGTGAAAGTGTGCAGACTTAATCACACCATAATTTGGGGAACAGAAGCCCCTGGTGTATTTAGCCGTACCAAAGTATACGGGTGCAAGATGTCACATAATGAACATATGTAAAAGATAACGCCATTGCAATGAAAAGGTAATGTACTTGCAAAAAAGAGGTGTTGCGTTATTTATGAAAGAAGGTCTGTTAATAAAGCGGACTGATACAAATAGTGCGGTAAGCAAGGGATTTGGACTAAATTAACATGTCCCCCTCCAGGGATAAGCTGCAGACTTGGTGTATGTAATCGAATTTAATGCTCGTAATGGAGACCACCTGAGTGTTCGTCGCAGCCTTCTTTAATCCCTGACTGTTGCATCGTGAGTTCGGCAAGTTCGCCGTCGGACAGGGCTTCTGCTTAATGGAGTCCTGTATACGCAAAAGGATAAAAGATAAAAAATTAAAACCAAGGGGGGCGCTCGTATGAGCCCCTGGTGTGGTCGAGCCGCACTCTTTGGTCCTTGTGGTTAAGCCCCTCCCCTGCGCCCATGGTATCTCCAAAGCGTAATGATGTACGCGGAGTGTTATTCTAGTGATCATGCGCGGGCGAGGGTGGGGGCCGCATTGCTACGCGTGCTCTGATCGCGCCAGGTGGTCTTGGTTAGTGTTGCTCCGGGCGCGCTTTGATATATCCGGCTTTTTAACTGCCGGACTAGAGAATTGCCGTAGAAGGCTGCTCTGTACTTCTGCCGCGAGAGCCGCTGTATGTTCCTCCGTTCGGAGGGAGCGTTCCATATTCCCATTGACCGTAATGACTCCACGAGGGCCTGGCATCTTGAGCTTTAGGTATGCATAATGCGGCACCGCGTTGAATTTTGCAAACGCGGTTCGTCCGAGCAGGGCATGATAGCCGCTACGGAACGGGACTATATCGAAGATTAACTCTTCGCTTCGGAAATTATCCGGGGATCCGAAGACCACTTCCAGTGTGACTGAGCCTGTACAGTTGGCTTCCACTCCTGGGATGACACCTTTAAAGGTTGTCTTAGTCGGTTTGATCCTGGATGGGTCTATGCCCATTTTGCGCACTGTGTCCTGATAAAGCAGGTTCAGGCTGCTGCCGCCGTCCATCAGGACTCTTGTGAGGTGAAATCCATCGACGATTGGGTCTAAGACCAATGCGGCGAATCCGCCATGGCGTATGCTGGTCGGATGGTCTCGTCGATCGAAAGTGATCGGACAGGAGGACCATGGATTGAACTTCGGGGCGACTGGCTCCATCGCATAGACGTCCCGTAGTGCGCGCTTCCTCTCCCTCTTGGGTATGTGGGTCGCGTAAATCATATTCACCGTCCGCACTTGTGGGGGGAAACCCTTCTGTCCTCTATTGTTCGGCGGCCGGGTCTCCTCCTCGTCGTCGCTATTTAGCCCCTTGTCATTGTGTTCGGCAATTAACTTGCCAGCCTGCTTGAACACCCAACAATCTCTATTGGTGTGATTAGCTGGCTTTTCGGGGGTGCCATGTATCTGGCATGAGCGGTCGAGTATTCGGTCCAGATTGGACGGACCCGGAGTGGTTCTTTTAAATGGCTTCTTCCGTTGACCGGGTTTGGAGCCTCAGAATCCGGCATTGACTGCCGTATCCTCCTTGTCGTCGCCGTTAATGCGGCGTTTGTTTTTGATTCGACGTGACCTGCCGTTGTTGTCCTTAGTGTCCGGACTGCCAGAATTTTTGCGGAGATTGTTGCTGCGGGCTAGCCAGCTGTCCTCTCCCGCACAAAAGCGGGTCATTAACGATGTGAGGGCTGCCATGGATTTCGGCTTCTCCTGCCCCAGGTGCCGGGCTAGCCATTCGTCCCGGATGTTATGTTTGAAGGCTGCAAGGGCCTCCGCATCCGGACAGTCGACGATTTGATTTTTCTTCGTCAAGAACCGTGTCCAGAATTGTCTGGCCGATTCGTCTGGCTGCTGAATAATGTGGCTTAGGTCATCGGCGTCTGGTGGTCGCACATATGTACCTGGAAGTTATCAAGGAACGCGGCCTCCAGGTCTTCCCAACACCCAATTGACTCTGCGGGCAGGCTGTTAAGCCAATGCCGAGCTGGTCCTTTAAGCTTGAGTGGGAGATATTTGATGGCGTGGAGATCGTCGCCGCGGGCCATATGGATGTGGAGAAGATAATCTTCGATCCACACCGCGGGGTCTGTTGTACCATCGTAAGATTCGATATTTACGGGTTTGAACCCTTCGGGGATCTGATGATCCATTACTTCGTCAGTGAAGCATAACGGGTGTGTGACGCCCCTGTATTGAGCAATATCGGGACGCAGCTCGAGGGAGCGCTGTCTGCTGTGTTCGGCCCGGCCGGCGTTATGTCCAGCGCGACGGTATTCGTCGTGGGTCGTAGGGCGCCCACGTGATCCATAGATGGATCTGGATTGTCTTGCTTTGTCCTCCAATATGTCTCGCAAGTCCGGCGCGTTCCCTTTTGGCTTCGTACTCTTGGATCGATGCTGGGGTACAGTCTTGGCTGGGGGCCTGAATGCCTCTCTGTCGCGACCACGGGGTGGTCGGTCAGCCATGTCTTGCGCTGGTGATGAAGGTATATATGCTTCCTCCTCTAATCGGGGGAGCAGCTTGCGTCTTGGGTAACTTTTGGAGGGGCGTTCGAGTTTATACTCTTCGGCCGCGAGGACCTCGGTCCATCGATCGGCTAGCAGATCTTGATCAGCTTGGAGCTGTTGCTGCTTTTTCTTTAGGCTATTTGCCGTGGCTATGAGCCTGCGCTTGAAGCGCTCTTGTTCGACGGGATCCTCGGGTACGACGAATTCATCATCGTTGAGGCTTGCTTCGTCTTCGGAGGGAGGCATATAGTTATCATCCTCAACCCCTTCGTCTGCCGCCCTGTCGTGGGGGCTTGCTTCTGCGTCCTCCTGCGCTGAGTCTTGCAGGAGGGGATCGTCTTCGGCACTCTCCGGAGTGTTATTGTCTCCGGTGCCGGAATCTCCATTCTTGCTGTGGCGGGATTTAGAGCGGCGCCGCTGACGCCGGCGTTTGGGCTGCTTCTTTAGAGAATCTTCCTCCGCTGCTTTTTCGCCATCCCCTTCTTTTGGGGTATCCACCATGTAGACGTCGTATGACGAGGTGGCCTTCCAGTGCCCTGTGGGCGCTGGGTCCTGTTCGTCTCCGGCATCGTCGTCCATAGCGTCGATGTCGTCGGAGTCGTAGTCTAGCATGTCAGTTAGATCCTCGACAGTGGCTACAAAGTGGGTGGTGGGTGGGCTCTGAATTTCTCCATCGTCCGAACTCCAACCGTCCTGGCCATAGTCCGGCCAGGATTCTCCTGATAGCGAGAGATGCTTCAGGGAATTCAGGATATCGCCAAAAGGCGAGTGCTGGAAGATGTCCGCGGCGGTGAATTCCATAACCGGCGCCCAATCCGGATTAATTGGTAGGGGCGCGGGAGGCTCGGAGTCCGGAGAGGAGTCCGGCGCCTCGGGATCACGGATTTTGCAGGGGACAAGATTGGTATTCGGCTCCATCGCCGTGGATGTTGAAGCCCCCAGGGCGGCGTCTATCCGCCGGCCCTCGATATGGGCAATCGGCTCCGGGCTAGTGGCCGAAGCGGATCCGAGTGCGGCCACCAAAGCACTGTCCGGCGGCAGAGCTAGATCATGGCCATCGTCGCAGTGCGGCGCGCTTGGCTGTGGCTCGAGTCCGTCGAAGATCAAGTCTCCGCGGTCATCGGCCGTGAAGTTTAAGCTTCCGAATCTGACCTGACGGCCAGGGGCGTAGCTTTCGATCTGCTCCAGATGGCCAAGAGAATTGGCCCGCAGTGCAAAGCCGCCGAATACGAAGATCTGTCCGGGGAGAAAAGTCTCACCCTGGACAGCGTTGATGGTTGAAGATGCCATCGAGCCTATCGGTGACGACACAGAGGAACTCTCAATGAAAGCACCAATGTCGGTGTCAAAACCGGCGGATCTCGGGTAGGGGGTCCCGAACTGTGCGTCTAGGCGGATGGTAACAAGAGACGAGGGACACAATGTTTTTACCCAGGTTCGGGCCCTCTCGATGGAGGTAAAACCCTACGTCCTGCTTGATTAATATTGATGATATGGGTAGTACAAGAGTAGATCTACCACGAGATCAAGGAGGCTAAACCCTAGAAGCTAGCCTATGGTATGATTGTTGAGATGTAATGTTCGTCCTACGGACTAAGGCCCTCCGGTTTATATAGACACCGGAGAGGCTAGGGTTACACAGAGTCGGTTACAATGGTAGGAGATCTACATATCCATATTGCCAAGCTTGCCTTCCACGCCAAGGATAGTACCTTCCGGACACGAGCCGGAGTCTTCAATCTTCTATCTTCGTAGTTTGGGAGTCCGGCGGATATTGGTAGTCCGGCTGTCCGGACACCCCCTAGTCCAGGACTCCCTCAGCTACCCTTCCCCATGTCTCTTATTACTTCTACTATCAATCAAATGATACACAAACTTTGCATACTCATTTTTTGGATATGTTTGTATTGAATTTTTTTCCAAAAAGTGCTACAGATTCCTAGATTAGCTTTTCGAAGTGGCGCGGTGGCCGAGAGAGCGTCGCCCACTACACGCCCTGCTGAACACGCCTCAACGCCCCATTCAACCGGCTTTAGACTGCCCCGCCTACCTCCATTGAACCAATGCGTGTGCTGAGAAACCTACTCTGGTCACACGTTCGTCCGCTAGCCGGCCGACATTAAACACAACGCCAGCTGGCTCCTCTCGTCCGCCCGCTATTTAAACGAGGCCAGACGCCGGGCAAGAACCGCATCACACCTCCGCTCCCCGTCTTCTCCTTGCACCATATTCCGCACACTCCATGGCATCCAACGAGGAGGAAGAGACGTTATCCGGTATAAAAGCATGCTGGGTGGCCCGCCAAGCCCGCCGGATACGACCTAGGTAACTCGCTGCTCCACCTCCTTCTCCACCCAGGTCGTTTGTACCATGGGTGAGGCTGTAGGCGGGCAAGCGGAGGAGCAAGCCACCACTCCAAGCTGGCCCCTAGTGCAACAACTCGCCACTCCAAGCCAACGCATAGAGGAGTGGTCAGTTGCTCCACGCCGGCACGCAGGGGAGCACGGTGACATGGGCATCGTGGTTTCCGTGGATGTCGTCGTGTCGTCACGCTCCCCCTACGCCTTTCGCCACAAACATTGGCAGAATCGCGCCCTGATAGTGGAGGCAGCCAACACGTCCACAACCTCCGCCGACGCCGAGGAAAAGTAGACCATGGGAGGTCGCCGCCGCTTGGGTCCCACGATGGCCACCGCCACCGCATTGCCGACATACACAACTGGTGTCATGCCCGGTTCAGCGCAGACCATCATCGACCCCCGCCTTGGCTTCACGGAAGCGGAGGAGCCAATCTTCCTCTCTGGCTGAAGCATGCCACTCCGATGAGCGGCGCAACCGGACATAGGCAAGATATGGCGGAGGCGGAGGCCACATAGGCGTCCTTCCCACTACGGGGCTCACAGCAGTCCGATGAGCGGCGGAGCCGAGAGTAGGGTAGCCATGTCGTGGGAGTGGAGATCTGCCGCGGCCGGCATTAGACTGTGATTAGTTGAAGTATGTATGAAATTATACCTCCAATGTCGGATGAGCTCCGCTTTTATTTGAAGTATGTCTGAGATGTAATGAATTTCGTCCGGTTTATATGAAATCCGTCTTGTTTGCATGAATTTCATCGTCTAATTTGACAGTGTTGGACGACATGTTCTCGCATCCATGTCCGTGGACTGATCCCCTGTCCGCGAACGAATGCCGGAGATGCCCTAATGTATTTAATACCCAGAGGCCTGGTCACCAAACAAAGCGGAGTCTATGATGCCTGCCTAGGCATAAAAAACATAAAAACAAACTCGTTTATGGTTAATAACTATATGAAGACATTAAGCATCTCCTGTTCAAGTGTAGCCGAGCAAAGCACGTAAGGGAAGCACTAGGCATTCATGAATTAATTGAGAGATCTTGTCTTGTTCATCGTCCAGGACAATCTGTTTTAGAGGAATTGTTGTACTTGAGCCCTGATCAGTCACTGGTTTTGGGACAGGCCCCATTGCCAGAGCTTGTTGTGGTGGCCTGTTGGTATCTATGGTGGGAGAGGAGGCAAATGAGCCGTGATATTCAGGTGCAGTCCCCAGAAAGATCTGCGATGACAATCAAAGTGTTATCCTCAAATTGCAGGTCTGCTGAAGTCCCTCATGCAAGGTTGAGAAAGGATAGATGGGCTCCACCAACAGGTGATTGCGTTAAGATAAACGTTGATGCTTCTTTCGATCTAGATATGTTAAGGGAAACTACATGTGCAGTCATTTGTGATAAAAAAAAGGGAACTTCATCGCCGCATGTAATGCACATTTGGATATGGTTCAAGATGTTCTTTCGGTTGAGGTTCTCGCTCTCAAGCATGATTTGTTCTGAGCTGAATCCATGGGTTGTAATAGAGTTGTTATGAGTTCTGCTAATAGTGAATAAATAGAAATTATGATGAATGAGAGGCCTTCTACAGGCATTGCTGCAACAATTCTTCATGATTGCTTTTCTATGGAGTCAGAATTTGTTAGGGTCAAGTATGAGCATGCGAATAGGGAAACGAGTTCTGTAGCTCATGAAATTGCCCAGTTAGCTAAGTTCCAGGCCAGTAGGGTCTGGTTGGATGATCCTCCCCCCTCTATTGTACCTCTCATGATGAACGATATAACATTATTATCTATTAAATAAAGAGGTCTTTTTTGAGGTAAAAAAAAGGTACCCGTGAAAAAACTATATCAAGTTGAGCCATGAATTTAGCCCGTTAGCACATTCATTGTTGCATTTCTCTTTTCCGTTTCTCGAAACATGGTTCACATTTTAACTTCTTTTTTTGCCGGGTGCATAAATATAATGTCCGTGTTGTAAATTATTTTCAAAATTTCTGCAAAAAGCAGTCGTGTTTTTCGACCGACGCACCCACAAAACATACATTCTAAAAATTGTCAAAGAAACCCTAAAAAAATTGTCAAAGAAAAAGAGTCGAAAAACACCTGAGGAGGGAGATACGATACATGCTTAACCTATCACGAAGTTCTTGACAGGAGCACAGGTCGACTTGTAAACGTCACTGCCCGGGTACCAGTGTACAGTAGAATGATGCACGTTAACGTAATAACGTGCATGTGTTGCTGTAAGCACATGTCTTTTCTTGATCCGTTGTAACTAACGTGCACGTGATGACTAACGACTTGCGGGTGGCGGCCGGTCCGGCTTGCGTCGCCCTCAAAGCGCTCGCCATCTTGGTTGCGCTTGCGCATCGCCATCCCGGGGATCCGCTGGGTTGATGATTGCCACGGCAAGGCCATCCGTGCGTGGCGCGCGGACCACTCGTGGGTGGCCACGAGCCGGCGGACGCGCCGCACCGGCACCGTTTCTCACCCTATCCTTCAGGGTCAGAGTCTAAAATCTGCCGTAGACCAGCTACAGTAGCAATGGCGGAGCTAGCTACGGATGACGGCGCCGGTGGAAAAATCTGAACTTTTGAATGGGTAGAAGTCTGTATTTTCTTCAGTCTATGTAGCAAAAAAAAAAAAAAACATCTTCGAAGAATATCCCAAGGCTGGGGGGCAGTGCCTCCCTGCCTCAACATAGCTTCGCTGCTGTATTGTAGTACTCCGCATTTCCCTGGGGAGGATACGGGTTTATACTACCGGATACATATTTCTGACCATCATATAGATAAATTTGTCTGAACTTAACGAGAAATCCGATTTCTGGTCCACGTTGTTTTCCTCTCGGGCCCTGTAGCCGCCGTCAGGAGAGGCCAATCTTCTAGTGCCGTCCTCCGGCGGCTCAGTCCCGCCGCAACCTCGGTCGTCGGTGGTAGGGGGGTCGCCGGATCCACGCGTGTTGATCATTTTTACTCCCTCGTAGTCTAGGTTTTTATGTTGTTCATCATCTTGGTTTCGGCGGCAACGATGACGGCGCTGAATAAAGATTCTTTGGATCCTTCCTTGACGAGGCCACCGGTCATATGGTTAGGATGGATTTAGAAACCAGTATGTTCAAGTAAGGATGTGCGTGGCGGCGACATCCTCGTGGTGGACTTGGGTCCTCGGGCTCCGTCGTTGCGATGACGTTTGCTCCAGTGTCGGCACGGAGATTGGGAGGTAGTTCAGGAGCGGATGCAGATTGTGGTCTGCATCGACGAAGACGGAACGTGTGCTGAGTTCGTGGTTCGTGGATGGCAGATATGGTTTCCTACTTCGGCATCTTAGTCATGGTGGGGTGCCAGACCTGGAGTTCGATGGCGTGTCCGGGTGTTGCTTCGGTCTGATTCGTTCAACGACAAGGGCTTCACTTTTGGTGAGCCACCTTGGAGGTCCGCAAAACTGCATATTAACGATTGAGCCACATCGAGCTCGGGTGAGGAGGCGATCCATCATTCTTTTCTCCGGTGGTTGCTGTGGTGGTGCCGGAGGCAGGTGACGGTCGTTGGTGTCAAGCTTAGAGATGTTCTTCTACTTTTTCAGTTTTGTCATGTCGGTTCTTACTTGTATTTTAATCTACTAGCAAAAGAGCCCGTGCGTTGCAACGGGAGAAAAAACACAACACACACTCTTAACCGAACAACCATCACTCAAGACCACAATAGGTACATCTCCTTTATTTTAGCGACGCATCATTTTTGTGTTGCCGCTTATCCTTCTTCCCACCCTCGCCGGCGGTGGCCTTAGTGTTCACACAAATCAAAACGTGTTAGAATGTGGTTAATCCTAAGACGTCTCTCTCTCCTTCTGTCCTCCCTCTCCCTCTCTCTCGCTTTCTCTCACACTCGCGATAGAAATCTGTTGTTTTCCCTGTGATGTATTCAGAGCTATGCATGTGTGGTTCTCGATGTTTTCTTTTCCCTATATGATTATAGTGGGTGTTTATTTGTAATCCAGATCGCCGACTATATGAAAGAAAAATGGATCGTGTGCTATAGTTATAAGTTTCCTTCCAAAACAATATTTAAAAAATATTTAACAGGTAAAATTAACATCATATACAGATTTCACACATTTTTCTAAAATATTCATATATAACATATTAAAATCGAAGTTACGGTTTAAAAGATCGTATAATTTAGAAAACCATTTGTTTGAATTAAATATCTTTAAAAATAATATTTATAAACACTTAACAGGTTAAAATAATCTTATATTCATATTCTACATATTTTTCTAATCAAAATTCATATATAACATGTTTAAATTGGAGTTATGGTTTAAAAGATATGGATGGTTTAGAAAAGCATTTGTTTGAATTAAATATGATCCGCGAATGGAATACCTAAAAAGTCAAGTTTTTTTTCGAAAAACTGTAAAATAACGGTTCCGTGTGACTTAAATATGGATTGCGGGTTGATTTCATGAAAACACAGGGGCTTTTTTGCAAATCGGCGCAATGGACGGGCTGAAACCCTACGTGCTTTATTATTAGGTAGAGATATCATACGAATGAGGCGCGTATTACCATGCAAAAAATAGATAAATTTGTACTTATGCACTATTTTCCGACTATGATATAACAAAGATGATTTTTTTTGCCTCGTCGATTAAATAAGGAGATAATAGAGTTTTACAAAGTGCCCACAATCACGACATAACAATTACTCACGCAAAAGAATAAGCCTAGCGTCCGCAATAACTCATAGTTTGGCCTCTAGGTGGTAGCGTGCACTTGTGATAGGACACTCGAGCATTTCTCTCGTCCCATATTGTCCATGAGACAAGCATGCCAAGGGAGGTCAAAGCATGCATATTGGGGTTGCGTTTGTCAGCCCTCCAATCCCACCAAGCATAGAGGGAGCCCTCAAGATGCCAATTGGATGTGCCATGCGCGCTAGGCCAAGCTTCGCGATGATCGATCTCCAGAGCCAAAGAGTGTAGGGCACTGAAAGAAGAGATGCGCACCCATTTCTTGCTCCCGTTTGCAAAGTGCCCATCCACGTCTCTCCAACCTATCAGCGGTCCAAATCCTATCTTGAAGAGCCAAACATGCGAAGAATTTGACTTTTGAGGGGGCCAAACTTTCCAAACATGAGGTCCATGGGGGAAAGCGTCAAGCCAAGGAATTGAGCCTTATATGCGGTGGCCACCGAGCATCATTCACGTGTTTTCAAATTATGACATCTTCGGTTTGCACATCAAGGGAAAAGTCATGCACAAGCATCCAAAGGGTGAATTTTTTCCCGGATTTAGCCACCAGAGATGGCGGTGTTGTGGTTGATTTTTGAAAATCCACACATTTTCCTTTAGGACCTCCCGCTCCTTCCATTTTTTCTCCTCAAGGCCTCGTAGATGAGCGGGGCAATATCCTTCGGTTTGAGCCCAAATAGCCAAGGGGGGTCCCAAAACAACATTTTGGCGCCGTTGCCAAAGATGAAAACTTTGATGTCCATAACATTAAACATTGTCTCGATGAAGATCACCATGGTTTAAGTAGCATCAAAGAGCTAATGTATGAACCTGTGGCAGATTTTTTAAGCATCAGGGAGCCATAAAGACATCCCCGGTTCCATTATCAAAATGAAACCAAAGTAACATAGTGTTGAATATTCAGGTAAACAAAGTCAAGAGAATGGCCTAATGCCAAAAAACAACCAACATTTTGAACCTATGTTCAAGCAACTAAATGCCAGGGGGAACAAACAAGCTCAAGAAGCTAAACAACCCCAATTACATAGCATCCGTTGTAGCCACATTGCTGGCCATAGGAACCATCTCAGTCTTTGACTTATTTAGTGGTGATTGGATGGGTAAGTTGGTTAGCTCTAGAGGTGTCACAAGGTTGACAGAATTAAGCTTTTGTTCCCAATAAGGTAGAGCAATAGCAGAACTACAGGAGACAATGGGCTTCGAGGAGGTGAAGATGGAAGGGAGACCCCCCCCCCCCATAAAGCACCTGAAAGAGAGAGCTTAGCCAACAGAGATTGATTCAGATCACATGTTGTGCAAGATCCACCATCCGTCACCCCACCGTAAAGGGATGTGGAGCTCTGATGAGGGTAGAGAGCATTTGAGATTTTTTTCGAGGAACCAACATGAGCTTTGCTTTTTTCGTTAAGAAGAAAATAATTGGTTAGTTAATAAAACAACTGACTGAAAACCAATACAACCTCTACACACACACCTGCCCCGAGGCTCCTTACCCAAGGAGTCGACGATTCTGTCGCCAAATCAACCAAAGTCAGCACCGCACAACACGACATGGAGCCGCCGCTCCAACATTCAAAAACCTTTGCAGCACTCACACACTGGCCTCGACGCCGTGCACCAGTCGAGCCGATGACTCTGCCACCCAAGCGACCAAGATGACACCTAAAAATCACTTTCTGGAGCTGCCGCTTCGACTTGCACACCAACACCAAGGCCACGCACTAGCAGATTGGTCGGCACTGTCGCCCAAGCGACCAAAGCTGACGCTCATGAACCAAAGTCGCCGCCTCGACATCCAGGCCAACCCCAAGGCCACTGTTGGGGAACGTAGTAATTTCAAAAAATTTCCTACGCACACGCAAGATCATGGTGATGCATAGCAACGAGAGGGGAGAGTGTTGTCCACGTACCCTCGTAGACCGAAAGTGGAAGCGTTATGACAACGCGGTTGATGTAGTCGTACGTCTTCATGATCCGACTGATCCAAGCATCGAACGCACGGCACCTCCGAGTTCTGCACACGTTCAGCTCGATGACGTCCCACGAACTCCGATCCAGCAGAGCTTTGCGGGAGAGTTCCGTCAGCACGATGGCGTGATGACGGTGTGGATGATGCTACCTACGCAAGGCTTCACCTAAGCACCGCTACGATATTACCGAGGTGGAATATGGTGGAGGGGGGCACGGCGCACGGCTAAGAGATCAATGATCAATTGTTGTGTCTAGAGGTGCCCCTGCCCCCGTATATAAAGGAGCAAGGGGGAAGGCGGCCGGCCTAGGAGGAGGGCGCGCCAAGGGGGGAGTCCTACTCCCACCGGGAGTAGAACTCCTCCTTCCCTTGTTGGAGTAGGAGAGAAGGAAAGAGGAGGAGAGGAAGAAGGAAAACGGGGCTGCACCCCTTGTCCAATTCGGACCAGAGGGGGGGGGGCGCCTCCTTCCTTTTGGCCTCTCTCCTCTATTCCTGTATGGCCCAATAAGGCCCATATACTCCTCGGCGAATTCCCGTAACTCTCCGGTACTCCGAAAAATACCCGAATCACTCGGAACCTTTCCGATGTCCGAATATAGTCGTCCAATATATCGATCTTTACGTCTCGACCATTTCGAGACTCCTCGTCATGTCCCTGATCTCCTCCGGGACTCCGAACTCCTTCGGTACATCAAAACACATAAACTCATAATATAAATCGTCACCGAACTAAGCGTGCGGACCCTATGGGTTCGAGAACAATGTAGACATGACCGAGACACGTCTCCGGTCAATAACCAATAGCGGAACCTGGATGCTCATATTGGCTCCTACATATTCTACAAAGATCTTTATCGGTCAAACCGCATAACAACGTACGTTGTTCCCTTTGTCATCGGTATGTTACTTACCCGAGATTCGATCGTCGGTATCTCAATACCTTGCTCAATCTCGTTACTGGCAAGTCTCTTTACTCGTTCCGTAATACATCATCCCGCAACTAACTCATTAGTTACAATGCTTGCAAGGCTTATAGTGATGTGCATTACCGAGTAGGCCCAGAGATACCTCTCTGACAATCGGAGTGACAAAACCTAATCTCGAAATGCACCAACTCAACATGTACCTTCGGAGACACCTGTAGAGCTCCTTTATAATCACCCAGTTACATTGTGACGTTTGGTAGCACACAAAGTGTTCCTCCAGTAAATGGGAGTTGCATAATCTCATAGTTGTAGGAACATGTATAAGTCATGAAGATAGCAATAGCAATATACTAAACGATCAAGTGCTAAGCTAACGGAATGGGTCAAGTCAATCACATCATTCTCCTAATGATGTGATCTCGTTAATCAAATGACAACTCATGTCTATGGCTAGGAAACTTAACCATCTTTGATTCAACAAGCTAGTCAAGTAGAGGCATACTAGTGACACTCTGTTTGTCTATGTATTCACACATGTATTATGTTTCCGGTTAATACAATTTAGCATGAATAATAAACATTTATCATGAAATAAGGAAATAAATAATAACTTTATTATTGCCTCTAGGGCATATTTCCTTCAGTCTCCCACTTGCACTAGAGTCAATAATCTAGTTCACATCGCCATGTGATTTAACACCAATATTCACATCTGTATGTGATTAATACCCATAGTTCACATCGTCATGTGATCAACACCCAAAGGGTTTACTAGAGTCAATAATCTAGTTCACATCGCTATGTGATTAACACCCAAAGAGTACTAAGGTATGATCATGTTTTGCTCGTGAGAGAAGTTTAGTCAATGGGTCTGTCACATTCAGAGCCGTATGTATTTTGCAAATATTCTATGTCTACAATGCTCTGCACGGAGCTACTCTGGCTAATTGCTCCCACTTTCAATATGTATCCAGATTGAGACTTATAGTCATCTGGATCGGTGTAAAAGCTTGCACTGATGTAACTCTTTACAACGGGCTCTTTTATCACCTCCATAATCGAGAAATATTTCCTTAGTCCTCACTAAGGATATTCTTGACCACTGTCCAGTGATCTACTCCTAGATCAAAATTGTACTCCCTTACCAAATTCAGAGTAAGGTATACAATAGGTCTGGTATACAGCATAGCATACTTTATAGAACCTATGACTGAGGCATAGGGAATGACTTTTCATTCTTTTCTATTTTCTGCCATGGTCGGGTTTTTGAGTCTTACTCAACTTCACACCTTGCAACACAGGCAAGAACTCCTTCTTTGACTATTCCATTTCGAATTACTTCAAAATCTTATCAAGGTATGTACTCATTGAAAAAAATCTTATCAAGCGTCTTGATCTATTTCTTAGAGATCTTGATGCTCAATGTGTAAGCAGCTTCACTGAGGTCTTTCTTTGAAAAACTCTTTTCAAATACTCCTTTATGCTTTCCAGAAAATTCTACATTATTTCTGATCAACAATATGTTATTCACATATACTTATCAGAAATGATGTAGTGCTCCCACTCACTTTCTTGTAAATACAGGCTTCACCGCAAGTCTGTATAAAATTATATGCTTTGATCAACCTATCAAAGCGTATATTCCAACTCCGAGATGCTTGCACCAGTCCATAGATTGATTGCTGGAGCTTGCACATTTTTTTAGCACCTTTAGGATCGACAAAACCTTCTAGTTGCATCATATACAACTCTTCTTTAAGAAATCCATTAAGGAATGTAGTTTTGACATCCATTTGCCAGATTTCATAAAATGTGGCAATTTGCTAACATGATTCGAACAGACTTAAGCATCGCTACGAGTGAGAAAATCTCATCGTAGTCAACACCTTGAACTTTGTCGAAAACCTTTTGCGACAAGTCGAGCTTTGTAGATAGTAACACTACTATCAGCGTCCGTCTTCCTCTTGAAGATCCATTTATTTTCTATGGCTTGCCGATCATCGGGCAAGTCCACCAAAGTCAACACTTTGTCTCATACATGGATCCAATCTCAGATTTCATGGCCTCAAGCCATTTCGCGGAATCTGGGCTCATCATCGCTTCCTCATAGTTCGTAGGTTTATCATGGTTTAGTAACATGACCTACAGAATAGGATTGCGGACTTACTCTGGTTGACCTACGAGGTTCGGTAGTAACTTGATCTGAAGTTTCATGATCATTATCATTAGCTTCCTCACTGATTGGTGTAGTTGTCACAGGAACCGGTTCTTGTGATGAACTACTTTCCAATAAGGGAGCAGGTACAGTTACCTCATCAAGTTCTACTTTCCTCCCACTCACTTCTTTCGAGAGAAACTCCTTCTCTAGAAAGGATCCGAATTTAGCAACAAAAATCTTGCCCTTAGATCTGTGATAGAAGGTGTACCCAATAGTCTCTTTTGAGTATCCTATGAAGACACATTTCTCTGATTTGGGTTCGAGCTTATCTGGATGAAGTTTCTTCACATAAGCATCGCAGCCCCAAACTTTAAGAAACGACAACTTTGGTTTCTTACCAAACCACAGTTCATAAAGCGTCATCTCAACGGATTTTGATGGTGCCCTATTTAACGTGAATGCGGCCGTCTCTAAAGCATAACCCCAAAACGATAGAGGTAAATCATTAAGAGACATCATTGATCACACCATATCAAATGAAGTGCGGTTATGACGTTCGGACACACCGTTACGCTGTGGTGTTCCAGGTGGCATGAGTTTGTGAAACTATTCCACATTATTTTAACTGAAGGCCAAACTCGTAACTCAAATATTAATCTCCACGATCAGATCGTAGAAACTTTATTTTCTTGTTACGATGATTTTCCACTCCACTCTGAAATTCTTTGAACCTTTCAACTGTTTCAGACTTATGTTTCATTAAGTAGATATACTCATATCTGCTCAAATCATTTGTGAAGGTCAGAAAATAAGGATACCCACCACGAGCCTTAATACTCATTGGTCTGCATACATCAGTATGTATTATTTCCAACAAGTCAGTAGCTCGTTCCATTGTTCCAGAGAACAGAGTTTTAGTCATCTTGCCCAAAAGGCACGGTTCACAAGCATCAAATGATTCATAACCAAGTGATTCCGAAAATCCATTTTTATGGAGTTTCTTCATGCGCTTTACACCGATATGACCCAAACGGCAGCGCCACAAATAAGTTGCACTATCATTATTAACTTTGCATCTTTTGGCATTAATATTATGAATATGTGTATCACTACGATCGAGATCCAACAAACTATTTTCATTGGGTGTATGACCATTGAATGTTTCATTCATGTAAACAGAACAACAATTATTCTCTGACTTTAAATGAATAACCGTATTGCAATAAACATGATCAAATCATATTCATGCTCAACGCAAACACCAAATAACATTTATTTAGGTTTAACACTAATCCTGAAAGTATAGGGAGTGTGCGATGATGATCATATCAATCTTGGAACTACTTCCAACACTCATCATCACTTCACCCTCAACTAGTCTCTGTTTATTCTGTAACTCCTATTTCGAGTTACTAATCTTAGCAACCAAACAAGTATCAAATACCCAGGGGCTACTGTAAACACTAGTAAGGTACAAATCAATAACCTGTATATCAAATATACCCTTGTTCACTTTGCCATCCTACTTATCCACCAAATATTTGGGGCAGTTCCGTTTCCAGTGACCAGTCCCTTTGCAGTAGAAGCACTTAGTCTCAGGCTTAGGTCCAGACTTGGGTTTCTTCACTTGAGCAGCAACTTTCTTGCTGTTCTTCTTGAAGTTCCCCTTCTTTCCTTTGCCCTTTTCTTGAAACTAGTGATCTTTGTCAACCATCAACACTTGATGCTCTTTCTTGATTTCTACCTTCGCCGATTTCATCATCACGAAGAGCTTGGGAATCGTTTCCGTTATCCCTTGCATACTATAGTTCATCACAAAGTTCTAGCAACTTGGTTATGGTGACTAGAGAACTCTGTCAATCACTATCTTATCTGGAAGATTAACTCTCACTTGATTCAAGCGATTGTAGTACCCAGACAATCTGAGCACATGCTCACTGCTTGAGCTATTCTCCTCCATCTTTTAGCTATAGAACTTGTTGGAGTCTTCATATCTCTCAACTCGGGTATTTGCTTGAAATATTAACTTCAACATCTGGAACATCTCATATGGTCCATGAAGTTCAAAACGTCTTTGAAGTCCCGTTTCTAAGCCGTTAAGGATGGTGCACTAAACTATCAAGTAGTCATCATATTGAGCTAGCCAAACGTTCATAACGTCTCCATCTGCTCCTGCAATAGGTCTGTCACCTAGCGGTGCATCAAGGACATAATTCTTCTTTGCAGCAATAAGGATAATCCTCAGATCACAGATCCAATCCGCATCATTGTTACTAACATCTTTCAACATAGTTTTTTTCTAGTAACATATCAAAATAAACATAGGGAAGCAACAACGCGAGCTATTGATCTACAACATAATTTGCAAAATACTATCAGGACTAAGTTCATGATAAATTAAAGTTCAATTAATCATATTACTTAAGAACTCCCACTTAGATAGACATCCCTCTAATCATCTAAGTGATCACGTGATCCAAATCAACTAAACCATGTCCGATCATCATGTGAGATGGAGTAGTTTTCAATGGTGAACATCACTATGTTGATTATATCTACTATATAATTCACGCTTGACCTTTCGGTCTCCAGTGTTCCGAGGCCATATCTGTATATGCTAGGCTCGTCAAGTTTAACCTGAGTATTCCACGTGTGCAACTGTTTTGCACCCGTTGTATTTGAACGTAGAGCCTATCACACCCGATCATCACGTGGTGTCTCAGCACGAAGAACTTTTGCAACGGTGCATACTCAGGGAGAACACTTATACCTTGAAATTTAGTGAGAGATCATCTTATAAAGATACCGGAACTAAGCAAAATAAGATGTATAAAAGATAAACATCATATGCAATCAAAATATGTGACATGATATGGCCATGATCATCTTGTGCCTTTGATCTCCATCTCCAAAGTACTGTCATGATCTCTATCATCACCGGCTCGACACCATGATCTCCATCATCTTGATCTATATGAATGTGTCGTCACATGGTCGTCTCGCCAATTATTGTTCTTCCAACTATTTCTATCGCATAGCGATAAAGTAAAGCAATTATTTGGCGCTTGCATCTTATGCAATAAAGAGACAACCATAAGGCTTCTACCAGTTGCCAATAACTTCAAGAAAACATGATCATCTCATACAACATCTTATATCTCATCACGTCTTGACCATATCATATCACAACATGCCCTGCAAAAACAAGTTAGACGTCCTCTACTTTGTTGTTGCAAGTTTTACGTGGCTGCTACGGGCTGAGCAAGAACCGTTCTTACCTACGCATCAAAACCACAACGATAGTTCGTCAAGTTAGTACTGTTTTAACCTTCTCAAGGACCGGGCGTAGCCACACTCGGTTCAACTAAAGTTGGAGAAACTGACACCCGCTAGTCACCTGTGTGCAAAGCACGACGGTAAAACCAGTCTCGCATAAGCGTACACGTAATGTCGGTCCGGGCCGCTTCATCCAACAATACCGTCGAACCAAAGTATGACATGCTGGTAAGCAGTATGACTTGTATCGCCCACAACTCACTTGTGTTCTACTGGTGCATATAACATCTACGCATAAAACCAGGCTCGGATGCCACTGTTGGGGAACGTAGTAATTTCAAAAAATTTCCTACGCACACGCACGACCATGGTGATGCATAGCAACAAGAGGGGAGAGTGTTGTCCACGTACACTCGTAGACCGAAAGCGGAAGTGTTATGACAACGTGGTTGATGTAGTCGTACGTCTTCACGATCCGACCGATCCAAGCACCGAACACACGGCACCTCCGAGTTCTGCACACGTTCAGCTCGATGACGTCCCACGAACTCCGATCTAGCAGAGCTTTGCGGGAGAGTTCCGTCAGCACGACGGCGTGATGACAGTGTGGATGATGCTACCGAGGCAGGGCTTCGCCTAAGCACCGCTACGATATTGCCGAGGTGGAATATGGTGGAGGGGGGCACCGCACACGGCTAAGAGATCAATGATCAATTGTTGTGTCTACAGGTGTCCCCCTGCCCCCGTATATAAAGGAGCAAGGGGGAAGGCGGCCGGCCTAGGAGGAGGGCGCGCCAAGGGGGGAGTCCTTGTGACGCCCGGGTAATTAAACTACAGTAACCCTCTACTAAGGATGCCACGTCACCTCGGTTACTGTTGATAATCTCTCGTTAGTTCAAAAACCGATTCAAATTCAAATTTAAAATAAAGGCAAACAACAAAAGTTTTCAAACTTTAAAACTAAAATGTTCGAGTCGTGCTAAATAATGCAAAGGTGATTGTGGTGAAGAAACCCCACTTTTATAAAATGTTTAAATACTATTAGATGAATAAAACAGCAGCATAAATAGTTATTTAAATACCTTTTGTAATTAATAAAATGTCAAACTAAATTATTTGAGGACTAGACTTTTTGTGACAATGGCCTAAATTGAATTACTAAATTAGATGCCAAGTATATATTTAAAAAAAACAATAGGAAACAAAGGCAAAACATAAAAGAAAACTAACTAAAAGAAAAGAAATAAAAACAAAATCCAAAAATAAATAAAATGGGGGGGGGAGACAAATACCCCCCCCTTCCCCCACTGGACCCCTTGGCCCAACTGGGCCATGGCCCAGCCAGGCCGGCCCACGCCTCTGGCCTACTTAGGCCTCCCCACCACCGAACCCTAACCCGTAACCCCCACCGACACCTCTCACTTCCCCCCGCACGATCCCCACCCCCACTCTCTCGTCTCTCTCCCCCATCCCCGATCTAGATCGGGATCGAGGGGAACGAACCCCACGTCGCCCCGACCCCTAGGCGAACCGCGCTGGCCGTCACCGCGGCCACCTCGTCGCCGGAGCTTCCCCCTCCGGACTGCCTCCTCTTCGTCACCGTCGTCCCCGACGTCCTCCTCGACCCCTCGCTGCCCGAACCCCTACCGCCCTAGTGAGCCTTCGCCTCGCTCCTCCCCTCTCCTCTATCCCGCGCTCGCCGTGCCTCAGCGGGCTGTGCCCACGCCGTCGTCGTGCTCGACCACGCCCCCCCCACGCGTCTTGGCCGCCCAGTGTGCGCCCGCGCTCGTCCGCCATACCGCTCCGCCTCTGTCCCTTGCCCTGGCCGGCGCCCTCCTCCGCCCCAGCCGACGCCAGGGACCAGTCGGGCTGTGTGAGCTCCATCGCCACGATGGCCTCGTCCCACTGCGCCGCTCGAAGACCCCCGCGTCCGGTGCCGCTTAGCCGCCTCCCGCTGCCGCTCCGGCCATCCCGAGCTGCTCTCTGGCCGCGTACTTGCGGCCCTGGCCATGCCCCCTGTCGCCGGCCGGCGCCTTGCGCCCCTCCGTGGCCTCGCCGTGGCCACGAACCACCACCGCATCCTGCTCCGGCCGGCGCCCCATGGCCCCGTGCCCCGGCGGCCTCGTCCCGCCCTGCGGGCGAGTGCTCGCTCGGGTGCGCCCGCACCCGCTGGACCAAACCTGCCAAGGCCCCTGGGGCCTATGACAGATGGGCCCCACGGCCCCAAAACGTTAAAAAAAAGAATATCAAAATAAATAAATAATAATAATAATAATAAAATTAATTAATTAATTAAATAATTAAGTTAATTAATTATAATTAGGTTAACCTAATCACTAATTAACCTAATTAACTGTTAGTTAACTAAAACAGTGTATGACATGCGGGACCCACACGTCAGATTGACCCAGTCAACTCCCTGTTGACTGCTGACGTCATGCTGATGTCATGATGACGTCAGCATGCACTATTCTGGATAATGTTAGAATTAAATAGTTAAATAAATTCTAAAAATTAATAAAATCTTTAGAAAATCATATCTTTTAATCCGCAACTCGGATTAAAATACTTTCTACATGAAAGTTGCTCAGAACGACGAGACGATTCTGGATACGCAACCCGTTCGTCTGCCACACCCCCCTAACCTATCGAACTCGCAACTTTCCCCCTCCGGCTCCTCTGTCCGAAAACGCGAAACTCCGAGAATACTTCCCGGATGTTTCCCCCCCTTCGTCGGTATCACTTACTACCGCGTTAGGGCACACCAACACCGCGTATTTCTTGTTACGCTTTGTGATGCTTTGATTGTTCTGTTATTTATTGTGTTCCCCCTCCGTTACTCCTTTCCGGTAGACTCCGAGACCGATGCTGATGCCCCTGTGGTCGACTACGTCACCGACGACCCCTCTCTCTTGCCAGAGCAACCAGGCAAGCCCCCCCCCCCCTTGATCACCAGATATCGCCTATTCTACTCTATACTGCTTGCATTAGAGTAGTGTAGCATGTTACTGCTTTCCGTTAATCCTATTCTGATGCATAGCCTGTCATTGCTGCTACAGTCATTGATACCTTACCCGCAATCCTAAATGTTTAGTATAGGATGCTAGTGTTTCATCAGTGGCCCTACACTCTTGCCCGTCTGCCATGCTATACTACTGGGCTGTGATCACTTCGGGAGGTGATCACGGGCATATACTATATACTTTACACTGTTACATTACCTGTGATACTGTACGGAGTTGGGGGCTGAAAGGACAGGTGGCTCCATCCCGGTAGAGGTGGGCCTGGGTTCCCGACGGTCCCCGACGGTTACTTTGTGGCGGAGCGGCAGGGCAGGTTGAGACCGCCTAGGAGAGAGGTGGGCCTGGTCCTGTTCGGCGTTCGCGGATACTTAACACGCTTAACGAGATCTTGGTATTTGATCTGAGTCTGGCTACGAGCCTATACGCACTAACCATCTACGTGGGAGTAGTTATGGGTATCCCGACGTCGTGGTATCAGCCGAAGCACTTCAGACGTCAGCGACGGAGCGGCGCGCGCCGGATTGGAACGTAAGCCTGCTCTTGTATTAAGGGGGCTAGTTCTGCTTCCGGCCGCCCTCGCAACGTGCAGGTGTGCTATGGGCGATGGGCCCAGACCCCTGTGCGCTTAGGTTTAGACCGGCGTGCTGGCCTCTCTGTTTTGCCTAGGTGGGGCTGCGACGTGTTGATCTTCCGAGGCCGGGCATGACCCAGGAAAGTGTGTCCGGCCAAAGGGGATCAAGCGTGTTGGGCTATGTGGTGCACCCCTGCAGGGAAGTTAATCTATTCGAATAGCCGTGATCTTCGGTAACAGGACGACTTGGAGTTGTACCTTGACCTTATGACAACTAGAACCGAATACTTAATAAAACACACCCTTCCAAGTTCCACAGACAACCCGGTGATCGCTTTTCTACAGGGCGACGAGGAGAGGATCACCGGGTAGGATTATGCTATGCGATGCGACTGGAGATGCGCTTGGAGATGCTACCTGGATATGCTACTTGGAGATGCTACTTGGAGGACTTCAATCTACTCTCTTCTACATGCTGCAAGACGGAGGCTGCCAGAAGCGTAGTCTTCGACAGGATTAGCTATCCCCCTCTTATTCTGGCATTCTGCAGTTCAGTCCACTGATATGGCCTCCTTACACATATACCCATGCATATGTAGTGTAGTTCCTTGCTTGCGAGTACTTTGGATGAGTACTCACGGTTGCTTTCTCCCCCCCCTTTTTCCCCCTTTCCTTTCTTTCTGGTTGTCGCAACCAGATGCTGGAGCCCTGGAGCCAGACGCCACCGTCGACGATGATTACTACTACCCTGGAGGTGCCTACTACTACGTGCAGCCCGCTGACGACGACCAGGAGTAGTTTAGGAGGATCCCAGGCAGGAGGCCTGCGCCTCTTTCGATCTGTATCCCAGTTTGTGCTAGCCTTCTTAAGGCAACTTGTTTAACTTATGTCTGTACTCAGATATTGTTGCTTCCGCTGACTCGTCTATGATCGAGCACTTGTATTCGAGCCCTCGAGGCCCCTGGCTTGTATTATGATGCTTGTATGACTTAATTTATTTGTAGAGTTGTGTTGTGATATCTTCCTGTGAGTCCCTGATCTTGATCGTACACAATTGCGTGCATGATTAGTGTACGATTGAATCGGGGGCGTCACAAGTTGGTATCAGAGCCGACTGCCCGTAGGAATCCCCCTTCCAACTCCTTGGCCGAAGTCGAGTCTAGACTTTACAAAACTTTTACTAACATGGCTGTGCGGCCCATGGGCCCACGTCGCCATTGGGTGGTATTAGGATCTTTTATTCCTCGACCTTTACTCTGGGATTCTGAACCCTCTTCTATTCGGGTTAAATGATTTTTACTAAAAACTAACTTTAGGTTCTCGAAAATACTTCTCCCGGAGAGCCCCTTCAGTCCAGATGGTCACCGACTGCATCAGAAGATTTCGGAGATACTCTTTGATATTCTCTCGAGACTTTGTGCCCATCACTTTTGCTATTCCCGACCACCGATAAATCCTTATGGATAACTACTTACGCTTGCCATTCTTACGATCATTCCCCATTGTTCTTGTTATTACAAGATACCCGAAGTTTTCTCTATTGTTCCAAGAATACTTCGTGCCTATTGCCTAGCAGTTCTTTGCCACATGAATACCCCTATGGATAACTCTCGCACTTGTCGAGTATCCGCTTATCCCCAGTTGTTCATGTGTTTCACAAAAGTCTTCGAAATACTATTCGATACTCCAAAAATCCTTAGTAGCTTATTGCTCTGCAATACTTGTCTGCTTGCATTGTGGATGCTTTCCATATGTCTGGCAATATTCGTTAGTATCCTTAGGCACCGTCATTTTGATCCTATTGATTCAACATGAGTGCGAATGCACGCAATCATCATTTGATCCTTTTAAATTATCTTTCTGGCTCAGACGTCATTTTTGAACATGAGCTTGTTCTCGACCATTCTGTTCGCCGTCAATTGTACCCTTAGGTCTATTGAACTTATCCACCCTTGATCAGAGCGTCTGCTTCTGATCCTTCTATTTGGAAATCGTAATTCCTTTGATATCTAAGCATCGAATCATTCAGGTGTTCTATAATCTGATGCCCTTGCATCCTTTCTTCAACTGATTGTGTGCCGATGCTCACATCAGCTCCGCTATGGACCGTCGGATCCTTTATTGGATTATTATTCGACAGTGTCCTCCTTAATCAATAACCTCGTGAGCCTTTCCTCTGATACATAATGCTTTTGGTAAATTGCATCCTCTGTTTTATCAACCATGCTCTATTTTCGAGCTGGTGGTATTTATGATTGAAGTTTGTGGTATATGTTCGTAAGATGCCCGGATGGGTTGAACCTATGCCTTCCTTAATATGTGTGAACTTGGAAGATTTCACGAGTCATACTCATCTGGTATTTCACCAGGTAAAACTTTCAACACTAATGCCTTTATCAAAGCGAGAAGTGAATGGAAGGTTATGCATTGAGGAAGTGGGAGTCGACCTTGAACTTTGTGTTCATGCCCATGGACGCGATGTATATCCTATCATGGAAGCTTCTTGTAATAATAACTATTTCCTTGATAACTAACATATGGTATCTGTGAATTGATCCTACGCAACCGTGGTTCCGACCATGATTGTTCTTCTTTGATTCCATTTCTCGGACAAGTTAAACAATTGTCTTCTATGGATCAATACACCAGTCCAACCTTTACTTTGATCTTGTGTCGAGTATTACCCCCCTGGTATCCCGAGATTATCATGGAACTGCATAACTTCTTATGAGTTCTTCATCAAGTGTTAACTTCCCACTGTTTCCAATTTTTTTTTCACGGGCTCTGAGTTATTATACACTCAAAAACACCGATAACTGAACCGAGTCCGCACTAAGGTTCAACAACTCTTCAGTAAGCATCTATAAGTACGAGTTTTTACCCGATCACGCCATTCCTAGCCTGTTTGGCTATATCATTGTCGTGACGATTCTAACTGTGCTACCTGGTCCTTATTCTCGGAGCACCAATTTTCGACGATGAACTAACCTTACATCGATCCTCATCGTCATATCATTTCGCCTTGAACAACAAGCTTGGTTTCGAGTTTGTGTCGTACCCTTGGTTCCAATAACCTTTCACTTCATCATTACTTGACTTGATGTCGTCACCGATCGATTACATCTTCATGAACTCTCGCGACAAAGGTGTCGTGATCATCAACATTCTGAGCTCATCCAGGATATCAATTGAATTCATGATGAGAAATACCATCCTTGCCCTCGATGAATTGTATTATCATCGACCACTTTATTGCCTTCCCACCAACACAAGCTTGTACATGTTTGGTGTTATACCTTGGGTTCCTTGCTATCCAGCAATTGTTCTTCTTTACCTTGGAGTATTACCATCCTTTATGTCAAGAATGTTCTGAGATTTGTTCCACCTCTTGAGAATTCTTGACATAGAAACACTTCTCACCATCACCATTCTTTCTTGGTCCCTGTGTTAATTCCAACAAGTGAACGGTGTTGTTTGGATTCTTTCCTTCTAGCAACCCTATCTCTTTGAAGTTAATGGTCGAAAGTTCATTCTTAGGCTATTGATTATTGAATCACCATTCTGACATTGGTCGTGCAACCCAACCCATAATTCAGGCGCACCTTTCAACCAATGTTTAATTGTGTATGTTTTCCTCGAGCATACTTCCTTATATCATTTGATCTGACAAATGTTACCTCCTTGTTCACTTAATTGTGGGCATCCATCTTTTGGGAATCTCGGTGAATTGCCGTTGAGTTCACCAGACACCTCCTTGTCCTCTCCTTGGGTTAATGATGGAATCTTGATAACGGAAATCACTTCATAGTTCATTTCCCCGAGAATCTTACAATGTCATCTCGTCAGTTTGCATTGCACCTTTTTCTTCTCAGGTATCCTAAGTCTGAGGTATCCTGACACCAACCGGATCTGAATCTCGGTCAGATATGATGGTTGGAACATTTTTCCCAAGAGTTATAACATTGGTCCTTATATATCGGTAAGGTGATGTCATGCCTAGCACACCTGGTCGGAGGACCTAGTGTTAAAGTTTCCTTTCCAGCAAGGTTTTCCATTCTTCCATAAGGAAATTGTAATGCTTATTCTATAAGTTGTTCCTGGTGAATCCTTTGTATATCCAAGTCCGACCTTTGCTTGAAGACCATGTCAATGCTATCTCGAAGCATGTCTGTGGTACTCCGTTCATCAACAAGAACATTTGAAGCACAATGCTAAATTCTCTTTATCAATTATCCAAACACCGTTGTATGGGTAGCGTCATGAAATTCCTCTCCCTTTACCTCAATGATTCTCTACTTCTATCCTGTCATGGATATCATGCCCCGCTTGTCCTAGGGAAGGATATACCCCTGTAATATGTGTGTATACACATTTTCCTCCCCATTGTTTTGATTAAACCTGGAAATCACCTTTCCTTTCCATTGGTTTATTTAAACCCTTTCTATGATCTATATGATATAAACAATAATAATTCCCTACTTGTGCAAACACCTTGGTGTACAACTCGGTCAGTAAGACCCTGTTACTTTTGTTGATGACATTTCGGTAACCACCGATGGACGAGAACTTTGCCTATTGGTCCGCCTCGTTCAACGAGCAGGAAAATGGTTCTCTTCGTCCCTCGCCCCTGGTATCGACGTTGTTGCCAACATAATCGACAGGCTATCCTCTGACATGCCTTTCTTGCATGATCACGCAAGACGTCTCCGCCCTTCCTACTTTTAACCCACATGGTTCCACAGGATCGAAACCTGACTCTCCTATACACCCCCTGTTCCCAAAGTTATTCCTCTCGCGTGGACTCGTACGTAATTCATGAGCCACCTTCCAATGAGATCAGCGATTCTGGCATCGGAAACAATAATTATTTCGTTGCTTGAAACCCCTTTCACCTTCTGACTAGGCATTGAACAATTGCCTGGCTGCCTGAAACTTCTTGTTGGACCTTCCAACTTTACTCTCGATGTGTTCTATTTGTTCAACTCAAGAGGTACTCATATGCTCATTCATGGGTTAATCCCAGGTTATTACCCTTATAGCATTCTGTCGTTTTCGATCTACCCCGTTACCTATTCGTAAATACGATGAAGATCCCGAAGAAAAGATGCCGACTTCATCATAAGGACCTGAAGCAGAGAAATGAAGACATCAATGTATTGGATCGGTTCTCTTCGAGAAGAGCAAGCCAGAATGAGAAGACCCGCTAGATTCGTAACCGAACCTTCCCCCCTTTCACTACCTCTTAAATCTCGGGACGAGATTTCTTGTAGTGGAGGAGATTTGTGACGCCCGGGTAATTAAACTACAGTAACCCTCTACTAAGGATGCCACGTCACCTCGGTTACTGTTGATAATCTCTCGTTAGTTCAAAAACCGATTCAAATTCAAATTTAAAATAAAGGCAAACAACAAAAGTTTTCAAACTTTAAAACTAAAATGTTCGAGTCGTGCTAAATAATGCAAAGGTGATTGTGGTGAAGAAACCCCACTTTTATAAAATGTTTAAATACTATTAGATGAATAAAACAGCAGCATAAATAGTTATTTAAATACCTTTTGTAATTAATAAAATGTCAAACTAAATTATTTGAGGACTAGACTTTTTGTGACAATGGCCTAAATTGAATTACTAAATTAGATGCCAAGTATATATTTTAAAAAAAATAAAACAATAGGAAACAAAGGCAAAACATAAAATAAAACTAACTAAAAGAAAAGAAATAAAAACAAAATCCAAAAATAAATAAAATGGGGGGGGGGAGACAAATACCCCCCCTTCCCCCACTGGACCCCTTGGCCCAACTGGGCCATGGCCCAGCCAGGCCGGCCCACGCCTCTGGCCTACTTAGGCCTCCCCACCACCGAACCCTAACCCGTAACCCCCACCGACACCTCTCACTTCCCCCGCACGATCCCCACCCCCACTCTCTCGTCTCTCTCCCCCATCCCCGATCTAGATCGGGATCGAGGGGAACGAACCCCACGTCGCCCCGACCCCTAGGCGAACCGCGCCGGCCGTCACCGCGGCCACCTCGTCGCCGGAGCTTCCCCCCCCGGACTGCCTCCTCCTCCTCAACGGCCTGCCTCCTCTTCGTCACCGTCGTCCCCGACGTCCTCCTCGACCCCTCGCTGCCCGAACCCCTACCGCCCCAGTGAGCCTTCGCCTCGCTCCTCCCCTCTCCTCTATCCCGCGCTCGACGTGCCTCAGCGGGCTGTGCCCACGCCGTCGTCGTGCTCGACCACGCCCGCCCACGCGTCTTGGCCGCCCAGTGTGCGCCCGCGCTCGTCCGCCATACCGCTCCGCCTCTGTCCCTTGCCCTGGCCGGCGCCCTCCTCCGCCCCAGCCGACGCCAGGGACCAATCGGGCTGTGTGAGCTCCATCGCCACGATGGCCTCGTCCCACTGTGCCGCTCGAAGACCCCCGCGTCCTGCCTAGTTCGCCGCGGCCACCGGCCTCCTCGCTGCCCTCCGCCCTCCCGCTGCCCGGCCGCGTACTTGCGGCCCTGGCCATGCCCCCTGTCGCCGGCCGGCGCCTTGCGCCCCTCCGTGGCCTCGCCGTGGCCACGAACCACCACCGCATCCTGCTCCGGCCGGCGCCCATGGCCCCGTGCCCCGGCGGCCTCGTCCCGCCTGCGGGCGAGTGCTCGCTCGGGTGCGCCCGCACCCGCTGGACCAAACCTGCCAAGGCCCCTGGGGCCTATGACAGATGGGCCCCACGGCCCCAAAACGTTAAAAAAAAGAATATCAAAATAAATAATAATAATAATAATAATAAAATTAATTAATTAATTAATTAATTATAATTAGGTTAACCTAATCACTAATTAACCTAATTAACTGTTAGTTAACTAAAACAGTGTATGACATGCGGGACCCACACGTCAGATTGACCCAGTCAACTCCCTGTTGACTGCTGACGTCATGCTGACGTCATGATGACGTCAGCATGCACTATTCTGGATAATGTTAGAATTAAATAGTTAAATAAATTCCAAAATTGTTAAAATCTTTTAAAAAATCATATCTTTTAATCCGTAACTCGAATTAAAATAATTTCAACATGAAAGTTGCTCAGAACGACGGGACGATTCCGGATAAGCAGTCCATTCATCCGCCACACCCCCCTAACCTATCGAACCCACAACTTTCCCCCTCCGGCTCCTCTGCCCGAAAACACGGAACCCCGGGAATACTTTCCCGGATGTTTTCCCCCCTTCACCGGTATCACCTACTACCGCGTTAGGGCACACCGAACACCGCGTATTGCCTTGTTATATTTTGTGATGCTTTGTTTGCTCTGTATTCATTATTTCTTCCCCCTCTTCTCTCCGGTAGACTACGAGACCGACGCTGCTGCTGACCAGTTCGACTACGGAGTTGACGACCCCTCTCTCTTGCCAGAGCAACTAGGCAAGCCCCCCCTTTGATCACCAGATATCGCCTACTCTTCTCTATACTGCTTGCATTAGAGTAGTGTAGCATGTTACTGCTTTCCGTTAATCCTATTCTGATGCATAGCCTGTCATTGCTGCTACAGTCATTGATACCTTACCCGCAATCCTAAATGCTTAGTATAGGATGCTAGTGTTCCATCAGTGGCCCTACACTCTTGCCCGTCTGCCATGCTATACTACTGGGCTGTGATCACTTCGGGAGGTGATCACGGGCATATACTATATACTTTACACTGTTACATTACCTGTGATACTGTTCGGAGTTGGGGGCTGAAGGGACAGGTGGCTCCATCCCGGTAGAGGTGGGCCTGGGTTCCCGACGGCCCCCGACGGTTACTTTGTGGCGGAGCGGCAGGGCAGGTTGAGACCGCCTAGGAGACAGGTGGGCCTGGTCCTGTTCGGCGTTCGCGGATACTTAACACGCTTAACGAGATCTTGGTATTTGATCTGAGTCTGGCTACGAGCCTATACGCACTAACCATCTACGTGGGAGTAGTTATGGGTATCCCGACGTCGTGGTATCAGCCGAAGCACTTCAGACGTCAGCGACGGAGCGGCGCGCGCCGGAATTGGAACTGGAACCTGCTCTTATTAAGGGGCTAGTTCTGCTTTCGGCCGCCCTCGCAACGTGCAGGTGTGCTATGGGCGATGGGCCCAGACCCCTGTGCGCTTAGGTTTAGACCGGCGTGCTGGCCTCTCTGTTGTGCCTAGGTGGGGCTGCGACGTGTTGATCTTCCGAGGCCGGGCATGACCCAGGAAAGTGTGTCCGGCCAAAGGGGATCAAGCGTGTTGGGTTATGTGGTGCACCCCTGCAGGGAAGTTAATCTATTCGAATAGCCGTGATCTTCGGTAACAGGACGACTTGGAGTTGTACCTTGACCTTATGACAACTAGAACCGGATACTTAATAAAACACACCCTTCCAAGTTCCACAGACAACCCGGTGATCGCTTTTCCGCAGGGCGACGAGGAGAGGATCACCGGGTAGGATTATGCTATGCGATGCGACTGGAGATGCGCTTGGAGATGCTACTGGATATGCTACTTGGAGATGCTACTTGGAGGACTTCAATCTACTCTCTTCTACATGCTGCAAGACGGAGGCTGCCAGAAGCGTAGTCTTCGACAGGATTAGCTATCCCCCTCTTATTCTGGCATTCTGCAGTTCAGTCCACTGATATGGCCTCCTTACACATATACCCATGCATATGTAGTGTAGTTCCTTGCTTGCGAGTACTTTGGATGAGTACTCACGGTTGCTTTCTCCCCCCTTTTTCCCCTTTCCTTTCTTTCTGGTTGTCGCAACCAGATGCTGGAGCCTGGAGCCAGATGCCACCGTCGACGATGATCCTACTACACCGGAGGTGCCTACTACTACGTGCAGCCCGCTGACGACGACCAGGAGTAGTTTAGGAGGATCCCAGGCAGGAGGCCTGCGCCTCTTTCGATCTGTATCCCAGTTTGTGCTAGCCTTCTTAAGGCAAACTTGTTTAACTTATGTCTGTACTCAGATATTGTTGCTTCCGCTGACTCGTCTATGATCGAGCACTTGTATTCGAGCCCTCGAGGCCCCTGGCTTGTATTATGATGCTTGTATGACTTAATTTATTTGTAGAGTTGTGTTGTGATATCTTCCTGTGAGTCCCTGATCTTGATCGTACACAATTGCGTGCATGATTAGTGTACGATTGAATCGGGGGCGTCACAGTCCTACTCCCACCGGGAGTAGGACTCCTCCTTCCCTTGTTGGAGTAGGAGAGAAGGAAAGACGAGGAGAGGAAGAAGGAAAAGGGGGCTGCACCCCTTGTCCAATTTGGACCAGAGGGGGGCGCGCGCCTCATTCCTTTTGGCCTCTCTCCTCTATTCCCGTATGGCCCAATAAGGCCCATATACTCCTCGGCGAATTCCCGTAACTCTCCGGTACTCCGAAAAATACCCGAATCACTCGGAACCTTTCCGATGCCTGAATATAGTCGTCCAATATATCGATCTTTACGTCTCGACCATTTCGAGACTCCTCGTCATGTCCCCGATATCCTTCGGGACTCCGAACTCCTTCGGTACATCAAAACACATAAACTCAAAATATAAATCGTCACCGAACTTTAAGCGTGCGGACCCTACGGGTTCGAAAACAATGTAGACATGATCGAGACACGTCTCCGGTCAATAACCAATAGCGGAACCTGGATGCTCAAATTGGCTCCTACATATTCTAAGAAGATCTTTATCGGTCAAACCGCATAACAACATACGTTGTTCCCTTTGTCATCGGTATGTTACTTACCCGAGATTCGATTGTCCGTATCTCAATACCTAGCTCAATCTCGTTACCGGCAAGTCTCTTTACTCATTCCGTAATACATCATCCCGCAACTAATTCATTAGTTGCAATGCTTGCAAGGCTTATAGTGATGTGCATTACCGAGTGGGCCCAGAGATACCTCTCCGACAATCGGAGTGACAAATCGTAATCTCAAAATACACCAACTCAACATGTACCTTCGGAGACACCTGTAGAGCTCCTTTATAATCATCCAGTTATGTTGTGACGTTTGGTAGCACACAAAGTGTTCCTCCGGTAAACGGGAGTTGCATAATCTCATAGTTGTAGGAACATGTATAAGTCATGAAGATAGCAACAACAACATACTAAACGATCAAGTGCTAAGCTAACGGAATGGGTCAAGTTAATCACATCATTCTCCTAATGATGTGATCTCGTTAATCAAATGACAACTCATGTCTATGGCTAGGAAACTTAACCATCTTTGATTCAACAAGCTAGTCAAGTAGAGGCATACTAGTGACACTCTGTTTGTCTATGTATTCACACATGTATTATGTTTCCGGTTAATACAATTCTAGCATGAATAATAAACATTTATCATGAAATAAGGAAATACTCCCTCCGTTTTTTTAGTCCGCATATAAGGTTTGGTCAAAGTCAATCATTATAGAGTTTGACTAACTTTATATTAAAAAAATATAAACATTCACAATATGAAATCAATATATTCAGATGCACCATGAAACATATTTTCATACTATATAGTTTTAGTATTGTAGATGTTCATAATTTTTTATGTAAATTTGGTCAAACTTTGTGTAGTTTGACTTTGACCAAATCTTATATGCGGAGTAAAAAGAAACGGAGGGAGTAAATAATAACTTCATTATTGCCTCTAGGGCATATTTCCTCCAGCCACATACCAGGTGAGCCACCTGCTCGGTCACCCAAGCAACTGGAGTCGACACCCTAGAACCATCTTCAAAAGCCGCCGCCCAAACTTACAAATGTAAGCAACATGTACACATGCCGACCCCGAGGCCACATACCAGACGAGATGCCCGCTCCGTCACTCGAGGAATCGAAGCCAACACCCTATAACCATCTCTAGAGCCGCCTCTCTCATGTCCATGTCGACCCTAAGGTCGCACACCAGGCTGGTCAACGACATTACCACCCAAGCGACCAATGCCGACACCATTTCATGACGACAAGATCTGAAACCACAGCTCCTGCTTCCACACCAGTCCTGAGGCTACGCACCATATGATTCGATGGTTCGTCAATAGCCAGCTTGGCAACATCACACAATAGAGGCTTGTGTGGCTAGGCCATGGCCTCCTAAGGCGACTCTCCAAGGAGGAAGTGAAGAGGACGTCGTCGTCGCCCGTCCCAGTAGAAACCCAGAACTCGAACTTTCTCCCAGAGCAACCAATGTCGATGAATACATGAGATGAGACAGAGCACCCAGACGAAGCCTTTGTGGTATCGGCGGCGGCGACACCAACCGAGGTGAAACTAGGCTCTCACCCGAGGCTTTGGCTCTCCCCCATCCACAACCATCGAAGTCGCATGCTCGCGCGACGAACCACGTCAACCTTGCTAGTAACCATCGTCCACCTCCACACGTAGCACCCACTGAGGCACCACACACCACAAACGTCAACTATGGTGCGCCCAGTGCAGCCACCACAACATAGCTACAACTGAGAGCCCTCCCGGACTGACGACGCACCACCAGGGGATGTCGCACCCTGCACGCACTAGATCCACCATGCCCAGGACGTAGCCGGATGACCACCCCATCGTTGAAGCCACTAGCCATCCGCCGTCGAGCATTGCCACCAAAACGCGCAGCCTCGGCCACCCTCAAGCTGCCACCACGTCTCACCTAATGAATACGAGCATCTCTTACCGATCCCTAAAAAGCTTTACAGGAGTAAAATTTTACTTTCCTCCACTAAACTGCACCTAACTGGTCCCCTAAAAGTTTTAGAGGAGTAAAAGTTATCCTCTCCAGCCGTCGGACTCTTATATTTACTCGGCCGCCCACCCATGGAGTAAAAAACCCCTCCCTCAGCCACACACACTCCGTGTCGCATCCACTCCAGCGCCATTCTACTTGCCTCCACCGTCCACCAAGCACCACCGTCGACCCCCCATAGCCCCTGTCATGCTCCTCCCCACCTTAATTTGGTCGGTTCTCGTCGCTGACGGTGACTAAATCGACAAATCTACGAACGTCGACGGATTCAATGCTCCCCAATCGTCGGGACCGTTGTGTTTTGGTTGGACTCGACGGGGACCGATTCGCTCAACCCCCTCAACCGCTTTGCGCCGCCTCTCGTATGTCCTCCTCTCGGCGCTTTCATATCCCCCTCGACGACCATCGACACAGCCACGTTCGGTCGTCGGCCGGGATCCTCGCCCAACAGCTCAGTGGCTTCCCGCTGCCGGTCATCAAGTGTGACTATTGCCCGCGGCTGGTGCCATGCCTCGTTTAGAGCACGCTGAAACATCCATGATGGGTGTTCTACAAGTGCGAAAAGGACAGAGTGAGTGCCATTTTATATGGTTGTTCTTTGGATTCGTCGGAATTTGAAACTCATTGTTTGCTCAAAATTGTATGTAGGATGGATACAAGTTTTATATTGGGAAGAAGAGTACATTGATCTATTGATAGTGAGAAATTTGCTATATGTTTGTGCACTACTTGCTAGAGATGAGACTAGAGAGGACACAATGTCCAAGTTTAAGAAGACAGAGAAGAAAGAAGTGTGCAAACTCAAGAAGTCAATAGAGAAAAGCAACAATGTAGGCAGTGAAGAGATAGAGAAAGTGTTGATCACACTAGTAGGAGCAGTTAGAGAAGTTGTGTTTTTCTTGAATTGTAGTTTTCTTTGAATCGGTTCTCTTTAGCGTAGAATTGGTGAAGTATGTGTCCAATGTGTTGTTTAGTAGAATAATATAATAGTGAAGTTTATGTCGATAACCCAAAATTAAACTAATTTGGCAAAAAGATATTTTTTACTCCATTAAGCTTAAGGAATCAGTTAGGAACGACATTTTCTAGAGCAGCAAATGTACTCTAAAATATACTCGACCATATCCTCTTTTAAATTAAAGAGGACTGTTAAATTATAGGTGATCAGTTAGAGATGCTTTAAGTTTTTTTTTAACACAGACAGACACAAACGCTCTTGTTTTTAAGTTTTCCTAAAAAAAACTTGTTTTTAAGTTGAGGGCGATATTTAAGTGTTTTTAGAAGGTTGTATTTTTGATTATTTTGAAATTAGAATTGGAAATAGAACCGAGCAAAATCAATCAGACTGAAGATAGAAAAACCCTGCATCCTAACAAACACGCCCTTAAAACCTACCTGCAGCTCGCCTCTCGTCTCCCTCGTTTCCTTTCCCCGGAACTCCTCAATTCGGTCGCTCGATTCATGGCTTCGCCTCGCGCCGATCTCACCCATTGTTCAGATATGACTGCTTGCAAGCAGACCGCATCCATGGGCGCCGCCGCCACGGACGAGGCCGACAGCAAGTAAGAATCAAAACTGAATCTTGTTTCTGTGATGCAAGAGACATCCCTAGTTTTGGTGCGTCGAGCAGTCGATCCACAACCTTGGATTTCTACGCAGATCGGCAGCGAAGAGAGACGGAGCGGAGGAGCGGAAGCCCTGGACCAAGTGCAAGAAGGGGAAGAAAGACAAGGGCAAGTAAGAATCCAATCATTTGTGTGATGCAACAGAGGTTAATTTTGGTGCATCGGCCGATGACCTTTTCAGTGTTTCACGCAGGTTGGCGGTGAAGAGCAATGGAGCGGAGAAGCCGAAGACCCATGACCTTTCCGATGTTACACTGGGGTTGGCCGTGATGAGCATTGCAGAGGATGAAGCGCTCGCCCTGCGCACCTACCAGTGAGATGAGATCCTCCACGTTTTTTCTGATTGTTGTTGAGTTTTTTGCTTTTCTCGACGGCGCTGATTTGACCCTGATTTGTTTAGGAACATGTTCTGGATAAAGTACTTCAAAGGCGTCTGTGACAAGCCGTCCGTAGATGCTGTCAGTTCGACCCTTCCATGCCTCCTTACCTCTATCAGAAGGCATAATGATTTGTTTCCATCGTTTCGTGGATGAATTGATAATTTGTTTCTCGTGGAAACCTTTCAGATTAGAAAGCAAGCTGCTGAAAACTGGAAATTCTTTAACGATTCGGTAAGACAGCTTTTAATCTTCTGTAACTTTTGCCGTGCTGGTTTGCTGTTGATACATACATGGATGGATCTGTGTTGTAGGACAAGGCCCCTTATGTAGCCAAGGCCCATGAGGTCAAAATAGGCATGGCTCGGATTGCTGAGTTCAAGAAGGTTGAGACAAAGACCTAGCGCTTTTACCTATTGTAGACGACTTTACCGTGCTAAGCTAAGCGTCCTCTGCAGATATAATGCTCTTTCATCAGATATATTATTTCCAATAACAATAGATAATCTGTTCTACTTTACCCTTTCATTGGAAGAATAATTAAACTATTTGTGTTTGCACATTTAATTTTCTTTCTTGTTGATCCAGCTTCTCCTTGAATTTTTATGGATTTCTTTCCCTTATAGAAACTGATGTTGACGGAGGTAATGACAAACAAGATGGTGAATCTGAATATGTGAACACACAAGATCTCTAAGGTGCGTTGAATAGGTGATTTGCATTTTCCTTTTTGCTATCTGTATATCTTTTTGATTGGTTACTCAATTAGCAGGTACTGCATGTTCTATTGTTTTGTTTTTTATTAAGGTGTCGGTTGTATGGATTTGATTAATTTCTGAACTAGCTACTCCCTCCGTCCCATATAATATAAGAGCATTTTTGATAGTATACTAGTGTTAAAAATGCTCTTATATTATGGGATAGAGGGAGTTGAAATTGATTTATACATATGGCTATGAGTTAGATACCATACGCTCCTGCTTTCTACTCTGAGCCTCTCATATGCTTGTTAATACAAAGTCAGGCTCAAATGGCTTGATTATCTTGAAAGTTCAGTATTTGTCTCTAATGGAGGCACCCATGGTACCATATGTTGCCAAAAACAGGAGAACATGATTGTCAGCAATACATGTAGAATGTGTGCTGACACATTAATTTACTTCTATTCTTGTTCATTCAATGTTTCTCTTGTTGGTTTTGTCTAGTAATAATGCTGAAATAATTCAGCTTTCAATCAAATAACCTTTTTAAAGTTAGATACCATAGCTCTTCTGCTTTCTCGTCTATGAGCCTTTTTCTCACTTGACTTGAATATCAACCTGAAGCATGGGATTCATATGTAGACAAAAACATGTGAAAATGATTGCCAACAAAAGAAGTTGATCTTGTACCAGCATAACTAAATTGATATTGTTCGTTCAGTATCTCTTTTGTTGGTTTTGTCCAGTAATGCCGAAACGATTCAGCTTTGGGTAAATTTTTTGTTATATAGTTTTCACAATTTTCAAGTTAACTTGTACTGTTCAAGTTATGCAAAAATTGTGAGATATTACTTTGTCAGCTTTTCCATGAATGGGCAGTAAAAGTTTGTTTTTATTATTTCCACATTGGTTTATGTTGGTGAAATACCGTTGAGCAGTGTCTACCTTATGTGAGGATCATTCAATGGTTTTATAGGTGGCATGCTATTGGAATAGGTTTTGATTTGGCCTTGTAGTTGGCAACGAAGGAACTAAGCTTAGTACCGATTAATTTATCGTGTTTCTGTTCCATAGAACAAAACAGTGCTCTTTTGCTATTGCTTACATCTTGTGTCGATAATATCATCCTTTGAACACCATCACACATCAGTTTCGTTTGCTTTTGACATTTGTTTGTTGTTAACTGCCATGTTATTAGACTGCATATGAGAAAGGCAAACTCTTTAAAAATGTAACTGATTGTTTACGTGTTGAAACTTTTACACGTTCCAGCATAATTATTCATGTGTGAGCACCGGAGTATTGTTTGCTTGCAGAAATGTCTTGGTGGATGGCACAATTACTGCAACCAACTCCACAACCTGATTCTGTCTTGGCCGGCACTTGGAGGGTTGAGATGCAGGCGCAGTTGAAGCTGCCATATGGACAATACTAGCATTGAATATGTTTGTGCTCCTGGCTTTAGATGTTGAACTCTTTGTGATGTTTGCTTAGTAAGTGCTACCACTGTATCAAAATGCAAGGCGTTTTTTGGTTTCGCATAGGGCATGAAAAATGTCTTACATTTTGATTGGGAGGGAGTAATTTTTAACGTCCGATAACTCATTTTACTATTAGAAACCCTATGATGACATTATGTTTGTGCTCCTGGCTTTAGATGTTTAACTCTTTGTAATGTTTGCCTATCAAAATGTAAGACGCTTTTTGGTTTTGCATAGGGCATGAGGGAGGGAGTAATTTTTAACGTCCGTTAACTTATTTCATTATTAGAAACCCTATGATGACATTGTGAGATTGCAAGGGGATGACTGCTCAAGTTTTTTTTTTTTGAGAGAGAAGCAGCTCTGCTCTGCTCGCTCATCTTCAAGATGTTGCTAACATGTTGCATCAAAAGATGGGTTCTGCTGCAGAGAAACATGTTTGAAATGTGTGAAGAGAATGATGATGTTATATCATGTCTTTGAGCTTCTTGATTGGCAGACATGCATCAATCGATGTACCATGTTATAACGTTTAGTATAAATAAATTCATTTTCTTTTGATTTTACTGTTCACCCGAGATCACGTGAGCTCGGGACCAGAACAACACTTTCGCACATTTATCTTACTAGTAATAATGTACGTGCAATGCACGTTTATATTAGGTAGGATATTAATTCCACGTTATATTGTGTAAGATATATCTGTTGCACGTTGGTATTTGGTAAGATATCAATTACTTTTGTCGCGGGAATGATAGAATATTAATTACATGGCAGATTTCATGGGATAGCGTTGAGTCAAAATGTGTTTATAACCAATGACAGTGATGGGTAATTAGAGTGTTAAACGTGTTTGGTGCTCAACATTGAAACGATTTGAACCGCTAGATAACATGATTTGACTGTCGAGATGGTTTGGATCTACCCCTTTGAGTTTTTTATATTGGTATATGAACCGCTAGATAACATGATTTGACTGTCGAGATGGTTTGGATCTACCCTTTGAGTTTTTTATATTGGTATATGTATAGATAATCAGTAAAAACATGTATCAATGGAAGCGCGCACCAGCTGCCTCTTGTCTCTGCACAAATTACATAGATTGTTTCCAAACAGCCAAACATAGTATAGAATGTCGGCATAGCTCACCTATGAATGTCGGTGCCTGATGGTATTTTCCTCTTGAGGAAGAAAGCACTTTATTAATCAAGAAATATAGTCTTTACAATACCTTGGTAGCTTTTGCAATACATGAAGAACTCTGCACTCTTTCTCTATTGCGCTCATACGTTGGCCAGTAGAGCCTAGAGGCATCAATAAATACATTGATGAGCAATGCTTTGGTACACCCCCGATCACAGAACGTATAAAAGGGTAGTATGGACTTTTCACGAATTGTACTCACTTTCCTACGTATACGCTGTAGGTTCGTATAATACCCGGCGAACAGCCCTCCCTCGTAGGTTTTTTAAGTTTTAATCATCAAGAAATGGATGTGCTCGGCTGCATTCAAACTACAGCCCTCACGGACTAGTGTAACCACACAAACCATCTGGGATACCATATCTGATTTACCTACTAAACTTGTTTTCTCCTACTTGTTCGAGAGACATAACGTCAAGAAAAAAACACAACACCTTCACTCTTTGGTTTATGTTTCTTTTTATGCACGGTTTTCGTTAGGGTTTCTAGTTTCCCTGTTTTGTTCATAAAAACACTAATGTTTATTTTTCAAAATTGTACATAAATTTTAAAAAAATGTTCATGCCTTTCAAACTTGCTCTGAATGTCAAAACACGTACATTTTTTTAATAAAAGAACAAAATTTTAAACAGGAACAATTTTTTTATAAAAGAACAAAATTTTAAACACGAACATTTTTTAAACAGTAACAAATTTGGAATTCTAGAAAAAAACATAAAAATATGGACACATTTTGAATTCTGGAAAATTAAATTTATGAGAAATAGAGACAATAACCAGAATATACTAAAAGTCAAATAAGACAAAAAAATCAACAAGAGAGAAGATAAAAAAGAAAAAGAAAAAAACGCGGTTCACGACCTCCAAGAAGGTCCCAAAACCGGAAACAATGGCTGGGAAGCCGAGGTTCCCAAAACCGAGAAAACCTTTTGCAAATTTCCTTAGTGAACTCTTTTTTGAAATTTTGTGAAAACTTTCGAATCCATGAATATTTTGTAAAAAATTGATGATCTTTTTTCAAATCCGCGAGCTCTTGGACCGGGCCCACACGCGCTCGACGGGAGCAATGTCGTCGCCTAGTTAGGCCAAGGCCTAAGCGTTTTATTTTCTTTTCTATTTTTTTGTTTCATTTCTTATTTTTGTTAATTCATTTTTCTCTTTTTTGAATACCAAATACAAGTTTTAATTAACTTTTTAAACTAATGATTTGAAATTCTTTTTTCTATATTGTTTTTATTAAATTCTTTTAAAAAACACTTACTGTTTTCAGTTTTATCCCTTTTTATTTATTAGTTGGGGTCATATCAAGGATGTCCAAAAAACACCATGTTCGATGGAGATTATTCGGTAAGGTCAAAATGGTTCATCTGAGAGCATGTTCTTTTTCCAATATCTTTGAAATGGCCCCAATTTCCCCAGCAAAAAAGAAGAAATGGAGCCAATTTTTTCCATGGCCTTTTATGAGCAATTCAAGGCACCATGCCAAGTTGATTTGGTTTAAATTCTGCATTTTCTGGAGTTTTTTTAGTAAAAGAAGACCGATACGAACATGTCGCAACTTGCATTTGGTGTCGGAAATTGTTAAACCTAGCATGGTTGCCTACCGTGGGCATGCCCATCCGGGTGCACCCTCCATTAAACATGGTCTAGTTTTGAATTTTTTTATATGACCCCAACTTTTGCAAGCAGGGGGCATGCCCGTGGTAAGGATCCATGCCAGGTTTGAACGATTTCCGACAAAATATGCAAATTGCGACACGTCTGACCATTTATCTGCCTTTTTTAATCGGGAGAACTCCAGAAAATATCAAATTTGTCGAAAACCAAAACAACTTGGCATGGTGTATTTAGTCGGTCATATAAGATCATGTAAAGATTTGAGGTGAGTTAATGGATGCCGCAAAAACATGCTCTCAAATGGACCCTTCTCGCCTACCCGAACACCCTTTGTTGAACATGATATATTTTTGGACATGCATGAAATGACCCCAACCTTTTCCAGTAGGTCGGCATGCCCATGGTAGGCATCCATGCCAGGTTTGAATGAATTTCCCGCACCATATGCATGTTGTGTCACGTCCGGCCATTTATCAGCCAGTCTTCACGAAAAAACTCTAGAAAATGCAAGAATTATCAAAAACTTAAAAAGCTTGACATGGTGCCTTGATTTGATCATAGAAGGAGGCAAAATTAAACCATTTGAAGGATGTTGAGAAACAACGTACCCTCAGTTAGAGCCTTCTAGCCATCCGAACACCTTCCATTTAACATGGTCTACTTTTGGACATTCTTAAAATGACCCCAACATTTTCAAGCATGTGGGCATGACCATGGTAGTCATCCATGCCAGGTTTGAACAATTCTGACACCGTATGCAAGTTGTGACACTCCGCCCATTTATTGGGCGTTTTTGACCGAGAAAACTCTGAAAAATGCAAAACTTATCGAAAACCAAAACAACTTGGTATGGTGCCTTGAATTGGTCATACAAGGCATGAAAAAAATTAGGGCCATTTCAAGCATGTCGGGAGACGACGTGATCTTAGACGGAGCCATCTCGCCTACTCGAACACCTCTGTTGATCATGGTCTAAGTTTTTTTTTCCATCTTTTGTAGTGCATCAAATATAATGCTAAAAAGAAAGACTTTGGTTTTCCTTTTCAACTGGGCTGGTTTTTCCTTCGGTTTTTACATGGGTTTTTATATTATTTTGTTTATCTTGTCTGTTTCTTTTATTGATTTTGAAAAAAGTATTGGGGAACGTAGCGATAATTCAAAAATTTCCTACGCATCACCAAGATCCATCTAGGAGATTCTAGCAACAAGAGAGAGAGAGAGGATGTGCATCTTCATATCTTTGAAGATCGCTAAGCGGAAGCATTACTAGAACGCGGATGATGGAGTCGTACTCGCGGCAATTCAAATCGTGAAAGATCCGATCTAGCGCCGAACGGACGGCGCCTCCGCGTTCAACACACGTACAGCCCGGGGACGTCTCCTCCTTGATCCATCAAGGGGAGAGGAGAAGTTGAGGGATAGTTCTGGCAGCATGACAACGTGGTGGTGGAGCTTGTGGTTCTCCTACAGGGCTTGGCCAAGCTCTACGGAGGAGGAGGAGGTGTTGGAGGAGGGAGGGGCTGCACCAAAGGAAGGGGGTGCGGCTGCCCTCTCTCTTCCTCACTATATATAGGGGGAAGGGGGAGGAGGAGGCTCCATAGGGTTCCCTAGGGGAGGGGCGGCAGCCACAGGGGAAACCCTAGATGGGTTTGGGCGCCCCCACCCCTAGGAAACTTGCCCCCCAAGCCGGGAGGGGTGGCTGCCCTAGGGGAGGCGCCCCCACCTCTCCAGGTTACGTGAGCTAGGGTGGGAGGGGCGCTCAGCCCCTTAGTGGGCTGATGTGCCCCTCCCCTTGGCCCATAAGCCCCCCCAACGCTTGCCGGGGCCTCCGAAACCCCTTTCGGACACATTGGTCGTCACCCGGTACCCCCGAAACAATTCCGGACTCCAATACCCTTCGTCCAATATATTGATCTTCACCTCTGGACCATTCCGGAGTTCCTCGTCACGTCCAGGATCTCATCTGGGACTTCGAACAACCTTCGGTAACCACATACTATTTCCCATAACAGCTCTAGCGTCACCGAACCTTAAGTGTGTAGACCCTACGGGTTCGGGAACCATGCGGACATGACCGAGACGTTCTCTGGCCAATAACCAACAGTGGGATCTGGATACCCATGTTGGATCCCACATGTTCCATGATGATCTCATCGGATGAACCACGATGTCGGGGATTCAATCAAACCCGTATACAATTCCCTTTGTCCACCGGTGTGTTACTTGCCTGAGATTCGATCGTCGGTATCCCAATACCTCGTTCAATCCTGTTACTGGCAAGTCTCTTTACTCGTTCCGTAACACATGATCCCGTGACTAACTCCTTAGTCAGATTGAGCTCATTATGATGATGCATTACCGAGTGGGCCCAGAGATACCTCTCCGTCATACGGAGTGACAAATCCCAGTCTCGATTCGTGCCAACCCAACAGACACTTTCGGAGATACCTGTAGTGCACCTTTATAGCCACCCAGTTATGTTGTGATGTTTGGTACACCCAAAGCATTCCTACGGTATCCGGAAGTTTCACAATCTCATGGTCTAAGGAAATGATACTTGAGATTAGAAAAGCTCTTAGCAAACGAACTACACGATCTTGTGCTATGCTTAGGATTGGGTATTGTCCATCACATCATTCTCCTAATGATGTGATCCCGTTATCAATGACATCCAATGTCCATGGTCAGGAAACCATAACCATCTATTGATCAACAAGCTAGTCAACTAGAGGCTCACTAGGGACATGTTGTGATCTATGTATTCACACATCTATTATGGTTTCTAGTTAATACAATTATAGCATGAACAATAGACAATTATCATGAACAAGGAAATATAATAATAACCATTTTATTATTGCCTCTAGGGCATATTTCCAATAAAAAGTTGATAAAAAAATTCAAAATAAGTCTATCGATTTTGAAAATAAGTTCATTGATTTGGGAAAAGATCACAAATTTTAAAAAAGCATTGACTTAGAAACAAAGTTCGTCAATTTTATAAAGACGTTCAACAATTTCCAAAAGGAAATTGCTGATTTGCGAAATAGTTCAAGAATTTGTGAAGAAAACCGATCAATTTTGGAAAAAAAAATCACTGATTTGGAAGAAAATTTCAAGAATTTGAAATTTTGACGTCATTTTCGAAATAAATCACGAGTTATAAAAAGTTCACGCATTTAAAAAACAAAAAAGAAAAGAAAAGAAAAGAAACAAACAGGAAATGTTGCGCTTTTCCAGTGTTCTATTTGAAGTATTAAAAGATGTCCACCTGAGGTCTGGTCGCCCAGTTGGTTAGTGCGGCTGTGCTAATTACCGGAGGACCTACGTTGGAATTAGACCTGGCCATGGGAAGCCCGGCCTGGACGGCCCGACCCGACCCGGCCCGAAAATCCCAGGCCGGGCTGAGCCCGAACATGCCATCGGGCTGGGCTCGGGCCTGAAAATCAAGCCCGACGGGCAGATTGGGCCGGGCTCGGGCCTGTGAAAAATGGGTTTTTAGCCGTGGTCGGGCCGGGCCGAGCGGGCCATGTCAAAATTTTCCAGATTCGGGCCAGGCTCTGGCCCGATTTAATAGGCCCGATAGTCGGGCGGGCCAGGCTCGGGCCTGGGTTTTCAGCACCGGGCTATTTTTTGGCCCGGCCTGAAGCCCGACCCGGCCCAAGATATGGCGAGGTATAGTTGGAATCCTGCAGCACACACCATTTTTTGCGGTTTAAAAAAAAGGCTAAATGGGCCAGCTCAGCGCGGCAGGGCGTGCACGTTCGTTCATGTACAACATATACGTGTTTCTCAAAAAGGAAATCAGCACATGCGTGATGAGTTTATAAAGTATGACCATCATGCCCTTACTTATGAAAAGGTATGGGCTAATCTAAGTCGTCCTTGTATTTAGGGGGTATACCGAAGCAAAAGTGTACATTGCTTACAATGAAGTTACATGGGTGGTCCAATGTTAACTAAATTATAAAGATTAGAATCAAAATTCCCACAATAAAACCGAAGTTAACTCAAACTTCAGTTGGATAGAGCCAGGTTGGAAACCAAATCCCCCAACTACACCTGACGGTGTAGTGCTGGTGTCTCCAGTGGCAGCTGCCCCACTGTTTGGTCGCTAATGTTGTACACGCTGGAATTGAGAAAGTCCTCCTCAATATTACTGATCACACTCCGCTCGCTCATAAAATAGATGCAATCTTCTTGAGCTCCGCCACTGACAGACTGACGGCCAACACCGAGTGAGTGAGAGCAGCCTTGGCTGACGAACAGGGCATGCCCCATCAATGTTTTGACCTTGCTCCACCATCCGTGGCCACTGCTCAGGTCAGCTGCCTAGAAGGGCATGGCCGAATCGATGGGATGTGGATAAACAATCCGTCCCACCATCAAAAGCCGATTTTCGGACGCCACAAGGTAGAAGAATAAGCGCTTTATGTCATCATCTCTATGCGTTCTCTATATGCATTGGATGCACCTGATGCCCGTGTTTCTAGCTTCAGGACATGGAGGTCCGAAAGCAGACCAGAATGTTCTCTGGTGAGAACGTAGAGCTTCCCGTGGAAGAGTGCGATGTCCAAGGCCATGCTGTTCACGGGCGGTGCCCACTCCATGGCTGAGGCCCCTTGTGGACCTAGAGCATAAATGGTGATGTTCTTGGAGTTCGTCTTGCTTGTGGTTAGGACGACAACAATTTACAGATCGTCCGACACCACCACCTTGCGGATGTCCTCGTGAGACCTGAGGCCAACTCCAGCACGCAACCCCATCATGTCCATCCTAATCCGTTTGGAATAGAACGGACGAATAGCGCGGCTCAACGCGCGACCTCAAATGAACAAATATCTGGTTTTTTCGTCCGTTTTCGAACCATTCCCGGCCCAAACATGCGCCGCGTTCGGGGTGAAACGGACATCGCCCAGACGGGCTGGGCGCACGCCCTTGTCCTCCCTGTGGCCCGCCTATCAGGGACACTAGTGCTCCATTCACCTCCAACGCCTCCACCCGCCCCACCCCGCCGCCGGCGCCGCCACTATTTTTCGGCCGCCTCCTCACAGCGCCCCCGTCCGTCCATACCAAACCGCGTCGACATGGCCGCCACCACGCCTGCACTTTCATAGGAGTTTTGGCTGTCGCCATCATAGCCGGTGCCAGAGGGGATACGACCGCCGGCGACGGCTATGGACCACAGCAGCTTCAGCCGGGTGCTCCAGAGCGGCCTGTAGCCGGCCACCAAACACCCCTGCTGCATCGAGGTGATCATCGCGGCCTCTTTGCCACCACGATAGCAAGGTATTTGCCACTTTGCCCACAAAGTTATGGACAGTGGAGATGATTTTTTCTTCAACCACTTCATTTATTCATCAGACAATTCGTCCTCGGATGACGAAGATCTTGTGGTGGCTGCACTGGTCGTTCACGACCACATTGAACAGCAGCGGCCTCGGTACAGGGGGTCAGTCCCTGGCCGTGCTCCCAACCTGAACCGCAATAGAGAGAGAGGTTACACCGTGCTCTATGCCGATTACTTTGCGAATACCCCACTCTTCAAACCGGATAAATTTCGTCGCCGTTTTCGTATGGCAGGGCATGTGTTCAATCGTATCCGAGAGGGAGTGGTTGCTCATGACCCATTCTTCGAGTGCAAAATGAATGCTCTTAGCATGCTTGGATTCTCCTCTTACCAGAAATGCACCGCGGCCATCTGCATGCTTGCATATGGAATTCTAGGTGATCTAGTGGATGAGTACGTGCGCATGAGTGAGACCACATGCCTGCTGTCACTGTACAACTTCTGCAAGGCCGTGGTGGCAGTTTTGGCCCTGAGTACTTGAGGCAGCCAAATGCCGCTGATACAGAAAGGCTGTTGGCGATCAACGCCAATAGAGGCTTTCCAGGCATGCTTGGCAGCATAAATTGTATGCACTAGGAGTGGAAGAACTGTCCATTTGCTTGGAAGGGACAGTACAAGGGGCATGTTAAAGCATGCACTGTCATATTAAAAGCAGTGGCTTCGCAAGATCTTTGGATATGACATTCTTTCTTCGGCATGACAGGTTCTCACAATGATATCAACGTGCTGCATCGTTCTCCAGTCTTCGCAAGGCTTGCAGAAGACCACTCCCCACCAGTCAACTGGGAATACTACCTAGCTGATGGTATATGTCCCCAGTGGTCAACTTTTGTGAATACAATCTCGAACCCCCAAGGTGAGAAGAGACAAAGATTTACCCAAATGCAAGAGAGTGCTAGAAAGGATGTGGAGCATGCTTTTGGTGTGCTTCAATCCCGATGGGGTATCGTTTGAAACCCTGCACGGACATGGGATGAAGGGAAGCTTCGGGAGGTGATGACTGCTTGTGTGATCATGCACAACATGATCGTCAAGGACGATCATGATAACTGCATCTTCGACCAAGGATTTGATTTTCAAGGTGAAAATGTTGAGCCCCTGCACCAAGAATCGGCCACGCTTGAACAATTTACCCAATTCCATCTTGAAGTGCGTGATTGGCACACTCATTTGGAGCTTCAAAATGACTTGGTTGAGCACATGTGGAATCACATTGGCAACCAATAGATGCACTAGTTCATTATGTTTATTCAAGACAATTTCGATTTGATTGTAAAACTATTTTTATTCGAGACAATTTCGATTGGGTTGTAAAACTATTTTTATTTGAGACAACTAATATTTGGACGGGATTGATGAATATGAATATATGGGCATATTGGCCATGGCAGACAGGATGCGGCCAAAGGATGTGTTGATACGTCTCCAACGTCTCTATAATTTTTGATTGCTCCATGCTATTATTATATTACCCGTTTGGATGTTTATGGGCTTTAATTTACACTTTTATATCATTTTGGGGACTGACCTACTAACCGGAGGCCCAACCCGAATTGCTGTTTTTTTGCCTATTTCAGTGTTTCGAAGAAAAGGAATATCAAACGGAGTCCAAACGGGATGAAACCTTCGGGAGCGATCTTTTTGGAACAAATGCAAACCAGGAGACTTGGAGTGGACGTCAAGAAGTAAATGAGGCGGCCACGAGGGTGCCCAGCGCGCCCTAGGGGGGTGGGCGCGCCCCCACCCTCGTGGGCCTCTCATGGCTCCACCGTCCTATTTCTTCCTCCTATATATATCCATGTACCCTGAGAACATCTAGGAGCACAATAGATCGGGAGTTCCGCCGCCACAAGCCTCTGTAGCCACCAAAAAACAATCGAGACCCTGTTTCGGCACCCTGCCGGAGGGGGGATCCCTCACTGATGGCCATCTTCATCATCCCGGCGCTCTCCATGACGAGGAGGGAGTAGTTCACCCTCGGGGCTGAGGGTATGTACTAGTAGCTATGTGTTTGATCTCTCTTTCTCTTGTTCTTGATTCGGCATGATCTTGATGTATCACAAGCTTTGCTATTATAGTTGGATCTTATGATGTTTCTCCCCCTCTATTCTCTTGTAATGGATTGACTTTTCCCTTTGAAGTTATCTTATCGGATTGAGTCTTTAAGGATTTGAGAACACTTGATGTATGTCTTGTGTGGGATGCCCATGGTGACAATGGGGTATTCTATTGATTCACTTGATGTATGTTTTGGTGATCAACTTGCGGGTTTCGTGACCTTGTGAATCTATGCATAGGGGTTGGCACACGTTTTCGTCTTGACTCTCCGGTAGAAACTTTGGGGCACTCTTTGAAGTACTTTGTGTTGGTTGAATAGATGAATCTGAGATTATGTTATGCATATCGTATAATCATGCCCACGGATACTTGAGGTGACATTGGAGTATCTAGGTGACATTAGGGTTTTGGTTGATTTGTGTCTTAAGGTATTATTCTAGTACGAACTCTATGATAGATCGAACGGAAAGAATAGCTTCGTGTTATTTTACTATGGACTCTTGAATAGATCGATCAGAAAGGATAACTTTGAGGTGGTTTCGTAGCCTACAATAATCTCTTCGTTTGTTCTCTGCTATTAGTGACTTTGGAGTGACTCTTTGTTGCATGTTGAGGGATAGTTATATGATCCAATTATGTTATTATTGTCGAGAGAACTTGCGCTAGTGAAAGTATGAACCCTAGGCCTTGTTTCCTAGCATTGCAATACCGTTTACGCTCACTTTTACCACTTGTTACCTTGCTGTTTTTATATTTTCAGATTACAAATACTCATATCTACCATCCATATTGCACTTGTATCACCATCTCTTCGCCGAACTAGTGCACCTATACAATTTACCATTGTATTGGGTGTGTTGGGGTCACAAGAGACTCTTTGTTATTTGGTTGCAGGGTTGTTTGAGAGAGACCATCTTCATCCTACGCCTCCCACGGATTGATAAACCTTAGGTCATCCAGTTGAGGGAAATTTGCTACTGTCCTACAAACCTCCGCACTTGGAGGCCCAGCAACGTCTACAAAAAGAAGGTTGTGTAGTAGACATCAAGCTCTTTTCCGGCGCCGTTGCCGGGGAGATGAGTGCTTGAAGGTATATATTTAGATCTTGCAATTGAATCTTTTAGTTTCTTGTTTTATCACTAGTTTAGTATATAAAAGAAAACTACAAAAAAATTGGAAATGAGGGTGCCTCATATGCTTCATCTTTTTAATGTCTTCCGTGAAAATAAGGATTCCGATAATTGTGCTCAATTGCTAGAAGAAGAATGCATTAGAATGTTTGGCACTAAATCTTTGTATGATGAGCATGATTGCAATGTTGTTAGTATGAATTCTATGAATATCCATGATGCTATTGATATCCAAAGCCACAAGCTTGGGGATGCTATGTTTGATGAAGATGATATTTTTTGTCCCCCAAGTTTATGAGAAAATATATTATGATGATAGAATGCCTCCTATTTATGATGATTATTGTGATGACACGTATGTTATAAAGAATAAAGATAACCATGAAACTTGTCATCATGATTTTAATTTTCAATTGGATTATGCTTCACATGATAGTTATTTTGTTGAGTTTTGCTCCCACTACTATTGATGATAATACATTTGCTTATGTGGAGAGTAGTAAAATTTCTATGCAAGTAGATCATGAAAAGAATGCTTTATGTGCTGGTTATATGGTCGAATTCATTCATGATGCTACTAAAAATTATTATGAGGGATGAACATATGCTTGTAGGAATTGCAATAATATCAAGTTTCCTCTCTATGTGCTTAAAGATTTAAAGTTATGCTTGTTTTGCCTTCCTATGCTAGTTGATTATTGTTCCCATAAGTTGTTTGCTCACAAAATCTCTATGCATAGGAATTGGGTTAGGCTTAAATGTTCTAGTCATATGCTTCATGATGCTCCCGTTATGTTTCAATTCTTATCTTTTATGTGAGCATCATTGTCATCATCATGCCTAGCTAGAAAGGCATTAAAGAAAAGCGCTTGTTGGGAGACAACCCAATATTTACCCTTAATGTTTTTGTGTGTTCACATGATTATGCTACTGTAGTAATCATGTTTTATAGCTTTTGTTTCAATTAAGTGCCAAGTAAGACCTTTAGGATAGCTTACGGTGATAGTTGTGTTGATCCTGCTGAAAATCAAAAACTTTGGCTCTAAGTAAATTAGTTTTGATAATTCACACAAACATGATTTTGATCTGATTCTTTTTGATATGAATTGGTACACAAGTTTCTCAGGCTTTTCTATTTTTGTAGGAGTTTTGGAGTTCGAGTAGTATACTTTTGATACAGATTACTACAAACTGTTCTGTTTTTGACAGATTCTGTTTTTTATGTGTTGTTTGCTTATTTTGATGAATCTATGAGTAGTATCGGTGGGTATGAACCATAGAGAAGTTGGAATACAGTAGATATTACAACAATATTAATTTAGAATGAGTTCACAACAGTACCTAAGTGGTGATTTATTTTCTTATACTAACGGAGCTTACAAGTTTTCTGTTGAGTTTTGTGTTGTGAAGTTTTCAAGTTTTGGGTAAAGATTCGATGGACTATGGAATAAGGGGTGGCAAGAGCCTAAGCTTGGGGATTCCCAAGTCACCCCAAGGTAATATTCAAGTACAACCAAGGGCCTAAGCTAGGGGATACCTGGGAAGGCATCCCTCTTTCGTCTTCGTCTATCGGTAACTTTACTTGGAGCTATATTTTTATTCACCACATGATATGTGTTTTGCTTGGAGCATCTTTTATGATATGAGTCTTTGCTTTTTAGTTTACCACAATAATCCTTGCTGTACACACCTTTTTGGAGAGACACACATGATTTGGAATTTATTAGAATACTCTATGTGCTTCACTTATATCTTTTGAGCTAGACAGTTTTGCTCTAGTGCTTCACTTATATCTTTTTAGAGCACGGCGGTGGTTTAATTTTGTAGAAATTATTGATCTCTCGTGATTCACTTATATTATTTTGAGAGTCTTTTTAGAACAGCATGGTATTTGCTATGGTTATAAAATTGGTCCTAGAATGATGGGCATCCAAGTTGGGTATAATAAGAACTATCATAGAAAGTGAATTGGATGCTATGGTCAGTTTGATGCTTGATAATTGTTTTGAGATATGAGGATGGTGATATTAGAGTCATGCTAGTGGAGTAATTGTGAATTTGAGGAATACTTGTGTTGAAGTTTGTGATTCCCGTAGCATGCACGTATGGTGAACCGCTTTGTGATGAAGTTGGAGCACGATTTATTTATTGATTGTCTTCCTTATGAGTGGCGGTCGGGGACGAGTGATGGTCTTTTCCTACCAATCTATCCCCCTAGGAGCATGCGCGTAGTACTTTGTTTCAATAACTTGTAGATTTTTGCAATAAGTATATGTGTTCTTAATGACTAATGTTGAGTCCATGGATCATACGCACTCTCACCCTTCCACCATTGCTAGCCTCTCTTGTGCCGCGCAACTTTCACAGTACCATACACCCACCATATAACTTCCTCAAAACAGCCACCAGACCTACCTATTATGGCATTTCCATAGCCATTCCAAGATATATTGCCAACCGTTCCGTTTATTTTGACACACTCCATCATTGTCATATTGCTTTTGCATGATCATGTAGTTGACATCGTATTTGTGGCAAAGCCACCTTGATAATTCTTTAATACATGTCACTCTTGATTCATTGCATATCTCGGTACACCACCGGAGGCATCCACATAGAGTCATATTTTGTTCTAAGTATTGAGTTGTAATTCTCGAGTTGTAAGTAAATAAAAGTGTGATGATCTTCATTATTAGAGCATTGTCCCAAGTGAGGAAAGGATGATGGAGACTATGATTCCCCCACAAGTCGGGATGAGACTCCGGACGAAAATAAAAAAAGGAGAAAGGCCATAATAAAAAGAGAGAAAGGCCAAATAAAAAAAATATGAGAGAAAAAGAGAGAAGGGACAATGTTACTATCCTTTTACCACACTTGTGCTTCAAAGTAGCACCATGATCTTCATGATAGAGAGTCTCCTATGTTGTCACTTTCATATACTAGTGGGAATTTTACATTATAGAACTTGGATTGTATATTCCAATGATGGGCTTCCTCAAAATGCCCTAGGTCTTCGTGAGCAAGCAAGTTGGATGCACACCCACTTAGTTTCTTTTGTTGAGCTTTCATACACTTATAGCTCTAGTGCATCCGTTGCATGGCAATCCCTACTCACTCACATTGATATCTATTAATGGGCATCTCCATAGCCCGTTGATACAACTAGTTGATGTGAGATTATCTTCTCCTTTTTTGTCTTCTCCACAACCACCATTCTATTCCACATATAGTCCTATGTCCATGTCTCACGCTCATGTATTGCGTGAAAGTTGAAAAAGTTTGAGAACAATAAGTACGAAACAATTGCTTGGCTTGTCATCAGAGTTGTGCATGATTAAATACTTTGTGTGATGAAGATAGAGCATAGCCAGACTATATGATTTTGTAGGGATAGCTTTCTTTAGCCATGTTATTTTGAGAAGGCATGATTGCTTTGTTAGTATGCTTGAAGTATTATTGTTTTCATGTCAATATGGACTTTTATTTTGAATCATTTTGGATCTGCACATTCATGCCACAATAAAGAAAATTACATTAAGAAATATGCTAGGTAGCATTCAACATCAAAAATTCTGTTTTTATCATTTACCTACTCGAGGACGAGCAGGAATTAAGCTTGGGGATGCTTGATACATCTCCAACGTATCTATAATTTTTAATTGCTCCATGCTATTATATTACCCATTGATGTTTATCGGCTTTACTTTACACTTCTATATCATTTTTGGGACTAACCTACTAACCGGAGGCCCAGCCCGAATTACTGTTTTTATGCCTATTTCAGTGTTTTAAAGAAAAGGAATATCAAACGGAGTCCAAACGGGATGAAACCTTCGGGAGCGATCTTTTTGGAACAAATGCAAACCAGGAGACTTGGAGTGGACGTCAAGAAGTAAACAAGGCGGCCACGAGGGTGCCCGGAGCGCCCTAGGGGGGTGGGCGCGCCCCCACCCTCGTGGGCCCCTTGTGGCTCCACCGACCTACTTCTTCCTCCTATATGTATCCACGTACCCCGAGAACATCCAGGAGCACAATAGATCGGGAGTTCCACCGCCGCAAGCCTCTGTAGCCACCAAAAACCAATCGGGACCCTGTTCCGGCACCCTGCCGGAGGGGGGATCCCTCACCGGTGGCCATCTTCATCATCCCGGCGCTCTCCATGATGAGGAGGGAGTAGTTCACCCTCGGGGCTGAGGGTATGTACTAGTAGCTATGTGTTTGATCTCTCTTTCTCGTGTTCTTGATTTGGCACGATCTTGATGTATCGCGAGCTTTGCTATTATAGTTGGATCTTATGATGTTTCTCCCCCTCTACTCTCTTGTAATGGATTGAGTTTTCCCTTTGTACTTATCTTATCGGATTGAGTCTTTAAGGATTTGAGAACACTTGATGTATGTCTTGCATGGGATGCTTGTGGTGACAATGGGGTATTCTATTGATTCACTTGATGTATGTTTTGGTGATCAACTTGTGGGTTCCGTGACCTTGGGAATCTATGCATAGGGGTTGGCACATGTTTTCATCTTGACTCTCCGGTAGAAACTTTGGGGCACTCTTTGAAGTACTTTGTGTTGGTTGAATAGATGAATCTGAGATTGTGTGATGCATATCGTATAATCATGCCCACGGATACTTGAGGTGACATTAGGGTTTTGGTTGATTTCTGTCTTAAGGTGTTATTCTAGTACGAACTCTATGATAGATCGAACGGAACGAATAGCTTCGTGTTATTTTACTACGGACTCTTGAATAGATCGATCAGAAAGGATAACTTTGAGGTGGTTTCGTACCCTACAATAATCTCTTCGTTTGTTCTCTGCTATTAGTGACTTTGGAGTGACTCTTTGTTGCATGTTGAGGGATAGTTATATGATCCAATTATGTTATTATTGTTGAGAGAACTTGCACTAGTGAAAGTATTAACCCTAGGCCTTGTTTCATAGCATTGCAATACCGTTTACGCTCACTTTTACCACTTGTTACCTTGCTGTTTTTATATTTTCAGATTACAAATACTCATATCTACCATCCATATTGCACTTGTATCACCATCTCTTCACCGAACTAGTGCACCTATACAATTTACCATTGTATTGGGTGTGTTGGGGACACAACAAACTCTTTGTTATTTGGTTGTAGGATTGTTTGAGAGAGACCATCTTCATCCTATGCCTCCCACGGATTGATAAACCTTAGGTTATCCACTTGAGGGAAATTTGCTACTGTCCTACAAATCTCTGCACTTGGAGGCCCAACAACGTCTACAAGAAGAAGGTTGTGTAGTAAACATCATGCGTCCGCGCATTGGGCGCACGGTGGCGCAACCCTGGAGAGGCCCGGACACGACCCCATTGCCCTACCCAAACGGATAGAATATGAGAAAAACGAACGTTCATTTGGGGTTGTGCGCCGGAGTTGGGCTGAGCTCCAGATGACCCGGTTGATCTGTAGAGTAATTGCCTTCCCAGAGGAAGGGCTCTTGAGGGAGCACCTACCGTTGTGTTCCACCAGGAAAAGCATGTTGCCAGTGGACACGCGGTAGTGGACATCGTCATAGTCAGGGACAAGCATGCGATGGACTGCACCGTCGAGGAGGCTAAGGAAGTTGCCCTCGCGTAGGGCGAACTAGGGAGCGGCGGGGGCAGCGGCTACAACCGCACACCGGAGTGCCACGAGCGGCAAACAGCGCAAATGCAGGCGCGGTCGGCGCGCGACGGAATGCGCAAGAGCACAAGGCCCAACAATTCTGGCTGGAGATCCGGCCAAGGAGCTATCATTATTATCACAGTGCACCCAAGCATCCGGCGGAGCCGGGCTGCCATCGCCGTCTTCTTGCTCAACGGACCGAGGGTGTTGAGTATATTGATTCATTAGGAAACATAAAATAGATTAGGATTTGTCCTGACTTGTCTTGTACTTCAAGTAGATCATGTACTCCTATATATATATAAACACTATTCTGATCATGGGATGAGAATAATATTCTGATCACAACATGGACTTCTTCATGTACGAACTCATCCTTCGGGCTATCTTTGTAACTGTGCCTTCTACCGCGAGTTTTTATGATCAGTCATGTCGTTTGTGATGTAAGTTTAATGTGGACATGTTTTTTAACAACTAAATGCGCGTTTTAAATAGGAATCACGCTCATTGGCGGATTTGCTCTCGGGTGATGATGAACTTGTGTCTCTTGCGAGTTTAATGCTTGTTGTGGGTGTTGTCGAAGCTCTGACACGATGGGAATTGTGTTTTGGTATGATTTTGTTGCACAAATTTTCGTTATTTCAAGTGAATTTGTAACCGATCGTGTTCTTCATCCGCCCGAGATGCATCCTCCGCCATCGGTGATTTCTTGTTTTCCTGTCAAGTTTCATCGTTGATTTGCGTACTGTAGTGAAATTGAAGGCTTACTACATCGTCAATTTCAATCGGGAGGGTCCATACGGTTTGATTTCTAGCGTTTTGATGTTGGCACTCCCGCGACTGTTGCACCGTTTTTTTGTGGTTTCTGGATTTGCCCTATGGTCATTTTTCTTAGGGAAAGGTAGTTGGCTGATCATTTACAAGGGTGTGCGGACGTGTTCTAATCAGGCGCAGGAGATTTTATGCTTCAGATGAATTCGTTTGTTCATGTTTTCTGTGTCATCTAATGGTCGTTGAGGGAGTCCTGGACTAGGGGGTGTCCGGACAGCCGGACTATCATCGTCCGCCGGACTCCAAGACTACGAAGATACAAGATTGAAGACTCTGTCCCATGTCCGGATGGGACTTTCCTTGGCGTGGAAGGCAAGCTTGGCGATACGGATATGTAGATCTCCTACCATTGTAACCGACTCTGTGTAACCCTAGCCCTCTCCGGTGTCTATATAAACCGGAGGGTTTTAGTCCGTAGGACACAGTATCCATTACAATAATCATACCATAGGCTAGCTTCTAGGGTTTAGCCTCCTTGATCTCGTGGTAGATCCACTCTTGTAATACACATCATCAATATTAATCAAGCAGGACGTAGGGTTTTACCTCCATCAAGAGGGACCGAACCTGGGTAAAACATCGTGTCCCTTGTCTCCTGTTACCATCCGCCTAGACGCACAGTTCGGGACCCCCTACCCAAGATCCGCCGGTTTTGACACCGACATTGGTGCTTTCATTGAGAGTTCCTCTGTGTCGTCACCGATAGGCTCGATGGCTTCTTCAATCAACAACAACACCGTCCAGGGTGAGACTTTTGTCCCCGGACAGATCTTCGTATTCGGCGGCTTCGCACTGCGGGCCAATTCACTTGGCCATCTGGAGCAGATCGAAAGCGACGCCCCTGGCCGTCAGGTCAGATTTGGAAGCCTAAACTTCACGGCCGACATCCGCGGGGACTTGATCTTCGACGGACTCGAGCCACAGCCGGGCGTGCCACACTGTCACGATGGGCATGATTTAGCTTTGCCACCGGACAGTGCCTTGGTGGCCGCACACGAATCCGCTCCGGCCCTCAGTCCGGAGCCGATCGCCCAGATCGAGGACCGGTGGCTGGACACCGCCTCGAGGGCTGTAACTTCCGCGGCAATGGAGCCGAACACTGACCTTGTCCCCTATAAAGCTCGTGACTCCGAGGTGCCAGATTCCCTGCCGGACTCCGAACCTCCTGCGCCCCTGCAAATCGAATCTGATTGGGCGCCGATCATGGAGTTCACCGTTGCGGACATCTTTCAGCACTCGCCCTTTGGCGACATTCTAAATTCGCTAAAGCATCTCTCGCTATCCGGAGAGCCCTGGCTGGATTATGGCCAGGATGGTTGGGATGCGGACGACGAAGAAATTCAAAGCCCACCCACCTCCCACTTCGTAGCCACTGTCGACGATCTAACTGACATGCTAGACTATGACTCTGATGACATCGACGGTATGGACGACGATGCCGGAGACGAACAAGAACCAGCGCCTACAGTGCACTGGAAGACCACCTCGTCATATGACATATACATGGTGGACACCCCAAAAGATGGGGACGGCGAAGAAGCAGCGGAGGCAGATTCCTTAAAGAAACAGCCCAAGCGCCGATGTCAGCGGCGCCGCTCTAAATCCCGCGACAGCAAGAATGGAGATTCCGGCACAGGAGATAATAACACCCCAGAAAGTGCCGAAGACAATCCCCTCCAGCAAGATTCAGCGCAGGAGGATGTAGAAGCAAGCCCTCACGAGAGAGCGGCAGACGAAGAGGTCGAGGATGATAATTACATGCCTCCCTCCGGAGACGAGGCAAGCCTCGACGAAGACGAATTCGTCGTGCCTGAGGATCCCGTCGAACAAGAGCGTTTCAAACGCAGGCTAATGGCCACAGCAAATAGCCTAAAGAAAAAGCAGTAGCAGCTTCAAGCTGATCAAAACCTGCTGGCCGACAGATGGACCAAGGTCCTAGCGGCCGAAGAGTATGAACTCGAACGCCCCTCCAAAAGCTACCCAAAACACAAGTTGCTCCCCCGATTAGAGGAGGAAGCATACATACCTTCATCACCAGCGCACAATACGGCCGACCGACCACCCCGTGGTCGCGACAAAGAGGCATCAAGGCCCTCCACCAAGACCGTACGTCGCCATCGCTCCAAAAGTACGAAGCCAAGAGGGAATACGCCGGACTTGCGAGATATATTGGAGGACAAAGCAAGGCAATCCAGATCCATATATGGATCACTTGGGCGCCCCACGACCCATGACGAATACCGTCGAGCCGGATACAACAACCCTGGCCGGGCCGAACACAGCAGGCAACGCTCCCTTGAGCTACGTTGTGATATTGCTCAATACAGGGGCGCCGCACACCCGCTATGCTTCACTGACGAAGTAATGGATCATCAAATCCCTGAAGGGTTTAAACCCGTAAACATTGAATCCTATGATGGCACGATAGACCCTGCGGTTTGGATCGAAGATTATCTCCTTCACATCCATATGGCCCGCGGCGACGATCTCCATGCCATCAAATACCTCCCGCTCAAGCTTAAAGGACCAGCTCGACATTGGCTTAACAGCCCGCTCGCAGAGTCAATTGGGTGTTGGGAGGACCTGGAAGCCGCATTCCTCGACAACTTCCAAGGCACATATGTGCGGCCACCAGACGCCGATGACCTAAGCCACATAATCCAGCAGCCAGCCGAATCGGCCAGGCAATTCTGGACACGGTTCTTAACAAAGAAAAATCAAATCGTCGACTGTATGGATGCAGAAGCCCTCACAGCCTTCAAACATAACATCCGCGACGAATGGCTAGCCCGGCAGCTAGGACAGGAAAAGCCGAAATCCATGGCAGCCCTCACATCATTAATGACCCACTTCTGTGAGGGAGAGGATAGCTGGCTAGCTCGCAGCAACAACCTCAGTAAAAATGCTGGCAGTCCGGATACTAAGGACCGCAACGGCAGGTCGCGTCGAAGCAAAAACAAATGCCACGTTAACGGCGACAACAATGAGGATACGACAGTCAACGCCGGATTCCGAGGCTCTAAACCCGGTCAGCGGAAGAAGCCGTTCAAAAGAACCACTCCGGGTCCGTCCAATTTGGACCGAATACTCGACTGCTCATGCCAGATACATGGCACCCCCAAAAAGCCAGCTAATCACACCAACAGAGATTGTTGGGTATTCAAGCAGGCAGGCAAGTTAATTGCCGAAAACAATGAGAAGGGGCTGCACAGCGACGACGAGGAAGAGACCCGACCGCCGAACAGTAGAGGACAGAAGGGTTTCCCCCCACAAGTGCGAACGGTGAACATGATATACGCAACCCATATACCCAAGAGGGAGAGGAAGCGTGCACTAAGGGACGTATATGTGATGGAGCCAGTCGCCCCTAAGTTCAATCCATGGTCCTCTTGCCCGATCACTTTCGATCGAAGAGACCATCCGACCAGTATCCGCCATGGCGGGTTCGCCGCATTGGTTTTAGACCCAATCGTCGATGGATTTCACCTCACGAGAGTCCTGATGGACGGCGGCAGTAGCCTGAACCTGCTTTATCAGGATACAGTGCGCAAGATGGGCATAGACCCCTCAAGGATTAAACCTACAAAGAAGACCTTCAAAGGCGTCATACCAGGTGTTGAGGCCAATTGTACAGGCTCAGTCACACTGGAAGTGGTCTTCGGATCCCCGGACAATTTCCGGAGCGAGGAGTTAATCTTCGACATAGTCCCGTTCCGCAGCGGCTATCATGCTCTGCTCGGACGAACCGCGTTCGCAAAGTTCAACGTGGTCCCGCATTACGCATACCTCAAGCTCAAGATGCCAGGCCCTCGTGGAGTCATCACGGTCAACGGAAATACGGAACGCTCCCTCCGAACGGAGGAACACACAGCGGCTCTCGCGGCAGAAGTACAGAGCAGCCTTCTAAGGCAATTTTCGAGTCCGGCCGTTAAACAGCCGGATACGGCCAAACGCGCCCCAAGCAACATCAACCAAGACCACCTGGCACGATCTGAGCACGCGCAGCAATGCGGCCCCAACCCCAGCCCTTGCATAATTGCAAGACCAACCCTCCGCGTACATCATGACACTCTGGAGATACCATGGGCCTTGGGGGAGGGGCACGACCACAACAGACCCAGAGTGCGGCTCGACCACACCAGGGGCTCACAAGTGTGTCGCTCTTTTTTATTATTTTCCTTCTTTGTATACACAGGACTCCGTTCACCAGAGGCCCTGTCCGGCGGTGAACCCACCGAACTCACGATGCAACAGCCAGGGAGGGAAGAAGGCTGCGACGAACACTCAGGTGGTCTCCATTACGAGCATTAAATTTGATTATATACACCAGTCCGCAGCCCACCCCTGGAGGGGGACATGTTTAATTAGTCCAATCCCTTGCTTACCGCACTATTTGTATCATTCCGCACTCATAGCAGAATCCCTTGAATAAATAATGCAGCACTTTGTTCCTGTTATTGCATTACTTTACATATATGTTCACCAATGACATCTTGCACCCGTATATTTTGGTACGGCCGAATACACCAGGGGCTTATATTCCCCGCATAATGGTGTGATAAGTCCGAACACTTTCACAAGTGCGGCACCCCGAACTTATAGCATTATATGAATCGGCTCCGAATCATGTCTTGGGTCAATAGTTGGGTTTGCCCGGCTCCCATGTTTTGGTACCTTATGTTCCGTTCTGTCGGCTAAGGTGGCACTGGGAGAACCACTGCGATTGCGCCCCGGTTGAGCCGGGCGAGCGCCTCAGTGGAGAAAGCTAAAACTGACTGTCATGATAAGGCGAGAGACTGGTCGCTGTTCGAGAGGTCTTTTCGAGTCCTTAAAGACTTATGCCGCGTCAAGCGAAGAACCGGATAATGTCCGGCCAAGGCGTGGATAGCTTCCCCAACTCGGTCTTCCGAATACCAGGGGCTTCACCGAAATTTAAAATTATAGAATTCTATGGCTAAGTGAGAGTGTTCAAGCATTATAAGTCCGGTTGCCTTGTTCGTTGTGTTGAGCGCCTCCCTAGATGGACCCAAGAATGGGAACAAGAGTGCTCAAGTTTATCCCGAACACCCCAGCACTCGTGGCTCGGGGGCTGAAGCCGACGAGTTGCCATCTCTCAGATTTTATAAACGGCCGCACAGAAGGTAATATTTTAAATCAAACAAGCGTTGCTTAGCGCATATGAACAAAGTTTTCAGCGCACAGGATAATACATAGCGAGTCTACTCAATAATTACATCTCTGGGGCACTCATCCGCAATCTTGCGAGCACCCTTTAGGATAGTCTTATAGTACATCTCGGGCGTACGATACTCCTTGCCCGCTGGTGGCGCGTCAATGATAAGCTTCTCCGCATCCAGCCTGCCCCAGTGCACCTTTGCGCGGGCAAGGGCCCGACGAGCACCTTCAATACAGGCGGAGCGCTTGACGACCTCCAACAAGGGGCACGCATCCACCAGCCGCCACACGAGGCCGAAGTAGCTCCCACGCATGGCCTCTCCAGGCCACAGCCGGACTATGAGGCCCTTCATGGCCTGCTCGGCTACCTTGTGGAGCTCGACCAGCTGCTTCAGCTGGTCGCTAGGGGGCACCGGAAGGCTGGCCTCAGCGTACTGAGACCAGAAGACCTTCTCCGTTGAGCTCCCCTCCTCGCCACGGTAGAATGCGGCGGCATCGGATACACTGCGAGGCAGATCTGCAAACGCCCCTGGAGAGCTCCGAATTCGGGTAAGTGTCAAGTAGTTTACATTAACATGCTTGCTTTGCATGAAAAATGCCTTACCCGCCGCTATTTTCTTCACATCCTCAACCTCCTGAAGGGCCTTATGGGCCTCGGCCTTGGCGGCTTTGGCACTTTCGAGAGCCGAGGCAAGCTCGGACTCTCGAGTCTTTGAGTCGCGCTCCAAACTCTCATGCTTTTCCATGAGAGCCTGGAGCTCTTGCCGCACTTCCACCACCTGCGCCTCCTGCTTCTCTCGCTCTGCCCGTTCCGCAGCCGCATTGCATTCGGCCACGGACACAGCCTCCTTCAGGGTTGCCACCTCGTTAGTGGTCCCTGTAGTACCCACGTTATCCTTGTTATTTTTATTGCAACCTAAATCCTTTTCTGTAAGGTAAATTTTCAAAGTGGTGTTACTCACCTTCTTTGTCCTCGAGCTACTTCTTGGCACGGCCGAGCTCTTGCTCGGACCGCTCGAGATCCTGCTTCAGTGCACCGACCTCCGCAGTCAGTGCGGCAGAGGTCAGCAGCGCAGCCTGCAAACCCATATTGACATAATTTTTAGCAACCCTACGTATATCTTCTTTAGATCCTCAGTCCGGCTTTTCTTTCCGAACACCGAACCGAGCATCAAGGGCTACTGTCTATGCGGTATTACATTACATAATTTTAACTTCTTACCTCAAAGCCTGTTAGAAGGCTGCTGCAGGCTTCGGTCAGCCCGCTCTTGGCGAGCTGAACCTTCTGAATCACCGCACTCATGACAGTGCGGTGTTCTTCCTCGATGGAAGCGCCTTTGAGCGCCTCCAACAAGTTGTCCGGCGCCTCCGGTTGGACGGGGGCCGCCGGTGTCACGGTCTTGCCCTTCTTGCGAAGGGGCCGCCTGCCGGACTCTGGAACCACCGCAGGTTCCGGCGTAGAGTCCGGCGCAAAGTCCGGGAGGCTGCCTTGCGGCGCCTCCGGAGCCTCCTCCTGATGGGTCCTCTCCTGGGATCCCACCTCGGCATTCTCAGCGGCGCGAGGGGTGGAGGCAGTCGGAATGGAATCCACAACCGACGCAGCCAACGACCCGCTCGACGAAGCGGGGAGATCATCATCGGCTGGACTGCGGGCAGTATGCGGCATTAGAAGGACACTATGTGACATGAAAAGAAATTATAAACCATTCAGGAATCCGGATACTTACGATCTCGCCGGAGGCCTGGCCCTTGAGGGCCACTCTTCTTCGCCAACGTTGGTGTTGGTGGAGCTGTCCGGGGGAATAGTTCTTCCCCTCTTGGACCCTTCGGCCTCCCCTGTTGGGGAGGCCTTCCTCTTTCTCTCTCCCTCCTCTGGGAGAGAGTCTTCTTCCTCCTCCTCATCTTCAGGGGAGGAATCCGCCTCGGAGTCGTCGGACACCTGAAAACGGGAACTCTTTCGAGTACTCGTGGCCACCTTCTTGGCCTTCTTCTCCGGCACCACGTGCGGTGCCGGAACCAGCAGCCCCCGGGCGTCCACTGGGTCTTCTGGCATGGGAGCCGGGCAGATGAGTTGCTCGGCCTTCTTCATCCATTCCTTTCAAAGGAAAAGGGAGATTGAAACCCGCTTAGGGTCAAACTATTAACAACAAGTGTCCCGCAAAGGGGTAGAATCACTTACCTCGTCAGCTGGACGCTGCGAGTGAAATCCGCGATCTTCCGTCGCGGATGCGGGGGCTTCGGCGCCCTTAAACAGCACCCTCCAGGCGCCTTCGTACGTCGTGTCGAAGAGCCCGCTCAGCGCCTGGTGCTATGCCGGATCGAACTCCCACAGGTTGAATGCCCGTTCTTGGCATGGGAGAATCCGGCGGACGAGCATGACTTGGACCACATTGACAAGCCTGAGCTTCTTGTTCACCAGCTTCTGGATATAGGCTTGGAGTCCCATCAGCTCCTTCGAACTACCCCACAGCAAGCCCTTCTCTTTCCAGGAGGTGAGCTGCACATGGATACCAGATCTGAACTCGGGGGCTGCCGCCCACTTAGGGTCGCACGGCTCGGTGATGTAGAACCACCCCGACTGCCACCCCTTGACGGACTCCACGAAGGCCCCTTCGAACCAGAGGATGTTGGGCATCTTGCCCAACATGGTGCCTCTGCACTCCGCCTGCGTGCCCTTCACTACCTTCGGCTTGACATTGAAGGTCTTGAGCCACAAGCTGAAGTGGGGCTGGATGCAGAGGAAGGCCTCGCACACGACGATAAACGCCAAGATGTTGAGGATGAAGTTTGGCGCCAGATCATGGAAATCCAGGCCGTAGTAGAACATGAGCCCCCGGACAAAGGGGTGAAGAGGAAAGCCTAGTCCGCGGAGGAAGTGGGGGAGAAATACGACCCTCTCATGGGGCCTGGGGGTGGGGATAAGCTGCCCCTTGTCGGGCAGCCGGTGCGCGATGTCGCCGGAAAGGTATCCGGCGGTGCACAGTTTGGCGATGTGCTCCTCCTTAACGGTGGAGGCCAACCATTTACCTCCCGCTCCGGACATGGTCGGAGAAGGTTGAGACGAGACGCACGGACTTGGGCGCTGGAGCTCGAGAGTGCGCAAAGATGGGTAAGCAAAGGAGGAAGAAGGCGTAGGTGAAACGGTGGATCCTTATCCCCTTATATATAGGCGGACAAAGACTATGTGTCCCCACCGGCCTAGTAAAACTCGCTTATCTACCAAGAACCACCATCAATGGCGTGGTTGGGTTACCCACGTCCGTATTGATGAGAATCCCGGAATAAGGGGAACACGATCTCTGCTTCGACAAGACGTGCCAAGGAAACCGCTTCGCTAAACGCGCTGAGGTGGTATAATAAAAAATGATTCAAGTAAAAGCTTGGTAGTGGTGTGACGTCATGCCGTAGAATACGTCAGCAGATTGAACTTGTGCACATATTATTCTCTCTACGGTGGAATGTGGAACTTATTTTGCAGAGCCGGACACTATCCTGGTGTTCACAATCTTCTATGGATTATTCAAAGGAGGAACCCGCCTTGCAATGCCGAACATTATGCGCGCCGGACTTATCGTCATTGAAGCCAGGTTCAGGGGCTACTGAGGGTGTCCTGGACTAGGGGGTGTCCGGACAGCCGGACTATCATCGTCCGCCGGACTCCAAGACTACGAAGATACAAGATTGAAGACTCCGTCCCGTGTCCGGATGGGACTTTCCTTGGCGTGGAAGGCAAGCTTGGCGATACGGATATGTAGATCTCCTACCATTGTAACCGACTCTGTGTAACCCTAGCCCTCTCCGGTGTCTATATAAACCGGAGGGTTTTAGTCCGTAGGACACAACATCCATTACAACAATCATACCATAGGCTAGCTTCTAGGGTTTAGCCTCCTTGATCTCGTGGTAGATCCACTCTTGTAATACACATCATCAATATTAATAAAACAGGACATAGGGTTTTACCTCCATCAAGAGGGCCCGAACCTGGGTAAAACATCGTGTCCCTTGTCTCCTGTTACCATCCACCTAGACGCAAAGTTCGGGACCCCCTACCCGAGATCCGCCAGTTTTGACACCGACAGCCGTTGTACAAGCTGGACTTCTGCATTGTTCATACCTGAACTTCCGATTTTCCTTTATTTTGCAAGGTTGTGCAACAAGTCCTATGTATTTCTTTCCTTTTTACTGTCATTTTTTCATTCTTTGCATTGGTTGTGCAGCATGTCCATTGAATTGTTTGGCCGATTGATATGCATATATTTTTTATTATTTTTGTAGTATGTTCTCGTTATCTAATAGCTTGTTGTACTTCAGTTAATAACTATCCTGAACTTCTGTATGCTAGTTCGAGGTTTTGCATAAACCCGAACTTTTATATCATCACTATTTTAACTTCTTATTCCCAAGGTTTGTAGTAGAAGCTCGACTTCTATTGTACCAGTGATTGAACTTCTGGGTTTCCACGTTGCAAGGTGGTGCACCATGGTGCTCTATATTTCTTTGTTTTTTTTGTAATTTTCAATTTTTTGAATTGGTTTTGAGTTTGTCTAGTGTGCAACCGTGGGATTAGTACCAAGTATGCACACATACTTTTTTAAAATTTTTATATCATGTTTGCATACTTCGAACAATGATAGTACTTCAGTATGTATTTAACGTGAACTTACTAGTTTTTTGCTCCAGTACATTTCTATTTTTTTTGACGTGTGCATATAATGTTTTTTCAAACCCCCGAACTTCTGTGACTTTACAACTTGAACTTCGTGAATAAATTTTGATAATTGTTTTGGTTTTTAATTATTTAATCACTGAAAATCGCATTTCGCCTATCAACCTAAGCATGCAGCAATGCGGTAGCGCGAGGCCGAGCCGGGGGAAGGGGGGTCGGGACCCCCCCTCCTCTCCTCCTGCGAGGCCGAGACAAGAACGAGACGGAGCAGGCGACGACGCGGCGTGCCGCGTAGTCGCATGCGGAGGCGAGCCCGTCACATCCGTGACCCCACTATCTATCTTAGGGGTGTGCCTCTGGGGTGCGTGCGGTGGGGGTGGAAACAAAATAATCACATCGCACCTGTCAACCTAAGCGCGCAACAATGCGGTAGCGCGAGGCCAAGCCAGGGGGGTCGGGACCCCACTCCCCTCCCCCTGCGTGGCCGAGACAGGAACAAGACGGAGCAGGCGATGACGCAGCATGCCACGTCATCGCATGCGGAGGCGAGCCCGTCACATCCGTGACCCCACTATCTATCTTAGGGGTGTGGCTCTGGGATGCGTGTGATGGGGGTGGCCTGTCAACCTAAGCGTGTAGCAACACAGTAGCGCGAGGCCGAGCCGGGGGGAAGGGGATTGGACCCCCCTCCCTCCCCCTGCGAGGCCGAGACAGGAACGAGCCGGAGCAGGCGACGACGCGGCGTGCTGCGTCATTGCATGCGGCGGCGAGTCCGTCGCATCCTTTACCCCACTATCTATCTTAGGGGTGTGGCTCTTGGGTGCGTGCGGTGGGGGTGGAAACAGAATAATCGCATTGCGCCTGTCAACCTAAGCACGCAGCAATGCAGTAGCGCGAGGCCGAGCCCGGGGGGGGGGACCCCTTTCCCCTGCGAGGCCGAGACAGGAACGAGCCGGAGCAGGCGACAACGCGGCATGCCACGTCATCGCATGCGGAGGCGAGTCTGTCACATCCGTGACCCCACTATCTATCTTAGGGTTTAGGGTTTAGTTTCCAAGTTGTGTATTTTACTTTGTTACATTGACTTCATATGTTTCTGTATTTGAACTTCTTCTGCTTGTTTATTAGTGTTTATTTATTCATTTGTCTTACTTCACTTGACAGTGTACTTGAATTTATGTTATTTATTTTCTATACTTCTTCTTTGTTTGTAATTGTTTTTTGTGAATGTATTTAACTTCCCTTGGTAGTGTACTTGACCTTCTTTTTGCCATCAATTTTTGGTTATAAGGGATACCAATAGATTGTTATTTTGATCTTATCTTTTTTAAAAGAGATGTATTCAAATGGTGCATTCATTTTTTAGGAGATGTATTTACTTTTTTAGTGGCTTAGGTGTAAAATTGTAATTTACCCCGGCGCTCCAACAACTGCTAGACAGAGGCATTTACTTCCTGTCTCGCTCGCGCACCACCTGTCAGAAATCCCCTCCCTTCTCTGTCGCTCCGCTCTCTTCTCCCTCTCTATCGCTCCGCTCGCTTCCTCCAACTTCCCCCGAGTTCTCAGCCACTGTCTCCTGCGCTGGTGAGTGGAGTAACCGGCGCACACCCCACTCCTATTTATGCCCCATGCCCCTCTCTCCCTTCCTTAGCCCACTCTCTTCTCCTCTGAAGCGAAGCCGGCAACTGTCTGTGCGGTTCCAAGGTGCGCGTGGCATCGTGGGGATGGAAGAACCGCCGCGGATTCGTGCATTGGGGTCGGTTAGGGAGGTACAAATGCTGCCTCCCCCCAATGCTTGCTCCTAGTTTTCGGCAGATCTAACGAGCTTTCTCTATTTCGTCTGTGTGCTCTTGCATCCGCCTCCTCCCTTTTCTTCTGATGGTTGGATGCGAGATTAGGTAGGGTTCTTGTGCGTGTGGTGGGTGGATTCGATTCCCCTGTGGTCATTTTTTGTCTGTGAGATACTTGTTTGTGTTATTTCAGCCATCATACTTGTGTGGATTTGATTCCCCCTTTTGGTAATTTCATGAGTGAGATGCATGTAAGAAGGGTGTGGTGTGGTGGTTGCTGCTGGATCTGATGTATCTAAATGCATTAATGTTATTGATTTCGTAGTCTAGATTGTGTCTGTCACATGCTAGTTAGTTTATGAGTACTGTTTTTGCTGTGCTCGCCTAGATGTGGTACTATACTTCTTTCATGATTGTTGATGTGTTTTAGTTGTTTCATCCTAGGGTTTGATTTAGTTGCTTTTTGTATTGTTGTATGATTTTCTACTTGCTAATTATGTAATTTCTCCCCTGTTTTTTGTAGGTTGATCTAGGGTTTGGAGTACCATTCATCAAGGGAGTTGTGTTGTCATGGCTTCAAAACCTTCTTCAGGTATTTTAATGTATATGCATCTTGTATTTTAAATCACAGTTTTCTTTTATATGTCTGCCCATTTCTTCACTTGGTTGTCTTGTTGGATTGCCCATTCTTGAAAGTGTGAACTTGTGACATAGTTGATGTGTATGCATTTTACCCTTAGTTTTTAAGTTAGTACATTGTTGCTTATTTTTTTTGATGAATTGATGGTGAACTATGTCACCAAGTGTTCTTGGAGTTCCCAAATGTTTCATATTTATAGTGTATATCTTTGTATTTTTGTGTTTATTTTCATGTTATTGGTAGTTAGTTTTGGCTGTGAAGTAGTATTTGTTCTCATGCTACATCTTTTTTGTGTACTACTTGCTTGGCTGACATAGTTGAACTTCTATTTTTAATTATTGCTGTTTATAATGAAATTTGGTTGAACTTCTATTTTGCGCATTTGTTTTACTGCTTTGTTATATATTGTTGAACTTATGGACATTCGTCTATATGTAGTACTCCCAAAGGTGTAGATTGTTCTATTTATAGTACGTAAATTGTAGATTGTTCATTGTTTTACTGCTTTGTTAGGTGTTATTGAACTTCTAGATATTGGACATTCATGTATAAGTAGAACTTCCTTTGGTGTAGGTTTGTTATTAGAACTCATCTGTCTTTTTACTTCAATTTTTTGTAGTTGGTGATGAATTTAATAGTTCTGAAAAAATGCCCGTGATCAAGATGGAGTTTCAGAAGTTAATACTGATGCTCCAGCATCTGATGCGACTAAAACACTTATTGTCCCTTTGACTGTGATTGCTGAGGTTGCTTTGAGCCTTGAGAAAAATTTAAGTCTCGAGGATCTAGCTTCTGTAGCTCTTGCTTCACCTAGTATGTGCAACTCATTTCCTTTTTTTAAATTCTTGAGCCATGTTTTTTGGACTTGTTCTTGTCGTGTGTTTTTGTATTTGTTTCTGATTATTTTCATTTTTGCTATATTTTTTTCTGTTCTTGCAGATGTATCTGCAGAGGAGGGAGCCGTGAATACCATCAATGATGTACTATCTAAGTTGGGTGTGGCAGAAAACACTTTTGCGACCGAGCAGGGGGCTCCATCAGTTGAAGGTTGTGATTCCGTTACGGAGCCTTTGTGTTCTCTCCAAATGTGAGAGACGCAGTTGCAGTCTATTGATGGCACTGAACCTGTCATGCAACCTGAGGATGTGCCCCTTCAGCTTCTTCTAGAGGATCAACGCAAGAGGAAGAAGCAAGAGAATTTTAACAAGAAGATGGCGGCCCTCCTTCAGAAAGGTCCTGATGTTCCTGAATCTGGTGATGTTGGCGAGCTCCCAATTTAGCATGGCTCTATTGCTGAAGGAGACGTGTCGTGTGCCACTGATGGCATGGTTGTCCCTGTGAAGAAGAAAATCAAGAAGACCGCAGCAAGGAAGCATATAGTTGGTGAAGTTACTCCTCGGAGGAGTCCACATGTTTCAAAGTGTGGAGAACTCGGTGAAGTTGAAGGCCAAGCCCGTGGTGGTACACCATGCCGTAGTCCTCGTGTGCTTGCCACTGCCGCGCCTACACCTTCTCCTCTTGGTGCTGGTGCATCTGGTAAGGGCAAGAAATGTGGCGTTAAGTGCAAGGTTGCACCAACAAAGGTTAACAAGGGTTGCAAGAAGCGGTCTCGTGTTAATCCAGAGGACGAGGATGATGGTGATTTCAACGTTGATGACGAGGATGTTGCTACTGCTGCTAATCAGGTATGAATCTGTCATGTTTACTATTTTTGAGAACATTTTGTAGATTTATTGTTATTTTTGTTTATGTATTACTGCCTTGATGAACATGGCTGACCTTCTGCTATATATAGACATAAAGAAATTAGCTGGGCTGCTTTGTTTATTTTGGTATTACCGCCTTTGTTTATATAGCTGAACTTCTGGATATATGCAATGAAGAAATTAGCCGAACTTCTTGGTATACATGGTTTTAATGCCTTGGTGTACATGGTTGAACTTCTGCTCTGTAAATTTACATTTAGAAAGCATCTTAACTTCTGGTCATACATGGTTGTACTACCTATGTAGACGTAGTTGAACTTCTGAAATGTGCACTGCTAACAATTAGAAAGTAGTTGTTCTTCTTGTTTTTAATGGTTGAACTTCTGCTATATAAATTTTGTGGTCCATTTTCTTTTTGCTTATGTAGTTTTTACAATTCAGCATTAGTGAATTTTGGTATAGTTTGTTTATCTCATTGTTCTGCCTTTTTCCCTATAATTGCATTTTTGCAGTATCAGATTGTGGCGCAGCCTGTGATGAGGAAGAGAGGAGGCAAAGCAGTCGAAGAAGGTGTTGAAGGAGGAGATGAGGCGAAACATTTTAACAAGCACTACAAAAAAATACACTTCCGTGATGATACGTGTTTGTCACAGTAGGTCGCGTTTTCTGTCATGCATGTACATTCATGACGATTTTATGATAGAATCAAGATAGTCATACTTGTGCTGTCGTAGAAGTGTTCCATGACATTACCAAAATTACCATCACGGAAGTGTCCACTTCCATGACGATAAATCGCGCGTCATAGAAGTGGTTTCGTCAAGGGTGACCGACACGTGGCATCCACCGTAACGGAACACTGTTAAGCTATCGGGTCGGGTTTTGGATCCGATAACCCGTTAACAGCCCCGACCAATGGGGATTTTCCACGTGTAAAATCATCATTGGCTGGAGGAAACACGTGTCGGCTCATCCCTGGGACAGATGTCATCCACTCGTTGGACAGAAGGCGCCTATGATACGTCGACACGTGGCACGGCCCAATAGAGGCCCATTCCTGTGAAAAGGCCGGCCCGTTTGACTTGGTCAAAAGGTGGCGGGCCGGCCCATGGAAAGCCTGTTAACGGCCTGTTCGCATATAGCCCATTTACAACCCGCTAACCCAAGGCCCGTTATGCCCTATTCGAATTAGGCCCAATAGCTTCATCTGGGCCATCCAATGATTCCAGCCCGTTTTCACTTCTGGCCCATGTATGGCCCATGACGTCTTTCGGCCCATATGAGGCCCTATGTAACTCTTGGCCTATTAACGGCCCGTGGTGAAACTGGCCCGTAATGAACAGTGTATCACTTTACACCCATTAACGACCCGTGGTGAAACTGGCCCGTAAAGAACAGTGTATCACTTTATACCCATTAACGGCCCATTATTCCATTGGGCTGTTTCCAACCCATGTTATCTTTCGGCCTTCTTAGAGCCCATTTATTCTTGGGCTCACTTCCAGCATTCGTTTACTTACGGCCCGTTACTGTCATTTTCTGCTTGTGGGCCAAATTCAGCCCGTGGTTATAGTCGGCCCGTTTGTGGTCCGTTAATACATTGGGCCGTTTTCATAGCGTCATCAAATACGGCCTATTAACGATGGCCCATTATGGTCGGCCCATGAACGGATGATTCCAACTCTAGCCCGTTTATGGCCAGAATGCGGTCTGTTTGGCCCATGTTTGGCCAATCGATCATACAGCCCGTATAAGGCCCATTGATGATACGATCCGTAGAAGGCCCATTGTTTCTACGGCCCATAGAAGGCCCATTGTTTCTACGGCCCGTATAAGGCCCACTGTTTCTACGGCCCGTAGAAGACCCACTGTTTATACGGCCCGTAGAAGGCCCACTGTTTCTACGGCCCGTAGGAGGCCCAGTGTCACTACAGTAAATATTAGCCCATGGTTATTGTGGCCTAGTTTAAAAAAATAGGTTATTGCAACCACTAGCAAACCGCAGAAAAAGAACTGGACTGACTACAAGCAAACAAATAAACAAGACAACAAGGAAATAAATAAGCAAGCAACTTACACTAGGCTATCACGGCTATTACACATATTACATCCACTGGGCATCAAAGTTCACCACCAGTGCAAATATAGGGAACATAGCAGCATATAAATGCCGCAGCAAAACAAGTCCAGATCTGAAACCACTTCAGAAGAGCTTAAGAAAAAATATCCCGGGTACCCATAATGCTGGCAAGATGCTTAGCAAGCTTATTAACTTTCTCTTGTTTGGCGCTTAAGTCCTCCAACGCTTGCTGTTGCACCAGAAAGTATGCATCTGAATTCTGCAGGGACTTCCTCAGTCCTTCGGCTTCCTGTCGCATAACATCTAATCGATGTCTTTCAACTTGAAGTTGAGACTCAAGAAGCCGAACTGATTCAGGCAACGAGTTCGAAGAGCTGGTGGCAGCAGTGGTAGCCAGTAACTTGAACACTACATCAAGACATGACTTTGGGGTTGTCTCAGTGTCTTCAATATAGTTTTTATCAGCTTTCTTGGAGACCAACAGGGATGTCTCACTATCTTGAACCTTATCTGCATTACTTCCTTTACCATTGCATAACAGGGTACTCTTCTCCAATATTTTATCCGTGTTCTAAAAGAGAAACAAACAAACACATCTCAACTTTTCAATGTAGTATATGAAACTCATTTTGGTAAACCAGTTCAGTAGTAAGGTGGACAGGATAACAACATGAAACAAACATATATCTATGTAGTATGGTCATTGTATGGTCTATATCATTCTAGTTTATGTTGCCAAATCAAGATAGATACAATTTGAATCATATCTATTTAAGACAAAGCAGCATAGACAGAATATAAGTGTGGGAAACTACACAGCAATAACAACACTTGTAATGCGCATGGCATGAGAACATAATTGTTTATTCAATTGAAACTGAAATCAACATAGAGCAAGTTACAACACAAACAACCAAACACGTTGAAGAAACAGGTTTAAAACATACCTGTTGCGCCATTGGAGTTTCAATTGCATCCTTCAAATTTGAAATTAGTTGGTATTAGTAAATACAGTGATGCAAGAGCAAAGTAGTATTAACCATAGCTACGGAACCTGACCTGAGAACAATTCTTCTTCTGCTTTAAGCGTTGACTTTGGGTTCGGAGTGGTGGTCCACGTGATTTGGGCACTGCAGTTGCCTTACTAACTGCTCGTGTTTGGGTGCTCTGTGGTGGAGACGGTGCTGTGTCAACGGGAACTGGGTGTCTATCTGCCGGGGTTGGGGTTAGAAGGGGTGTAGCTGGTTCTCTGTCCAACTGGGTAGGGGTGCAATCTGCATGAGTGTGGGTTATGTGTGGTGGGGCTGGTTCTTGGGCAAGTACAATCGTGGTTCTATCTGCATCGACAGGTAGCACGATCTTTTCTGAAGACCGTGTTTTTACTCCCACAGATATTGCCATCACTCCCTCCAATTGAAATGGCTGATAAACAAGAAAAGTAATTGAATGTACAAACATTGTAAGATAGACAGGTGCAATGGATAGTAGGGAAGAAAACATGGATGAAATAATTCACATTTGTGTTGTCTAAGCAAACAGAATAGCAGGACATAATTTCACATATATGATGGCTAATTAAACAGGATAGCATGACACAATTTCACATGTATGATGGCTAACTAAACAGGATAGAATGACATACTTCAAAATATGATGACTATGTAAACAGGATGACATGATATAACTATACGATGTGTCTATTAAAGTGGTTGGCATGCCATAAATCACAAACATGCCGTCGGTGGAAACATGATGGCATGATATAATTCACGGATAGAATGACATAATTTAAAATATGATGACTATGTAAACATGATGAAATGATATAACTATATTATGTCTTTAGAAAATGGGTTGGCATGCCATAATTCAGATACATGCTGTCTATGTAAACATCATGGCATGACATAATTCAAATATATGATTTATATACTAAGGAAGTGAGCAGAGGGCAATCAGATATATGATGTGTCAACTAAGGAGATGGCATTCAATATTGTGTATATGATGTAAAAACTAAGCATTGCAATACAACATATGCATTATATGAGTAATATAACCCTGCCAAGTTTGAGCATACACCTCAGGGGGATAATAGGACTAGTCATCTGCCTCTGAGTCCTCCTCTGAAGAGCTATCTGTAACCAGCAAGATATCTGCTTCAGCAGGTAGCATTGTCTGCTCTGAAGACCTTGTTTTCACTCCAGATTTCTCCATCACCAATTCAAATGGCTGATGCACATGAAGAGCAGTTGAATATACAAACATTGTTGAAAAAAGCAATGAGAAATACAAAAAAGGACGACATGATATAATTCACATATATGACGCTTGCCTAAATAGCATGGCATTGCATAATTCACATACATAATGCCTTGCAACAAGATAACATTGCATAATTCACATATATAATGTCTTGCAGCAAGATGGCATTGCATAATTCACATATATGGTAATTAGACACTAAACAGGTGGCATTCACACAAAGCATGTCTAAACTAAGCAAATGACATAGCAATGCAAGATACCATATGCACGATATGAGCAACATAACCCTGCCAAGTTAGGGCATGCACCTCGGGGGGGAAATATGACTAGTCATCTGTCTCTGAATCCTCCTCTGAATGTACTAAAATTGTTGACAAATTTAACACGTAATAAAAAAATGATGGCATGATATAATTCACATATAAGATAATTGGCTAACCAGGGTGGCATTGCAAAATTCACATATATGATGCCTGGCTAGACAAGATGGCATTGCATGATTCACATATACGATAAAGAAACTAAACAGATGGAATTGACACAAAGCATGTCTAATCTAAGCAGATGGCATCTTTAATGTATACAGTAAGCAATGCAAGGCACCATATGCATGATATTACCAACATCAGCATGCCAAGTTAGAGCGAAGACCTCATGGGGTAAATAGGAGTGGTCTTCTCCTTCTGAATCCCCCTCAGAACAATTATCTTCGTCTTGATTACGATCCGAAATGGGTGGAGGGGGGCTGCCTTTGCGCCCACCATGGAACGACGTCTGCATGAAATTTTATTGCCACACAAGGCTCGTCTCTTTTGCTCTACATGATCAGCTCCATTGTGTACAATAACTGGCATGCATAGGAATAAAACATAGTGAGATTATGTAAGGAGTGCATGCACAAATCCGGAGTGATGGTAGCAAACTGTGGATAGACCCAAAACCAATGATAGCAGGCAGATAATAGCTTTAGTTAAAAAATACAGATAATGGCTCCTTTAATGTTTGTTTGCACCCAACATGAAACTCATAGTAGACACTGGACATTAACCAGATAGTAGACAAATAGTACTGATTGCTGCCCCAATATGTACCCCACAACCATTTAAAAACTCAAGTTTCAGCATTAGTTTGGACCCGACTCGGAGTCTAATAGGTGAACACGACGATAATGTAGCATGTCATCATATTAAGTGACACATAACGTAAGCATACACGGAAGAGTGCGACCTCTATTGCGGACCCGTGTAGTCCTCAAGGTCATCTGCTCAGTTGATGATGGTAATGCAGTTGTCGTGGCTGCCGGCGGCGGGGAAGAAGATCTGAGGCAGCGAAAGATAGTCTGGTGAGCGGATCCCTGCTGTGGTGAACCCTTCCGTCGTTGGAGCAGCTGAACTGGGGTGGAACACAGCGCCGTAGGAGCAGGACAAACCACACAAGGTTTTCTTTGACACATATCTGTAATAGAAGTAATTGAGTAAGGGCTTGTTTGAATTTGAGGATTCTAACAGTGCAGGGATAGGAAATAGACAGGAATAGGATAGGAATGCCTGTGCAAAATAGAGAATTTAAAAACACATGATTTCTGCCAATCTGGGTGTTTGATTCACAACAATTGGAAGATCACATGATGCAAAAAAGCATGGTGAGATTAAGTCAAACCACAAGAAAATGTACGGTTATAATGCTATTATGCTACTATCTCTTAGTCTTGTGCTTGATGAATAGGAATATGAAAAGGAGGAGAAGTGGAAATTAGAATTCCTACGGTTTTTCTTTCAAGGAGACACTACATGAACAAATCCTACAGTTTTCCTTTGCTCCATTCCTTTGCACCAAATTCATGAAAAGTAGCACCATAGGAAACTTTCCAATTCCGATGTTTTTCATTCACTTTTCCTTTCAAGCACTGGCGATTCTAGTAGGTAGGCTTGACCAAGGAAAATCCTACACTAAGAAAATATTTTTGTGCTACTTCTATTACTTTGGACCCAGGCCACTGCCATACTAGCTCAACTCCCAGGCCCATCGACAAATGCACAGCTCAAACGCGCAGAGATAAATAATGATGGCATTCAAGAGAGTCCATCATGGATAGCTAAGTTTCCTGGTACCTCACTGCTTGTCATATAGTAGGATAAAATAATCGTACTTCCCGTTACTACGAGTGCTCAGTGGACAATATATATAGCATGTAGAGTAAAAAAGAGATGCAACAAGTGTACAACCTCTTTGGTGAAGCCATGTCGATCTTAGCGTGATTGGGTTGGTCGGTGAGGATGCTCTGGCTAACTTTGCTGTCGGAGGAGGGGAAGAAGATCTTAGGCGTCTAGAGATGGAGACCAAGGTACTGCTCCGCTGTGATGGAGGGTTTCGTCGTTGGAGCAGCTCCGGTGAGTTGTACGATGCCGAGGCTGAAGCAGGACAAGAGAGACAACGAACAACGTTAACCTTAGTGGAATTCTAATAGCATCTCCAATACATGACGTAAAATACATAACCACAAAGTGCTAGATGTAAAATACGTCAGCCGCTCATCTCTGAACTTAACTGTCGAAACTGAACTTAACTGTCAAAACTAAACTTAACTGTCGAAACTGAACTTAACTGTCGAAACTGAATTTTGCTGTCGAAACTGAATGCACTAGCAAGGTGAGGCTACACGTCGGTCGACTGACTTTTTCATCTCTGGTCAGTCGATTTTGCAACCGTTGGATATGAAATCAAGGGCCTGCAGTTCATCTTCAACCTCCACCCCCCTGAGCCGCCAGCCACCACCGGCCAAACAGCAGCCCCCTGCCGCCCGCGGCCGGCGGCGAAAACACTCCCCACCGCCGGTCCACCGCCGCCCCGGCCATCCCTCTAGCCCCCCCGGTGCCGAGCTTTTTCTCCGGCGATCCCCACGCCACCGCCCCGCCAACGCCCCGCCACCGCCGGTGACCACCGCCCCCATCCTGAACCCTAAAATAAATAGTGGGGTACCTCTCCGGCGAGCCCCCCTCCCCGCTGTGGCTGGTTCTTCCTTCACCCCGGTGAGCCCCCACCCCCCCTGAAAATCGACTGACCCAAAAGTCGATTCAGTTGATTGAAGTTTAGCTAAATCAGAGCATCATCACAAGCAAGAACAAGAGCGAGAGCAGAAGCGCGAGCAAGAGCAATAGCAAGAGTAGACCAGGCAGGGGACCGAGAGCAAGAGAAGAATAGCAGCACGAGCAAGAGCTAAAGCAGCAGCAGCTCCTACTGATGTGGATGTTGCCACCGAGGGAGCGACGCCGTGGAGGAAGTGGCCGGCAACGCTGCCGTGGATGGAGCCACGCCGTGTCGGCTCGGGACCGAGCGCCGACAACACCATGAGATCGAATCAAGAAGAAACTGCGGCAATTAGTGTACAACCTCTTTGGTGGCGCCAATTAGGCCGTAACTTCATCCAAGGAAACGGTGATGATGATGCTCTTCCGGTGGTGCAGGTGAAGACAACGGTGTGGGAATAGAGGTGGCGCGAAAGACGAGGGGAACGTCACGGTAGCTCCTTGGAGGTGGAGGACGGGGTGGCTGAACCGTCGGGACGATGAGATCGACGACGGATCCTCATCCGGTACGGTGGATGAGGGACGTCGAGGTGTTGCTGTGGACGACGTCGTCGGGGAAGAGGCTCCGGCTAGGTGGCGGACGGAGCAGGGTGTGGGGTTTCGTCGCGGGTTTTCGCGGCCTTGGTGTACGAATGGGTGGGCGGATGGGATGGCAGTGGGGAACCATGGCTTAGAGACGCGCTTGTCCAAAATGTGGGGTAAGTTACAAAACTACCCCCCACTGATTTGAGGCAGTTCTTTCGGTTCAGGGGTACCACAGGCATTTCGCGTGTCGGGATTTCACAGGAGGTGGGAGTTTTTGCGCGCGTTGTAATTTCGGAATAGCAAGGCGCGGGTTGAGATGGAGGGAGTTGTCGGAGCACAACGAGACAAAGATATATCTTAAATATTTCGGGCTAACAAGGCACGGGTTGAAGAGGCGGGAGTTTCACAGCACGATAGACAGAGACGCTTGCTTGAATTTTCGGCATAACAAGGCGTGGCTTGAAATTTTGGAAGAACAAGCTTAACGTGTACAAAAAAAGACAATTTGCACCTCAACACGCACAACACACACACACACAAACACCATTTAGACTAGAGTAAGGTACACGTGCATTGCACGCATGAGATTTGGCAACCAAATTATGAATAAATACCACATTATAGCATGCAAGCTTTGAGTCATATATGCATGATGTAGATGTTCGTTTAATTCTTATAGTTCATTTCATTCAAAATCATCTAGTTTTTATAAGAAAGCTAATCTATTTTAAGATTCATGGAATTGTGCGTTGTAAGACATAAAGTAAAAACAAATAATGGCAAATCATGTAGAAAAACATTTGGGCAATTCTGATATGGAAGTTTCTAGAACAAATAAGAAGTGCTTGCGTTTTGATGTTTGTGCATTATGCTTAAGTTCAACCATGGAGTCTTCTAGATTATACATGTGGCAAAATCTGGTGGAATCTAGATGATTTCCAACGGCTAGTAGTGCTCAAATTTGCCATCTTTGGACCATCGGATTCGCCTCATCCAACGACCATGTTTCAAAGTTAAAGTTACCCGCACACAATATAAAAAAATATAAAATATAATATATATATAGGGGTATATATATAGATATGTGATGCGAAAGCCGCCCATCATCTCCAATTAGAATAGTGTGTCCATGCACGGATGCGATGTGGCCAAATGATATCTGCCATCGGTATCTCAAATTCAAATCAGTCTGACCTTGTTCAATGTGTATACATTACAACATGCTCGTTTCCAAACCACACCGCGCAGATCTCTGTTATATTCATGCATGCATGTGTTTCAAACATGAGGATCTCTTATTCAAATATTTGAATTCAACTTTACATTGATTATGACCTCACCTATTCTTTTACACCCACACAGTAGTCTTCTCTTTATAATTGTACCACTAACTTTCTCTCGTGCATGCATGCACACACACTACCAGTCGGCATTATCCATCGCACGCATGCAATCTTTTTCTTTAGGTCGATCTCCCATGAAGGCATACACCCACACACATCCCCCTCTCCATCATATCGGGCATTCTTTATCTCTCATGCGTGCATGCACAACGGTCGATGTTCCTCTATGTATGTGTGTATATAGCTAGGTCTTTCATAGTTTTTCACACAAACCGATCAATCGATATATCCAGTGAGGTCTCACCCTCTTTCCCACATCCACATCGATCAATCTATACCTCTCTATATAGGATTAACATATATAGCTAATACACCCACATTAATTATATACCCAACGCCCCCTCTCATCATCCATGCCTTCAGCTTCATCTCTCAGACGCGTGCACAATGGCGAAGACAGGGGGCAGTAAGGGCCCTGCCCCCCCTAACATCACTATATATCGAGGCTAATATGAATGTGATCATTAGACAATTACTGCTAAAAATGGTTTAAGTTCATGAATTGACCCTCCTCGTAAAAGATTAGCAATGCTTGGCCCCCTAGCTCATTTATTTTTCATGGCTCCGCCACTGCGTGCAACAGCGCACGTGTTCGACCCCTCTCTCTAAATATCAATCTCGCACTTGTGCATTCCTTCATAGTCTCCCTCCACTCGGCCCCTCGCACCATCTTCTAGCCCCCCACCGGATTTTGCCACATGTACAATCTAGCAAACTCCATGGTTGAACTTAAGCATAATGCACAAACCTCAAAACAACAATGGTTCTCTTTTGTTCTAGAATCTTCCGTATCATAACTGCCCAAACTTTTTTTCTAGTTGAATTGCCATTATTTGTTATTACTTTATGCTTTACAACACACAATTCCATGAATCATAAAATAGATTAAGGGCTTCTTTGATTCAAAGGATTCTCAAAGAAATTTTGGAGGATTCTAATCATTAGGAATTTTTCCTATCTTGGTTGTTTGATTCATAGGATTGTAAACCATAGGAATTTTTCCATATGATTCATTTGCACTAGATTTCATAGGAAACATCCCATCCACTCAAACCTCTTTGAAAGAATTCTGTGTTTTTTCTATGCACAATGAAACACTCGTACAATCCTGTAGGATTCAAGACGACATTCCACTATAATCCCATGTTTTTACTATTCCTGCGTTCTTAGCTTTTTTATAAAAACTAATTGATTTTGAATGAGATGAACTATAAGAATTAAACGAAGGGCTACATCAGGCATATATGACTCAGAGCTTACATGCTATAGTGTGGTATTTATTCATAATTTGGTTGCAAAATATGATGTGTGCAATGCACGTGTACCTTACTAGTACTTCGAGTATGTGCAAAACACGTCAATTAGAATACCAATGGCACGCTACATAGTGTCTCTCTTACAGTTCACGAAGCCACGTGGCACATGTGGAGGCGTTGTCGCGACCTCCTTGCGTGGATTGATCACAGTGACGTGCTGCTGGTTCCAGAAGAATGTACTCGTCCTCCCTGAGCCATACTGGCGGTACATGCACGAAGCGAAGATGTGCACGCACGCCACACACGCACTCATTCCCTCGCACGCACACGCGGGTACACATGCGGACGCAATTTTGTACCAAGATCCACCCCATGTGATAATTTGACGCAAGTCGTTCATTCATTGATGGTCAATTAATACAGCGCATGCAAATTGAGTGGACGTGAGGGCGGAAGAAAGACATTATTACTCCACTGCGCGCATGCGAGTAGTTAAATCGTGGGTTGCTTGTAGTACTTCCATTGGTCTCATAATATTTACGCATTTGAGCAGTGTAGTACTTGAAATTTATGTTCCGCTAAACTCATCGGGAGCCATTTCGGGCCTCGAAACCAAAACCATCAATTATTCTTTACCTTGTTCCCATCACATTCGAAAGCCTGCTCACACCTACTAGTACGTACCAAACCTGAACGTGTTCCCACTATGCAGGTATTAGTACTAGTGCTAGTACTTAGTTATAAAAAGGGGGACTACCTAAGCGAAAATTACTCTACCTTTCCTCCTCATAAGTGCTTCTTCTTCGTCCATCGTTGCCATGGCCGGTGAGCAGAGCTCTAGGTTGAGAACTACTCGTAACAAGGGAGCGGCAACCAAGGCTGCGAAAAAAAAGAGAGGGCTCGCCGCCACGCAGAGACCTCGAAAGATCTCTCACGGGCAGGCGATGTCTCCCAGGAGCACCCTAGCTGCGGAGGCGAACATGCCGAGCCGGCGGAGCTGGAGTCGTTATCCCTCGACGGCATGCCCGATTAGCTCAATAAGCACCTCAATAAGTAGAAGGAGTTCATCCAAGGCTTGATGGAGTTGCTGAAGGAGAGCCTCGACGACATGCCCGTTGAGCTCAATCAGCAGGGGGAGTTGACCGCCGGCTTGGTGATGCTGCTGAAGAAGAGCATTGCCTCGGAGAAGAAGGCGACCGGCGAAATCCTGCGACTTCAGGAGGACAAGGCGAAGCTCTGCCACGAGATCGACATGTTGAAGGAGAAGAACGCCGGCTGGAAGAAGCTGCATGAGAATAGTAGTTCCTCGATGAAGATGCTGCAGGCCCTCATCATGGAACAGAAGGAGGAGTTGGCGAAGCTCTGCATCGACCACCCGGCTGCTGTCAAGGTACGTAATGCGGCCGTGGAACATATGATGAAGGCTCGCGTCGAGAAATCCCGCGTCATGGACAGAATGAAGAAGATGGCGGAGGAGACGCGCAAGGAGATGGAGGTCTTGGAGGCGATGTAGAAGCAGTTACGACTCCACGGCAAATTAGATCATTTGGGGTGATAATCTTCCTTCTTCTTTTGCTCCTGTGTTTCATCTTTTGCTTCGGGTGTTTCGCCGCACGTGTCACGTTCTCTGCGAGGCATGAATAAAACAATGGTTTTTTTAGGGAATGAATAGAACAATGCTAACAATGAGATGACTAGCAAATTAGATCATTTTTTATCGCCATATGGCACTGGGCTGCCATGTTTCGTGCTCCTCTGTCGCAGTACTACTCTAGTGGAAAACTTGAGTATACCGCAGGGTTCTTCGCTCCTCCTTGATAAGGTCGTCGGTGCATTTATATGAGCAGTCAAATCACAAGGCCCCGCCTTCCAGCAGTAATGAGCCGTCAAATCACAAAGGCCCTCGCCTCTCGTGAAACCGACCAAGCTAGACTGCCCCGCCCTCTAGCCTTTTAAAAAATGTATACTTTTGTACAGCAGCAGTATCGATGGATTGCGCCATGGAGCAAAACTTGAAATTAAAAAAAAAGGTGGTACATATAGAGAGCGCTCGTCGCCAAATTATGCATATAGTACTATTAAAAAGGCTAGTCACAATAATGGTGTCCAGCACAACCCACCCCTCAAATAAAACTAAGCATCCTGGAATTCTTTGACAAAACTAAGCACCCTGAAATTCTTTGACAACTAAACTGCTCGCTATATGATGTTGGCCATATATATTGTACGTATATAATGTGAAGAAACGAGTGGTAGTACTATACAACCTAAAAGATGAAATGTAAGAAATACTAGTATGTATGTACTGAAGAGTTAAAGTAATGAGAAGAAACATAACATAGTTCTGCTGGGGGCTCAGCGCAACACACCCCTCAAATTAAATTAAGCACACCTGAAATTAAACTTTGCAACTATTCTGGTAGACACCGCATTGGAACCACCATGAGCAACGACACTGCCACCTTACTCGGAGTCCTCATCCACGTCCTCGACTTCGTCCTTGTCCCTCTTCCTCTTGGCTGATACTTTGCTTGAACCGCACACTTGGCTGTTGCTCTTCATCCAACCCTTGTAGATATTGAAGCAAAGGTAGCCATCCATTGGAGCGTAGTGGATGTGGTCTATATCTAGTACATTCCGCTGCCATGCATGACGATGAAACTTCTATGGAGGTTTCTCTAGTTTACTGTACGAAGGATGAACCATGGCTCCTTCCAGGGTCAGCATTGAAGGCTGACGAGAGGACACCAGCCGATTCTTCTGGAGGTCGAAGGTGTTGCTTACAACGAGGCCTATCCGACGCAGGACTTCTTTGTCGTTACCAAAGTCTATAGTAACAAATTTGACTAGGTTGCTCTCGAGGAAGTCCTTAAAATCCTGGCACTCAACGTCGGCATGGCATATGTGGTAGACCAAGCATAAGTCATGCACGCAAACCTGGATCACGGCGGGCTTCTTCCTCTCTTCGTCCTTTAGATCCCTCTCTCGTCCCAGGACTGTGGTGTACTCAACATCTAGCCCAGCGACCCACTCATCATCTGAGTCTTCGAACATGCGTCTGAAGCGAGAAAGGCATCCTTTCATCGTCACGGAAGAACGGGTGTAGATGACGTCGAACTCATCGCCGGTGATGGTTCTAACCTTGTACTCACCGCCGACCGGGGAGATTTGGGACGCCATGGATTTGGGAGGAGGGTTAGGATTAGTGGAACTGCCATAATGTGAATGGACGGGACGACTAGGAGCGAACCACTGTAGTATTTAAGGACGTGCGGGGACGAGTAGCAGCGAACTGCCAGCGTGCATACGGCAGGGTAGTGGCTTTCCATTCTCCCATGATACGGGCTTCCGAGAGCCCTTGGATCTGAGATCGAACGGTTGCATGGCGTGATTCTAGACCTATGGGTGAATATCCTATGCTGGAGGGTTATTCTGCAAATTTTCAGCAACTTAGCATGCGACCATTTGATCTCAGATCCAAGGGCTGCCAGCAGCCCGTATCATGGTCGCGCCTACCACGACCATCGCGTCGCTTGTGCGGTCGCGCCCTTGGAGATTTAACACGGTGCGTTAAGCTATCTGATGTTGGCATGTCATACATAGTCATCACTTAGTCACTCATACTACAACAAGGTTTTGGCTATAAGGTTGGCTATAAGTGTATTTTTTTACTTCTCTCTATCTCTTTCTTCGTACTCCCTCCGTTCCATAATATAAGAACGTTTTTGACACTAGTGTAGTGCCAAAAACATTCTTATTATGGGACACAGGGAGTACTAGTATTTATTGCATTTGCCAAGGAGTGACCTCTTCCAATGAAATGGTGTTGCTAAGTTTGCTTCATTTAATTAGCTATAGACTCAAAATTGTCTTTTCACCTAGGTACACGCGCTTAGCACCGAATCTTCCTTGGTTCACCAAACTAGTCTCTCTCTTCTTGATTAACTTGCCACATCAGACTTTATGCCTATGTGGCATGCTTAAGCACCTGTAGGAGCAAGTAAGTACAATAGTGTGCTTTACATGGCATTTTTGCATATGTGGAGGAAAGAGAGGCAAGGAAAAAGTGGAGAAGTGGGCTCTCATGCAAGAGCCAACCTCTACTACATGGTGGATTATTGGGAGAGGCACCTGTATGGAGGTGGTCAGGAATCGGGAGACTCATGCCGGTCGTAGCGCCGTAGTTAAAATGATAATGGCAAGTCAAATCACGGGGCCCCACCTGTCCAGCAGTAACGCGCTGTCAAATCACATAGCCCTACGTTTGCAGCAGCCTACTCCCTCGTCTTCTCGCGTCTCTGTCGAACCGACTAGGCGGAACTGCCCCGCCACCTACCGCACAGGAAAAGCCCCGCCCTCGACTTTTAAATAGTATACAGTATACTAATTTTGTATCCATGGATTGTGCCCGCGCCATGGAGCAAAGCGTCTAGAAAACGGCGGTACACATGTACGGAGTGTACAGTACTCCCATCGCGTTCGCGTTGCACCCCAGACAGTCGGTCGGTCTGGCACGCTGCTCTCCAAATGGAACGCGCGTCATATTGCGTTTGCACACACATGTGGGATGACAATTGAGAACCGAGCATAGGCACACTCCCCGGCCCCGCAAGTCGGGTGACTTAATAGAAGAGGGAGACAAGCGATAGTACTAGAGAAGTGTTGTACTATGTTGGTTCCTGGACGATCCCTGCAAGACACGGAAGACCAGTTCGTCCATGCATGTGACCAGACTCCAGCAGACACGCCTGGATTGGCTATCATCTACATATCGTGCAGGCTGTGTTGTACATGGCTGTAGTTGTGGTGAGAAATCTACAAAAAGGTTTCTTGTCATCTCGCAAAATTAGGTGTCACGTGCTTCGGATCACTGCGAGGGTTAAACAGCGACAACTGAGTTGGGCTAGTCATTGGGGGCACATGCACGAACAGTGACTACTCGGCTGCCATCTAGGTCAAGCCGGCTATGTTAATTAGGACATCTATCGACGGACCCCTTTTCTACGAGTTTATCTTTAATATGAGCTTTGTTCCTCGTCTAGTTTGTCCGTCGGGATTCATGTTGTCTTCTTTGGGTAGTGAGGTTATGATTTCTTGTCATGTGGCATTTTTTTGTGTTATATGTTATAATCCGGCGCTTCAGATCAAAATGACGACAACTGCCTCCAGGCCACGTGCATGTAGACTTCTCAACAGTCATTGACGAGGTCAAGTCGGCTCCGGTAGACAAAATAAAACTAGTACTACTCCACTATATAGGCAGGAGCCTCCGCGCTTGCTTGCTAGTGTTGCTCTCTTCACACTGTCTCGGCCTCTCCAGATCTAAACATGACAGCGGTGGCCACTCTCTCTCTCTCTCTCTCTCTCTCTCTCTACTCACCACTGGTCACAGATCCAGCCGGATCCTCTCCGCCGGGGAAGGTGAGAAGGTGCAATGTTCACGCGGTCGTCCTCGGCGACGGATCTTACCCACTGCTGGGCGCGTCCCGATTAGCCTGCCTTGCCGTTCTCTCCCAAGAATCACCGGTGAGGGAGGGCCTCCGACCCCTTCTTCATCGCTGTCGTAGTGTGGGCAGATCCGGCCTCCCGCCGCCCACCTAGCGACATCCCGGCGACTATCAGGTATAACTTCCTTCAAAACCGGCCTTGCTCTACTTCTCGAGCTCCTGACATCGCTGCATTTGTATCTTTTACTATTTATCAGGCCCCCTCGTAGATAGGATTGATCGGCTGTTCGAAAACCACCTAATTTTTTTACGTTTAAGATGTAAAACTAGTTCATGCACTCGAATCTAGTACTACTTGGTTCAAACAAGGAAGAAAGGGGGTGGGGGTGGGGGAGGATTTGTTACCTGAATCTAGGACTTGGTCGAAAGAGGAAATAATGGGGGCAAAAAGTAGCAGAGACTGGCTATCCAACTGGTCTCTAGGTCTAATAGGGAAATAAAGGGAAACGCAGTACAAACTCAATATAAACCAGATCTATTGGTTGAAAAAGGAAAGTAAGTGGGGACTGGGGGACAAGTCAACAGAGTAAGTCCAGCACTAGATTTGCTAGCCTCACACAGTATAAGGTGGCTATACCGAATAAAAATGGGACCAACCCAAATATCATGTTCTGATGTTTGTTGCCCCGAGCCGCTCTTATGTAATGCCACTGGTAAAATGTAGCAGTCGCACTGTTAAAAGTAAGGACACGTTAAACCAATGTTGTTTTCAATGTAATGCCTCCAGTAATATGAATCAATGGCACTTCTTTACATGTCCTGCTAAAATTTCCCATTAAGATAAGTTGGTTCTTTTTGTTAGAAATGCAACTGTCCTGGTCCGCCTACTCTCCCATGCCCAAAGTAATGTCGTATTTAACGGTTGTCATAGTTAATCGTAATGCCCACACTAATATCTAGCAATGCCACTGCTTCAGAAATTGCTACTGTCCTTGTAGGATTGCCATTCAGATAAGGAACATGCTTCTTTTCATTTGATGCATGTTTCATCACTTGTTAGTCACCCTCCTTTCCACCTTTTTTGTGCAAACAGAGATATACATTTCACGCTCGATCTTAGTTGAACTGCACAAATGACATCCAAATTATAGTTGAGCATTCCAGGAGCTTCACAACCAACCTTGATGTTGCTCAATTTTATTGCAACTAATGAAGAAGAAGCTCTGTGGGTTTCGTTTTCTGATGGAAATGGAACCGGGGCTGGAGCCCTTTTCTTAAATTTTTTTTGAAGAAGCTGCTAGCTCACGAGACATTGCTTCATTTTAGGTGAACTGCACCAAAAGGTCCCATGAATTGAATCATCCATGTTGGTGACTGAAAGAGCCAGCTTCAGCATCCCAGTCTAAGCACCCCCGGCCTCCATCCTTGCGACGCACGGTACACCTCGTTTGCCACCTGGTCGACCCTAGTGTCACTGATAAAATGAAGTAATAATACAGTTAAAATAGAGCGAGTGTCATCTCTATCATTTCATTTCCAATGTAGATAAAGAAAGTGCTTCTCTTTGTTCATGTATGTTTCATCAACTAGCCCCAATGTTAATGGTTAAGCGTTTCTGCAAACTGGGGTGCTTAATTTTAGTTGATATGTACAAAAATAGAGATTTGAATGTCTCAAGGCGCCTCCTTGTACTACCGCTGTACACTGATGTTCATCACTGGCAGAACGTGTATTTGGGAGACTTGGGACGATGTCCAGTATGAGGCGTACCATATGAGGCGTCGCAGGGCCCATCTCGCCCTTGCAGCATGGCATACTATGATACTATCGCAATATTTTCTTCTATTTATTTTGTGTGTTTCATCAACTAGTGCCACTATAATGTAATCACGCTTTTTCATTATCTGTGCAAATAGGGTTATTCAGCTGCATTTTGGTGGAACTGCACAAATGTACGTATGGAACCGGCATATATGCAGAGTGCGAGGTGTGCCAAGTAAAAATTACCGACACCAACCATGCTGCATGCACGCATTGGCATCCACCACCACCAATGGGATGTGTGGCACTCTCTATGGACAGATCTTTCTCGGCAGCAAATCCTCTAACCAAATACCAGTAGCTTATATTGGCAGTTTTCTAGGGAGTACTCTTTTCTAAAAGAAGCACCAATCTATTTTTCTTTATTTGTACACTATGTCACAACTTTGACCAAAAGGTCCAGAGCTATTTTAGGGTGATTGGCATAGTACTCGGAGACTGACTGTAAGCATGATTTTCATTAGCTGTCACACTGATTGTAAGCATGAGCAGGTGGAAGATTAGGTTAGTGCGAAGCTTACCTTAAACCCCACCGCCGCCGTTGAAACAAGGCGAGCTTCGAGGGAATCGTGGAGAACAGCGGGGAAGCGATGTCGCGCCACCCGGCCTCCTCTTGCGGTGGGAGAACGAATACTCATGTGGCTCCGGCTGGCTCTGCACGCTCACGAACGACACACCATACTCGATCGATTCGTTATCCTCTAGGTGCTCGACCTTCGACCTGTACGCCCACCACCTCCGCCTGACTGTCACCTTGGGCGAATCTGTCTGCTCCATCGCCCAGAGGAGATACTCGATGAACTCGGAGGACTGCGGCGTGACTGCCGCCGAGGAGTACATGTACATTGCCGCCCTCATTGCCGCCGTCTCGCTCTTTCGCATACATTTCCACATGGCCCGCACCATCCTCAAAATCTCCCACTCATTACCAAACCAAATAAGGATCTCCTTCAACCTGGCTAACTTTGCCTGGTCCCCGCCGGCGATCTGCCTGATTCGCTGCTGCATCCTCTCCATAGATGTCCTTCTGAGTGGTCCGGTGCTAGCTTTGGAAGACGGGAGGAGAGACGGTGGTCTTGCAATAGAGAAGAGGAAGAGGTGAGACGGTGGTTTTGGAATGGAGAAGATGGAGAGGAGAGGAGGTGGTTTTGCAATGGAGTAGATCAGAAGAGGGAGAGGCGAGACAGTGGTTTTGGAATGGAGATGATGGAGAGGAGAGGAGGTGGTTTTGCAATGGAGAAGATCAGAAGAGGGAGGCGAGACGGTGGTTTTGGAATGGAGATGATGGAGAGGAGAGGAGGTGGTTTTGCAATGAAGAAGAGGGAGAGGAGCGTGCGGCAGCGATTTAGGATTGGACGAGAGGGCCGGCGCGCTGTGACTGGATCAAAATCAAAATCAATTTACCCTTCAATTAAGAAAGCGACCCCACATTAACTGGTCTCCCTTTTATTCTGGGTCATAATTGACCATGATTTTTGCACATAAAATATATGTTATACATTGCAAAAATAATATAATTTGAAAGTACATTCAGATACGAACCAAACGATACAATTTTTGGTGACATGCAGTCACATTTTGCTTGTCAAATATAGTACGTGGTCAAACTTTGACCCAAAATACGCAAAACAACAAAAAAATACTTCCAAGACCAGCGCCGCTCTTCTGCTCTTCTCCTCTTAAACCACCGCCGCTCCTCTCCTATTCCAATCTAAATCCAGCGCCGCTCCTCTCCTCTTCCATTTCAAAACCACCGCCCCTCGTCTCCTGTTCCAGTCCAAAACCAGCGCCGCTCCTCTCCTGTTCTATTCCAAAACCAGCGCTGCTCCTCTCCTCTTCCATTCAAAAACCACCGCCGGTGAGTGAAGGTGCTGTGGAGAAGTAGATTGATGGAGGAGTACAACCTATACGTGAGGATCATAGACTGTGACCCTGTGAAGCTAGCTAGGATGTTGGAGATACAGTCTTGGTTTGACAACAAGGACCAACTAGCGGCGACGGCGACATCCATGGCCAAATATCTGCAACAGAGCGAAAAGGCGGCGATACTCCCAGAGGGAGTCGCGCCGGAGTACATAGAGCTGCTCCTCTGGGCCATGGAGCAAACAGATTCACCGAATCCAATCGTGAGGGAGCGGTGGTGGGAGTATCGATCCCAGATGGAGCATCCACCAGAGATTGAAGGATCGAGCATCTACATGGTGCCGTTTGTGAGGGTGTCCTGCCAGAGCGAGCCGGTGGAGTCTTCGTCGACCAAACCCAACTGCAAGAGGAGAAAAGCAGTTGGCCCGATGACGCTTCCCCGCCATCGTCTCCCTCGCCGTTCACATCGTCTCACGGGGCGGCTGTCTGCCTCCGAGGAATAGGAGGGGGCTGCCCCCCCCGCCCAATAGTCGGGCATGTTGTGAATTGTCAGGAGGAGCTTAGGGTTGTCAGTATTTGCAGGTTGTCAATTGTGTTTTGTTTTGTGTATTTTGAGAGTACTTTCAGATATGAATGTCTTTTGAATTTCAGATTTGCAGTATTGAGCATATCAAGTATTTTATGAATTCTAGAGATCTATTTTTAGCACTTAAAAAATTTAGTTTCATAGGAGTATAAAAGTGCAGACAATGTGATTCTCAGAGAAGAAACTGCAAGTTTCAGTTTCAGATAAGAACCTGCAAGTTCAGTTTCAGTTAAGAAACTGCAACTTTCAGAGGCAGAGCATTTATATTAACACGGCCTTTTCAAACAGGGTTAACATCATGTTGGAAGTTTTATTCATGGCCAAAAATGGAACTACCAGCCAGTTAACATCATGCTGATCAACATTCATGCATAACACATCTTCATATGATGCACAGTCAAAATGCCCACACAATGTCGAGTGTGCGAAACACAGAGAAAACAGGGACAAAGTTTTGGCAAGTGTTGGATGTGGTTTTGGGCTGCCCCGTCTAGGCTTTCATTTTTAACATGCGCAGCCCACTACCTCGGATGGGAGGTCCATAGGCCTGTTTGTATTTTCTTAGGGCCGTCATGTATCGACCGGCCTATGGTCCTCCCATCCGAGGTTTTATTTTTGGCAGCCCAATTTATGTAATTTTTTGAAGAAAACGCAGAAGGTCTGTTCTATTTTTCTATATAAGAATAGGAACGCCAGGTCCAACTTATGTTTCCCTTCTAACTATATTATATATATTTAAATTATTTTATATGTTATTTTTATTGTCATCATATATTTAACAGATACTTACATATGTAAAAAAACAATATCCCACATCTTATTAACTTATAAAAATAATTTCTTAACAAATAAAATCCTGGATTGTTTTGGCACGAAAATCCTAGTGATTGTGTACAAAAGCTTGGTAAGATTTAAGGACGAATGTAATAATATCACTTATTATTTAAATATATTTATAACAAAATGCTCAACCCCTTTTTATTTTTTGATAACATTGCTGGCTCAACCCAACATTATAATTAGAATCAACCCAGCAAAATCGTGTATTTCAAGAAAGTGCAAATGGCCTGTAATTTTATAGTAAATAAAATAAATGGGCCGCATGGACGCTACATTATTTGTTCACCCAGCCTAGCTAATGGTTGTAATTCAAAAAAAAAGATCAAATTGACTGTAAATTCTACCGTGCAAAAAAAAGACTGTAAATTCTGAAAAAATGGGTTGAATACGTGCCACATTTTTGGAGGCTGAAATGTGGGCCAATAGGTCGAAGCCAACGCAAGTCGTTGTCAATTTAGTCAACAAATGATTCTGACATGTTAGCCGTTGGATTTACATCCAACGATCGGCATCCATCTTCAATCTCTCTTCTTCTTCCTCCACACCGCCGGGACCACCTCCCGCCTCCTGCTACTAGCAGATCTGCTTAGCACGCTTCGCTATGAAGAGCTACTCCACTGTTGGCCAGGCCATCCCTCCACTCCTCCACACCTCCTGTTCTTCTCCACCGACTGCCGAACCACACCGCACTAGAACCAGTTAACCCTCGTACACCTCTCCGTCTGCGACTCTACTCCCGCGTCTTCCCATCTCCGGCTCGTTGCTGTCCGGGGCCTCGCCCGTCCACCACCTTGGATGCGCTCGGCGCAGCGTGGTCAACGTGATCAACGAACGACACCATCAGAAGTAGACTGTGTGTGGAGAGGCTGACAGCTGGGTCCACGACCGCACACAAGGAAATGCCTCCTTATTACACGCAAAATAATGATTCCTCCACCTGACATCTGGGACCCGCCAGAAGGGCCTCTATATTTCGCGAAAAAAACGTGCCCCCCGCTGACACGTCGGACCCACCAGCTATCTCGCACGCAAGGAAGTGCCTCCTTATTACGCACAAAAAAATGAATACTCCCCCTGCCAGCTGGAACCCAGTATAGTGGGAGGCTGACTTGTGGGCCTACCAAGTTGACGGGGATGGAGGGCTTTGTCAACTTAAGTCAATATGAACGATTCTAGCTCCTATTACCGTACGATGTTCATCCAATGGCCGTAGTGCTTCTTCAACCTATGGTCTTCTTGCTCCAGCCGCCCAAACCAGCGCCGGTCGTGCCGCGTGCTCCTGCCTCCCGTGGCCGGCTGTGATGCCGCGGAGGCCTCACCGCCCCCTACTACTCTCACCGCTGGCCAGACCATCCCTCTACTCACCCACACCCCCTGTTATTCTGCCGCGACAACAGCCTCACACCGCAGCCAAACCAGTGAACCCTCGTATTCCTCTTCGCGTGGGCATCCACTGCCACGTCTTCCTTGGCTCCGAGTCGTCCCCTTCCTAGTCCTCGCCGTCGTCCATCGTCTTGGTGCTCTCGGCGCGGCGTGGTCAACATGGTCAAGGAACGACTTCCATCGGACGTGGACTGTACGTGGAGATGCTGACAGCTGGGTCCACGGCCGCAGCAAGGAAGTGCCTCCTTATTACGCGCAAAATAATGATTCGCGAAAAAAACGTTGGGACCCACCAGCTACATCTTCGCACGCAAGGAAGTGCGTCCGGGCAAGAAAAAACGATTCGCCCCCTGATTGCTGGGACCCACCAGCTACATCTTCGCACGCAAGGAAGTGCGTCCGAGCAAAAAAAAAACGATTCGCCCCCTGGCTGCTGGGACCCGCCAGCTACATCTTCGCACGCAAGGAAGTGCCTGACAGTCGGGACCCACCTGGTCGAAGCGTACGTACCGTTGTCATTCTGGTCGCGAACATGTACATACATATATACTTGTCGATGTAGAGGCGCGCACGTGTCGTAGTAGAGGCGCGTACGTGTTGTAGTAGAGGCGCGCACGTAGCATGTACACATACGTACAACGGCCAGGGTGCAAGAAAGAAAGTACGGCATCGTACGTACATACGGGCGGGGTCTCGAACGCCTACTCGCGCATATGTACGGCCAGGGCTCGTGTACATGGCTGGGTCGGAACGGAGAAACAACATCGTCGTCGTGTTCATGGGGAGGCAATGGAATGCTTCGTGTTCATGGGGAGGCAACGAAATGCGTCGTGTTCAGGGGGAGGCAACGGAATGCATCGTGTTCATCGGGAGGCAAAGGAATGCGTGGGAGCCAACCGGCTGGGTCGGAACGGAATGTGTGGTCGTGTTCATCGGGAGGCAAAGGAATGCGTGGGAGCCAACCGGCTGGGTCGGAACGGAATGCGTGGTCGTGTTCATCGGGAGGGCTTGGATGGAACAGGCGACGGAAACAAGGCCTGGTGTACCGCACAACGGAGGAAATGGACCTCCTACGTTTAGAATGGGGTCCTATTGATCGGGAGGGGTGTGGCGTACCGCAAAACGGAGGAAATGGACCTCCTACGGTCGAAACGGGGGTCCTGTTGATCGGGAGGGGTGTGGCGTACTACAAAATGGACGAAACGGAGCTCAATGGACGAAACGGAGCTCCTACGGTTGAAACGGGGGTCCTGTTGACCGGGAGGGGTGTGGCGTACCGCAAAACGGACGAAACGGACCTCCTACGGTCGAAATGGGGGTCCTGTTCATCGGGAGGGGTGTGGCGTACCGCAAAACAGGACTCCACAGGATACTGTTCATCTCCACCGTCGACCTCCTCCAGCCTCCACGAGCTACCGTCGACCTCCTCCAGCCTCCACGGGCTCCTGTTCATCCAGCCACCACCGCGCGCTACTCCACCGGCTACTGTTCAACCACCCCTCCACCGTCTACTGTTCATCCAGCCCTCCACACCATGGGGTCCTGTTCAACCATCCCTCCACGGGCACCCCTCCACCGTCTACTGTTCATCCAGCCCTCCACCACAACACGGGGTCCTGTTCATCTAGTGGCAACGCCACCGCTCACTGTTCATCCAAACCCCCCGCAATGCTCACTGTTCATCCCAGAGGTAGCATCGATCGGCTTTAGTTAGCAGCAGTAGCGATGGAATCGCTCGATCAGGTTCAGTTAACAGCCATCGATCGATCTCTCGGGTTCAGTAACGCGTAGCCTGCAGTGCAAGCGCTCAGGTTCAGTTAGAGCCCAACGCCTTGCTCGGGTTCAGTTAGAGCCAACGCCTCGCACACACATGCGCACCTGTACGAGAGAAACGCGCATCACTCGGCCCCCGACCTCCCACCGTAACCGAGAACTCCCTGAAATTTTCCTCCCCCTTGCTTCTACCACGGCTTTTTCCATCATGGATGGCCCAAAGAATGTCATGCAGCTGCGTCTCCGGCCCGCCCAGGGAAAAAAGCCCATTTTCTATCATGATTTTTTGTCATAGAAGTAGGAGCCCACCACATCTATGATGATACCGGGTTTTGTCACAATTATCGTCATAGAAGTGTCATATGTATGACAGATTTTTTTTCGTTCGGCCCAAGATGTCACGGATGTGTCTTTTTTTTGTAGTGAAGACGGTTCGCTGCTTACTGAAAGAGGTTAAGTTGTGTGCAAAATTGCTACAACTTAGGCACCAGACGAGGGTTATCAAGGCTGGTTTTGGTTGTGTGTTTGACTTGAAGGTTGATTCCAACATTTCTCATCCTTTGATGGGCCACATCTACATGAGGATTGACCCTTTAACTATGATTCTGGACATGGGTGAGGAAAACAAGGTTTTGCGTATTACAAGTGATGCTATTCACCATCTTTTTGGATTCCATCAAGGTGATCGTACCCCTCCTAGGCCCTCAGAGGACAGGTTTGATAATGCTGTTATGAGGTTGAAGGCCAAACTTGGCTACAAGAGGAGTGATGACATCAAGACAAAGGATCTATGGAACATCCTTGGGGAACTTGTGAAGGATGAGACCAGGGGCGGAGGCAGGATTTGGACATGAGGGGGGGGGGGCAAAAAGCCAACATTCACAAAAGTCACCAAACATTTTTGTTGATCAAAGGGGCGACACAGCCCCAATTTCATTATGAAAATGGAGTCAGATACATCTGTCACCATTGTTAACTCTCACGATAGTGTTGATGATCATCACAATGTATATCTGAAAGTACAAAAGAATGTTATATTTATTTTAACTTAAACTGAGCTCTACAACCACTAGTGTTGAACAAGTTGATAACGTGAACTTTACAACTATTTTTCCTTATCAATATAGACAATCATGTATTGTCGAAAAAAATGTCTCCATTCTGTTTTGCAAACATCGATAGCCAAAAATGCTTGTTCAATTCGGTTGCCTCGCGGTACACATCAAAAGAAAGACCAACCGTAGTAGTTCTACTTGTTTAGAATAATCCATCGATTTAATTAGCAAGTGAAGACAAGATTTTTAGGTTTAGATGGATGCAAACATCCATCTAGAAATAGGCAAGTTTAGACACAAATTGAGCTCGTTCTGCACTAGAAAAGACTACAAGATACAAAAATACTCCACGGTGCATACATTAGACACGTACAATAGCTCGTGCCATGGATCCAAAAATGCACAAATTGTCAAAAGCTCTATTTGTAGGCATTTATTAACCAAACTAAGATCATAATTCATGAAAAAAACTACATGTGTGTAATGGTACCTGCAGCCAATATCTTTGATCCTGGTCACCTGGCTAGTAGCCTCTATCCATATTCTGAATTTCTGATGATCTAATCCGCCTCCGTCTAGTCGTATTTGGACAAGTGGATGGTGTCATAGTCAGGACGAGCTGCCACTACGGCAATGGCAGATGCCCTACTAGGACATGGATAACGGCGGAGGGAACGCGCGGCGGCCGCTCGCGGCCAGCGGCCGCGGCAAATGATCTAAGGTCCAGGAGAACACACACGTAGATATCAGTCGAATGAATCACATTGTCCAGATTATCATCGGTCACATTGTCTAGATGTATGGGCTATTGGGCTTTGGTCATCTATATTCGGAGTTGCTGGTTCAAATGAATAATATTTTATATGGGCTAATGACACCATTAGCGGCGGCCATTACCGAAGTACAGTACACACAGGCCGCTGAAAAAGGTTGAGGGGGGCAAGCGATTGGCAGGGGTCTAGCCCCTGCTCGCCCCCCTTGTCTCCGCCCCTGGATGAGATGAAGGATGATCTGGCTCTGCAGGCATTTTACCTTATTATTTTCATGAAGGTTATTATTCTTGGTACGTCAACACGAGTGTCCAGGGAGGCAGCAATGGCTGAGAATCTTGTGATTGAAGATATGTCAAAAATGGACTATTGCTAGTTGGTTGTTGATGACATTCGAAGGGCTGTGACTAGGTATCAGTTAGGGACTAGCAGAGGAAAAGCTGTCATAGGCTGTTGCATTGCGCCGCTTCTTATGTATCTGGACTACCTTATCATTGGCAAGAAGCCTAGTGTTGACTTGAGAACTCCTCGCATCAATTTCATGGATCATGCCAAGCTATATGACTTGGTTAAGAAGGGTGATCAGGCCAGCCAACTGGGTCTTTGGGAAACTACCTGTGAGTGTTTCTATGCATCTTTCTTTCCTGTGTAGTTTAACTTGAACTTCTGATACTGTCTTCAATATTTTTTTCCATGTTCCTTCATTTTTTTGACGCATTGTCTTTTATTTTATGTGTAGTGGAAGACACATGCTGAGGTTGTGTTCTTTAGGCATATCGAATGTCCTGTTCTTACTATGCGTCGTTCCACCGGCCTAGGAAGTGGAACTTCCCCAAGATTTGAATATTCCCGGGATGTCAATACTGGTGCTCCTCCTGTAGATCCAGGAGGTTCTTCTGCCCGCGTGAGTGCTGCAGGTGGCGTGTCTTCTGAGGGTTTGTTTGATGCTGCCAATCTTTCCCTTCCCAGGATTGATGGACTTCTGGAAACTGTTTGTTCGGAGATGGCCCGTGTTCCGACAACTGTTGAGCGTCTTAGTCGCGTCGATGGGATTCTTCCTCCCGGCCATGGTTTTGATGCTGATTCTTCGAAGGAGGTTTTGTCTATTGAAGCTAGATTTCTTGCTGAACTTCATGAGAGCACTTCCCACCTACTTGCTAGCTTTGGGCTATTCAAATAAATGCATGATGCTCATTGCAAGCCTTTTGAAGATGAGGCTAATGTTGTTGTCAACAGATTGAGAGGCAAGATCATGTTTGTTGGGGCCGTGAACGAGGCCACGAGGAGCATACCAAAGAGGTTTGTTTTTATGTTGGCTTTTGATAGTTCTTCGCATTATTGTTCATTGTTAGCTTTCAGTTATTACTGTTTTTGTCATAGGTTACCCTTCCTGATTTCATGTGTTCTAAACTTCTTCTTTTTAGTTTTAGTCTTTCGTAGGTGACCTTCTCTGTTTACAGTGTTTGAACTTCAAGATCTATAGTATCTAAACTTCTAATCTTTCGATAACTGGCCCTTTTGTTCCCTTTTTGTATGATAGTGGCTTGAATGGTTGACCTTCTATGTTTACTGTCTTTGGACTTCCTCCATGCGTCAGTGGTTATAGTTGACCTTCTTTAATTATGTAATGCGAACTTCTACTGATTAGATATTTTGTTCTACATGATTTTTTGTAGGCTGTTGATGTTGGTGCTAGGGTTGAGGAGGATGTCTTGCCTGAAAGTGCATCTGTCCCTGTGCATGAATCTTCTCCCGTAAGTGATTTTATTGTTGATGCGGTTCATGGGATTGATCATAAAGTACCATTTTTCTTGTCCATTTGTACCATCATAACCAGCACTTTCTGCTCCCTCTTGTATGATAGTAGTTTGATATGTGACCTTCTTGTTTTTCTGTCTTTGGACTTCGTCCATGTGTTAGTGGTTATAGCTGAACCTTCTTTGATTATGTAATGTGAACTTCTCCTGATAAGACATTGTGTTCTATATGATTATTTGTAGGCTGTTGATGATGGTGCTAGGGTTGAGGAGGATGTTTTACCTGAAAGTGCATCTATCCCTGTGCATGAATCTGCCCCCACAACTGATTTAATTGTTGATGAGGTTCGTGGCAAGTGATCATAGAGTACCATTTTTCTTGTCTATTTGTTTCATTTGTTATTATACTTCTTGTACATTTTATCAGTATGTGCCCATTTTTTAATTTTTTTGTTCTTGCTGCAGAATGACGATGCTAGTGTTCCTTCGGAGAAGGTTGCAGACAAGGCTATATCATGAACCGGCTGCTCCGATGTGCTGGACCGAACTGAACCTCAGTCGTCCATTGGTGTTGGGGTTTCTGTTGCTGAGCAGGGCAAGACAGCTGGAGATATCATTTCAGAGAAAGATCCCATCGAGGCTGCTCTTGAGACTGGTAGTGCTGCTGCAGGCCTGGAGAAGTCTCCTACAGCAGAGCCATGGGTTGCTATTGATGCTGGTTCTCCAGCTCTTCCTACTGCAGCACAACCAACAGTTTTTGTTGTTTCAGACTCTCCAGCTACTACTGGTGTCCTTGCCGACGACACTGAAATGTCTACTGGAGGCGACGATGAAGCCACTGAAAGCGATAGCTTGGGAGAGGAGAATGATGATTCCAGTGTTGCTACTGGTCTAGGCAAGAATTCATAAAGAGAGGAGCATGCTTCTCTCTTCTTTCCCCATCCTCATTCTTTTATTTTGTTGGTTTTAGTGCATGATATCTCTATGTACTACATGTGTTGTCCAAGTGGAACTTCCTGTTTGTGCATTGTCGTTTGGTTTGTAAATAAAGTGAAGTGGGGCTGTTTTTATGTGGGGGATGGTTTGTAATGCATGGGTTGTGATGTTTATAAACCTTTGGTTTTATCTTTTAGTGTAGCGGCTGAAGATGTGCTTGTGTTTGTTTGTTGCTCCTATCATGATCTATGTGTTTGCATGTTGCTCTTAATTTATATTCTTTTTGCTGAGCAGATAGTGAACTTGCTATCGTCTGAAAGAAGGTTGATGACTTTTATTTCGGTGTAACTAGGCTTAAGAATGATCGTTCTAAAAGGTGAGTGTGGCTGCTCAGAATTTATATCCATCTAACTCATGAACTGCCTGCTGTATTATAGCTGGACTTCTTTACTTTCTGTTGCTGAACTTCTTTTCCTTCTTGTTGCTGAGCATCTTACTTCTAGAATTCCTAAACTTCTAGAGTTCCTGATGCTGAACTTCCTTTTACTTTCTGTTGCTTGTTTTAGATCAAAGGTTATGTTGCAAAACAACGAGTGTGAAGCTACTGTTGAAGATGTCGCAATGTCTTTTTCTCGTCGCGGAATGCTTCGATCTAATGTAGCTGAGGCTGCATTATATTGTCTACGTGCCAAATATCAGGGATCAGAAAAACTCATCCTGCCATATCGGGTTTTGTGTAAGTCAACCCTATAGTAATTTATTTTGTATTTTGTTGTTTACCATGTTAGTTCAAACTTGTTGGTCTCGTTGTATTTCATATGTTGCTGTTTTCTGCATTATATTAGGACAAGATTTTAAGAGGGCAGTTTGATTCCCGTGTGAGGAAGTTCTTCTTGGCGACTAGTCTAGATAGCATGGATGCACTTGATTCTGTAAGCAATATTTTTTTCTTTGTCTCTGTATTTTGTTTCCAGTGTGATCCAATCTGTTTGTATTGTTTAATTTTCTTGCACCGTTAATATTTAATTAAAAGTTTTTACTGATTTGTGTGTTTATCTTGCGTCAGGTTGTCTTCCCCACTTTTTACCCACCTGAAGTTCCTGTTCACATGGGTGGTGTTGGTCATTGGGTTTCCATCTTTCTTGACTTGAAGAATTCAAGGTTGCAGCTTCTCGACTCCTACTGTGGACCAAATGATGAATGTGTGGTACGCCTGTTTCGTTGGATGACTGATGAGATCAAGAAGCTTTGGACCGATGCCAGCAATGATAGGGAGACACCCTTCAGTCCTCTTTCTATTGACCATTTCCCTTTGGATTGGATTGATGTGCCCCAGCAGAATAACAAGTATGTGTTCCACTTTTCTATCCACCACTTCTGCTTAATTGTAGTTGTACGTAAGCTGCAACGTCTTTTATTCTTTTGCTTTCTTTTGTTTTAACACTGTTATTTTTTTTTGTTTGATGACAATATTGACTGCGGATTCTTCATGCTTACGAATGTTAATTCATTTCATGAAGGGGTTCTTGCAAACTATTCCCATGAAAATATCTCGGATATCAGGAAGACATGGTTGTACTCAATTGCATCATCTAACTTGTTTGAGATAGACTTCCATGATCTGTTTGGCTACTATACCTGCAAGTCTTGAAACTTGGACTACATCTTTTATTCTACATGAACTTAATTCTCTTTTTTATTTTTTTGCTTGTGTATTTTGTTTCAGTATTTTTTTCCTTTCATTGCTTACTTGGACAACATCATTTTTACTACTTGAACTTCAGAGATGATATCCTTTTATGCTTTTGTTAGTTGTAGTTGAATGTTTTCCGTTTCATTCGTTTATCTTGAATTGTGCCTTGGGTTGTGCCTGAACTTCATTAGTTTTTGAATGAAACACATTTTTTAGGTCAACTTGAGTAGTTAACATGTCTTCTATATTTGTTGGATTGTACATTGTGTTGTACCTGAACTTCAGTTATATTTAATGGTCTTTCCCCCCCTTTTTTTGGACAGTGGAGCCGTTGGACTTGAACGATTACCACTACTCATTCCTCGGGTCACAGGAATACCAGCCTAGGGAGGAATCGATGAGTACAACTCTGAGGGAAGATGATAGCTCTCGAACCCTTTTTCCTTCCAAGTTGGGGAAGAAGGTTGTCGATATTTTTGCTGCTCCAAGAACCCCTTCCTCCAAAAAGGCTGGTGCAGTCGAAGGAGAGGTGATTTTGTCGGATGATGATTTTGAGAAGATTGCTTACCCGAAGAATTGTAAATCTGCTATTGGTACTGTTGTTGGGAGAGGTGGGAAGAATGCTGTCATCACCAGGAGGAATCCGACAGTTGAGTCTAGCAAGATAACTTCCTCGAAGAGAGCAGCAAGATTGCCTATGAAGTGGCGTTCTCCTGTTGCTCCCCTAAAAAATACAATTACCCTCATCTATCCGAGGCCTAGAGGTTGAAACAGTATGTGCTTAATGAAGAGGGTCTAAAGAAGTATTATCAGTGAGTATTTTCTTCTTTTGTTTTTTCTACCAGACATGCTACTTTTTGTGAAGTTCTATTGTTATAGTATATGAACTTCTATTCATTGTACCAGGCAAAGCTACTGCATTTTTACCATCGCTCTTGCGAATGTGACTGACCTCACAGGACGTGTCCTTTATACTCTTTTCGGTCAAGTGAAGCAGATGGAAGGAGATGTGATGGACTTTATCATAAACTTGTGGAAGGATAAGATGGAGACCTTTGAGATCTTCTCTAGTGCTGACAGGGTTGTACTGAGTCCCTACTTCATACAGGTTTTTGTTCTGGTAACCCTATCTCCCTTTTTGGTGCCAGTTTAGGTGTAGTGGCATTGGGAGGTGTTTTAATTTTGTCATGATTATTTCGTGTTCTTACTCTTTTTTGTTTATGGTCTATTTTGTGAATGTAGTACTGCCTGGAGTATGATTTTTCGGTGCATCAGTTCCAAAATTCGTTGCAAAAAAGTCAGTTGAACTCCTCCTAATGTTTGTTCACGAGGAAGAAGACCTTAACGCAAAGTTGGTTAGGTTTTCATAACTCTTGCTTTATTTTATTTTATTAACATCCTTTTGCTAAGTTTGTCTAGAAGTTTTTGTTCATCTCAGTTGTTCAATGTTTATGCTTTATAGTTTGTGTTCACCATTTTTTTCAATCTTGACGGTTTTTTGATACTTTTCAAGCCATTTGACAAAATAGCGCACTACAGTGTGTATGTGGTGAATAGATATCGTGGGAGCATTGACATCCTTGATTCACTTCCTTACTCTAATAAGGGAATTTCATGAACAAGTTTTCACAGAGACTGCCAAAATATCATGAGTTTTTCTTAGCCTGAACCTCCCGTGATATTCTATTTTTGACATGGAAGTTTACTCTGCCTTCTGTTAACCAAAATATTTTTCTATCTCTGTTTGGTAATACTGGTTGAAAGTTGTGTGCTTGAACTGACTATCATTTGACAGTTGAACTTCTGGTATCGTTTAGCCGGATTTTATTCAAGTGTCGCTTTATGTATGTGAACTTAACTATTTTGGTTAAGATGTTTTTGATTTCATCTTATTTGTCATTTCTGGCAGATCAAAAGATTTGTTGGGTTGCTGGAGAAGTATGGCAAGGCTGCGTACAAAGCGAGCAAGCAGCCAAACTGGGTGAATATTGCAAAGAGGCCAACTTTCATTGATGTTCCAAAGCAAGTGAATAATGATTGTGGTTTCTTCGCTATGAAGTTCTGCTCCACATATGATGGCGATGAACTTGTTGAAGATTTTGGTGATGTGGAAGTATGTTTTTGTCCTTGTTCTTATCTCATCATCCTTTCATTTTTCTTGTGTTTTTGCCGACATGCTCCTGCTGTGGTTTTTAGTTACCCATTGCGGGTTTTTTATTCTTCATTTTTGTTTGTTTGCAGGCTGCTGCAGATGACTGGAAGGCCGAGTTCATGCACACTCTAGTCTTAGCGAGAAGAATGAAATTGTGCATGGAGAGCTTCCTGCCGAGATCCAGTCCTTGGGCCCGTGAATTCTGCTTGTAGAAGCATTGGTTTTAGTGTAGATTTGATTTTGTATAGATTTAGATTTGATAATGATTGGAACGATTTTGGGAAGATTTGGTTGTAGGAATGGTTTAGTAATTTGTGTATGTATAGTTGCAGCACAGTTATTTATGTTATTGATGACAAGTGTATCTGGTTTGAAGAATGATTGGCTTGTGAGTTTCAATGTATTGCATCGTTTTCAGTATTCCAGTATTGCATGTTTTTTCCCCAACATATGTACCTGAACTTTTGTCTGGGTTAATGTTGAACTGTTTTTTTTATGTTGACCACAAATCCAGCGTTGTCTAATGTTTTCCCCAGCATATGAACTTGAACTTCTACTTGAGAACTAGCTGGGCTGCTGGTTTCAGATGGAGATAATTTTTGTGTTGTATAATGTATTATTAATTTTCAACTCAACCAAGATGTAGCCTTTTCGCATAGAATGTATATGTGCGTTTTTGTGATCTTCAAATGCGAATAGTTTTCAACTCTAACTTCATGTAAAAATATTCTCATACACTCCTTTACATTTCATTATCTTTTGTCGGTATTCTACGTGAACTTCTCCATGTATCCGAACAGAACTTCTTATCTGAACGCGTCGTCTTAGGCTTACTAACCTTAGTTTATACGTCAATACTTATTTTGCCAACAATAATTTTTCCTATATCAATTAACGAACCAGAACTTCTTCTATAAGCTGACCTGAACTTCACAATGGATATTTTTCATTATGTTCCTGCTTGCTCTTTTATGGAATACAACAGCATCACCTCCTCTCATAATGTTCCAGAACTTCTACAGTAAGATTACTTGAACTTCACAATGGATATTTTTCATTATGTTCCTGCTTGCTCTTTTATGGAACACATCACCAGAACCTCCTCTCATAATGTACTAGAACTTCTACAGTAAGATTACTTGAACTTCACAATGTATTCTTAATTATGTTCCTGCTTTCTCTTTCATGCAACACATGACCAGCACCTCCTCTCATAATATACCAGTAATTCAACAGTAAGATTACTTGAACTTCTACTGTATAATTTCTTTGAAACTTCTACAATAGAATTTCAAGTAAGCTTCTCCTAAAATAATGTTCAATAGTGGAATAACATTCTGTACATTGACATGACATAAGTTTGCTTTTGTTTAATCGACCTAGACTAACTGTTCTTCAGCCTTGCGCTCCTCCTAGGCTTTACTTGTAATGGTTTTTGTTTGACATGTACATCTTCCTCTTCCTCTTCATCTTCCTCTTCCTCTTTGTCTTCGTCTTCGTCTTCCTCTTCGTCTTCGTCTTCGTCTTCATCTTCCTCTTCCTCTTCATCTTCATCTTCTTCGATGATGTCTTCATCTTCGTCTTCCTCATCCTCATCTTCATCTTCCACCACTTTCTTGTTGCTGGCTCTAGGATTTGCTTTTTGTTTCTTTTTTGGCTTTTGGCTTGTCTTTTCAGCATCTTCGCGCTTCAGGCATGTTCTTTCATTGTGTGGTTCATACTCCTTGCATATGCTACAAAGCCTGTTGCTACCTTTCTGTGGGTGTGGTCCCTTGTTTTGTTCTAGAACTTTGGGATGTTGTTTTTGAACTTTGGCCTGCTTGACCTCCTCGGCATCATTTCTTTCTAAGAGTGTTGGACAAGTGAGTTTTTTGTGCCCTGCAACCTTTTTGCACACACTACATTGCCTTTGTCCAAGTGGCATTCCATTCTCATCCAGGATGACGACTCTATCTGTAGATGGTGCCTTTATTTGAGCTATTTGCTCTCTTTTCTTTGCTGCAGAAAGTTTCTTCCTACCCTTTGTTTCAGAGTACAGTGGCAGTTTTATTGTCTCTTTCTGCTGCTGCTGCATTAATTGGTCAACATCTTGCTTGCATCGATTGGCTCGAGCAGTGGCCTGGAGCATTTCAGCTGCATAATAATGAAGGTCATCTTCCATTTTAGCATCCTCTTCAGCCATCCTTTGTCCAGCATCCGCTTGATTTGCTGAATGTATTGCATCAAGCTCTTCGACGAGCCTCTTGAGAACATAGAAGGCTCTGTCATATTGCTGGTCACATCTCATTGCTTTCTTGTTAACCATCAAATTTAGCTACAACAGGATGTCTTGCTTGGATAATCTTGAGCTGCCATCTGATGCAATTGTGTTGTAGTCCCTTGTATAAAATGTTGGTTGTGATTTTGCAGTCTTTGTGTACCGTTTGAGGATATACTTGGCTGGAAATTTGTCAGGCTTCAGGTAGTCCAGTATGTTCATTATTTAAAGGCAGAACAGACCTGCATTTTTGTGATGAATGCAGAATACACAGTTTGTGAGCCAGCAATGAGTTTTGATATAATGATATGATACTACTAGTTTAGCTATTTAATGAGCTTGTTTTTCCGCTCACCTCTGTGTGTCCAAAGCTTGCATTCGCACTCATATCTTTCTTCACATGCATTATCTGGGTCAGCTACAACTTGTAATTCATGCTTTGACCATGCAAATCTTTCTTCATCATCATGCCCAACCTTGTTGTGGTAGTACACAAGGTACTTAGTGGGCTCTGCTGTTGGCTTTGCACGAAATAGTGTCGCTTTTTATCATCCTAGTTCTCATCTCACTGTACACGGCTCTCGTGTACTTGATAGCCATGTCTTCCTCGTAGCCATTAGTTGTTTTTGTCACAGGATTGCTCTGCACATGTCAAAAAATAAAATATTAGTCAAGCAGAGTCATGGGTTTCATTTTTTAAATACCAAGTGCACATGTTCAAGGAAGTCACAATATGGGGGTGCTTTTTTTGTCTTAATACCATGCTGGTCATTGTTTGCTCATTCTGGGTCCCCTTGACAAACCCTTTCTTGAGCACGTGATTCATGCTTTCGCTTCGTTGTGTAGAAGTCATTCTAGCACAGAAAATTTTCTTGTAATATGCTGAAATCCACAGTTTCCTATCACTCCACCGCTGCATCATCAACTGGTCATTCTGCAGGTTGTACTTCTGCATGAGTGTAGCCCCGGCAGTTTCAAACTCTGTAGGCATTAGCGGCCAATTTAAGATAGCCGTGAACTACTCTTTGAATGTTTTATACTTTTTGTACAACAACGCGAGGTATTCCTTGAACTTCTTCAGGATGTGCCAATGACATAGCTTGTGGACGGTATTTGGGAATGATTGTGGTATAGCTTTAGCCATTGATGGGCACTGGTTTGCATGAATTAAATAAATTAAACTTGCTTCTTGCACTGATGGTGAACTTATGTGGTATATGTACTTGAACTTCACATGTAGCAGTAGGACTACCTAGTAGTGTCACACAACTTTTTGTTATAGCAGTGTTGTTGAACTTATGTGGTACCAGTGCTTGAACTTCACATGTGGCAGTAGGGCTACCTAGTAGTGTCACACAATTTTTTTTCTTATAGCAGTGTTGTTGAACTTATGTGATACACGTACTTGAACTTCACAGACATAACTATATTTTCTGAACATGTTTCATATATTTTTTCTTACAGCAGTGTCTTTGAACTTCTATGATTCCTGTACTTGAACTTCACATCCAGAACTATATTTTTCCAAACATGTGGCATATAATTTGGCTTATTGTACTGTTTGTTGGACTTCTGTGCTACAGTGGTTGAACTGCTTCGTTTCCATTATTTTCCAGTTAAAACAAATGTACCCAATATAGATCCAGAGACTGAAAAGATGATTAAACTTGTAGAGTTTTTTTTGAACTTACCTGTTAGAATGCAAGTTGGATGTTTGTTGTTCATGCACTGTACAAATGTATCAAACAACCAGTTGAATGACTTTGCATCTTCGTCTCTGATCAGGGCAACAACAAATATTGTTGACTGCAAATGATGGTTTGTTCCAACATACGCTCCCAGAGGCATATGAAATCTGTGTTGGAAATATGCCCTAGAGGCAATAATAAAAAGGTTATTATTATATTTCATTGTTCGTGATAATTGTCTGTTGTTCATGCTATAATTGTATTAACCGAAAACCGTAATACATGTGTGAAAATACATAGACCACAACATGTCCCTAGTGAGCCTCTAGTTGACTAGCTCGTTGATCAATAGATGGTTATGGTTTCCTGACCATGGACATTGGATGTTGTTGATAACGGGATCACATCATTAGGAGAATGATGTGATGGACAAGACCCAATCCTAAGCATAGCACAAGATCGTGTAGTTTGTTTGCTAAGAGCTTTTCTAATGTCAAGTATCATTTCCTTAGACCATGAGATTATGCAACTCCTGGATATCGTAGGAATGCTTTGGGTGTACCAAACATCACAACATAACTGGGTGGCTATAAAGGTGCACTACAGGTATCTCCGAAAGTGTCTGTTGGGTTGGCACGAATCGAGACTGGGATTTGTCACTCCGTATGACGGAGAGGTATCTCTGGGCCCACTCGGTAATGCATCATCATAATGAGCTCAATGTGACTAAGGAGTTAGTCACGGGATCATGCATTACGGAATGAGTAAAGAGACTTGCCAGTAACGAGATTGAACGAGGTATTGGGATACCAACGATCGAATCTCGGGCAAGTAATATACCGATGGACAAAGGGAATTGTATACGGGATTGATTGAATCCCGACATCATGGTTCATCCGATGAGATCATTGTGGAACATGTGGGAGTCAACATGGGTATCCAGATCCCGCTGTTGGTTATTAGCCAAAGAGATGTCTCGGTCATGTCTGCATGATTCCCGAACCCATAGGGTCTACACACTTAGGTTCGGTGACGCTAGAGTTGTTATGGAAATAGTATGTGGTTACCGAATATTGTTCGGAGCCCCGGATGGGATCCCGGACATCACGAGGAGTTCCAGAATGGTCCGGAGATGAAGATTTATCTATGGGAAGTCCTTATTCTGTCGCCGGAAATGTTCGGGGGTTTACCAGTATTGTACCGGGACCGGCGAAGGGTTCCCGGGGGTCCACCGGAAGGGTCCACCTGCCCCGAAGGGCCCTATGGGCTGAATATGGAGGGGAACCAGCCCCTGGGTGGGCTGGGCACCAACACCCCCCCCGCCCCCCAGGGCCCATGCGCCTAGGGTTTGGGGGAAACCCTAAAGGGGGCGCCCCCCTTGGCTTGGGGGGCAAGCCTTCCCCCCTTGGCCGCCGCCCCCCTCTAGATCCATCTGGAGGGGGCTAAGGGAGTCCTGGACTAAGGGGTCCTCGGACAACCGGACTATATACTTTGGCCAGACTATTGGACTATGAAGATACAAGATTGAAGAATTCGTCCCGTGTCCGGATGGGATCTCCTTTGCGTGGAAGGCAAGCTTGGCAATTCAGATGTGTAGATCTCCTTCTCTGTAACCGACTCTGTGTAACCCTAGCCCCCTCCGGTGTCTATATAAACTAGAGGGTTTAGTCCGTAGGACAACAACAATCATAACCATAGGCTAGCTTCTAGGGTTTAGCCTCTAGGATCTCGTGGTAGATCAACTCTTGTAATACTCATATCATCCAGATCAATCAAGCAGGAAGTAGGGTATTACCTCCATCAAGAGGGAGCGGACCTGGGTAAAACATTGTGTCCCCTGCCTCCTGTTACCATTAGCCTTAGACGCACCATTCGGGACCCCCTACCTGAGATCCGCCGGTTTTGACACCGACATTGGTGCTTTCATTGAGAGTTCCACTGTGCCGTCGCGATAAGGCTTGATGGCTGCTTCAATCATCTTCAACGACGCGGTCCAAGGGGAGGTTTTCCTTCCCGGACAGATCTTCATATTCGGCGGCTTCGCACCGCGGGCCAACTCGCTTGGCCACTTGGAGTAGATCGGTAGCTACGCCCCTGGCCATCAGGTCAGGTTTGGAAGCTTGAACTATACTGCTGATATCCGCGGAGACTTGATCTTCGACTGATTTTAGCCCATGTCAGGTACGCAGAACAGTCACGATGAGCATGACTTAGATCTGCCATCACACAGTGTTCGGGAGATTGCACCTGTGGTGGCCCCGGGAATCAATCCGGAGTAGATCGTGCCTTCCGAGGACAGGCGGATGGACCCCGCCACGGAGGCCGCACACTCATCGGCGTTGGAGCCGAACACTAAACCCACCTCCTGTGAAGGTGGTGTCATCGGACTCCCGGACTCGTCTCCGGCTACACGCTCCGAACCGCGTAAGCCTGTGCCTATCGAATCTGATTGGGCACCGGGCATGGAATTCACCGCCACAGATATTTTTCAGCACTCACCCTTGGGCGATGTTCTAAATTCATTAAGATATCTCTCCTTGTCGGGAAATTCTTGGCCGAACTATGTCCGGCTCGAGTGGGAAGCAGACGACGAAGAAATTCGTTCCCCACTCACCACCCAGTGTCGATGACTTAACCGACGTGCCTGACTTCAACTCCGAAGACATCGACGGTATGGACGACGATGCAGGAGAAGAACAGGAACCACCGCCTATAGGGCAGTGGACAGCCACCTCATCATATGATATATATATGGTGGACACCCCCAAAGAAAGCAATGTCGATGAGGCAACGGAAGACAACCCCTTGGAGAAGCAATCTAGGCACCGGCATCATAGGCGCCGCTCCAAGCCCCGCCATAGCAAAAATAGTGATACCGGCACAAGAGATAACAATCCGGATGGTGCCAAAGACGAAAACAATCTTGCCCAGCCAGGCTTCGAGCAGGCCGAGCAAGAGGATGGGCAAGCTAGCCCTAAGGAACAGGCAACAAATGGAGAATCAGAGGACGATAATTACATGCCTCTCTCCGAAGATCAAGTGAGCCTTGGCAACGAACAATACACCGTGCCTGAGGATCCCGTCGAGCAGGAGCGCTTCAAGCGCCGGCTTATAGCCACTACAAAAAGCCTGAAGAAAAAGTAGCAACAGCTTCAAGCTGATCAAGATTTGCTAATTGATAGATGGACCGAGGTCCTAGCTGCCGAGGAATACGGACTCGAGCGCCCTACCAAAAGTTACCCAAAGCACAGGTTGCTACCTCAACTCGAGGAGGAGGCATTAAGGCCCACACTACCAGCGCATGGTGCGGCTGATCGGCCACCCCGTGGCCGAGACAAAGCGGTGTGTCAGCCCAAAGTCCAGACCGCACCTCGTCGCCAATCAAAGGCCCGGGGCTACACGAAGGACCTACGAGACATATTGGAAAATAAAGCAGGATAGTCAAGATCGATCTACGGATCACGGGGGCACGCCACAATGCGTGACGATGACCGTCACTCCAGATACAATAAACAAAAGACCGGCTGGACAGAATACAATGTAGCCCAGCACAGCAGCGCCGCACACCCCCAGTGCTTCACTAATGAAGCAATGGACCATGAATTCCCAGAAGGGTTTAAACCCGTGAACATTGAATCATACGATGGTACTACAGACCAAACGGTATGGCTAGAAGATTTCTTCCTCCATATTCACATGGCCCGTGGAGATGATCTACACGCTATCAAGTACCTCCCACTAAAACTCAAGGGACCAGCTCGACATTGGCTAAATAGCTTGCCGGCAAGCTCCATCGGGAGTTGGGAGAGCCTGGCAGACGCATTCCTGGACAACTTCCAGGGCACTTTTGTGCGACCACCGGATGCTGATGACTTAAGTCACATAACCCAACAGCCCGGAGAGTCAGCCAGGAAATTTTGGACCCAGTTCCTAACTAAAAAGAACCAAATTTTAGACTGTCCGGATGCCGAAGCCCTAGCGGCCTTTAAGCATAACATTTGCGATGAGTGGCTTGCCCGACATCTCAGCCAATAAAAGCCAAAGTCCATGGCAGTCCTCACAACACTCATGACCCGCTTTTGTGCGGACGAGGATAGCTAGTTAGCTCGTAGCAACAACACAGCAGGCAAGCCTGGCACATCAAAAGCCAGGGATAGCAACGATAAATCACGGCACAAAAGTCAATGCCGGATTCTGTGGCTTCAAAAGAAGAAGAAGAAGAAGAAGAAGAAGAAGAAGAAGAAAGGAGAAGAAGAAGAA